>NC_136061.1:1446552130-1447752544 GCF_964261635.1 Lissotriton helveticus | reverse complement strand
CACTGATGACATCATTCATGTGATAATACGATGAACCTCTTCAGACTCTAATATAACCTTAGATACAATCAGTGTAAACAGACACTCATAGACTGTCACTCATCCATGGAGTTACTCAGACACTTAGTCAGTCATACAAAGAATCAATCACACCTCCATTTCCTCAACTATACAGTTATACACACCTTACTTATTCAAACATATACTAAAACATATTTACTCACTTATACAATCCTGGATACAAGTTCACAATGATCCATACAGCCACTCACACATTCACTGGCTCTTATGCACAGTTATTTATATATGTCAACTCTCACATGTACTGTATTTTACATATGTACTTACTTTAACATGTAGCACTGAGATATCCATTCACTCACCAATACACTCATGCACACAGTAGTCAACTGCCCATACAGCTGTTTCCACATGCACTTTTGAACCCATACATCTAGTCAATCAACTGCTCACACATCTATGCAGAGAGTCATACACCTCCCAGCCACCCACACACACACTCAGTCTCCCATACAAATGCTTGGGCAACCAATCAATAACCCATATAGTTAATCATATAGCTACTGATCAACACATGCAGCAGTTTACAGAACAACAGACATAATGATGCACAAATTAAGACAGTTTAGTCACTAACCCATGCACTCAGTGAGACACATTTAATCAGTCACTCATACAGTCAGTCATGCCCCTACTAAATCCTTCATCCAGACACTTATACATCCACTCAAGACATATTTTAACTTTACAGAAAAATACAGTCACTGGATGTTGTCATCAGTGATGTCATCAGTGATGTCATTTGAGATGTCATCAGTGATGTCATCAGTGATGTCATTTGAGATGTCATCAGTGATGTCATCAGTGATGTCATTTGAGATGTCATCAGTGATGTCATCAGTGATATCACTGACCATGTCATGAATGATGTAATATGTGACATGATCAGCAGTGGATTGCGGGTGCGCGATATATAGTTAGTACAACTAACTATATATGGAATTTCAATGGTTTTGTGTGAGTAAAATAAGGTTTTTTAAATGCTAATTCCTAACTATATATGGTCTATAACCTATGGTTTTTTCAGTGAATTTTCAAGGTTTTGTAAATGCTAATTCCTAACTATATATGGTCTATAACCTATGGTTTTTTCAGTGAATTTTCAAGGTTTTGTAAATGCTAATTCCTAACTATATATGGTCTATAACCTATGGTTTTTTCAGTGAATTTCATTGGTTTTTTAAAAGCTAATATCTATAGCTGTAAAATGTATTCTTCTTTAAGTCCAAAAATATATTTTATATGTTTATTAATAAATTTTTTTTAAATATTTTTTTTGTTTCGCTCCCGGTTCGCGAACCGGGAAGCTTCCCGTTAGCTCATCTTGATGCCGCGACCCAGTCCGCGAACCGGTAAAAGTTCCGTTGGCGCAACTGCCGCGTTAGAAATCAACATCGTGACGCGTCGCGGAAGCGCGACGTATCACGTTGTCGCGTAATGCGTCTTATGACGCGCTGCGTTAGCGCACCCGGAAGTGCTCCGGTACGCGAACCGAGGCGTGAAGCGCAGCGACCCGGAAGCGATCCGGGGCGCGTTCCGCAGCGCGTAACATAAGCGTGAGAGGTCATGTGACTTGTTAATAAAACTTTTCATTGGTTCATTTAACTTTTGGTTTCATAATCATGTAAGGCTAGGTCAGGTGACCTAAAAATAACACTTTTCATTGGTTTAGAACTATTGTTTTTCCCAAATGATGAAAACCCCTCCTTCTTTCCTCACTCTGACTTTCATCTTTGTGAGAGGAAGACCTTATTTCATACTAGAGCAATGGCTTCAATGGTAGCTTCAGCTGGTGGACCCCCACCACCACCACCACCTCCTCATGGGAAGAGAGGACCACCTCCCCAGGTCATCACCAACACAGAGGAGGAAGAGGAAGAAATAGAGGAAGAGGAGAGAGAAGGACCACAGTTCTTGGAAGAGGTGCCCCGGGTTTCCCATAGGAAAGCCAGTTTCATTTGGCAGTTTTTTTCAATGCCTCCAGGCCAGAAGAAAGTGAATGCGAGGTATGTCACCTGCCTCATTTGCAAAGAAAAATTATCAAGAGGGACTGATAAAAAGTATAGTTATGGGAACTATACTATGCATAGGCACATGAGCAGGTGGCATCCACTCAATTACAGCCGGGCGGAAATACGAGACATGGAACAGAACCCAACAGCAACTCCTGTGGCCAGGTCAACTTCGTTGATTTCTTTGACAGCAGCAGAGGCACGGGAAACCGTGCCAAACATCCAGGATAATTTTGGGCATATGAAGTTTACTTGTCTGCACTGCGGTGCATTGATATCATGTGGCAACATGAGTATCAATTCAATAAACCTAGCTTACAACAATCATAATTGCCCTAACCGCCCCACACAGTAATTTTTTTTTTGCTCCTGTTGAGCCCTTTTCAATGCCTGTTTTTTGTTGTTTCCCCCCCAAAAAAAACCAAAACAAATATAAAATTGTTCAAAAAATACAAAAAAAACAAAAAATGTTCAAAAAATAAAAAAAAAATATAAAACAACAAAAACATTAAAAAAAAGTTCTTTTCAGAACTACCTCCCCTTTCAAAAAAAATTGCTAGAATGTTTAGCACTCTAGCAAGCTCTATTTCTTTTAGTTCGCTCCCAGTTCGCTTCCCGGTTCGCGAACCGGGAGCGAACCAAAAAATTAAAAAAAAAAAAAAAGAAGAGTAAGTATAAGAAAAGTAAACAGAGAGTGATGTTAAAAGAAAGACAGCTATAGGGAGTAAACCAGAGATACTGTTTAATAGATATATTTACCGAAGAAAAGACGGAAGAGGGTATAATTGGGGAAAACAAAATAGATAAGGAAGTGAAAGAAAAAAAAGAGAGTAGAACAATAACAAAGAAGAGTTTCTTGGAGAATGTGAGTGAATGTTCAAAATAAGATTAAAACATGGGGAATAACAGAGAGAAAAAATAGAAAACAGAAAACAAAAAATAACAGAAAAAGATTAATTGAAACAGCAAAGAAATGTAAATAACATAGAGCCATATCATCAACATAGGCAATACAAGTTTTGCAGCTTTTATCGGCAGAAATATGTCACCAAAGGCGCTTTTGCGGCAGAAAACTGCCGCTAAAACCACTTTTGCACCAGTTTTCTGCCAATAAAAACAACAATAATTTTATTGGCTGTGTTCATAATATGCCCCTTAGTGTGCTTCAACTACACAGAGAAAGCATTATGAACAAGTAGTGAAAAAGTGATCAGTCAAAGACACTAAGAGTAATAGAGACGGAGTGAGTGAACAAGAGTGAGGAACTATGAGAAGAGAGGGACTGAGAAAAGGAGTGGAAGGAGTTGAGTAAGTAGGTAAAAGAGAAAAGAATGAGGAAAGTAGCAAAGGCAGGAAACTGAGGGTTAAAGAAATAAAGCTGTGGAACTAATAGTAGGTGAATGTGATAGAAATGTAACGAAAAGAATACAAAACATTTACCTTATAATTGTCGTTAAATTACTCACTTTTTGTTTTTATACTTTCAATCTGTGAAAGAGAGAACAGACATTTGAAAAATATTAAAACATGTATTTAAAAATTACAAAAGACAAGGGGAAAGATTGAAGGACAAACAGTTTTTCAACAACTTTGACACTGACAGAAGCTTCTGCTTCTCCAGGCCCCCTACACAGTCCTAAAGATATACATTTTAAACTAACAGTATCTTGATGCAGATGAAGTGAGGCCTATCTTAAAACATGGTGCATCTTTTGCACTGCTGTTGTCTCAGAAAAGTGTCGCAAGACACTAACATTTTAAATGATTGCTTCAGGATGCCAATAAGATGTGTCCTATCCAGAGGTTTGTTTGAGGTGAGACCTACTCAGGGTTCCAAATGAAATTTCGAGTTGTTTGAAGAGAACAGAGGACATAATACATGTGGAGGCCTACCAACGAAGTGATTAATGTCCACTGCACTCTTGAACAAATGTCAGACCTCCTCTGTCTCCAGGAACAGGCCTAAACCTCATCTACACAATGTGGTGTGTAATGTTAGGAAACACAGGTAATATAATTGAAAAACATGCAAATTTTTTTGCTCATTCCACAATCATATGACCTGTGTTTCCTTTGCTTAGGTATCTCATTGTGGAAATGTAGTCTATCATATGAAAGACTACGTAGAATATGAGCACTGTATGCAAGAACTTTGACACTTACAGAAGCCTCTCCTTCTCCATCCCTCCTACACAGTTCTAAATGTACATCATAAATGGAAACAGTACAGAATTAATTATACATGTTAAATGGTTTATTTTTGCTGTTCTCAGAATGTATCAAATTTCACTAAAAACAGTGACTTGAAGGTATTCATCATATAACAGCGGGGAAAAAAAACCACAATCAAAATGATTGTGTTTAAAAAACCCATACAACATAACAAATCAGAATTCAGAACTCCTTAAAGTTAACTTACTTTCCATGACGTCAAAGGATGTCCTATGAACAGCTTACACTCTGTTGTGCTGTTATTACTTTCAGCCCGCCACTTTCTGAAAGAAAACCTCCATCGTTTTGAAAAACATGTTACATACAATAAATGACTTCTTGCTCTCTACCACAAGTTTCCACAAGGCCAAATCTTGTCAGAGCCATTTATAACTCTTGGATTTCTTGTAAGCCAATCCCGTCATTTGGCATTTCCGCAACTTTCAGAATTAAAATGTTGAAGATCATTTTCACAATCCTGGACTAGTAATATCTTCCCCTTCTTCCTCAGTCATGTTCTACATTTCCTATGACACTGATACTGCTTACTATGAAGCAGACTTACACTACCTCTATGACTACTACAATTATTTAATTCTCTACATCACTTTTAATCACAAAGCAATGTAAAACAGTAGACAGCATTGCAGACTTACATTCCCTCTACTCTATGTTTTGATTGGCTGCTTCAATTAGCTTATAAAAAGAAATAGTTTTTCTGAACTCATTCAAAGTGCACTTATTTCTCCATGACGTCCAGTCTTATGGTTAGAAGTTATGTCTCTGAACTACACTTATCCTCAAGGCCAAATCGTGTAGGAGCCATTAGAACTTCTTGAAATTCCTCAGAGCACATCCCGAGGTTCTTTCCCTAAAATTTTGGTTTTAAAAACACCAGGTAAGAGTTTTTAAGGTCATACGGCAATTTTTTTTTGAAAATTAAAACAGAATCATTGCAGAATGACCAGCCATTTCTAGACTTTAAATAAGCTGTGTAATGTCCTGATGTTATTGAAAGACCGTCATGATATATAATTGCTGCAGTTACAAAAGTCCTTCCTGATATTGACAACTGCGAAGCCACAAAATATTTAATTAAAGTTGTCAATTTTGTTCCATCAGGCCTACATCGTTGGAACATTAAAATGACATACTGGCCATATGTTTGTATAAATAATGTGGACATCATTTCAGATTTACATTGGCTACACTCCATGTTGTGATCAGCTGCTTTTACTAGCTTATTAAAGGAGACTGATTTACTGTCTGGCAATATATCTTTCTGAGTCTACACTAGTAGTACTTGATACCATACAGTTCTCGCAGTCATGCTGCCATTGATAAGAAAGCCCAAACAGCTGATCTACATCTACACCTTCAGCATGCAATACATCAAGCATATACATTAAAAACTCCTGACAATCTTGCTGACTATTTTGAGAGAATTGTGTTTGGCCTGAACATCTGTCTAACAGATTTCGAATTTCAGACACACTTTCTATGTTTGTTCTATCAGTGCTACATTTTTCTAAGACAGAATTTAACAAACTGCAAAATCTTTGATCAGAATTGACCACAATCTCTTCTTTTACATTTTCTAGAGAAAACAAAACATTAACCACTACATTAGCATAGCAGTTGACACCAGATCTGTTTTCAAATTGAAAACCAACAACATCTTCAACAGAATCCTTTTTGTTTCTGCTTATAATTTCAGGTTCATCGACTTTTCGTCTTTTTGCTACAACCTCCCTAGTATTGGTCACATTTCTTCGTTTCCGGCCTACCACACGTTTCTCAAACAAAGGATATTGAGGCAAATGTGGCGCATACTCTCTTCTTAACCTATTGTATTCCTTAACACAATCTAGATCCGCACAAATGTTTGTGACATCACGCTCAATCAAGTACAATCCCGATAAAGTTCTAACTCGTGACAATGCCACATATGCCATACCCTCCTTGAACACAGAACTGCCAATATTCACCAATGCACTGTCTACACTTAAACCTTGCGATTTATGTCACCGCATATGCCAAGCAAACAGGAAACTGCTTACGGCGAACATATAAGTCTTTTACAAGCAAAAATCTAGCAGAACAACGACCAATTAGCTGTACTTCCTCAATGCCATCAAATTTAATTTTTAAAAATTCAATTCCATCTCTATTTCTGTATTTCACAAAATCAACAACATTACCCATTGATCCATTTACCAGACCTCTTTCAACATGTAAATTCCTTCTTAAAATTATACGGCAGTTCAAGCACACATTCAGAGTCTTTTCAAAACCTGCAGTTTTAGATATACTCTTCTCTAATGAATCCAATTTTGTTTTCAGATTCTCAGACAAAATAATTGTTGATCCCATATGCTCTACTCTGTCAATAGCTTCCAGTTTCACAATCTCTTGCTTTTCTAAATGCAACATTTTGTTGTTGAATTTGGCACATTCTGCAAGAGTTGGCATCAAACATATTCCAGATTTCTTCTCAGTAATTTTCTGAAAAATATTCTCAGGCACAACATCTTGTTCTGGATATAAATTTGACAGTAATCGTGCATGTAAAGCTTCTTTCCCATGCTCGGTCACTTTTCCAATTCTAACATCTTGTAGAATAGTCTTGTAAACTTCATCCTTCGCCTGACGCATATTTTCATGCAGTTCAGCATAATTGAAGTTTAACCATATATTGACGTTGCCAATGCTGCCTAGGCACTTCCTGGTATCTTCATGCGTGAGCATTTTGAACACAGGTTGCCCTTTCACTGGTGTCAGCTGCAGAAGATCTCTGAAAACAATGATGTGTTTGCCACCAAATAACACATCATACTCTGTTTTGAGAACTTCTTGCATTCTCAAATGCACAAAGGCAAGCATGACATTGGAAACCATGCTTACTTCGTCAATGATAAGAAGTTTCATTTTCCTCAAGATTCTTGAAACTTCAAAACAAGCATCTCCAGATAGCTTGTGATATTGTAATTTGTTGTCATGCTCCACTGGCAGCATCAGTAAACGATGTAAAGTAATCCCTTTAATGTTATGTGCTGCCAGTCCAGTTGGAGCGGTGACAACACAAGACAGCGATGACTCTGTCCTTTCCTGCAAATAACATGAAAATACTTTAATAAGGAAACTTTTTCCAGTTCCCGCTTCTCCACTCACGTACAGTCGGACAGGCTTCAACGACGTACATGAGCACTCTTTCTTGTCATGACTTAATCCATGATCAATTTGCATGGTAACTTCGTCATATATTTTCCTCTGCTCAACGTTGAGTTGTCTTTCCAACTCTTCTAAGTTAACCGCATCCTCCTGAGCATGTGCCATGGCTCTTTCCACTTCATTCATAGCAGTGGCAGCTTCATTTTCGATAACAGGTCCTCCTAGTGGATCCTGACTCAATGAAGCAGAACTCTGACTGTCCTGAGAACTGTCTCTGGCAATCTTGGCTGCAATCATTGCTTCCTGCTCAATTTCCGCATTCAACATTTCTAGATATTTAGGAAAAGCAGGACATTCTATGGTCTCCTTGGCGGCATTGAAAGAGTCTTCGTAACAGAGAAAATCTCCAAGCAGTTCCTCTTCTGCACGCCAAGGCTTGAAAAGTTGCAAAAGTGCTAAATAGAAAAACTCCTTTTTTTCAGGAGATTCGCCACTCAATTTTCGATGGTTTACCAAGTGGCATTTTCTTTGCTTGACCAGACATCCCTCACTTCCTATTACAGCATACACTCCTTTCTCAGTATCTTCTTTGATGTTCCTCTTGAATATGTAATTTTGAAGAACCTCATATAAACAAACATTCTCGAGGTGAATGCTTCGATTTGGATAATATGTATCCAACATGTTGGTCTTCAAAATGTCGGTACTGTTTGGCTCCTTTTCCGCCAAATACTCAATTTCCCGCACAGGTTTGAGAACTCGATTACGCGTTGCAGCAAGACCAAGACTCGCCCAAACGATACTCCTGGACTTGGCATAGAGACTTGCTGAAGACAACCGGTCAGAACATTCGTACGCTCCAATTTCTCGATGCGACAACATCTTCCGACTGAAACTGTACAACTTCTTGCTGAGGCTCTTTTCATGGGAAATGTCCTCCCACATATCCTTCAATTCTGTCTTCTCTTTTTTGGTGATGTAAGACGTCACATACCGAGCCACAGCCATACAGTTATCAGCCACAAACTGTATATCCATGTTAGCATTCCACATGGACAAAATCACCGGGTTGTAGTCGTTGATGTACTTGGACTCTTCGTTCCTCTTCAAATTGTATGTGTTTTTAGGTGATTCCTTCATCACATTATGTCGCAGCGAAGACATCAAACTGTTTACTCTTCCTTTAGAAATCACCGGTCGTGGAAAGCCGAAACGACATTTGGTGTAGAACTTGTCCTTGTTTCGGAATTTACGACGACAGTACTTTCCACATCGATGGCTTTGGAAACGCAGAACTTTTTCTCTTAGGCTTTTCTTCTCCTTTGCGTTCGGAACAGCACACGTAGAATACTCTTGTATAAAACTCATCACTGAGTCTTCTGGATCCGTTCCAAATTTAGGTGCATCCTTGATCCACAGCAACATATGTCAATCAATCAATCAAGTCATTTGTAGAGCGCACTACTCACCCGTAGGGTCTCAAGGCGCTGGGAGGGGGGGGGGGTGCCGCTACTGCTCGAACAGCCAGGTCTTGAGCTTCTTCCTGAAGGAGAGGTGGTCTTGGGTCAGGCGCAGATCGGTGGGAAGTGAGTTCCAGGTCTTGGCGGCCAGGTAGGAGAAGGATCTTCCTCCTGTTGTCGCTCTTCGGATGCGGGGGACGGCGGCGAGGGCGTGGTTGGTTGATCTGAGGAGGCGCTTGGGAGTGTAGAAGTTGATCCGGTTGTTGAGGTAGCTCGGGCCTTGGTCGTGTAGGGCTTTGTGTGCGTGGGTGAGGAGACGGAAGGTGATTCTCTTGTTGACCGGGAGCCAGTGCAGATCTCTCAGGTGTCCGGAGATGTGGCTGCGTCGGGGGATGTCGAGGATGAGTCTCGCCGAGGCGTTCTGGATCCGCTGGAGTCTCTTCTGGAGTTTGGCAGTGGTTCCGGCGTAGAGGGCGTTGCCGTAGTCCAGTCGGCTGGTGACGAGGGCTTGGGTGACCGTCTTCCTCGTCTCGGTGGGGATCCATCGGAAGATCTTACGTAGCATGCGCAGGATGTTGAAGCATGACGAGGAGACGGCGTTGACTTGTCTGGTCATGGAGAGGGAGGAGTCCAGGATGAAGCCCAGGTTGCGTGCGTGGTCCGTCGGTTTGGGCGCGGTGCCCAGGGCGGGGGGCCACCAGGAGTCGTCCCAGGCGGAGGGCGTGGAGCCCAGGATGAGGACCTCCGTCTTGTCTGAGTTCAGTTTCAGGCGGCTGGTTGTCATCCATTCGGCTACGTCTCTCATCCCTTCGTGCAGGTTGGCTCTGGCGGTGGCGGGGTCGTTGGTCAGGGAGAGGATCAGCTGGGTGTCGTCAGCGTAGGAGATTATGTTGAGGTTGTGTTGGCGTGCGATGGCCGCGAGGGGGCTCATGTAGACGTTGAAGAGGGTGGGGCTCAGTGAGGATCCTTGAGGGACGCCGCAGATGACTTTGGTGGCCTCTGACTTGTACGGTGGTAGGCGGACTCTTTGTGTTCTTCCGTTGAGGAAGGAGGTGATCCATTCCAGTGCCTTCTCCTGGATTCCGATGTTACTGAGGCGCTGTACTAGGGTGCGGTGGCAGACAGTGTCGAAAGCCGCGGAGAGGTCCAGGAGGATGAGGGCCGCTGTTTCTCCGTTGTCCATCAGAGTTCGAAGGTCGTCGGTGGCGGCGATGAGGGCGGTCTCGGTGCTGTGGTTCGCTCGGAAGCCGGACTGTGAGGGGTCGAGGGATCCATTCGTCTCGAGGAAGGCGGCCAGCTGTTTGTTGACGGTCTTCTCGATGACTTTGGCCGGGAACGGGAGGAGCGAGATGGGACGGTAGTTCTTGAGGTCGGTGGGGTCTGCTGTGGGTTTCTTGAGGAGAGCGCTGAGTTCGGCGTGCTTCCAGCTCTCAGGGAAGGTGGCGGAGTCGAAGGAGGTGTTGATGATGTCCCGCAGGTGGGGTGCGAGGACAGCGTCGGCTTTGTTGAAGACGTGGTGAGGGCAGGGGTCAGTCGGAGATCCGGAGTGGATGGAGTTCATGGTGCGGATGGTGTCTTCGGTGCTGATCGGGGTCCAGGTGCGGAGGGTGGTGGTGGGTGGCGTCGTAGCGGTTGTGGCTTGCGTTGGTTGGTTGTTGAAGCTGTTGTGTATGTCCGTGATCTTGTTGTGGAAGTAGGACGCGAGGGAGTTGCAGAGTTCTTGCGACGGGGTGATGTCATTGTTTCCGGCGTTGGGGTTGGAGAGCTCTTTCACGATGTCGAAGAGTTCCTTGCAGTTGTGTGCGTTGTTGTCCAGCCGGTCCTTGTATGCATTTTTCTTGGTGGCGCGGATCAGTTGGTGGTGCTTCCGGGTGGCGAGCTTGAGGGTGGTCATGTTGTCCGTCGTTGGTTCCCTTCTCCAGGCTTTCTCGAGGGCTCGACAGTTCTTCTTGGAGCTCTTGAGTTCGTCGGTGAACCATGGTGTTTTTCTGCTGCAGGATCTGCTGGGTGGGGTTCTCAGAGGGGCGAGTTCGTCCGCGCAGTCGTTGATCCATTTCGTGAGGTTGTCGGCGGCCTGGCTGGGGTTCGCTGAGTTGGCGGGAGGGTGCTGGCTCAGGGAAGCGGTGAGCTGGTCGGCTGTGATCTTGTTCCAGCTTCTTCGAGCAACCTGTTGCTGGTGGTGGTGGATCGTCGTTCTTCTGAAGGTGAAGTGGACGCAGCTGTGGTCCGTCCAGTGGAGTCCTGTTGCGTGGCTGAAGGAGACGTCTTTGCTGGATGAGAAGACGGCGTCGAGTGTGTGTCCGGCGAGGTGGGTGGGGGTGGTCACCAGTTGCTTGAGTCCGAGGTTGTCGAGGTTGTCGAGCAGGCTGATGGTGTTGCGGTCGTTGTTGTTCTCCAGGTGGAAGTTGAGGTCCCCCAGGAGGATGTAGTCGGCGGAGGGGAGAGCGTGCGGGCTGACGAAGTCGGCGATGTCCTCGCTGAATCGTGTGCGTGGTCCCGGGGGTCGGTAGATCAGGGTGCCTCTGAGGGTGGTGGTCGGGTTGGTGTGGATCTGGAAGTGCAGGTGTTCAGCGGTGGTGAGGGTGTCATCGGTGTTGGTAGTGATGCGGATGGTGTCTCTGTGGATGATGGCGATGCCTCCTCCGGTCTGGTTGTCGCGGTCCCTCCGGGTGATCTTGTAGCCCTCTGGGATGGCGATGGCGATGTCTGGGGCTGAGGAGGCGTTCATCCAGGTCTCGGTGATGAAGGCAACGTCGGGGACGGTGGTGTCGAGCAGGTTCCAGAGTTCTACGGCGTGTCTGTGGACGGAGCGGGTGTTGAGCAGGATACACTTGAGGTGGGTGCTGCTGGAGTTCGGCTTGGCGGGTGCAGGGAAGGTCCGGATGCAGGTGAACTTGCATGCGTGGCAGCTGAAGGGTCCGTGGGTGTGCTTCGGGGCGGCTCGGTGACATCCTGGGATGCGGCCGGTGTTGAGTGCGATGAGGTCGGCGGCGCTGTAGGTTCGTCGGGTCGGCTTCCGTCGGTGGGGGCCAGGGGTCCTGGCGCTGGTCGCGGTCCGGTCGCGGACGGGCGCAGACGGGCTTACCTTTGGCGCGCCTTCGGCGCACAATCGGCGCGCCCGCTGCGCGTTCGCACGGTCGCCATTTAAGGCGAAGTGCGCGGGTGGGCGGAGCAGCTGGGAGGCGGGAGCGGGGAGGGATACAGAAGAGAAGAAAGGGGCGGGGCCAAGCGGCGGTGGCGGGAAGGGAGGGTGGAGGGCGGCGGACAACACGAAGGATGAACAAAACAGGCACAAATCTGCAACAAAACAAGGGGTATGAGGGGGAAAGATACCAAGAACACGGAGAAAATTACACAAGCACAACTGTTGGACAAAACAGGCAAAATAAGGAAAGAAAAAAGGAGATGCACGGGGTTAAGGAGAAAAACAGGCACAAATGATTGTCAAAACAACCCTACTGCGGGGGCAGCCGGCAGCCGGCAAAACGAGGCAGTAGCGAGGCAGAGGGCGGGCAGGGGCACACACAGCAGCTGGTGGCCGTGCGGCGCGGGGGTGTCCCACAAGTGGGTCACACTCACCTGCGTCGCACGGTCGCCATTTAAGGCCAAGTGCGCGGGTGGGCGGAGCAGCTGGGAGGCGGGAGCGGGGAGGGATACAGAAGAGAAGAAAGGGGCGGGGCCAAGCGGCGGTGGCGGGAAGGGAGGGTGGAGGGCGGCGGACAACACGAAGGATGAACAAAACAGGCACAAATCTGCAACAAAACAAGGGGTATGAGGGGGAAAGATACCAAGAACACGGAGAAAATTACACAAGCACAACTGTTGGACAAAACAGGCAAAATAAGGAAAGAAAAAAGGAGATGCACGGGGTTAAGGAGAAAAACAGGCACAAATGATTGTCAAAACAACCCTACTGCGGGGGCAGCCGGCAGCCGGCAAAACGAGGCAGTAGCGAGGCAGAGGGCGGGCAGGGGCACACACAGCAGCT
Source organism: Lissotriton helveticus (assembly GCF_964261635.1). NCBI lineage: Eukaryota > Metazoa > Chordata > Amphibia > Caudata > Salamandridae > Lissotriton > Lissotriton helveticus. Next base: position 1,447,739,621 of record NC_136061.1, on the reverse strand, counting down.
GGTGGCCGTGCGGCGCGGGGGTGTCCCACAAGTGGGTCACACTCACCTGCGTCGCACGGTCGCCATTTAAGGCCAAGTGCGCGGGTGGGCGGAGCAGCTGGGAGGCGGGAGCGGGGAGGGATACAGAAGAGAAGAAAGGGGCGGGGCCAAGCGGCGGTGGCGGGAAGGGAGGGTGGAGGGCGGCGGACAACACGAAGGATGAACAAAACAGGCACAAATCTGCAACAAAACAAGGGGTATGAGGGGGAAAGATACCAAGAACACGGAGAAAATTACACAAGCACAACTGTTGGACAAAACAGGCAAAATAAGGAAAGAAAAAAGGAGATGCACGGGGTTAAGGAGAAAAACAGGCACAAATGATTGTCAAAACAACCCTACTGCGGGGGCAGCCGGCAGCCGGCAAAACGAGGCAGTAGCGAGGCAGAGGGCGGGCAGGGGCACACACAGCAGCTGGTGGCCGTGCGGCGCGGGGGTGTCCCACAAGTGGGTCACACTCACCTGCGTCGCACGGTCGCCATTTAAGGCCAAGTGCGCGGGTGGGCGGAGCAGCTGGGAGGCGGGAGCGGGGAGGGATACAGAAGAGAAGAAAGGGGCGGGGCCAAGCGGCGGTGGCGGGAAGGGAGGGTGGAGGGCGGCGGACAACACGAAGGATGAACAAAACAGGCACAAATCTGCAACAAAACAAGGGGTATGAGGGGGAAAGATACCAAGAACACGGAGAAAATTACACAAGCACAACTGTTGGACAAAACAGGCAAAATAAGGAAAGAAAAAAGGAGATGCACGGGGTTAAGGAGAAAAACAGGCACAAATGATTGTCAAAACAACCCTACTGCGGGGGCAGCCGGCAGCCGGCAAAACGAGGCAGTAGCGAGGCAGAGGGCGGGCAGGGGCACACACAGCAGCTGGTGGCCGTGCGGCGCGGGGGTGTCCCACAAGTGGGTCACCCCATGTATGTGAGGAGCACCTCTTGCTTGGTACTCCTTTCTCCAGAAGAAATCCAACACCTCTCCAAGAGGTGGATTCTTCTTATTCATGATGAAAGACATCATAGCTTCAAATCTATGATTGAAGTACCTACATACATTGACTGGATCCAAAGAGCACAGTTCTCCGGGTGTCTTGAATTCGATGTTTTCTACGTTAGCATTTGCCTCTCGTAGAAATTCAAGTAAGTCTTCCCAGCCATACTCGGCACAGCTCAGAGTGAGGAACCATGTGGGAGTTCCTAAGTTCCTCAGCATACATTTTAAATCACCATGACGACGGTACCAGTACTCATTAGTACCACGCTGACACGCCATGAGATTAATCAGGTGAGAATCCAAAATACTGTCTTGGACATTGACTTTATCCATAAAGTCACTTGCCGAGATGTTTTGCATGTGTATACCACTTTTCAAGATGTGGTTCACTGCATATGACAGTCCAGACAGATCGCTTTCAAACAGGAGATGAAACAAATAGGGAATGCATTGTCGAAACCTAGCATCTCCTGCATACAATCGCAAAGTCCGGTATTCAGAAGCAGGAATTTGATGAGGTCGCTCATCATATCTTCCTCCCTGACCTGTTGGAAAAAGCTGTGGGAAACACCGAGCTTCCAAACTTTCCTCCCAAACACTAATGGGACTCCCTTTGGCTTGTTTCATTTGAAACAACTCAATAGCATTCCCCATGACTTCCTTGGAATGCAAAGGATGAACACTATAATGTTTATATATTTCTTCACTAGTAGAGGGTTCTACTTTCTCAATTTGACCAGCACACAAATCGCTATCCTCTTCCTCACTTACTTCCTCTTCTGCAACATATACATTCTTATAGTATTTATTATTTTTTTCAAATACAATGTTGCCTTTTTAACTTTCCTAACATCCACTAAATCTTGCCATATTTTCTTATTCTTTGTCGGAACCCCATTAACTAAGATAACCAGAGGTTCCTCTTCCACTTTTTCTACTCCAATTGTGTTAATGTTTTTCTTCAAATCTAGAGGCAAATAAACAACTCTTCCCTTTAATCCTCTCTGTAAATCTGATGGAGGCAATTTCCCTGTCTTTGGCTCCATTCTTACAATAGCCTGAAAGGGATGGATACTTTGAATCAAAATAGATTCATAAGTATTTAAATCCTTCAATTCAGAAGGAATCTCAACCAATTCCAGATTATTATGAACTGCTCTAGCAGGCATCTGGTTTTGATTTAATTTGCAACAACAATAAGTACACACACGTTGATCCAATCCCAAATCAAAACAATTTTCTACCATCAAGTATGTTGTGAAATCCTTCCATTCACTATTATTTTCCCTTTCACTTTTTGCATAGAAATCCACTAACTTAGTCTGATTCTTATAATAAGTGCGTCGACAACATACACAAGTGAAATTTGGCCTCTCACTTGATTTGACCTGAAACGTCGCAATTTCCCTCTGGAAATGATCTGTACTGGAAACCTGTACACTATCTTCCACATTACCCGCTTCTTCTTGGTCAATTTCAACATTCTCCTCCTTACTTCCAAAGTAACAAAACTCAATTTCTTCACATATATTCTTCACATCTATTTCAGAACCATGCAAAAGAGCAGCGCATAATTGTTTAAGCATAATTGCTGGACTCTTAGCATAATACAACATTCTAACTAATTTCCTCACTTTATTATGATGCACTGCTAGCATACTGAAATGATGAAAAACACTCTGGCATACTCTCCTGGAAAGACAAGCCAGTGAATGACCATGCAAACCTGTCACTTCTCTCACTCTGCAAGGATCTAATTCGTGCAACAACCTCATTTTCTGCTTCAAACTTTTCTTATTAAACGACCGTACAAAATCACAAAGCAAATTGATGGAATCCTGTCGCACACTGCAAATACTACTACACTTCCAGGTGTACACAGGACCCTTAGCACGTCTTCCTAAAACCTCATTACCTAACACCTCTTCTGCCTCTGTTGTCACAAGTTTTTCTTTTTCAACTGGACAACCATCTTTCACTTCATAAGCACGACCACTGGTGTCAACTGCATGCACCAAATCATTATCCTGGAAATAACTCTCCTCATTAAAAAATGCCTCACAGCTTGAACTATGCATCCATTCTCCAGAAAAAACTTCACAAAAATTACTACGATTAACTATTCTCTTCCATCTACTATTTCTTTTGAAATCATAAATTGCCTTGTTTAGCTTCCTAATTCTATTGATTATCAAAATAAATAACTTACGTTTAATTTCAAATGCCTGATCAATAACTTTCTCAACTTTTTTTTTTCTCTTATAAAAAAGCACTTTCTGTTGACCTTTCTTAATATTTTTTAACAAATTGCCAATTATCCTGTTGCGGAACATTCGTTTACGAATGTCCCTAAACTGTTGTTTCCTTCTACTATCATGCACAGAGTTATCTCTTGCTCTAGCAGTAACATTTTTGATTGGCCTTTCCTTTCCGTTTGAATTGCTTCTCTTTTTCTGGACTGAAACATTTTCTGTAGTAATATTTTTTTTACTACAAATATTTCTTATGAATGTTTTTGTACTCTTACCCGGTGCTTTCTTGGTGACTTGACGATTTTTTTTTGTAGAGGACTGCTGCTGTAAATGATGGACCTGCTGTCTTTGACGTTTTGTAGCCTTTCTCATTCTCTCCTTAGTTGGCATTCTCAAAATTTGAAATTATCTGCAGTTGAATCTGTGGTAAAATATAATAAAAAATGTTATTAACCACTATTACCAAACAGTAAATCAATAACAGTCAACAAAAACTTAACACACTACTTAACATTTTTACATATAATATTTTTTAGTGCTTTGGCAAATTTAGAATACAGAAATAGCAGAAAAGAAATGGAATTCTTCTTCATTTACCTGTCCTGTTTTATATGTGAATCTGATCTAATTTTATGAGCATATTTTAATATTTTATTGAAGACACTACACATAACCTGTTTTTGAAGGTGTGTTTAATTTAAAATTAAACAGTTTACATTTTTACTTTTCATTTATTGTAAATTTTAAAAATAAATGTTTATAGTTCCATAGGCTCAAGCAGGTCAGCTTCCCACCCTATGTCATATAATTCGGACAAATCTGCATCCTCATCACGTTCTTCTTCATCCTCAGGATTTAAATCATCCAAGGGATCAACATCCACTGATGTTTCAATTACGAGTTCAATGATGAGGTCGAAATCAACTGATTGCTGATTGTCGCTCATGTTGATGTTGTCTTTATCTTTAAAGAAAGATAACAACAATGAGATGTTGCAGAGTAAGAGACAAATCTCAGAGATTATAATAGTAAAATTGTTTAACAAGAGTAACATTTTGCAGCTATTATTTAGCCATGTCCAGCGATGCTGAGCAGGTGAAGCCTATGTCTAATTTTTCAGTGAACAGGACTCATCTCTTCTTAACCTTGGATAAGCCTCACCGACTCTGTGTCCCCTGCACATACTTAAATGTAAAGGGGCAGATTTATGTTAAATGGCACATCCCCAGGCATGCACCAGTTAACGTGCACCACTGCTCTGCCACCCATGGTGTGCCGCATTTACAATCAGATAGGAAAAAGCTGCGTCAAAACCCTGCGCCTGCTTTAAGCAGGCATAGGTCTTGACACAACATTGTGGAGATGGGGCACCCCTGAGCCTTGCTGGAGCTGCATCGCACTTGCGATACAACTCCAGCAATGCGCCACCTTTACGGCACAGATGCGTCACGCATCTGTGCCATTTTTGCCCCATGCTGCGCCGCATTGTAAATGCAGCACACCATGGGTGGCGGAACAGTGGCGCAGGATGACTGGCACATCCCTGGTGATGCGCCAGTCATCATAAATCTATCCCTAAGCTTCTTATCTTGTTAGAGATGAACCGCCATATGTATCATCAAACTATTTTGCATTTCCTAAATAGCGAATTTTAAGGGATAAATAGCGATTCTTTACCATTCCTAATTTGCAATGAGCAAATTGCTAATTGCAAATTACCCATTCATTTCCATGGGCCAGGAGGCCCATAGGAATGAAGGTGCAATTTGCGATTAGCAATTAGCTCATCACAAATTAGGAATTTTTCCAAAGGTGCAGGGGTGTCTCAAGAACACCCTGCTGCACCCCTGAAAAAGAAATTTGGGGGCATATGGCGCACATACATGCCCTAAGGACATGTATGGGCGTCATATGGCACCTTTTGTTTTTGGAAAAAAAGCTTTTTGAAAAGAATTCGCAAATTACCACCAACTAGAAGTTGGGGGTAGTTTGCAAATCCTTAATGGCATTTTTTGCATGTTTTTTGTTTGATACATTGCATTTAAGGAATCGCAAAATTTGCAAATCCTTCAGTGCATTCGCAAAATAAGTAATAGCAAATTTTGCTATTCCTTATTTTGCATCAAACTTGTTTGATACATACCATTTGTCTAATTAGCATTCGCAAAGGCCGAAATTCGCAGAATTTCGGCCTTTGCGAATGCTAATTAGCTTGATACATATGGCCCCAAGTGAGGCCTGTCTTGCAACATGGTGCATCTTTTGCATCACTGCTGCATCGGTTTCATGTGGCACGTTTTTTTACACCATGACACATCTGCCTAAATGCATCAATTTGTAATTTTGTCGCCTCATAGCAAATCTTTTGCACCGCCGCTGCATCAGAAAAGTGACGCACAGTGGCGCAAAAGAGGCATACACCTATCATAAATCTGTCCCTAGCATTTTAAATGATTAATTCAGGATGACGATAAGGTGTGGCCTATCCAGAGGTTTGTTTAAGGTGAGGCCTACTCAGGATTGCAGATGAAAGTTACGCTTGATGAAGAATACAGAGGAGATAATACATGTAAAGCTCTACCAATGAAGTAAGTAATGTCCACTTCATTGCGCCAGTCATCATAAATGTATCCCTAAGCTTCTTATCTTGTTACAGATGAACCGCCATATGTATCATCAAACTATTTTGCATTTCCTAAATAGCGAATTTTAAGGAATAAATAGCGATTCTTTACCATTCCTAATTTGCAATGAGCAAATTGCTAATTGCAAATTACCCATTCATTTGCATGGGCCAGGAGGCCCATAGGAATGAAGGTGCAATTTGCGATTAGCAATTAGCTCATTGCAAATTAGGAATTTTTCCAAGGGTGCAGGGGTGTCTCAAGAACACCCTGCTGCACCCCTGAAAAAGAAATTTGGGGGCATATGGCGCACATACATGCCCTAAGGGCATGTATGGGCGTCATATGTCACCTTTTGTTTTTTAGAAAAAAAGCTTTTTGAAAAGAGTTCGCAAATTACCACCAACTAGAAGTTGGTGGTAATTTGCAAATCCTTAATGGCATTTTTTGCATATTTTTTGTTTGATACACTGCATTTAAGGAATCGCAAAATTTGCAAATCCTTCAATGCAATCGCAAAATAAGGAATAGCAAATTTTGAATTAATGAAATTTTAAGTCATTTCCCCATGTACAGTGTTTTCAAATTATGATTTGAAAATCGTTTTTAGGGAAAAGGAATGGTTTGTAAATTTATGACAAGGACATAATGGTGTATGCTTCTTTATAAGGCATTTCAGTGTCTCTGATGTCATTTTTCCCATATTACATTAAAAGACCTTTCCCCGTGGAGCACATTCCTTGTAAATATGCTCCCACCTGTGCATGGTAAATTTAGATTTTGACTGTTTGAGTTACATAGCCATGTTAAAAGTGACCCAAAAAAGTTGCAAAGGCTTAAAAAAAACACTTTCATGTGTCTTAAGGACATTTTAAGTCATTTCCCCGTGGGCAGTGTTTTGTAAGTGGCGCAAAAGAGGCATACACCTATCATAAATCTGTCCCTAGCATTTTAAATGATTAATTCAGGATGACGATAAGGTGTGGCCTATCCAGAGGTTTGTTTAAGGTGAGGCCTACTCAGGATTACAGATTAAAGTTACGCTTGATGAAGAATACAGAGGAGATAATACATGTAAAGGCCTACCAATGAAGTAAGTAATGTCCACTTCATTGCGCCAGTCATCATAAATGTATCCCTAAGCTTCTTATCTTGTTACAGATGAACCGCCATATGTATCATCAAACTATTTTGCATTTCCTAAATAGCGAATTTTAAGGAATAAATAGCGATTCTTTACCATTCCTAATTTGCAATGAGCAAATTGCTAATTGCAAATTACCCATTCATTTCCATGGGCCAGGAGGCCCATAGGAATGAAGGTGCATTTTGCGATTAGCAATTAGCTCATCGCAAATTAGGAATTTTTCCAAGGGTGCAGGGGTGTCTCAAGAACACCCTGCTGCACCCCTGAAAAAGAAATTTGGGGGCATATGGCGCACATAAATTTTAACAACATTCCTTTACGTCAAAAACGATTTTCAAGTCATAATTTGAAAACACTGCACCCGGGGGGAAATGACTTAAAATGTCCTTAAGACACATGAAAGTGTTTTTTTAAAGCCGTTGCAAGTTTTTGGGTCACTTTTAACATGGCTATGTAACTCAAACAGTCAAAATCTAAATTTACCATGCACAGGTGGGACCATATTTACAAGGAATGTGCCCCACGGGGAAAAGTCTTTTAATGTAATATGGGAAAAATGACATCAGAGACACTGAAATGCCTTATAAAGAAGCATACACCATTATATCCTTGTCATAAATTTACAAACCATTCCTTTTCCCCAAAAACGATTTTCAAATCATAATTTGAAAACACTGCACATAGGGAAATGACTTAAAATGTCCTTAAGACACATGAAAGCGTTTTTTGATTGCCTTTCCAGCATGGTTGGGTCACTTTTAACATAGCTATGTAACACAAACATTCAAAATCTAAATTTGCCATGCACAGGTGGGAGCATATTTACAAGGAATGTGCCCCACGGGGAAAGGTCTTTTAATGTAATATGGGAAAAATGACACCAGAGACACTGAAATGCCTTATAAAGAAGCATACACCATTATATCCTTGTCAAAAATTTACAAACCATTCCTTTTCCCCAAAAACGATTTTCAAATCATAATTTGAAAACACTGCACATAGGGAAATGACTTAAAATGTCCTGAAGACACATAAAAGCGTTTTTTGATTGCCTTTGCAGCATGGTTGGGTCACTTTTAACAAAGCTATGTAACACAAACATTCAAAATCTAAATTTGCCATGCACAGGTGGGAGCATATTTACAAGCAATATGCTCCACAGAGAAAGGTCTTACATTAAAATGGGAAAAATAACATCAGAGACACTCAATTGCCTTATAATGAAGCATACACCATTATGTCCTTGTCATAAATATTATAACCATTCATTTTCCTCAAAAACGATTTTCAAATCATAATTTGAAAAGACTCCACAGCTCCTATGCACAATAACACCCTGTCAGTACTAATACTTCACATTTTCTCCAATTACATTTTCTCAAAGAAACAAAATCTATTTGTAAAACACTTGAGACAAAGCAACATTTGAAGAACACAACTTTCTTCATAATTTTCTCCTTAAAGCACACTATTCTCTATCTAAATTAAAGAAATCTTTTCTCACCTTAGCAAATACTTTGAGTTTCAAAACAGTCTCAGAAACACACCAATTTGTCTTCAGCAGAGCAAAAGGTATGCACTCCAGAGTCTGCAGCTATCAAAAGCACAGAAATGCTGTAATTCTTCACACATATCTCTCATGTCACCCAATCAAAACTCTTCCCTCACTTTTTTTCAAATGAAAACCCTTCCCCCCTCTGCCATTTCATGCCTTTTCTGCATGGCAACCACCTCTTGGAAGACTTCTGGTATTTGCAAGTTCACACAACAATGTTGCAATTGAACTCTGAACTCTCAGTGCACCTCATATCCAGTGCATTCTTTCATTTAATGATTTTTTCTTGACCACTCAAAATACATCTTTCAAACAACTCATCCATGCATCCTAACTTTCTGTTTTCAGCAATCAAAATCCACCAATCACTGTTACTGCTTCATTAACACAGAAACTCCACAGTTTTTTTTCATTTTAAACTCTTATTTTTTCAACTGCCATTTCATTGCCACACTTCATCTGACTGCAGGAGAACCTTCTCTCACCATGTTTTCTGTCTGGATTGTTGGACATAGTTACATCTATTGGGCTCAGAGGTATGCTGAGAACAGGAATTTACCTAACCTCAATTTACAAGATGTGGAAATTAGGTGGTTTGGCCACAGAGGATTAAAATGTCACCAACTGATACCATTGGTGAAAATCTTTATGCATTTGCCAAAACCTGACCTGTTAATTGTGCACTGTGGAGGTAATGATTTGGGCACTTTGACTGGGGTAGGTCTGGAAATGCTTTTAAAGGACACGTTTGAGCAATTGATGGCACTTTTTCCTCAGACTGCCTTGGTATATTCAAATATATGCCAAAGACAGAAATGGAGGTGGTCAAACCAATTTTGTCCACAAATTGAGAAGTCGAGGAAGCATGTAAACAAATCTGTTTCAGCTTACATGAGAGACCATGGAATGGGCTCCCTGTACAACAATAACTTGCGTTACTACATGCAAGATATCTACAGAGGAGATGGAGTTCACTTCTCAGATGAGGGCAACAGAATTTTCATTCTGAATTTAAGACTGTGCATTGGTACCTACTTATAAGTACCTAAATGTACCATAAACCCAAAAGCTCTTCTCAGAGCTACCCTACATCTGATCACTCACAATTATTATTTTACTCTAACTTTTTTCACTAATTTTCAACAAAGTGCGCTCCCTGGGGCGCTTCCCGGTACGCGAACCGGGAGCTAACCTCGCTAAATTTTAAAAAAAATTTTTTCGCACATATGGGCTTCCTCAGCCACCCTCAGAAAACCTAGGGGGTCAAGATAAGTCTACCGTGCCCCCTTCTACCCATTCTGAACATTATTTGCCCTCCATCTTGTATCTTAATTCGACCGAAACACAAAATGGTGGACTCCCGTAACGCTTAAGGTTCGCGAACCGGGGCGCTCACCAGTTTGCGTACCGGGTCGCTGCCTGGGAAGCGCACCATCAAAAAAGGTGGGAAAGTAGTTTACAGAAAAGCGACTGGAGACAATTTCACCAAATATAGATTAGCTCATACTACATACCAATGCCTACCATTTTCACAAATTTGATTGAAATTCCATTTAACCATTTAGCCTGTAGACCTCTCTAAATACCCTGAGGTAAATTACTTCACAAAACACATCTGAAGTATTGGAATTGACAACCAATTAAAATGTTACTTTCATTTTCTACTTTTTTTACCTGACATTTGATTGGCTATGTACCTGAATATATATAAAGGAAGAGAGAGAAACACAGCCATTTTGACTACTACTTCCTGAACTACATTGCAAGATCATTTTCACTCACAACTTAAACTTCTTTTTAGAAGGTGAGATATTATTTTATAAATTTGAAAACATTTTCAGATAGTTATATACTATCCCTCTGTAAGAGTTAGACATTGAGAAAGGCTTCTTTATTATAATTATGGATTGATTTAGGTTTCTGTGGTATAATTATGAATTTACTTAGGCTTCTTCACAGGCACTTTTTAATAGTACTACTTCACGCCTGAAACCATACAGTGCCCATAGATTACTTCTCTGTTATAAACTCACAAGTACCTGTCTGAACTTAAACCCAACAGTGCCCTATCTCTACTGATATATTTATTTTTTATGCAAATTACAGCAATAAAATGGAAGGTGAGCAGAATGTTTCCTTCGAAATTGTTCTGGAGAACAACACAGAAAAAGATATTGAGGACAATGATGACTCAGATTTCATGGATGAATCACGGGACCATGAATTAGTTCAATGTGTAGAATCTGTGGATCATTTACTTCATTATGATGACGGTCAAATGTGGGAACTTATGTTCACTCAACAAGAGGACATATCGGACAGTCAAATGCTAGACGTTCTATTAAATTTTGAAAAACAATCCGAAAAATAAAATTGTATGTAATATTAAAAAATTGTTTGAGTCTTTAATCATTTTTATATGTAATTCATAAACTAGTTAAATGTTAGAATGTTATTAAATTTTGAAACACAATCACAATAATAAATAATTGCTTAAAAAATAAGAAAATTAAAAAATAATCAACAAAACCAACAATCAATTAACATACAGTATTTGAAAAGTCTATCATTCTTTTTTCCTTATAGTACGCTGCCCAGAACGCTTCCCGGTTCGCGAACCGGGCGCTACCCACGCAAAAAAAACAAAAAAAAAATTATTTTTTTTTGCCCCGCGGGGCCCTTTTAAAGCCTCCACATTAAACCTAGGGGGTCAGGGAGGATCTACTATGCCCCCTTATGGTCATTTCCCCCTTTGTTTTGGCCTCCTCTTGTCTCTCGATCCTACCGAGAGACAAGATGGCGGCCGCTCCGGACTGTTTAGAATGTTGACAGACACCGGAGAGCCAATCAGCTTCGCTTCGCGAAGTTCCGTTACGCGTAAAGTCCGCGAACCGGAGCGCTGCCCAGAGCGCGCTTACAGATATATATCATTTTTTAAACATTAATTTCTCAAAATCCACTGAAGCACATATATTGAGACCTAGCAAAGGCACATCGGGCTACCAGTCCCTACAATTTTGCCAAGTTTCGTGGAAATCCATTCAGCCGTTCGGGCTAAAAGTGAGGCCAACCGCCCTATGGAAAACTCAATGTTAAAAACACGTTTTGGGACCCCCCTTTTTTCTCGGCCCCCCTTGACGAACCCCCCCCAAATTTCCAGGGGCTGCTCAGAAACAAAATGTTCCATTTTCCAGAAAATTTCAGCCAATTCCGTCCACAAACGCCAAAGTTATTAGACATAGAATTTTCAAAAATCCCATAGAGAAAAAATCCTAACTATATATACCTACTGGCGACCGCCAGTAGGTAATATATATATATATATATATATATATATATATATATATATATATATATATATATATATATATATATATATATATATATATATATATATATATTTTCATCTTAGCTGCATTGCTGTTTTTTTCTTGCATGCAATCCACACTCAAGCTTTGCATATTCAGGCTATGTAAATACCAGAGCGATACAAAAGGGGATGATGGACGGAGCGTTTGAACAAATCAAACACTCACCCCCAGTCAACTGATCTGGGTTTAATCCATCACCATTCTTTAGTTCACTCAGCCACCCCAGTTCAGACATGGCTATATGCAAATCAGTCTGACCCTGTGCCTCGTGGGAACAGTCCAGCCCGAACTGCCATGCCATGTCTTCCCTGGACCGGAAACAAGCATCCTGGGACCGGTTTCGGATTCATAATCCTCATCAGCCAGGCTATCTTGAATCCAGTGGCCAAGTGAACAAGGGACTCACGTCTGAGCATACCCTGCCACACTTAGGGCGAACAAAGCGATACAAAAGGGGATGATGGACGGAGCGTTTGAACAAATCAAACACTCACCCCCAGTCAACTGATCTGGGTTTAATCCATCACCATTCTTTAGTTCACTCAGCCACCCCAGTTCAGACATGGCTATATGCAAATCAGTCTGACCCTGTGCCTCGTGGGAACAGTCCAGCCCGAACTGCCATGCCATGTCTTCCCTGGACCGGAAACAAGCATCCTGGGACCGGTTTCGGATTCATAATCCTCATCAGCCAGGCTATCTTGAATCCAGTGGCCAAGTGAACAAGGGACTCACGTCTGAGCATACCCTGCCACACTTAGGGCGAACAAAGCGATACAAAAGGGGATGATGGACGGAGCGTTTGAACAAATCAAACACTCACCCCCAGTCAACTGATCTGGGTTTAATCCATCACCATTCTTTAGTTCACTCAGCCACCCCAGTTCAGACATGGCTATATGCAAATCAGTCTGACCCTGTGCCTCGTGGGAACAGTCCAGCCCGAACTGCCATGCCATGTCTTCCCTGGACCGGAAACAAGCATCCTGGGACCGGTTTCGGATTCATAATCCTCATCAGCCAGGCTATCTTGAATCCAGTGGCCAAGTGAACAAGGGACTCACGTCTGAGCATACCCTGCCACACTTAGGGCGAACAAAGCGATACAAAAGGGGATGATGGACGAAGCGTTTGAACAAATCAAACACTCACCCCGAGTCAACTGATCTGGGTTTAATCCATCACCATTCTTTAGTTCACTCAGCCACCCCAGTTCAGACATGGCTATATGCAAATCAGTCTGACCCTGTGCCTCGTGGGAACAGTCCAGCCCGAACTGCCATGCCATGTCTTCCCTGGACCGGAAACAAGCATCCTGGGACCGGTTTTGGATTCATAATCCTCATCAGCCAGGCTATCTTGAATCCAGTGGCCAAGTGAACAAGGGACTCACGTCTGAGCATACCCTGCCACACTTAGGGCGAACAAAGCGATACAAAAGGGGATGATGGACGGAGCGTTTGAACAAATCAAACACTCACCCCCAGTCAACTGATCTGGGTTTAATCCATCACCATTCTTTAGTTCACTCAGCCACCCCAGTTCAGACATGGCTATATGCAAATCAGTCTGACCCTGTGCCTCGTGGGAACAGTCCAGCCCGAACTGCCATGCCATGTCTTCCCTGGACCGGAAACAAGCATCCTGGGACCGGTTTCGGATTCATAATCCTCATCAGCCAGGCTATCTTGAATCCAGTGGCCAAGTGAACAAGGGACTCACGTCTGAGCATACCCTGCCACACTTAGGGCGAACAAAGCGATACAAAAGGGGATGATGGACGGAGCGTTTGAACAAATCAAACACTCACCCCCAGTCAACTGATCTGGGTTTAATCCATCACCATTCTTTAGTTCACTCAGCCACCCCAGTTCAGACATGGCTATATGCAAATCAGTCTGACCCTGTGCCTCGTGGGAACAGTCCAGCCCGAACTGCCATGCCATGTCTTCCCTGGACCGGAAACAAGCATCCTGGGACCGGTTTCGGATTCATAATCCTCATCAGCCAGGCTATCTTGAATCCAGTGGCCAAGTGAACAAGGGACTCACGTCTGAGCATACCCTGCCACACTTAGGGCGAACAAAGCGATACAAAAGGGGATGATGGACGGAGCGTTTGAACAAATCAAACACTCACCCCCAGTCAACTGATCTGGGTTTAATCCATCACCATTCTTTAGTTCACTCAGCCACCCCAGTTCAGACATGGCTATATGCAAATCAGTCTGACCCTGTGCCTCGTGGGAACAGTCCAGCCCGAACTGCCATGCCATGTCTTCCCTGGACCGGAAACAAGCATCCTGGGACCGGTTTCGGATTCATAATCCTCATCAGCCAGGCTATCTTGAATCCAGTGGCCAAGTGAACAAGGGACTCACGTCTGAGCATACCCTGCCACACTTAGGGCGAACAAAGCGATACAAAAGGGGATGATGTAAATACCAGTGCATGTTTCTTAGTATTTTAACCTCTCTGTGTCATTACCTGTTATCATACTTGATTAGCAATGGATTGCTGCTCTTCAGCCTTTTTTCTTTGACTGATTGGGCTTTTAATACACTTTAAAATTGCACAGTTTGCTTTGGCGCGTCATGTGCTCAAGCTCCATCCGCGGAGCGAAACGCGTCATGGAGGACAGCCGCCTGTGATTTCACAATAAAAATTCTGAACTGCTCACACAACTTTGTGTGTTGATGGCTCGTTACTGAAAAGTTATTCTTTGGGGGAAGAGGTCTGCACCTGCTTGGTTTCCGCTACGTGATTAGCGGTCAGGATTTGCTTTTCGATATCTCTCTCTCTCTCTCTCTATATATATATATATATATATATATATATACAGTAGGTAGTTATAGTTAGGATCTAGTTTCCATAGGAAATCTGCAACATTTTATTGGGAATAACTGTGGCGCCGGTTGACGAATCTTTGCGAATTTCTCAAAGAAGATGGCCCGCTCTGCTCCGCTCCTTCCCTGAAAGTTTGGGGGAGATTCGTCAAGTGGGGGCTGAGAAAAAAGGGGGTCCCAAAATGTGTTTTCCCCATGCAATTTTCCATAGGACGATTAGACACGGCTACAGCCCGAACGGCTGAACGGAATTCCAAGAAATTTGGCAAAAAGGTAGAGTCTGATTCGCAGATCGCCCTTTTGTTTAAATGGTGTACATCCCTCCAGTAGTTGTTGAGAAAATTGAGTTTGAAAAAATTTATAAATCTATAAGCGCACACGGTGCACGCACCAGGTGTGCGCGAGCGGAATTCTGATTTGCTCTTAGACGTCTGTCAACATTCCAATCGGTCAAAATCAGGAAGTGTTGGCCGCCATTTTTTGTCCGAGGCAGAGGCCAAAAGTGGAAAGCGTGAAAAGGGGGCAGGGTAGAGACTCCCTGGCACCCTACAGCCATTTTGTGTAGTTTCAGAAGAGAGTGAAAAACAAAAGTGGAGAACGTGGAAAAGGAGGCAGTGAAGAGACTCCCTGACCCCCTAGGCCTTCTCAGGGGGTCCCTGAAGGACCCCGAAGTGCAAAAAAAAGTTTAAAAAAAAAAAAGTCGCGATGTGCGCGCACGTTGTGCGCACCCTACAGCCGCCATTTTGTGTAGTTTCAGAAGAGAGTGAAAAACAAAAGCGGAGAACGTGGAAAAGGAGGCAGTGAAGAGACTCCCTGACCCCCTAGGCCTTCTCATGGGGTCCCTGAAGGACCCCGAAGAGCAAAAAAAAATTAAGAAAAAAAAATCGCGAGGTGCGCGCTCGTAACGCGCACCTTACAACCTCCATTTTGTGTAGTTTCAGAAGAGAGTGACAAACAAAAGTGGAGAACGTGAAAAGGGGACTAGGTAGAGTCTCCCTGACCCCCAAGGCCTTCTCAGGGGGTCCCTGAAGGACCCCGAAGGGCAAAAAAAACATTTTTCTTTTTTTAAAAAAATCGTGAGGTGCGCGCACGTCAGAAAAAAAACAAAAAAAAATACAGTTAAATAACAAGTTTGAGTGTTTAGATGTTGGTTGGCTCTAAAAAGAGCTGTTGTGTTCATTGAGTGTTTTTTGTGCCTACAAGTAAGTACCGATGCAGAGTCTAAAGTGTAAAAGGAAGACTCTATTCCACTCATCTGTGAAATGTACACCGTCTCTCCCATAGATGCCTTGCATGTTGTAACGCAAGTTGTTGTGATATATAGAACCCATACTTTAGTCTCTGAGGAAAGCAGAAACAGACTTATTCACATGTTTCCTTTCTTTCTCAATCTGCGGACAATATTGGTTGGACCAGTTCCATTTTTGCCTTTGGCATATATTAGAATATACCAAGGCAGTTTGTGGAAAAAGTGTCATCAATTGCCCAAAGGTGTACTTTAAAAGCATTTACAGGCCTACCCCAGTCAAAGTGCCTAGGTCATTGCCACCACAGTGCACAATTATGAGGTCAGGGTGTGGGAGATTCAAAAAGGATTTTACCTATGGCATCAATTGGTGACATCTCAATCCTCTCTGGGCAATCCACATAATATCCACATTTGGTAAATCAAGGTTGAGAAAGCATCTATTTGCTGCATACCGTTCACTCCAGAAAATATAGCTATGTCCTACAATCCATACTCTAAGCATCTTGAAAGCAGATCTGGTTGTACTCAGATGGTCTCTGGAAATTAAATGGCATTTTGAAAACTTGGTGTTTAGAAAAAAATGTGGTTGAGATTCAGTGCACTTGAAAAACAAGAAATGATTGGTGATTTCTGATAATTGACCATTGAAAACTAGGGTGCATACTACTGTTTTTTAAAAGGAATAATACTATTGGTTTAGAAAAAGTCATTGAAAAGAACATTGCACAGGTAAGCTGGAATATTGAGAAGTCAAACACACTTGCTGCTTTGGTTTGCAACATTGAGAGATGAACTGTTCACCTTTTGAGTTCAGTTAGGTGTTCTATGGAGAGTTACCATGGTAACAGGCAGAGAGAGCAGTGGGGGAAGGTTGAACATTATGTGAGTTTGAAAGTGTTGAAATGTACAACCAATTACAATGTTAGTTTGGTTTTGAATTTGTGTGGGAAGAAATTTCATTGGTTATGCACTGGAATATGTGTGAAAAATGAGAGGGAATCAGTGACATTTGTGGTTGCAGTGTCTGAGGTACATTTCAGAGATTCTGCTTAAGAAAATCTGGTGTGTGATTGACACTGTTCTAAATCTTCAAAAGCATTTGAAAAGGTGAGTTATTAATTTGTAAGGGGATATATGTTGTGCATTTTTAGTTAACAATAAAAATGTGTTGTAATTTGGAAGTTACTCACTCTCCCTCTCTTTCACTCTCTGTCACTGACTTCCTTTTCTCCACCACTGTTCTTTTTCCTTCCTCTCTTTTTCTATAAATCCTTCTGTTTCACTTACTCCTTTTTCCTTTTTCTTAATATGTTTTTTTGTCTCTCAGTCTCCTTTCCTTATCCTCATATCTCTTTCCTCACTGTCATTATCCCTTCCTTTACTGCTGTTTTCTAACTCCCTCTCTCCATCTGATTTACCTCCTTTTGTTTATTTTTTCACTCTCATTGTCACTCTCTTTCTGTCTCCCTCACCCTTGCTCTCTTTAGAGAACACTACTAGCAATACCCCCTCCTCCCCCCTTTCACTATAGTAATCTGGTGACACTAACTCAGTGAAACTCAAGTCATCGCCACGTGACAGGAGGACCGTGTTGGGTAAAGTGCCACGGCTGCCACCAACTCTGTGTACTTCAAGTCATAGGAGAGAATGGAAATGGCGTCAAGCACGTGCACAGGCACAGGGTCAGACTGATTTGCATATAGCCATGTCTGAACTGGGGTGGCAGAGTGGGCTATAGAACGGTAATGGATTAAACCCAGATCTTTTGACTGGGTTTGAGTGTTTGATTGGTTCAGATGTTCCGTCCATTACCACCCCCTTTTGTACCACTTTTGGCCTTTTTTATTGGCAGGGTAACATGTCCTGTGACGCGTGTGCGGCATGGGTGTGGTGTGCGCATAAACCAGCCATGAGGGAGTGGTTGTGGCATGCTGACAACTAGAGCTGTGATCAGCAGACCACTACAGGGAAGACCTGCGACATGTAGTTCCTTCCCTGAAAGCGTAAGCGGAGTGCGCTGGCTGAAATGCGTGTCCTTCACGACTTCACCAATAGGGCGGTTTGAATCTGCGCGCCCACCGAGATAGGCACACAATGGGTGCGCGATTCTGCTTTTTTCTCCCAAAAAAAATACATTTTAATATTTAATCAAAATGAAGACATTATATACTTTTAATAACAAACACAAAAATTTACAAAAACTATTTTTAGGATATTAAAGTTACAAATATCACTAAAAAAATTCAAAATTACTGAAAAAACTATAGGTTTAATGAACATTATAATTAGAAAATAGCATTTAAAAAACGTTTGAAATTCACCCAAAAAAACATAGGTTTCAGCGATGTTTTAGTTAGAAATTAGCATTTAAAAAACCTCACTAGTAGTGGCACTCGCAAACTTGAGGACTTGTAATGCATGTTTTTCTGCTAAGAATTTTGTACTGCGCCTGTATGCATAATTGGAGGTCTGCTTGTTCCTCCCTTTTTTTGAGTTTGAAGTTTACTTGGTCACTTTGGACACATCAGCACAATTGTGAGATCACACGGTAGACACACATTCAACACGAATGCGTTGGGTTGCATTGTTACGTTGTAAAATGTATTACTTTTGTTTCACACTAGTGGAAGCAATGACACATGTTCTAATACCATGTAATGTGGCATCTATGTGACAGTACTACTACACATGGGATGCTCCATTTTTTCCCATTTGTTGTTTCAGCCCTGAGGATTCGCAAAAGCGATGAAACACGTGTCGGCTGGCTGTCTTACATAATAAAGGACTCCATCGGACTACTCTCCCAATGTAGATTCCTATAATTTTCTGTCGCTTTGTTTCTTTGTACTTTGTTCTACAATTGTTACACAACGTGTTATTTACTGTTTGTGAGTGCATAGGGTACCCCCGCAGTTTCCTTAGGTTGGTAGTCTTCTCTACTAACTGTTGAGTGGTTCTAAGGGTTCTCCACTCACCCAGTTGCACCACCTCCACACAGTGCGCGTAATACCAGTGCGTCCACGTTTGGCAGTGCACCCTTTTCATTCTGACATCAGAAGCCTTCCAGAATTATCTAAAGTGGACTTAATCCCCCCAGCAGCAGTGCGCCTGGAGTCGCGTTTGCATAGTGGTGTAAAAAGGGACCTTGGCCTCAGACCACCCTTAGCAATCCAGCTGTGTGGGGCTTACTAGTGATAACAGGAGGGCTAGTTGGCACCCAGGGACACTCAGGAGGCAAGGGGACTTTATCCCCCAAACAAGAGCGGGCCAGGATGTGCGTTTGCAGAGTGGTGGAAAAATGGGGCGTGGCCTGTGTCCACCTATCAGCAATCCCACTATCTGGGGCTTACTGGAGGTGTCAGGTAGGCTAGTTGTCCCCAGCATCAAAGGAGACTTTACTCCCCATCCAAGAGCACAGGAGGGAGTGCGTTTGCAAGTTGGTGAGCAAAGGAGGCGTGGCCTGCTATGAGAGCTTAGCAATCCCGCTGTGTGGGACTTACTGGAGGTAATAGGAGGAGTAGCTGGCCCTCACGGATGTCATTGGGGCCAACTACCCCTCCTGTGACCTCCAGTAGGTCCAATACAGTGAGAAGTCTTTGGAGGTTAAGCCCCCATTTCTCCACCACTCTGCAAAAGCACCTCCTGGCACACTACTGGTTAGGGGATGCTGTCCACTTTACTACTGAAGGACTTTGGGGGCCAAGAAACAATCCTGGTACCTCCTGTAAGTCCTACGCAGCGGAATTTTTGACCATAGTCGGAGGCCCAGCCTGCTTTCTCTACCACACTGCAAACGCGACTACTAGTTAAAGAAGCATTTGGAATGTAATAGGTCTCACATTTGTGAACGTTACGGCTATTGGCGTTGTAAATGTAAAACTTTCTTACTAATGTTTTTGGAGTGGTTTTTGTTATGGTGCACCAAAATTAATATAAAGCACTCACACAAAACCAAATCGCTGGTCACTTAAAAAACCAGATAAAAGGACTTTACTAAAAGCGGGAAAAATAGGAACGCAGCCGCATCCTGATTTTATATTCCACGCTATCCCCAGCAACACACTACCATCTGTAACTCCACAGGTAGCTGGGATTAATGGCAAGGTTTGGGAAGAAGAGGGATCTACTATGCAAGTCCTTTGTCAAAGTTCCATGATCCCATATTAAGGCAAAAAAGTCCCAGTACTCCATAAATGCTCACGGATTTCAGCGCCATCTCTCGGCATCCAGACGAAACAGGAAAACAAGACAAAACAGGAAGTACCAGAAGGTCGGCGAAGAGCTTCCTAGTGTCAGAACTGGAAAAGAAACTAAGCGCCACTCATGGCAGGTAAGGGCGTTAAATACTCTCATTCAACCCTCTCAGTCTCTAACTATATACCCAATCACACAAATGCGGCAGAAATAGGGAGGTAAGGAAGACAAAGAAAACTATATCAGTTCACAACAAGTGGATGTACATTATGTGCAGTGGAATTATGCGGTATGTTGTGCAGTGACATTATGCGAATAGAAAGTATGAATAGAAAGTATGTAATGCAACTTCACAAATTAATCTGTGTGTGACCAAGCAAAGACAGTTTTACTGTCGAAACGCGTAACGACTGAGGAATAAACCTGCACTAGCAAACATCTCACGAGTGTGCGCCTTATTGGACTGTAATGTGTGATATATATATATATATATATGTAATCCACACTCAAGCTTTGCATATTCAGGCTATGTAAAAACCAGTGCATGTTTCTTAGTATTTTAACCTCTCTGTGTCATTACCTGTTGTCATACTTGATTAGCAATGCATTGCTGCTCTTCAGCCTTTTTTCTTTGACTGATTTGGCTTTTAACACACTTTAAAATTGCACAGTTTGCTTTGGCGCGTCATGTGATCAAGCTCCGTCCGCGGAGCGAAACGCGTCATGGAGGACAGCCGTCCTGTGATTTCACAATAAAAATTCTGAACTGCTCACACAACTTTGTGTGTTGATGGTTCGTTACTGAAAAGTTATTCTTTGGGGGAAGAGGTCTGCACCTGCTTGGTTCCGCTACGTGATTAGCGGTCAGGATTTGCTTTTCGATATATCTCTCTATATATATATATATTACCTACTGGCGGTCGCCAGTAGGTAGTTATAGTTAGGACCTAGTTTCCATAGGAAATCCGCAACATTCTATTGGGAATAACTTTGGCCCTTGTGGACGAATGTTTGCGAATTTCTCAAAGAAGATGGCTAGGTCCGCTGCGCTCATTCTGTGAAAGTTTTGGGGGGATTGGTGAAGTGGGGGCTGAGATAAAAGGGGGTCCCAAAACGTGTTTTTCCCATGTTATTTTCCATAGGACGTTTAGACACGGCTACAGCTCGAACGGCTGAATGGATTTATAAGAAATTTGGTAGAAAGGTAGAGTGTGGGTCACAGATCACGCTTTTGTTTAAATGGTGTAAATCCGTTCAGTAGTTGCTGAGAAAATTAAAGTTGAAATCAGTTATATATCTGTAAGCGAGCACGGGTGCGCGCACCTATGCGGGTGTGCGCGAGCGGCATTGTGATTTGCTGTTTAACGTCTGTCAACATTCGATTCGGAGGAAATCAGGAAGTGTTGTCCGCCATTTTGTTAGTGCGAGTGAATATATAATACAGAACAAAGGGTTAGTACATGGAAAGGGGAGAAGGTAGAGATTGTCTGGCTGGGTAGGTTTTCTAAGGGGGTACAGTATGGACCCTGAACGCGAAAATACTATTTTTTTTTGGAGAAAACATTTGCGGGGTGCATGCATTCGGTCGCGCACCCCTATTTACAAGACTGTGAAAAACTATAGTGGTGAGAATGGAAAGGGAGCAGGGTGGAGAGTGTTTGATTTCATATGTTTCTTGAGGGGTTTATTAAGGATGACGAAAGTATAAAAGTAGCTTTTTTTCGCAAATAAGTTACGAGGTGCACGCACTCGGTCGCGCACGGCGATCAAAAAACATAAGGAAAGATGGAGATAAATTACAAGTTTGAGTATTTAGATCTAAGGTGGCTCTTAAAAGAGCCCTTGTGTTAATTGAGTTTTTGCTGAACTTATAAGTAAGTTCCGATGCAGAGTCTCATGTTACAGAGGAAAATTCTATTTCCCTCATCCGTGAAATGAACATCATCTCTCCGATAGATGCCTTCCATGTTGAAACGTAGGTTGTTGTTGTATATAGAACCCATGTTATATTCTCTGAGGAAAGCAGAAACAGATTTATTTACATGTTTCCTTGCTTTCTCAATCTGTGGACAACGTTCATTGGACCAATTCCATTTTTGTCTTTGGCATATATTTGAATACACCAAGACAGTTCGAGGAAAAAGTGACATCAATTGACGAAAGGTGTCTTTTAGAAGCATTTCTAGACCTACACCTGTTAATGTGCCTAGATCATTCCCACCACAGTGCACAATTATCAGGTTAGGTTCAGGGAGATGCGTAAAAGTTTTCACCAATGGTATCAATTGGTGACATCTTAATCCTCATTGGCCAATCCACGTAATCTGCACATTTGGTAAATCAAGGTTAGAAATTTGTCTGTTTGCAGCATATTTTTCACTCCAGTGAATATAACTGTGTCCTACAAGCCAAACCTTCATTTTCAAGGTAGATGCAGTAGTACTGCGATGGGTTCTTGAAGTGGAATGGCAAGTAGATGGTGAAAGTCACGATAAAAAAAGTGTGTGAGGTTTGGTGTTAAAGAAAAACTGAACATGATTGGTTAATTGATATACTTCAAGATTGAAGAGTACGCTGTATGTTATAGTTTTATTATAAACAAATCTTCTATTGGTCGCGGAAAAAAAAGAAATGTAAAACAAGATTGGATAGGCAGGTGTGTTTGGAGGGAAATTATCCTTTTTGCTTGGATTTAGAACGTTGAGATATGAACTTTTGACCTGTGCCTTCAGCCAGGTGAAGATCGAGCAGATACCATGGTAACAGCCAGAGAAGGCAGAGGGTGAAGGGTGACCGTTATGTGACTTTGAAAATATTGAAAGGATAACCAACTGAAATGTTAATTTGAATATGAAATTGTGCGGGAACAAATATGATTGGTTGAAGAGACATATATGAGTGTGTATTGACAGAAAATCTATGCCATTATTCTTTGGTTGCAGTGATAGAAGTATTATTGAGAGCTCCGTCAAACGGCTATCGTTGTACAAGTATCATTGTTCTACATCTGATAAAGCATTGGTAAAGGTGAGTGTATAACTGTTTGTTTTATGATGTACCGTTAAATGTGGTTTGATCAATATATTTGATTATGTGAGTTACTGTGTGTAAGGAAGCACATTTTTGACTTTGATACAGTTTGATATGTTTTCAACTAATGTTCTTTTTTATTACATCAATGTTTTGGAACATTGTTTCTTTGTAATTATTAGTTTAAAATTACGATTAATTAATGTGATTAAGGATAGTGGAGTTCAGTCATGTTTTGAAGTTATGAGCTACTGTTAGGTCTATGAATTAAATGTTACTTAGAGACGGATCTGCAACGAAATTTAGGGGGGGAAGGACGATAAAAAATGATTTTTTTCTAGGGGGACATGAACGTGTAATCAGTAGGTAGAGTAAAGGTGGAGGGGCTCTTAGAATGGGTAAAACAAGTGCGAGGTCTAATTAATATTGAAATGGTTCTTTATAGAGATGTGAAATGTTCAGGTGCGGCTCTGTGTGTATCTGGGATGTGTGTTATCTTGCGCTTCCACAGCAGACGTGAGAGGGGGGGAGGGGCTGAAGTTCTGTGAAGTTAATGGGGGTTGTGCGCCGTTTCTTCACTTTCTTTCAAGTCTGAATTATAGTTTTGAATGTATTTGTGGAAAACTGAATAAATAGAAAATAAAATGTAATGAAATAGACAGAAGTTAATAAACGTTTGGGAGCGTTTGCACATAATTTGTAAAGTTGGTTACAGATTAAAAAAAAAGGAATTGGTAGAGTACAGATAATGCAGGTAGAGAGAAAAATAGTTGATTAAATGTGATATTGTCGAAAAAAAGTGGAAATGGTTTTGGTATTTTAAAGTTTAAGTTTGAGGAAAAAATTACAGTGCGGTTTGCGGCCGAGGAATGCAGTGGTGGGGGTGGGGTGAGAAGGAGAGGTGTCCCAGTACAATTAAATGAAAAATTGTGACCATGAGGTTGTAGACAGGTTCGTGGAGTATATGCCTTTTATAAATTGATGTAGAAGAGCAAATATATATAGAGGTTTCTGTGTACCACAGTGTGACTCCATTTTCATCTCACTCCTGCTTTCTATATTAGTTGCTTTGTGTTATGTTAGTGTGTGTATGTGTGTATGTGTGCGTTCAGTCTGAGCTAAGGAAGTTTGTTCTGCAGGCAGACACAGTTGTTATAGTCGAGATGAAAGGGTGATAAGTACTGAAATAGGATATAGCGTGTGCTCTGTGGAAGCGAGGGAGCAGTGAGTAATACTCTGAGTGAAGCACAACTGCGGCGGAGTTTTGTTACAGTAATAAATAATTTTTTTGCCAGAGGTACGATTGATGCTATGGTTCACAACTCATAAAGAAAGGGTTGACTGACCGTCACAGGCCAGCGGGTTGAAGTATGAAAAATTCAGGTTGACATAAGAAAACATGAATTGAGTGCAGCTGAGATTATGTAAAACACATGAATACAGTTTTAGTATAAATTATTTCAGTTGTGAATATGGGTTAAAAGAGGGAACGTATAAATTTCAAATTTTTATTCAATGATGCAGTGTTTTGAGAGAAAGTTTTTTATTTAATACAAGTAAACATAATCTAAAGAAAATAGTGGGTATAGTTACTAGTTCATAGAACACAAATGATGGAAATGTAGTATGAAGCAAAATGAATATCGTTTAAAAAACATTGTACAGCCCCGCAATCAAATATATTTAATTATATTGCATGCAAGAAGGTGTCTTTTGATTTTAAGTTCAGTAATCATATATGGAAATAGTAATGGTTAAACATCACTTCATTTACAGTTAGTTTACAGCATACGAAGCAGTAACAAGCTTGTTGTATGGTATTGTGAAAGGAAATGAAAAACGCGCCAAAAGGGAGAATTTGGCTCGAGGTGCATGTATGTTATGTGCAGGGACATTCGAAAATCAGTACTCAGAACAACTATTGTATTGATATAATTTTTTGAAAGGTTTCAGTACACAATGTCTCATACAGGTTGATAAGCAAGGGTAATATCAGGGTAATCATAAACTTTTTAGTTATGAATCAAAAATCTTTCAATAGGCATAAATTAAAAGCAGCACATGTGTGTGAGGCGGAAATAAGGAGTAGAAAGGGAGAATGGTGATAAACTATATAAAATCATATAAAAAGTCATTGTAACTTTACACATTTCTCAGGGCACATTTAATCATATTTTACGCAGCCTTGGTTCGAGAATATTTTAAATCAGATAAGATAACATAAGGTAGTGATTTGTTGAAATTAGAGCATCATGAAATGTTTTGAACAAAATGGAGGAGGTGTGGAAAAAAAATTAACTCCACATAACTTAAAAAATTCACACCAGTAGGAAATTACAATGTCCAATGTTAGTAAAGCCAATAGGTCAGTTTATATAAAATATAATAAGAAAAAAAAAATAAGAAAAATTAGGAAGGGAAAAACCAGTCAAGATGTCAATGGTTTGCAGAACAGCTATTCTTCCATTGAAAAGGCAAAGTAAGTGGCAACTGCTTCTAAAAGAAAGTCATTGTTATCATCCGAAAACAAGTCAGCCATCCAATTGAGAAGAGGAAATGAACATACATGGTCATTAATCACCGGAGCCTCTAGTAGCATCAGAGGAGAACTCGGTGAATTTTCAATGTAGCTGTGTGCCAAGAAATCTTGCGCCGCTGCGAAAATATTCCAATGACCCAGAACTCCATGTATCGCTGCAAAGGCCATAATCCCTCCGTCGGAACAAAGCTGTTCATGATCAAGTAACGGATTCATGAGATGATTGTAATTCACTTCAGGAGGTACTGAGTTGCAGAGACATAAGTCCAGGGCCCACATGAAATCACAGCTCAGGCAATGAAATACAGGCTGCACACAGGTGAAATAGGTAAATCGAAACGATAATCCATATGATGCACTCAAAGTCGCGAGTGGCAGAATGCCATACTCGTCAAGCATTCTGTGGCGAAATAGTTCTAAGTGTTCCAGCTCGTTTCCAAAGGCGGGACGGACTTCCATTTTGTAATAACGAAAATAGGAATACAAGGGTTGCAGCTGCTGGTAATAGATGAGGATGTCCAGAAACATAGATCAGACAGTATGGAGTGAGAGTAGCAGAATGCCTTTAAATGATTTGGTGTAAAAAAAGCACCAAACCATTGGTTAGTAGTTGTAAAAAAAATAGTGCAGCTGGAAAGTGGAGGAGCCTTAAAGATTATGAGAGTCACGTTGGAAAATTGTAAAGGAAGATCACTATTTAATAAGATATGCAGTTTTCTGCGACTGTTAGCTAAGTGAATGAGATATGTTTGTGAACAGATGCTCGGGTAGCTTGATTTTGGGACAATAAGGCTGTTGTTCAAGTCTTGGGATGGAACTTTGAGTTCAAGGCCGTATTTCGCGGCCAGATGCAAACATGAAGGTTCCCATGCGTGGGTGGGTGAAGTTCATTTTTACAGAGAAACATTTGCAGAGTGACTATTTCAGATTAAAGTTTGTCGTTTATTAAAAAGTCATAGTAATTAACATTGCTTGAAAATAAATAATTACTGCTGAGTGTTATGGTGAAATTAGGCATAATAGGAGATACCGGTGTATCATTGAAGACACATGCAACATTACAGCGCTTCATGTTAAACAAGTTATGCAATTGGTAGTGCCTGGATGAGAACGATTATGTGCGCCATTGATATTTTTGACACTGTGGGCCTCATTTATGAAAATTTTGCACCATAGATGCATTACTTTTTCCTATGTTAAAAGTGACACACCGGCGGCGCAAGGGCTTCATAAATAAGGCTCTGTGTACTTATGACTAGTGGAGAAGTGACGCAATGAAATGATGTTAGGTGAGTGTAGTGTAGTTACGGAACGGAAAACTTTTAAAGAGAGTTACATTTAGTATGGAATAGTTTTTATTTTTTTCACAAACTAACGTATGAGAATATTGTTACAGTGTTAGCGGAACTGTTACTTAAAGTTTGATAAAGATTAGTGAAATAAGTAAATTATGGTGTATTTAATATGTGCAGCTAATAATCTGTGAGAAAAGGTAATAGTGCACAGTCTTGTAAATAGGGGTGCGCGATCCAATGCGCGCATCACGTAATTTTTTACGGAGAAAAAAAAAATTCATTCACGTTCAGGGTCTATACTGGACTTCCTGAGAAAACGTACTGGGTTACATAATCTGTACCTTTTGTCCTTTTCATGTTCTAACCTTTTGATCAGTACAATATATTCACTCGCAGTTACAAAATGGCGGCCAATACTTTCTGATTTGCACTGATTCCAATGTTAACAGATGTTAAACAGCAAATGAGAATTCTATAAACTGTATATTTTTGTAATTTTAAATAATAAGCTAAATAAGTAAACTTAAAGATCTGAAACGAACTTCAAGTGTCGTCTGCATTTCCAGCATTAAATTTTACTTATAAAGCATGTGAATCACAGTCTTGTAAATAGGGTTGCGCGATCGAGTGCGCGCACCCCGTAACTTTTTTCAGAAAAAAATAATGTTGTTCTGGCGGTCAGGGTCTATAGTGCACTCCCTGAGAAAACGTACTCGCTTAGATAATCTATACCTTTTTCTATTTCCATGTTCTCACCGTTTGTTCGGTAGAATATATGGAGTCGTATTAACAAAATGGCGGCAACACTTCCTTATTTCCTCCGAATGGAATGTTGAGAGACGTTCAGCAGCTATTTATAATAAATGGTATAAAAACGGCTACAATGCATGCATATTGTTAAAAAGTTAGCGATATTCAGCGATCCAATGCGCGCACCACGTAACTGTTTACGTTGAAAAAAAAAGTTTCATTCACGTTCAGGGTCTATACTGGACTTCCTGAGAAAACGTACTGGGTTACATAATCTGTAACTTTTGTCCTTTTCATGTTCTAACCCTTTGATCAGTACAATATATTCACTCGCAGTTACAAAATAGCGGCCAATACTTTCTGATTTGCACTGATTCTAATGTTAACAGATGTTAAACAGCAAATGAGAATTCTATAAACTGTATATTTTTGTAATTTTAAATAATAGGCTAAATAAGTAAACTTAAAGATCTGAAACGATCTTCAAGTGTCGTCTGTATTTCCAGCATAAAATTTTACTTATAAAGCATGTGAATCACAGTCTTGTAAATAGGGTTGCGCGATCGAGTGTGCGCACCCCGTAACTTTTTTTAGAAAAAAAAAATTTTGTTCTGGCGTTCAGGGTCTATAGTGCACTCCCTGAGAAAACGTACTCGCTTAGATAATCTGTGCCTTTTTCTCTTTCCAAGTAGTTACCGTTTGTTCGGTAGAATATATGCAGTCGTATTAACAAAATGGCGGCAACACTTCCTTATTTCCTCCGAATGGAATGTTGAGAGACGTTCAGCAGCTAATTATAATAAATGGTATAAAAAACGGCTGCAATGCATGCATATTGTTAAAAAGTTACCAATATTCATGCTATACCGAGCTAATGCTCTTAGCTATGTTATCTAGGTTCCATTGGATAACATGACTAAAAACTGCTCACGGCAGATGTTAACTTTTGGAGATATTCACGCTTAGCGCGAATATCTTCAAAATTGGTAACAGGCGATAGTGATGTTAGTGACTGTTTCCAGTTGCTACCATCTTACAACGCTCACTTTAGGATATCATTAGTGATAATTATTACTGACATGCAAAGTGGCGCACTAGATGGTTGCTGTCTGCTACTAGGTGTCGCTAACTGGTGTTAGCGACAGCTACGTAATAGGGAAATCATTTTATCTTCGCTTTGTTGGCACTTGAAGGCAAAAAAGTGGAGATAAACTCCCTTGATAATATGCCCAATTTAGGGGAATTCAGAAAGTGTTGAGCGCCATTATGTTAAAAAACTCCCTGCACATAATGTATATGTATTTACGTAAAAAATATAGAAAGTAAGGTTGTGTAGTAGAAGTGCATATTAAAAATATTGCATGTAGTATCCTGGTAATGTATGGTAGATTATATTGTATATAATGATTGATTTAAAAAAAATGGTAGGGGGAAAAATTTGATAAATAAATGTGGTTCACAAAGACATCTTGGGTCTCATTTATGAAGGTCTTGCGCCGCTGGTGCGTTACTTTTAACATGGGAAAAAGTGACGCACCGGTGGCGCAAGGATTTCATAAATAAGGCCCCTTAAACTTAGGGTTTACGATATATATTGGATAGAAAATTAGGGAATGTATATGGTAGGCATGATATTTGGTAAAATGGGTGTATGTTGTGTAATACATATGTGTGTATTATGATAACTAAAATTCAGTTCTGTTTTTTTTTTTAAAGAGTGTTTGGTGCTGAAAAGCAACAACCAGAGTTTGAACGTGAGAGTATAGAACCAGAAAATCCTTTTTTACAGGTGAGTTGATAAATTTAAAGTGATAACTTATTTTGGAAAAGATTATCATAATATGCATGTTTATTTAAAAAATATGAACACTGCTTCTCTTATACATGAGGGTTTTAATTTGTACTTTCAACATGTCTGAACATGCTTGTAGTACATATGTATTTTGAAATACGGTTTTTTTGTTAATTGTTACAATCTTTTGATAGGCCGGGTTCATGTGTTATTTTGTATACAGTTTGGGTTCATCTATTCTTTGACTGTAAGAGTTTGCTGTTTACCTTGGTTAATTTGTGCTAAGTCATCATTATCTTTCAACTTTATGCTGTATCATTGGTGTACAGTAATTTTTGAGAAATTATAGAGGTATATTATGACATGGCTGTTGGCGTGATGGACATTTTGGATGCTTTTTTGTGACAGTACTATGTATTTGCATTCTATTATATGCATTTGCACAGGTGTATTATGATGAGGTCAGTCGGACGCCATCGAGGGAGTAATGGTAGGGCAGGGAGGGAGGGAGGGGGAGGTGTAGGGTAGAGAGATCTAAAATATGGTATATAGATAAATGTAGGAAAGTATATATTTTAATTAATACATTTTTTTTACAGTGTATACAGCATCGCATTTTGGAATGTAGTGCACACTGTAAAATTCATTTAAATAATTAAATTATGTATTTACTACAAATTATCTGTATACTGCTTTTTAGGTCCCTCCAGCAAAGATCTTCCCTCCTTGTCTCCCTGTCGCACCATAATTGCCTCCACGAGTTGCGGCTCATTGTGGTTTTATATGACTATGATGAAATGTTTTACATTAGATGAAATTTACATGATGAGTATGCTGTTAAAGGTAAAAGCAACTGCCTCTGTGGGAAGTAGCAATCGGTTTAGTGAATGTTTAATTGGAATGTTGTGAGTTATTCCTTCAGTTTGCATACAGTTTGAATCACAGTTTATAGTGGTGAAGTTAGAAAATAGATCTCTACAATCAAATTAGAAAGTGTATAAATAGTTCTACAGCACGAAATGCAGAAAGCAAATTTCACAGTGAAATGTGTTTTTATAGCACAATTTTAATTAAAAAAATTAAATAGGAAACTGTTAATGTCTAGGATGAAAGTATCTGTTTTTTAGAAAAATAGAGAGGAAGGTCTTAAAATAATCAATGTAGTTAATGTCTTTAAAAGTATGAAAGTGTATGTAGTTAAAAGATTACTCAAGGTAATCATTGGTTTACTAATAATAAAAAATATTTAAATTAGTCTTTATATTTTTTATAAAGGAGAAAGAAGATAGAAAATTAATAAAAAGATGGAAGATTACTGTGAAAATGAGTTTATTAATTTTGAAATGGCAAAAGAAGTCCTAGAAGAATTAATTGAAGGAGTATTTGACGATGAAATTCCAACTGAAAATGAGGAATTTTTGGACAGTACTTTTGATAGTGCATACTTAGAGATGGTGGAAGAAGAGAATTTGGAAGAGCAAAATAGTAATGAAATATCAGATGAAATTATGCTAAATGTGATTCTGGAATATGAATTATTAAATTAATAAAAAATGTTTTGATTAAATAAAAAAAAATTGAAAATATTATTGTTGTACCGTTAATCAGTATTCTCTTTTTTAAGAATGACAGTAAAAGTTGTGATAAGGTTGATAAAAGAATAAAGTTATAAAAATAAAAAGCATTAGGAACATCGATAATGCTTGAAAGTTAGAATAGTACTTATATCTCTCAAAAATTACATTCATACAATACATGTGTAAGGATAACATAGATATGGAGTGTCACAAATTTAGAAACAATATTCACTATAGGATTTCCTACTCTGACCAGAGACTGTTTCTTTGTCTTTATTCAAGTTATAAAATCAAGCCTTGGTTATAATTTGTATGGTATATGGTAGTAGGGTTCTATATTATTTTTTAACTTTTTTCCAAACAGGTTATCATTAATATCAGAAACATCAATCAGTATGCCGACGAGAAATGAAAAAAGAAAGCTGTATAAAAAGACATACCATTTGAAGTGAAAAGAGGGACAAGATTTACGTAATCAACAAAGGACGGACAAAAACAAGAGTGCTCCTGGTAAGAGCAGTAAGGAATTTTTTAAAAAATTGTGTCAGAGGAAAAGTCAATTGGATAATGTTGCAAAGGAAAAACAGTTTTCAGGATCTACAAGGAGAAATGGACGAAAAAAGAAAACTGTGTTGGAAAAGAGTGGTGAGGAAAATATGTACAGTAAAAGACGTACAAATCAGTTTGCGGAAATAAGGAAACGTATGTTTCATAAGAGAGTTGTTATGAATTTATTACAAAAGGAAAAAGTTTCAAAAAGGAAATCTGCTTTTTATAAGAAAAAAAAGTATATAGACGAAGTTGTGGATGATGCGTTCGAGATGAAAAAAAATGTGTTTACTTTAGTGCTTAAAAGAATAAATACACTAAATAAGGCAATCAGAGTTTTAAAAGCTAAGAGTAAATGGAAGAGACACATAAATAGAACTAATTTTTGTAAAATCTTTTCTGGTAAATGGATGCATACTTCAAATTCTGAGCCATTTTTTAATGAAGAGAGTTACTTTCAAAGTAACGATTTGTTGCATGCAGTTGACACCAGTGGTCGAGCGTATGAAGTGAAGGATGGCTGTCCTATTGAGAAAGAGAAAATTGAGGTGAGAAATACAGAAGGGGATATAGGTGGAGAAGTTTTACAGGGACGTGTTCATGCTCCTGTTTATAGTTGGAATTGTAGCAGTATTTGCAGTGTGCGACAGGATTCAATTGATTTCTTTCGCAATTTCTTACGTAAGTACACTAAGGAAAGGTTAAAAAAAAATTGTACTGTTGCAAGAATTAGATCGTTGCAGAGTGAGATAAAAAACGGGTTTGGAAGGACATTCTTTGGCTTGTCTTTCAAAAAAAATATGCCAGAGTGTTTTTCATCACTTTAGGATGTTAGCAGTGCATCATACCAAAATGAGAAAATTAGTCAGAAATATGTATTATGCAAAAAGTCCAGCACTTAAACTTAAAGAGTTAAATAGTGCTCTTTTACATGGGTCTGTATTAGATGTGAAGAGTATTTGTGCAGAAATTGAGGTAAGTTATTTTGGTTGAGATGAAGAGAATGTAGAAACTGATATAGTTAGAGAAGGAAATGTGTTAGAAAATGTTGGACACTTTAATACTGAAGAATTTGAACAGGAAATAACAAAATTTAAGGTCATTGCAGGTGAAAAACCAAATTTAACTTGTGTGTGTTGTCGACGCATTCATTACAAAAGTCAAACTAGGTTAGTTGATTTATATTTAAAAAGTGAAGATGAAGATAATACTCAGTGGAGAGAGTTTGCGACTTATTTGCTGGTAGAAAACTATTTTGATTTGGGTTTTGAACAACGTATTTGTAAATATTGTTATAATACATTGTATGAAAATATAATGCCTGCTAGAGCTGTTCATAATAATCTTGAGTTGATAAATATTCCATCGGAACTGAAGGATTTAAATACTTATGAGACTATTTTGATTCAATGTGTACATCCTTTTCAGGCTATTGTTCGTATGGAGCCTAAGACTGGGAAATTAAATCCTACAGATTTACAAAGAGGATTAAAGGGTAGAGTTGTATATTTTCCACTTGATTTAAAAAAAAGATATGGAGACAATTGATATTGAAAATGTAGAAGAGGAACCTCTTGTTATTCTAGTTAATGGTGTACCTACAAAGAGTAAGAAAATCTGGCAAGATTTAGTGGATGTTAGGAAAGTGAAGAAGGCAACGTTGTATTTAGTTAAAAATAATAAATACTATAAAAATGTGTATGTAGAACAAGAAGATGTAAGTGATGAAGAGAATAATGATTTGTCTATTGGACAAATTGAAAAAGTTGACATGTCCAGAAGTGAAGAAATTTATGAACATTATAGTGTTCATCCACTGCATTCCAAAGAAGCAATGGGGAATGCAATTGAGTTATTTCAGATGAAAAAAGCAGAAGGAAGTCCTATTAGTGTGTGGGAAAAAAGTTTGGAAGGTCGTTGTTTCCCACACTTATTCCCAACAGGTGAAGGTGCGCGATATGATGATCGACCTATGCAGATTCCTGCTTCTGAGTACCGGACTACAAGGTTATATGCAGAAGATCCCAGATTTCGTCAATGTATTCCATATTTGTTTCATCTTCTCTTTGAGAGTGACTTACCTGGTCTTTCTTATGCAGTAAACCATGTCTTAAAAAGTGGAGTGCATCTGCATAATGTTTCTGCAAAGGATTTCATGGATAAAGTGCAACAGAAAGATAGTGTTTTGGATTCTCATCTAATTAATTTAATGGCATGTCAGCGTGGTACTAATGAATATTGGTACCGTCGTCATGGAGATTTAAAATGCATGCTACGAAACTTGGGAGCACCAACATGGTTTGTAACTCTAAGCAGTGCAGAGTACGCCTGGGAAGATTTACTTGAATATCTTCGAGAGGCGAATGTAAATATTGAAAATATAAACTACAAGACACCAGGAGAATTGTGTTTGTTGGATCCGGGTAATGTTTGCCGATATTTTAATCATCGATTTGAAGCAATGATGTTGTTTCTTACAAACAAGAAGAATCCACCACTTGGTGAAGTTTTGGATTTCTTCTGGAGAAAAGAGTATCAAGCTAGAGGTGCTCCACATATTCATATGTTACTATGGATTAAGGATGCTACCAAATTTGGAAAAGACTCCGATGAAACTGTACTGTCTTTTATTGAGGAATATGCCACTTGTGACATACCTAACAGTACAAGTGATAAAGACTTAAGAGGAAAAGTGTTACGGTTTCAAAGACATCATTGTGGGAAATATTGTCTGCGAAAATTCAAAACAAAGGATAAATTCTATACAAAATGTCGTTTTGGATTTGCACGACCAGTGCTTTCAAAAGGAAGAGTGAATAATTTGATGTCATCTTTGCGACATAACATCACTAGAAGATCACCCAAAAATACTTATAATTTAAGAAGAGGAGAAGAGTCCAAATATATAAATTACTACAACCCTGTCATTTTGTCCATGTGGAATGCTAACATGGATATACAATATGTTGCGGATAACTCTATTGCTGTGGCTCGATATGTAACGTCTTACATCACAAAATCTGAAAAGACGGAACTGAAGGAGATGTGGGAAGATATTTCTCATGAAAAGAGCCTAAGCAAGAAATTGTATACATACAGTTTGAAGATGTTATCACATCGAGAAATTGGAGCATATGAATGCTGTGATCGATTATCATCAGCAAGTCTTTATGCGAAATCTCGAAGTATCCTGTGGGTGAGTTTAGGTCTAGCAGGAACACGAAACCGTGTTTTGAAAACTGTGCAAGAAATTGAATATTTAGCACAGAAAGAACCAAACAGTACAGACATTTTGAAAACAAATATGTTGGATACATACTATCCAAATAGAAGTACTCTGCTAGAATTTATTTGTCTGTATGAAGTTCTTGAAAAATACACTTTTAAAAGGAATGTTAGAGAGAATGTTGAAAAAGGTATGTACTCTGTAATTGGACAGGAAGGATGTCTGGTGAAACAAACAAAAGGACATTTGATTAATCACCGAAAACTGAGTTGCGAAAATACAGACAAAAGAGAATTTTACTATTTAGCTCTTTTGCAACTCTTTAAACCATGGCGTACCGAAGAGGAACTACTTGGAGAGTTTATAAGTTATGAAGATTCTTTTAACGCATCTAAAAGTAGTATAGAATGTCCTGCTTTTAGTAATTATCTGAAAATGTTGAACGACGAAATAGAGCAAGAAGCAACAATTGCAGCGGAGATTGCAAGAGAAAGTTCACAAGATACACAAAGTTCAGCATCGTTGAGTCAGGATCCACTGGGAGAACCAATTATCCGAAATGAAGCAGCCACTGCCATGGATGAGGTGCAAACAGTAATGGAGCAAGCTCAAGAGGATATAATAAACTTAGAAGAATTGGAGAAGGAATTTAATCATGAGCAAAGACAAATATATGTGGAAGTGACAGAGCACATTGAGCATGGTTTTCGTCATGAGAAAAAAGAATGCTCATGTATGTCATTTCAACCTATAAGACTATATGTAAGTGGAGAAGCTGGTACAGGGAAACATTTTCTTATAAAAGGAATTACTGCATATCTACAGCAAAAAACTCAGTCACCATTGTCTTGTGTTGTGACAGCTCCAACTGGATTGGCAGCACATAATATTAAAGGTATTACTTTACATCGTTTTTAATGCTGCCAGTTGAACATGAAAACAAATTACAATATCACAAGCTATCTGGAGATGCGTGTTATGAAGTTTCAAGAGTTCTTAAAGAAATGAAACTTCTTATTATTGATGAGGTAAGCATGGTATCCAATTTAATGCTTGCTTTTGTACATTTAAGAATGCAGCAGATACTTAAAACTGACTATGATGTTTTATTTGGAGGGAAACATGTCATAGTTTTTGGAGATCTACTGCAACTAAGTCCTGTAAAAGGACAATCTGTATTTGAAACTGTGACACATGAAGACACGAGAAAGTGCCTTGGCAGTATTGGAAATGTAAATATATGGTCACATTTCAAATATACTGAACTGATTCAAAATATGCGACAGGCAAAGGATACTAAATATGGAGAGATTCTTCAAGATATAAGGATTGGAAGACTAACTGAAGATGCAAAAGAAGCTCTACAAACTCGATTAATATGTAAGTTGTTTCCCAATGAAGATAATGTACCTGAGAAAATATATAGTAAGAGGTAAAAGATAAGTCAGTTATATGCTTGATGCCAACTCTAAAAGAATGCTCAGTTTTCAATGAGAAAATGTTGAAGTTGGAAAATGAAGAAATTAAGAAACTGGAAGCAAAAGATAAAATAGAGTATGAAGGAAGTACTATTGTTTTGTCTGATAAATTAAAGTTAAAATTGGATAGTCTACAGACTTCTATATCTAAAACTGCTTGTTTAGAGAAGAATCTGTATGTATGTTTAAATTGTCGGATTATTTTACGGAGAAATTTACTTGTAGAAAGAGGTCTGGTGAATGGAGCAATGGGTAATGTTGTTAGTTTTGTAAATTATCCAAATAGAGATGAGATTGAATTTTTACGAATAAAATTTGATGAAATAGAGGAAGTTCAACTAGTCAGTCGCTGCTCAAGTCGTTTTTTACTTGTAAAAGACTTGTATATCTGTCGGAAACAATTTCCAATTTGTTTGGCATATGCAGTGACTATTCACAAATCGCAAGGTTTAAGTGTAGATTGTGCTTTGGTAAATATTGGAAATAGTGTATTCAAAGAGGGTATGGGATATGTTGCTTTATCACGAGTTAGAACTTTATCTGGGCTTTATCTAATTGATTTTGATGAGACAAAGATCAGTGCAGATTTAAAATGTGTACAGGAGTATAATAGGTTAAGAAGAGAATACGCTCCACATTTACCTCAATATCCTTTAATTAAAAAGAGTATAGTTGGTCAGAAAAGGAGAAATGAGAAACAATGTAGTGAAGTATTAGAGAAACGAAGAAAAAAAGATGAGACTGTCATTGATAAGAGTCAGAAAAACGTTAGTTCTACAGAGATTGTTGGATTTAAATTTGAAAATAGGTCTGGTGTCAACTGCTATGCAAATGTAGTGGTTAATGTGGGGTTTTTTCTAAAAAAGTTACAGGAACAGATTAGAGAAAATCAGGAGCAAACATTTTGTTGTTCTTTAAATTCTGTGTTTGAAAAATGTACTAGTGGTAATAGTGAAGTAGCAAGTGTTTCAGAAGTAAGGAATGTTTTAGATATATGTGCAGAACTAAATCAATTTTCTCAGAATATTCAGCAAGATTGTCAGGAATTTATTATGTATATGCTTACAGTTTTGGAAGAAGAAGGTGTAGGTATTGATAGTCTATTTGGCCTTTCTTATAAATGGGAACATATTTGCGATAATTGCTCTTTTACAAGTAGTACTGACATACACACAGAAAGATTTATATATTTAACATTACCAGATTGTAAAACAGTGTCCTTTAATAAACTAGTTAAAGATGCATATCAGAACATGGTCTGTTCTCAATGTAATTCAGAAATGTTATCTACCTTATTTATCCATAGATATGGACAGTATGTTATTTTAATGCTTCAACGATGCAGAGCTGATGGAAGTAAATTGTCGACTTTAATAAAAAATTATGTGGCTTCTCAAATATCTATTTCTAGAAGAACATTTGTAACTGTAGCAATTATTTTTCATGAAGGGTTATCTATATCATCAGGACATTACATAGCTTATTTGAAGAGTCCAACTGGTTGGACGCTGTGCAATGATAGTCAATTAAGTTTTAAGAAACGTTTGCCTTCTTAGTTAAGAAATTCTTATTTGATATTTTTGCAACCAAAATTTCAGTGAAATTACTTGGTCGAGTCAGAGTAATACTGTAAAGATATGAAAATGTGTTCTTTAGAAATATGATGTGATTAAGGGTGTTCAAATATGGAAATGAGACTATTATGTGCCAAAGTGATAGCATCAGGTAAGGTTTCCTTAATGTTTCTGGTACAGGATATGTTGGAATTAACTTATACTATTTGGCAACACGGAAAACAATCAGATATGGAAATGTTGACTTACGATAATTGTTTTTAGAGTACACTTACTTGGAAGTTTGTGGAGAGGTAGTAAAAAAAAAACGAATTAACTCATACCATTTGGCCTTGCGGAAATGTATGAGATATGTAAATGTGAAATACAGATAAATGTTTCTAGAACATACTTACTCGCGAGTTTGTTGAGAGGTACTCAAAAAAATAAGGACTTATCTCATAGTATTTGGCCATGTGGAAAAAAATCAGATATAAAAATGTTGTTTTGAGATAAATGTTTTAAGAACATAGTTGCACGGTTATTTGTGGAGCGGTATTTAAAAATAACTGGTATACTTTAATTAGTTTATAATTGTGGAATATGTGGTGTGCTTACTCAAGAAATTGCGAATTAGAGAAAAACATTTAAGACATGTTTTTTTCTAGGTATTTATAGTATATATAGAGATCTTTTATGGGTTTTTTAAATACAATCATTTTGATTGTGTTTTTTTCCCCGCTGTTACATGATGATTACTATTGAAATCACTGTTTATAGTAAAAATCAATTTATCTGAAGACAGCAAAAATAAACCAGTAAATATGTTGTTTAAGATATTTTGTTATTTTGGATTTGGAAGTATGTATTATAACAGATTTCTTTATTGTCTTCCACAGATATTATATTTTTAAGGTAAGAACAACTAATCATATCTGAAAGTTTCGTGTACCTATCTCTTACTCTAATTTTCTTCATCCTCTTCCTTTGATAATGGTGTTTAGATATGGTTATTTTCTTTAACTCATCCTTTTACTTTTACATCGTTTTTGTTAGTATTCTATTCAGTCTTTCTTAGTCTTCAGTTTGTTACCTACGTTGTTTTACAGAGAGTTAGCTTCATTGATCTTTTATTGGCATTGTTTCCTGAATCTTAATTTGTTTGTCTTACTATACCTTACAATTTGTTCCCTTACTCTGCTTTCTTTAATTATGAACACTTTCCAATCTAAAAGCTACAGTTTAGTTTTGTCATCCTACTTTATTTTTGTTTATATGTCTCTGTTATACTCCATGTCTGTTTGTATTTTATTTCTCTTCTGTTACTCTACCTTTTTGACTCTTTTTCTCTTAGTGTTGGTTCTTTATTTTATCTATCTCTTTAAGATATGTAGGTACTCTTAGTCTGTTTATTTCAGAGACTATTTGTTTTGTGTATTATCACTGATAATACTCTTATTTTGCCTGTCACTTTAGTTTCCTTTAGACTGTCATTGTTTGAGTGCTTTTATTTCTTTGAAAATATTCTGTCTTAGTCTCTTTCTGTGCCTCTGTCTTCTTTTCTTTCACTTTCTGCTTCAATCACTTCTACTTTGTTTTGTTTAATGAAATAACACCATAACCATATTTTTACTTATCTTTCACAGATACCATGTTTTTCAAATTTTTCAATATTTTCTTTGTTACTATTGCTTAGGTAAGTATAAATAATAAAAATACTTTTTACACCCTGTGTTATTTCTTTGAGTATCATGGTCATATTAGTGTTGTGTTTTATATAAACATTTCCATGGAGGATTGGCTGCACGGTCACAAGGAGTGTCTAAAAAATTAATTTAAGAAATCAACAACATTTCAGTCAGTCAGTTCACTAATGCGGATGTGTGAAAACATTGCAGGTAAATGATATGTGTTACAGAACTTTTCAGGAATTGTCTTATTAGTATGTAGCTGATGCTAACAGCAGTTAGTGACAACTAATGATAGATAATGAGTATATTGGGATGTGCTTTGTTTGTCTGTGAAATTTAATATAATTGACATAGAAAGTTAACATTGCAAGATGTAAGTGACTGCAAACAGTTGCTAACATTACTATTTGTTTTTACTCACTTTTGAACATATTTGTGCTATATTTGAAAATGATCAAAATCAAATAGTTGCCCCTGAGCAAAAAAAGTGGGGCCACATTCAAGAGGCGTGGTCCATATTTAATGGGTGTGGTCCATATTCAAGGGGCGTGCCCTTTCATGAAACATCATTTGCACATACAAAGCATAAAAGTGGGAGGACACTGTTCTTCTATAGTTATATAAGAGAGGGGTCCCAGACAGAGAACTAACAATTACAATTTTAAACAATTATTTCCAAAAAAGACAAAAAATGAATGCAAAAAGATTTATTTCAAATTTGCATTGTTACCATTCATTGGTTGGATTTCATCAGCATCACAATACAAAATTCTTATATAAGTGCCCACATACACAACAGGGAGGGGGGTGAAGTGAGGGAGAGTGCCAAGGTTAAAGACGGAATAGGGAAATAGTCAGATTCGCTCGTGATAAGTATTAATCACAATTCAAAAACAATAGTCCATGTGATTCCTTGATCCAAGGTCCACGAAAATTATGCTCTTATAGAGTCCAAGATAAAATGGGTGTAGACCACCTAACTCGCCATCAGCTGCTTAAGTCTAGCTTGGGGGTAGGAGTTGGTGGAGATATTGGCGTCTACGTTTCGACCCACAAGACGCGTAGGATGTTAGTCCTTACAAACGGGGTCTTCTTCAGGACGGGATGGTTGTGGGTGGGCAACCACCTATCGTACACAGGAAGATGAACCACAATAGATTCTTGATCCTGATGGGTCACAGAACTTTAGGTTGTATTCCCATTAGTAAATTGGTGCCGTTGGCGAGGGAATAGGCCTGAAAGGAGCGTTTCTCAAAGGGGAGTATAATTCAGCCGCGACGACTTGAGCGTGTGGTTCAACAACCTTAAGTATACAATTCAAATTGTAAGCTGTCTGGGCTATACTGGAAGGTGGCCTATATAGCTCACGATTGGGGTAGGATCCTGTTTGGCGGCTCACTCGGGTGCCTGCTTCAGTTCATAGGATTATGATTGTTTTATATCTCCTTCTTTGTCCTTAACAGAGCCCTGCTGGCAGACAAATCAAAAAATAATAATAATTGTCGTTTCACGTATGGCCTGCGTTATCAATGGATCCCCATGTGATATACTTCTTAAATTAATCGCCACCAGTCGAGAGGGTATCGGCGGTGACCAACTAACACCGCCGCCGTAGGGTTCAACCCGATTCCACTTCCAAACTAAGTCGCACAGTGTACGATAGGAATCACATGGACTATTGTTTTTGAATTGTGATTAATACTTATCACGAGCGAATCTGACTATTTCCCTATTCCGTCTTTAACCTTGGCACTCTCCCTCACTTCACCCCCCTCCCTGTTGTGTATGTGGGCACTTATATAAGAATTTTGTATTGTGATGCTGATGAAATCCAACCAATGAATGGTAACAATGCAAATTTGAAATAAATCTTTTTGCATTCATTTTTTGTCTTTTTTGGAAATAATTGTTTACAATTGTAATTGTTAGTTCTCTGTCTGGGACCCCTCTCTTATATAACATTTAATCACCCAGGTCCCTTGACTTTATTGGGTCTAACCCTTTGTGTATACCACTGTTCTTCTATAGGGCACAGGGCCAAGGTGCTAATGGGAATATGCTGAGCAACTAAAAAAAATAGCAAGGCCCCTTTCTGTCACAAAATTATTTCAGCCGTTCAGCACAGGAGCACCTGAAAAGCAGAATAGCCGCTGGTATTACTAACCTACTTAGTCCTTCCCAGACCTTTAGCTTAGGAGCACTTGAAGAGAGGTAAGGCCCCTGCAATTAGGTAATTAATTAGTCCTACAGGCCTCGGGAAAATGTCCTAGCAGGGGACCACAAAACACAGCCAGGTAGGCAGAGGGAGGTTGAGGTGAAGCTGGTGCATGGGAAGTACCATCCCAGTGTGTTCTGTCAGATTAAGTCTTTACCATTTACTGTAGTATTATCCTTGTACTTGTGTATGGTACTCTTTTGTTACTTGCACACTTCAGTTTTTGTTGGTATCACACTGTATGCTACCTTTTACTTTTGTTTACTTTACATACTTGCTGCATGAGCTGCATGGGCCCTAGGGGGGCTTAGGTGAAAATGGCTCAAAGGCCTGAGAAACACCTACCCCCTAGGGAGGTCGATTCTTGAAAACAATCATCCCTCCCCAGCCCAGCCTTAGCTTTATTGCTTGGTAGGGCAGGGGTGTTCAGCAGCACAGAGAGGTTGCTTTTATTTTCCCTGTCTGTCTCCGTGTACTCTGTGGGTCGGCTTTTTTTTCTCCCCTTTCCAAGTGCACTCTGTGTGGACTGGGGCAGGGGAGAAAAAAACGGCCCACAGAGAGCACTGAGGCACTGGCCTTTCGGCCCATCTCCGAATGTCCGCCTTGGTAATCCGCCCCTGACTTTTAGCACTGTTTTAAAAAAGGAAGGAGTGTTTTCAAAGGAGGTGTTGGATGTTATTGTGTAGGCAGATTAAAGCATCTAAACTACAAATATGCGTGTAGTATAGTGTGGTGCTCGACTGGAGGTATGTTGTTTGTCTTACTGCATGCAGATATGTAGTTTAGGAAATACCTTCTCACAAATAACAAGCAAACACTATTGCCTTTGAGATTAGGTCCTACTTCCTTTATGTACATAAGCAGTAACCATGGTATTGTTGAATATGTTAATAAAAAGACTGCTGTTTTAAATTTATGAGATAATCAAAGAACGTTATTCTGATTTAATAATTTTGTTTTATAAACTTTTTTAAAGAAACTGCTTCATAATAAGCCTTGATGGTAGTTTAACTTTTTTTATCTAAAACAATGTCTTCTGTTTATTGAGGCAGAAAGCTCCTTTGAGAATTCCAATGCGTGGGACGGGTGCTCCTGCTGCAGTATAATTCAAGGCCGTTTCAGGATGGACTGTCAGCGTTATCACAGGGGAGGAGCGCGCAGCTTTCTGAGATGGATACAGTTACACATAACAGAGTACTGACGTCTGTGCAATTTACAGACGGTTAGGCATCCTAGTGTGCGTCGTGTTTTTGGCACCTCATTAAGGCGGACTGGGGAGCCGTGGTGCACACTTCGGGAATCACTAGTTTTAGAATTAAAGTTTGATAATTGTATCACTCCTAAGCGTTAAAGATCGCCGCTGGTCTACGAAAAATTATTGGAAGTAAGCCAACATAGTGATAATTTTTGCTAGTTGTATACGGTAAGTACATTGCTAAAGGCAAAAAACGGGACATAAAATGAAAATAGAGGAAGGACTATGATTTCACTTCTAATCATGAGAGTGCATGTTAGCAGAGAATTACAAAAGAGGCAGTCTTAACGTAATTTGAATACATATGTGATAGTACTCCTGTAACAGTCTGCGGCACTTAATATTGCCGCGTGAAAACAAGCGTTGCTTTTATGCACTAATGTGTGCTTTGTAAATACGAGAGGGGGTTGATTTAGTTTTATTTTCCACACCTCCACGTTAACGCTGCCAAATGCTTCATCACAGCTGCCCGTGGCACTCGTACGATAAACAAGTTTATTTAAACTGTTTTCCTAACAGGAGTCGTGTACGAGATAGTATTTTTGCCTTTAAACAGGTTTTGCTTATAGTTTAACATACCCTTACTATGCATGTCATTAACTGTCTGTGCGGCACAAATGCAAAGTGCTTTTACCGCAGGCGGTGTTATCATGTTCTTATAAAGATGTGGACGAATATTTACAAAGATTCAAAAGAGTTTAACGCTGCCTTGAACGGCAGGAAGTTGCCGATATAGAGGCGAAAACGGCGTCCCTAATATGCTTTATAAATTGCAGTGGAATGTCATGTTAGATATAAAGGCATATAACATACGTTTTATTTTGAATTTTGAAAAACCTAGGGGTATATTATAATGGACAGTCGATACATTTAAGCCGCTTTTATCAACAGGAAATTGGCGATAAAGCGGGGATAATGGGTTTCATAATTTGCTCTATGGAAATCCTATGAAAGCCCATGTAAGATGCGAAAACATGTAATATGGGCTACGCTAGGAATTTCATACAGCATATTATCAAGTCCATTATCGCCGGTTTATCGTCAGTTTCCTGTCGATAGAAGCGGCGATATTGTATCGTCCATCCTTGATAATATGGCTCATATTATGAAGGCGATTATCGGCGCTTGTTTAACAGCGTTATGCCGATTAAAGCGAAGTGAAATTATCACGTCTTCATAATATGTCCCAAGTTTTGCCGCATTCTTTAATTATTGTTCCTAAAATGCGGCAATAATTTAGCTTATGAATAGAGCTCTTTTTGGTACAATGAGGTAGTTCCGAAAAGAACTGTTTTTTTTTTTGAAAAAGTGTTTCATTCTTTAAACAGGAACCAAATTATTAAACTGTAAAACAGGAACATTT
Source organism: Lissotriton helveticus (assembly GCF_964261635.1). Lineage (NCBI taxonomy): Eukaryota > Metazoa > Chordata > Amphibia > Caudata > Salamandridae > Lissotriton > Lissotriton helveticus. Next base: position 1,447,695,043 of record NC_136061.1, on the reverse strand, counting down.
GAAGTTGTAAAAAAATTAGATGCCTTCGAACATTTTATGCTGATTAAATCTTCTTTCAATAAGAATGACGCTTTGCTCTCCGTACACAATTAATCCTTCGCACTTGTTGCATTTTATATGCACTTCGTTTAAAAATGGTTTCAACTCCATCTGTTCAAGCGATGCAGATGTAGGTCGTCTGGTCGATGAAGTACTGGCCTGAGATGGTGGCAGTTGTGTGGCCAATCTCTTGTCGCTGCTTTTGCATATTGAACAGGGTGGACTTGGTTCATATGCCTCTTCATAGTATGAATTGAAAAAGAATATTTTTTGGTTGGATTTCCTCTGGAAAGTACGGAGCCACAAATTGTGCACATTACTTTCGGAGCATTTTCTTTTTTTTGCCCCTCAGGAAAGGTAAAAAATTGCCAAATAAAAGATTCCTTTTTTTTTTTTAAAGGAAGATAACCATTTCCTTCAGATTCCGAAGAAGAATTGGCTGCGGCCGCCATTTCAGCAAAGTGTCTGGAAATATGAAAAAGGTTGTTCTCTCTTCAGCGCCAAATAGATAGTGAGGGAAGTTGGTGGTTTCTGGAAAATTGCGGAATAGAAACTACTATGAACCAATAGGAAGTATTCTTTTCAAGTCACATGATTTGACATGCGCGTATTAGGACGTATACGCGGTGACGAAATCCGTACACATTCGTGAATTAGAAGTATCGGTTTAATTTAATGAAGTTTTAAAATGTGAAAATGAGGAAAGGTATACATTCTCAAATATTAAATACCTTCATATGAGGTCACAAGAACAATGCCGATAAAGTATCAAACTTTTTTAATTGTTTCAAAACACCGGGGTGCGCGCACTCTGTCGCGCACCTCGGAACGTTTTTTAACATCTGACAAGTCTGTAAACGGTGAAATGAACGTAAGGTAAAGACTTTGTAAAGCTTTTGAGACTTGCAAGGAGTTCCTAAGGAATTCTGACAGTGAAAAAAACTTTATAATACTATGAAAGCATTTCTTGAAAATCTATAATAAAACTATAGAATACATTAAAAATATATTTTATATTTCGCAATTAATAAAAGCTAAGAAATATAATGAAAAAATATAACTTATAAACAGTTTATAGTTAAGGAGTAGCCTTTAAAAAACCTATGAAATTCACTGAAAAAACCATAGGTTTTACACACGTTATAGTTAGGAAGTAGCATTTAAAAAAACCTATGAAATTCACTGAAAAAACCATAGGTTTTACACACATTATAGTTAGGAAGTAGCATTTAAAAAACCTATGAAATTCACCGAAAAAACCATAGGTTTTACACCAGTTATAGTTACCAGGAAATTTTACTTGCATAAAACCATTGAAATTCCCACGTTATAGTTAGTTGGACTCACTATAACTTGCGCGTGCAATGCACTGCTGATGACGTCAAATATTACATCACTCATGACGTGGTCAGTGACATCACTCATGACATCACTGATGACACCATCCTTGCGACAGAGTGACAGACCTCTTTTCACTGTAATGTAACCCTTGAAACACATATTCAAAAATAGAAACTAAAATTTTCAAAAAAATGGAGATACCCATACCAGTTACAACAACCAATTCAGTAAATCCACCATCTATATACACATCCACTCTTTCACCAACAGTTCTATGTAGTCACTCATACATATACTCACTCATCATATATAGTGATACAACTATATATCCTGTTACACAACGACAGTCATCCAAAAGATACTCTCACACATACTCACACATGCAAATAAACTATTAAATATCCATTTATTTGCATATACAGCTATACACACACTACCACTTTACTTCTAAGGAAACTTACACATACTTACTCTCTTAAACAATCACCTATAGAAACACATACTTATTTAAACAGGAACTCTTACAATCCCTCACTCTCACATATACTCACTTATATACATCAATATTCACATATACTAGATTAAAACATATGTAGTTACAGATAAAGATACTAGTGAGACAGTGATTCACTCACTAACATACATATATACACACTCATCCACCCATACAGTCCTGCACATATGCTGTATTCAAAACACATACGAACAGAGAGTCAGTCATTCATGTATCTATGTGCTAAGTAACACCCCCACCAAACATATAGACACTCATATTGATATTAAAAAAAACATCTAATAACGCATATACCTACACATGTAGCTACTCACCAACCCATGCAGCCACTTATACACAAAGTAAAACATTAATACATATATTTAAATATTTAAACATTACTCACTAATATTTATTTTTCAGAAAGACACACATTCACTGGATGGTGTCATCAGTGATGTCATGAGTGATGTCACTGACCACGTCATGAGTGATGTAATATGTGACGTCATCAGCAGTGCATTGCATGCGCAAGTTATAGTGAGTCCAACTAACTATAACGTGGGAATTTCAATGGTTTTATGCAAGTAAAATTTCCTGGTAACTATAACTGGTGTAAAACCTATAGTTTTTTCGGTGAATATATATATATATACAGTAGGTAGTTATAGTTAGGATCTAGTTTCCATAGGAAATCTGCAACATTTTATTGGGAATAACTGTGGCGCCGGTTGACGAATCTTTGCAAATTTCTCAAAGAAGATGGCCCGCTCTGCTCCGCTCCTTCCCTGAAAGTTTGGGGGGATTCGTCAAGTGGGGGCTGAGAAAAAAGGGGGTCCCAAAACGTGTTTTCCCCATGCAATTTTCCATAGGACGATTAGACACGGCTACAGCCCGAACGGCTGAACGGAATTGCAAGAAATTTGGCAAAAAGGTAGAGTTTGATTCGCAGATCGCCCTTTTGTTTAAATGGTGTACATCCCTCCAGTAGTTTGTTAGGCTCATATGGGGGCGCACAGGCAACGGCATGGATGGTACCTAGACCTTGGTACCATCCATGCCGTTACCTTACTGACAGAACCGAAAACACCTTCTAGTAGGTTCACGATTTTGGAACCGTATCGTACGTGTGGGAGAAGAAACAAATTCGATCTTCTCCACTACAATCCCCTACACCGGAGTGTGACTTCTCTCTAAAGGAAGGGGAACGATCAAAATCACATTATAAGAGATATATACAATTAGACAAGAAATACCCCGTAGAAACACTGAAGATCGGAGCAAATACCACCTATTCGAAACAACATCTGCCCTGAAGAAACTCCCTGGTAGGGAGTGAAACGCGTTGGCTGACTTGGTTGCTAATTGTATTATGATTGTTGCTAAAAAAGGAATGAACAATATCAAATAAATAGAAAATTTTCATACACCCTAAATTGATAGCTCTCTCTTGGACTTCTTTGCCTGTGCGCCCCCATATGAGCCTAACAAAGTACCTGTGATCTGGATTACACAGCGACGCCAATTATCAGCTGACGTCGAGGGTGGCTGCATAGAAATCTTTATAAGACTTTTTGGAACTGGGTTTTAGGTGCGGCGCTGCAAAGTCCGCTGCTACATCTTTTTATACATCCCTCCAGTAGTTGTTGAGACAATTGAGTTTGAAAAATGTATAAATCTATAAGCGCACACGGTGCACGCACCAGGTGTGCGCGAGCGGAATTCTGATTTGCTCTTAGACGTCTGTCAACATTCCAATCGGTCAAAATCAGGAAGTGTTGGCCGCCATTTTTTGTTCGAGTCAGAGGCCAAAAGTGGAAAGCGTGAAAAGGGGGCAGGGTAGAGACTCCCTGGCACCCTACAGCCATTTTGTGTAGTTTCAGAAGAGAGTGAAAAACAAAAGCGGAGAACGTGGAAAAGGAGGCAGTGAAGAGACTCCCTGACCCCCTAGGCCTTCTCAGGGGGGTCCCTGAAGGACCCCAAAGGGCAAAAAAAACAGTTTTTAAAAAAAAAAGTCGCAAGGTACGCGCACGTTGCGCGCACCCTACAGCCGCCATTTTGTGTAGTTTCTGAAGAGAGTGAAAAACAAAAGCGGAGAACGTGGAAAAGGAGGCAAAGAAGAGACTCCCTGACCCCCTAGGCCTTCTCAGAGGGTCCCTGAAGGACCCCGAAGTGCAAACAAAATGTTAGAAAAAAAAAACAAGTTGCGATGTGCGCGCACGTTGTGCGCACCCTACAGCTGCCATTTTGTGTAGTTTCAGAAGAGAGTGAAAAACAAAAGCGGAGAACGTGGAAAAGGAGGCAGTGAAGAGACTCCCTGACCCCCTAGGCCTTCTCATGGGATCCCTGAAGGACCCGGAAGAGCAAAAAAAACTTTTTTTTTTAAAATCGCGAGGTGCGCGCTCGTAACGCGCACCTTACAGCCGCCATTTTGTGTAGTTTCAGAAGAGAGTGACAAACAAAAGTGGAGAACGTGAAAAGGGGGCAGGGTAGAGTCTCCCTGACCCCCAAGGCCTTCTCAGGGGGTCCCTGAAGGACCCCGAAGGGCAAAAAAATGTTTTTTCTTTTTTAAAACAAATCGTGAGGTGCGCGCACGTCAGAAAAAAAACTAAAAAAAAATACAGTTAAATAACAAGTTTGAGTGTTTAGATGTTGGTTGGCTCTAAAAAGAGCCGTTGTGTTCATTGAGTGTTTTTTGTACCTGCAAGTAAGTACCGATGCAGAGTCTAAAGTGTAAAAGGAAGACTCTATTCCACTCATCTGTGAAATGTACACCGTCTCTCCCATAGATGCCTTGCATGTTGTAACGCAAGTTGTTGTGATATATAGAACTCATACTATAGTCTCTGAGGAAAGCAGAAACAGACTTATTCACTTGTTTCCTTGCTTTCTCAATCTGCGGACAATATTGGTTGGACCAGTTCCATTTTTGCCTTTGGCATATATTAGAATATACCAAGGCAGTTTGTGGAAAAAGTGTCATCAATTGCCCAAAGGTGTACTTTAAAAGCATTTCCAGGCCTACCCCAGTCAAAGTGCCTAGGTCATTGCCACCACAGTGCACAATTATGAGGTCAGGGTGTGGGAGATGCAAAAAGGATTTTACCAATGGAATCAATTGGTGACATCTCAATCCTCTCTGGCCAATCCACATAATATCCACATTTGGTAAATCAAGGTTGAGAAAGCATCTATTTGCTGCATACCGTTCACTCCAGAAAATATAGCTATGTCCTACAATCCACACTCTAAGCATCTTGAAAGCAGATCTGGTTGTACTCAGATGGTCTCTGGAAATCAAATGGCATTTTGAAAACTTGGAGATCAGAAAAAAATGTGGTTCATTCAGTGCACTTGAAAAACAAGAAATGATTGGTGGTTTCTGATAATTTACCATTGAAAACTAGGGTGCATACTACTGTTTTTTAAAAGGAATAATACTATTGGTTTAGAAAAAGTCATTGAAAAGAACATTGCACAGGTAAGCTGGAATATTGAGAAGTCAAACACACTTGCTGCTTTGGTTTGCAACATTGAGAGATGAACTTTTCACTTTTTGAGTTCAGTTAGGTGTTCTATGGAGAGTTACCATGGTAACAGGCAGAGAGAGCAGTGGGGGAAGGTTGAACATTATGTGAGTTTGAAAGTGTTGAAATGTACAACCAATTACAATGTTAGTTTGGTTTTGAATTTGTGTGGGAAGAAATGTCATTGGTTGTGCACTGGAATATGTGTGAAAAATGAGAGGGAATCAGTGCCATTTGTGGTTGCAGTGTCTTAGGTACATTTCCGAGATTCTGCTTAAGAAAATCTGGTGTGTGATTGACACTGTTCTAAATCTTCAAAAGCATTTTAAAATGTGAGTAATTAATTTGTAAGGGGATATATGTTGTGCATTTTTAGTTAACAATAAAAATGTGTTGTAATGTGGAAGTTACTCACTCTCCCTCTCTTTCACTCTCTGTCACTGACTTCCTTTTCTCCACCACTGTTCTTTTTCCTTCCTCTCTTTTTCTATAAATCCTTCTGTTTCACTTACTCCTTTTTCCTTTTTCTTAATATGTTTTTTTGTCTCTCAGTCTCCTTTCCTTATCCTCATATCTCTTTCCTCACTGTCATTATCCCTTCCTTTACTCCTGTTTTCTAACTCCCTCTCTCCATCTAATTTACCTCCTTTTGTTTATTGTTTCACTTTCATCGTCTCTCTCTTTCTGTCTCCCTCACATTTGCTGCTCTCTTTAGAGAACACTACTAGCAAGACCCCCTCGTCCCCCCCTTTCACTATAGTATTCATTTGACTGAATTGCAAAGATTTATGTTATGTGCCTAAGGTCATAGTGTGAGTCTCATGTTTGGATGTAATGCTGGGAAAAAAGTAATGCTGCAAATTGGAAATGTTTTTTTAAAATGACTCAGGTTTCTGCACTGTATTGTAGTGCTGAAATAGATAGGCTGTGTTCTGTCTCTTAAACTTTTTCGTGTGGTAAATGTGTTCTGGTAAAATGTTTGGTTTTAAGCTTTTTGTCCAGGATCACACTGAGTGTCTGTGTAAATTAAAGAATTATATTTGCACCTTTTTCTATAATCTCCCCTGTCTCTCCTCACAGTCTACCTCTCTCTGCTTATACTGTCCTTTGTTTTCTGAAATTTCCACTCTTTCCTTATATTTTCTTGTCTTTCTTGAGAGTGCTATTTTTTGTTAATAGTTTCTTGTGTTCCCTCTGTTGGGGTTGTCTTTACTGTCCCCTAATGTTCCACTTTCATGTTATACTCCCTCCTCTGCTTTCTTAATAATACTCTCTGTTTTTTAGACCTCCTCTTAGCAATGACCCACCTAATATAGATAGAGTGCTGTATACACTATGGGCAGATTTACAAGCCTATTGGGCCTCTTTCTTCCTGTATTGAGTCTCATGTTTGGAAGTAATGCTGGCAAAAAACTAATGGTTCATATTGTAAATGTATTTTGGAAATGAGTTAGGTTTCTGCATTGTAATGTAGTGCTCATATTCATGGGCTGTGTTCTGTCTCTTAAAAGATTTTTTGAGTTTTTTGTTTTTTGGTGAAATGTATAGTTTTAACATTTTTTACTAGGATGACACTGAGTGTCTGTGTAAATTAAAGAAATATATTTGCAAATTTTTCTATAATGTCAGGTGTGTCTCCTCACGGTTTGCATCTCTCTGCTTATAGGGTACTCTTTATTTTGATATTGTGTCTCATGTTTTGATTAAATGCTGGTATAGAAATAGTGCTGTAAATTGGAAATGTATTTTCTGTTTGCACTATCTCTCTCACTCTGGCTGCACCGTCTGCCTGCACCCTCTCATGTGCATCTGCAGAGGCCTATTATGATATGGCTGCTGGTGTGTATTACACAGCGCTACCATGTTAAATCTTTCCCTTCTCTGCCTGTAGTCTCACACCATGTCTGTTTCTGCTTGCACTATCTGTGTCTCTGCTTGAACCATTTTACCCTCTCTCTGCACCATCATCTTCTCTGACTGCACCATCTGTCCCTCTGCCTGCAGCACTGCACCGTCTATCCTCTGATTGTACCAGTTTAGTCGCTGCCTCCATTATCTCATTTCCTGTCTGCACCAACCCTCTCCCACTGCCTGCACCCTCGTATATGCATCTCCAGAGGCCAATTATGATATAGTGTATTACACAGCACTACCATGTTAAATCTTTTCCTTCCCTGCCTCTAGTCTCACACCCCCTGCGTGTACCATTTTATCACTGTCTTCACTATCTCCCCCCCTGTGTGCTGTGCTCCAATTAGCCTCTGCATGCAACATTTCTCAAACTGTTTCCAGCATTTCTTTTCTGTCGGACCATTTTATTCTCTGTGTGTACCATGTCTGTGTCTGCTTGCACTATCTGTGTCTCTGCTTGAACCATCTCACCCTCTCTCTGCACCATCTTTTCTCTGACTGCACCATCTCTCCCTCTGCCTGCAGCCCTGCACCATCTATCATCTGATTGTACCAGTTTACTCTCTGCCTGCAGTATCTCATTGTCTGTCTGCACCAACCCTCTACCACTGCCTGCACCCTGTCATGTGCATCTGCAGAGGCCTATTATGATATGGTTGCTGGTGTGTGTTAGACAGTGCTTACATGTTAAATCTTTTCCTTCTCTGCCTGTAGTCTCGCACCCTCTGTGTGTACAATTTTATCTCTGTCTTCACTATCTCCCCCTCTGTGTGCTCCAATTAGCCTCTGCATGTAACATTTCTCTCACTGTTTCCAGTAGTCAGTCAATTATCTTTATTCGATTATTAAAAATCATAAAAGAGCGAGCAAAAATACATGACAACATTTCATCAGGGCACGTAATAATATAGATCAATATTTTGTTAAAAAACCCTAAAATCACATTATACAGAATAAAATATACATTGGTGTTAAAAAGAGTAAAATCGATAAAATATAAAAGGTAAACATTAATCTGGGACAAGGTGCCTAATTCTAGAACGGTGCTTATTTGTACGTACGCCTGCAACCAAGAAACTAGCCACATGAAATGCTACTTTTAAGTTAGGGAGAAGTTGCAGGAACATCATGGCTGGTTTTACCTGCGTAAAACCCAAATTGCACAGTATAGGCAGCAAATATTTTTTCCTAATCTCTTTATAATGGCCGCAGAACAAGATAAAATGAGTCGAGTCCTGGGTGGAGAAATAATCGCAATCGCATGGTTCAGCATTTTCAGGTCTAATCCACTTTTTAAAATTGCCCAGAAAAAAGGGAATCAGGTCAAGACGAAATCTCGTTAGAAGGAAATGGTGGTATGGTTTATTTACCAAAAAAGATATGGTTCCATACCTGGGACAGATGTTAACGTACAATGTTTCCTAACCGTAGATTTATTTAACTCTGTGGCTTCCCTCTCCAAAACATAATAATTTGTCAGGAGATTTTTAACTGTTTTTTTATCTTCCTAATTTATCAAATGTGGAGAAGAAAAAAGTTCGGGTCGGCCAGCTAAAGTTAACTGCGTCTGAACGTATTTTAACCACGGAATATTGTGTGCTCTATCCAGGGCTAAACAATCTTTAAGGATGTTATGATTTAAAGTAAGCTCCTGGTTGAGCCAAATTTTCAGCCATCCAATAACTGGGGCTAATTTTAAAATGTCGGTAATATAGCCCAGTCCAAGCTCTGTATGTATTATATATGTAGAAGTCGATTGAGGGACGGAAAGCAGGGTTCTCAGGAATTTATTTTCTACTTTCTGAATTTTATCATGTTCATGATTAGTGTACCCCCAGATAACAGAGCCGTATTGAGCAACCGACAGACATTTAGCTTTGTAGACCTTTATAATGCTTTCCATGGGACGGGCTCCAAGTTTTTTAGCAAAACCAAGCAACCCAGCAGCCGCTCTTGCTACAGCGTTGCTTTTAGCCAAAAGCTGGGGGCCCCACGTGCCCTTTTCATCAAAGGTCACTCCTAAGTAAGGAAAGGATGGGACTCTCCTGACCTCTTTCCCAGCGCAGAAAATTGTTTTAGACTTTCTTTTCCTGCCTGCGGCTCCTGCAATCATTACGTGGGATTTTTCTACATTGGTTTTCATGTCCAACGAGGACATGAAATCCCCAAAGCATAAAAGGAGTTTGTTTAATGCCACTCCAGAGCGTGCTAAGAGGACAGCGTCATCCGCGTACAGGAGGACAGGTATCTTTATCTCACCTGCACGCGGGATGTCGGTGTGGGAATCTGCCAGGACTGCCTCGAGGTCGTTTATATAAAGATTGAAGAGGAGGGGGGCAAGGATACATCCTTGTCTAACCCCCCTCTCTGACTTAAAGTGACAAGTACATCTTCCTTCCCTGGTCACTCTGACCGAGGTCTTAAGGTCTCTATGTAACTCGGCCAGATACCCCACCAAGGGGGCGTCAATGCCCATGGACAAAAGGACCCCCCACAGCTTAGCCCTGTTAACCAGGTCAAAAGCTGAGGAGAGGTCCATAAAGGCCATGTACAGAGAGCCCCCCTTGGCAATTACGTATTTGTTTATGATCAGTTCTAAATTTAAACACTGATCTAAAGTTCCTCTTTTGGCTCTAAAGCCATATTGTGCATTTGATAGGGCACCCTTCCCTTCTAAAAGCTGAGTCAGTCTTCCTAAAAGGACTCTCCCCAGGATTTTAACACTAGAATCAATGAGGGAGATTGGCCTATAACAGGCCGGATCTGTTCTCTGTCCTTTTTTAAAAATCGGTATTATGGTAGACTTAGACCAGCTAATGGGAAAAATAAAATCTCTTGTCGCGTTAAAAATATTAGTGAGAATTTTGGCACTTAATTCAGGGGCACTCTTAAAGAAATCTGCGGGAACCCCATCGGGGCCCGGTGCCTTTTTAGAGTGTGTGTCACTGATCGCTTTTTTTACCTTTTCAATGCTAAAAGGGGGAATTATAGCTACGACTTGTGTAGATTGTATTCCACAACCTGGAGTGTTATCAGGGCAGCTATAAATATTACTGAAATGTGTAACCCATTGTTCATCGGGTATGGTGCAATCTGCTCTCTGCTTCTCTAAACCCACAAAATATGAATGGTTTATTATCGCCCAAAATCTAGAACTATCTCTCTGTATATCAGGCGACAATAAGTCGTTCCAGGCCTCCTTTTTAATCTCGGATTTCCTCATCCTGATAGCATGGTTATATTTTTTTCTCAGTGATGCTATCTGTTCTTTGTCTCTTGGTTTGTTTTTTAAAGCCTTCAAGAGGATTGAGTGAGCCTTGGAACAATTTATGTCAAACCATTTTGGGCCTCTATGTGTATGGGGCTTTTTCTTTACAGTCAGGTCTAAATTGACCTGGCGGCAAATAACATTAAACGCTTCTATCAAAGTGGTAACAGAGTTGTTATTATCCAAGCAGATTGCAACCTCCCCCTCAACTTTAGCCAGGGTATCCTGAATAAAGGTAATTGGGGTTACTTGATCCCATTTCAGTCTGCGATTCTAGTCTCCCAGGACTAAATCAGTCACACATAAAACTTCGATCTCTCTCTTTCCCAAAACTACCTGAGATACAATCTCTAAAATTACTGGGTTATGGTCACTAAAAACCGAAGTTTCTACCTTGTAATTAAACACTTCAGACAAAATACTAGACGATAAAGAAATATAATCCACAATTGTACCGGTGTTGTTACCCACGTATGTTGGTAGCCTCAAGCATGTGTTACTACTATAAAATTCATAAAGATTAAAAATTGCCAAGAGTGATTCCAAAGCCTCTCCACGTGATGAGTGTTCAAAATGCGGGATGGGGAGGTAGGGGGGAAAATACTCGTATTCCACACGGCAGTCCATGTTACATGGGTGAATGTTATAGTCTCCCATGAGAATCACATCAAAACCATGAACACTATTCTCACTGTGGGTGGACAGAAAATCCTCTAGAGTTACCAAATGCTCGTTCAAGATTTGACTGACAGGAGAATTGTAAAAATTAACAAATAATATAGGCTGTGAGTTTTGTATGGTTAGTTCAACCGCTAAGATATTTGTTGAGTTGGTTTTAATCTGTCTTGGCTTTCCTTGAATATCTAGGGAAATATATATAGCCAAGCCCCCCTTTGCCCTTCCAGAATTACTAGGTACTGCAGGTACAAAGAAATGGGAAAAGCCGTCTAGAACAAGTCTGTCTGACGTTTCCCAAGTTTCTTGGAAGGCAAGAATGTCATTGGATCTGACTATCTGCAACCAGTTCTTATCGTTGAATTTAGATCTGATGCCAGCAACATTCCAGCTCATAATTCTGCAGAACCTATTACCTGTAAGTTTTGGATCTAAAGGTCCGAAAACGGGCAAAGGACCCTCATCATTAGTATCTTTTCTGAGAGAGAGTCAGTCGTTTTGATCCATGAAGGATAATGGGGCATAGCGGTTAAACAATTGAAGAGGTTCTACGAAAGAATTGTGCTGTGGTAGAAGGGAATAATGGGCCACTGCATTATGCCTTATATCCTGCCCTCGTCTAGGATTAGAGTCCCAAATTCTATCCCACCCTGGCGCAGGAGTCCTTGGATAAGTGACGTTCTGTTGCTCTCCATAAAAAAACTTCAGGGTTAGAGGAACAACAGTGCCCTGTCTGCGATGAGGAGGGAATAAATTAGCAAGTATATTAGGAAGGACGTCTTGATTTGAGAGGCTCACTGCCACACAGTCCCCTTTAAACTTTTTCGGCCGGTTTCCCAGCCAGGGGACCCTGGTTGCTGACTTAATTACATTTGCCAGTTGCTGTTTTCCCCCTGAAGCTAACCGCATATTACTGGTTAGCCAGTGCAGAGCCTTACTTGTGAGGGAGGTAGGGCTTTCCACTGTTCCCCCTTCCAAAGGAGGGACATTCGCTAACACAAGAACCACTGGTGTGGCTTTGACTAGAAATTGTAGGGGGTCCGTAGAGTGAGAAATTACTGGGGGTAAGCTGACAGAGGGAATATTATCTGTTGGGATGTTAACTAAAAGAGGGCCCTCAATGGTAGTGGTCAACGATGTTAATGGTTGGGGCGGTAAATTCTCAACAGACGGCTGAATCCCTGCGCCATCACTTACAGCCTCGCTAATCACGTTTCCCCCTGTGTTATTGCTCAAGTTTGTAACTATCGTGGTAATGTTTTCTACCCCACCTGCAACCGTGGTGTGGAGACCACCCAATCTTTTAATCTCCGCTTGCAATTTATCGATTTTTGATATTAAAGGTTTTACAATGGCATTAATTTTTAAGTCAAGAAAGTCAGCAATCCTTTCAAAAAAAGCGTCCTCACAAGTATGATTTTGTTTGTCCTCCACAATGTTTACTTGCTTTGTCTTTGGGGTAATAGCCCTCTTCCTTCTTGTCCCTGGACGTGGTCCGCCCAGCTTGGGTGGATTTTTAGTACATAATCGTCTTGGCCTTGTTGCTCGCCCTTTGGGTGTCTGCTCATCAGATGAAACTCGTGCCTGTTTCTCCTGGTCAGAGTCAATGTCAATGTCACTTTCGGCCTCTATATTGGAAACCTCAGAGGCCGGGACTACATTGCCAGGTGCGCTGCTTGATCCTTGGAAAATAGGGCCACTAATTATGCTCTCCTGGTTGGCTTCCTGCAAAATAGTGTCATCAATCAGGATAGATGCAGTCGGGGACAGACAACGAAGGTCTGGGTATTGGCTTAACCCCAGAGAATTTCTCCTCTGCGTGTTTATTTTTTTCACGGTCTGGACAAGGTAATTGTCAAGAGTGTTTTGAGGGGCTTCCTTCAATTTTGTAGACATATTTACAATATACTCGCAGCCTTAATTTTTAAACTAAAATAGTAGCTAATAGGAAACTCTTGGAACTGTAAATCTTACTTGCAAAGATGAATCCTGCAGCGTTTCTGGCCCTGCTCCTGCCTCCTCCTGCCGATGAGGGCCGTAGAGGGCCCGCCCTTTGCCCGGGCTTAGCCCCGGGCGTCCCGCGACGCGGGTTCCTGGGCGCTTATGTGCGCCTCCCTGGCGCCTTCGCGGTGTCACAAGTCGCGCCGCCGTGTAGGCTGCCGGGAATTGTAGTCCCGGAGCGGCGGCGCGTGTAGTCTGGTGGAAAGTGACTCTTGGCGGTGGCGGCGTGCTTCCAAGTGCCTGGCGGTGGCGGCGGCGTCTGGCAGGTGAGTGAATAGGTTTCCCCCGCTCCGCCGGTTCCTGGGCACTTATGTGCGCCTCCCTGGCGCCCTCGCGGTGTCACAAGTCGCGCCGCCGCGTAGGCTGCCGGGAATTGTAGTCCCGGAGCGGCGGCGCGTGTAGTCTGGTGGAAAGTGACTCTTGGCGGTGGCGGCGTGCTTCCAAGTGCCTGGCGGTGGCGGCGGCGTCTGGCAGGTGAGTGAATAGGTTTCCCCCGCTCCGCCGGTTCCTGGGCGCTTATGTGCGACTCCCTTGCGCCCTCGCGGTGTCACAAGTCGCGCCGCCGCGTAGGCTGCCGGGAATTGTAGTCCCGGAGCGGCGGCGCGTGTAGTCTGGTGGAAAGTGACTCTTGGCGGTGGCGGCGTGCTTCCAAGTGCCTGGCGGTGGCGGCGGCGTCTGGCAGGTGAGTGAATAGGTTTCCAGTGTTTCTTCTCTGTTATACAATTGTATCCTCTGTGTGTACCATGTCTGTGTCTTCTTGCACTATCTGTGTTTCTGCTTGAACCATCTCACCCTTTCTCTGTACCACCTTTTCTCTGACTGCACCATCTCTCCCTCTGCCTGTAGCCCTGCACCATCTATCTTCTGATTGTACGCGTTTACTCTCTGCCTGCAGTATCTTATTTTAAACCTGCACCAACCCTCTCCCGCTGCCTGCACCCTCTCATGTGCATCTGCAGAGGCCTATTATGATATGGCTGCTGGTGTGCATTACACAGCGCTACCATGTTAAATCTTTTCCTTCTCTGCCTGTAGTCTCGCACCCTCTGTGTGTACCATTTTATCTCTGTCTTCACTATCTCTCCCTGTGTGTGCTCCAATTAGCCTCTGTATAAACATTTCTCTCACTGTTTCCAGTATTTTTTCTCTGTTTTACCATTTTATCCTCTGTGTGTACCATGTCTGTGTCTCCTTGCACTATCTGTGTTTCTGCTTGAACCATCTCACCCTTTCTCTGCACCACCTTTTCTCTGACTGCACCATTTCTCCCTCTGCCTGTAGCCCTGCACCATCTATCCTCTGATTGTACCAGTTTACTCTCTGCCTGCAGTCTCATTTTCTGTCTGCACCAACCCTCTCCCACTGCCTGCACCCTGTCATATGGATCTTCAGAGGCCTATTATGATATGGCTGCTGGTGTGTGTTAGACAGCGCTTACATGTTAAATCTTTTCCTTCTCTGCCTGTAGTCTCGCACCCTCTGTGTGTACCATTTTATCTCTGTCTTTAATATCTCCCCCTCTGTGTGCTCCAATTAGCCTCTGCATGTAACATTTCTCTCACTGTTTCCAGTATTTCTTCTCTGTTGTACTATTTTATCCTCTGTGTGTACCATGTCTGTGTCTACTTGCACTATATGTGTTTCTGCTTGAACCATCTCACCCTTTCTCTGCACCACCTTTTCTTTGACTGCACCATCTCTCCCTCTGCCTGTAGCCCTGCACCATCTATCCTCTGATTGTACCAGTTTGCTTTCTGCCTGCAGTATCTAATTTTCTGTCTGCACCAACCATCTCCCACTGCCTGCACCCTGTCATGTGCATCTGCAGAGGCCTATTATGATATGGCTGCTGGTGTGTGTTAGACAGCGCTTACATGTTAAATCTTTTTCTTCTCTGCCTGTAGTCTCGCACCCTCTGTGTGTACCATTTTATCTCTGTCTTCACTATCTCCCCCTCTGTGTGCTCCAATTAGCCTCTGCATGTAACATTTCTCTCACTGTTTCCAGTATTTCTTCCCTGTTGCACCATTTTATCCTCTGTGTGTACCATGTCTGTGTCTGCTTGCACTATCTGTGTTTCTGCTTGAACCATCTCACCCTTTCTCTGCACCACCTTTTCTCTGACTGCACCATCTCTCCCTCTGCCTGTAGCCCTGCACCATCTATCCTCTGATTGTACCAGTTTACTCTCTGCCTGCAGTATCTCATCTTCTGTCTGCACCAACCCTCTCCCACTGCTGCACCCTGTCATGTGCATCTGCAGAGGCCTATTATGGTATGGCTGCTGGTGTGTGTTAGACAGCACTTACATGTTAAATCTTTTCCTTCTCTGCCTGTAGTCTCGCACCCTCTGTGTGTACCATTTTATCTCTGTTTGTACTTTCTCTCCCTCTGTGTGCTAAATCACCTAAATCATGAACTGAGTCATGGTTTAGGTGATGCAGTTGTAGAAAGTCCTATGCAGTATGTGTTTCAGGCCTCATAATTTTCAAATTGTGTTTATGCTGTGCAATTTAGATGCTGGGTGTGCTGTTGAAATGCAAAAGCAACTGTGTCTGTAGCATGTAGTAATCATTTCAGTGAATTTTCAATTGTACATTCTTAGTCCCACCTTAACTCACTACACTGCTTGAAGTTCACTTCATTGTCCTAAACCCTGAAACTACATTCCTAGAAAAATATTCAAAACTCTTGCAACACATTTGCAGTGTTGTAAACCCTAACAGAAGATTCCCAGCAAGACTCCCTCTCATTGTAGTAATCATTTTACTGAATTGGAAGGGATAGTGTTATCTGTTTAAGATCACAGTGTGAGTCAGTTTTCATTTCAGAAGAATGTAGCAGAATAATTTGTGTAGTTGTTGTGTTTAAAAATATGGGAATACATGTACTTATGAAATTGATAAAGGTAGTTTTTTATTATCTATTAGTGAAAATGATATAATTAAGTGTTTATTTTTTTGCAAGGTGCAGCAAAATTATCATATATATATAAAATGGATGAGAATCAGGAGAACTTTGCAGTCAAATTTGACATTTCGTATGAAGTCATAGAGGACTTAAATGGACCTTTTGGAGAGGATATTGATGAAGAAAATTGAGTTTTCTTTGATCAAAGTTTGGACCATGAGTTATTAGAAGCAGTGGAAGAAATTGAATTTCAAGATACAAATTTGGTAAATGAGGACAATGTTAATGAAATACCAGATGAAGTGATGTTGGAGGTTATATTGGAGTATGAAATGTTTGATGAATAAATGTATGATTTAGAATTAAAAATTATTCGAGTGAGTCTTTTTGTACTATTGTAATAATTTGGTTTTTTGATGTGTTTAAAAATATAAGAATACATGTTCTGATTAAGTGAGTCAGGGTTTAGGATATGTAGTACTAGAAACTGCTATGCAGTACGTCTGTCAGGCCTCTTAATTTTCAAATAGTTTCGCTGGTGTGTACTGAAGATCCTGGCTGAGCTGTAGAAATACCATACTAACTCGTTCTATAACATGTAGTAATCAATTCAATGAATTTCAAGGCATATTTCTATCTTTTTTCATTTAGAATGCAAGTGAGTGTGTTTTTTAAAATATTGTGTCAGAATCACTTGCGCGGTGTATGTGTTTTAAGACATGGGGAATACATGTTTTCATGGAGTGAGTTAGACTTTAGGACATCCAGTGCTTTTTACTCGTAGGCCTTGCTTGATACCATACACTGCATACACACAACTGTATTGCTCTAAAGTCAGAAATATCAATCCCACCATGACCCCCTACACTGCCTAAACACCACTGCACTGTTCTAAACCCTGAAATACCATTCTCAGCAAATTCCCTTATAATGTTGAAACACCACTGCACTGCCATAAAGTCAGAAACAACACTCACTGCATGATTTCCTACTCTGTTCAGACACTGTTGCTATACCTTAAACGTACTTATGAAGTGAACCAGTGTTTACATCATATAGTTGTTATAATTGCTATGTAGTATGTTAGTAGTGGTCTATAATATGTTTTTGTTCTTCACAATAGATTGTTATCTACAGAAAGAAAAACCAACATGCCTACAAAGGATGCCAAAAGAAGAAAATATAAACAGGCTTACATTTCCAAGAAAACACAATTACAAGATTTCTCTAAACAACATTGTACAGAGAAAAGGAAGAATGCTTCTGGTAAGACAACAAAGGATTTTATAAGGAAATTAACTGAAAGAAAAAAAGTGTGGACAATGTGGAAAAGAAAAAAGTATCTGTAAGAACAAAGAAAAAGCAGTTAAAAAAGAAGAATGTTGGAAAAGTGTGTGGCAATGAAAATGTCTATAGTAATAGACATAAAAATGAGTTTCTTCAAATTCGGAAGAGAATGTTTTATAACAGAGTTGTATTCAATTTATTAAAAAATGTAAAGACTTCTAAAAGGAAAACAGCTTTTTATAAGCAAAAAAAAAGAATAGAAAGTAGTGTTGATCAGGCTTTTGAAATAAAAAAGAAGTTGTTTATTTTAGTAATCAATAGAATTCGTACACTAGATAAGGCAATCAATCTTTTGAAAGCGAAAAGTAAGTGGAAAAGACTAATTAATAGAACTAATTTTTGCAATGTTTTTTCTGGAGAATGGAAGCATTGTTCATTTCTGAGCCATTTTTTAATGAAGAGACTTACTTTCAGACTAATGATTTGTTGCATGCAGTTGACACCAGTGGTCGAGCATATGAGGTGAAGGACGGTTGTCCGGTTGAAAAAGAGAAAATTGTCCCAAGAAGTGCAGAAGAGGTGTTAGCTGATGGAGTTTTAGGGAGACGTCCTAAGGCTCCAGTGTACACTTGGAATTGTAGTAGTATTTAAAGTGTACGACAGGATTCAATAGATTTTTTTCGCAATTTCTTAGGTAAGTATACTAAGAAAAGTCTTAAACAAAAGATTAAGATGTTGCAAGAATTAGATCCTTGCAGAGTGAGAGAAAAAAACAGGTTTGCAAGGGCATTCTCTGGCTCGTCTTTCTAAAAAAGTATGCCAGAGTGTTTTTCACCATTTTAGGATGTTAGCAGTGCATCATACTGAAGTGAGGAAATTAGTGAGAAGGTTGTACTATGCAAAAAGTGCAGCACTTAAGCTAAAACAGTTAAACAGTGCTCTTTTTCATGGATCTGTATTAGATGTAAAGAACATTTGTGAAGAAATTGAAGTTAGTTACTTTTGTGAAAAAGAGGACAGTGAAGAAACTGATACAGTAATAGAAGGAAATGTGGAAGAAATTGTACAGATTTTCAGTACAGAAAATTTTGACCAAGAAATTACAAGGTTTAAGGTCATTTCAGGTGAAAGGCCAAACTTTTCTTGTATTTGTTGTAGACGAATTCATTATAAAAATCAGACCAGGTTAGTTGATCTATATTTAAAAAGTGAAAAGGAAAATAATAATGAGTGGAAGGATTTTGCAACTTATTTGTTGGTAGAGGATTGTTTTGATTTGGGTTCTGATCAACGTATTTGTAAATATTGTTATAATAAATTAAATTATAACAAAATGCCTGCTAGAGCTGTACATAATAATCTTGAATTGGTAAATATTCCTTCTGAACTGATGGATTTAAATACCTATTAGTCTATTCTGATTCAATGTGTGCATCCATTTCAGGCTATTGTTCGCATGGAGCCTAAGACAGGGAAATTGCCTCCTTCAGATTTACAGAGAGGATTAAAGGGAAGAGTTGTCTATTTGCCTCTAGATTTAAAGAAAAATATTGAAACAATTGGTATTGAAAATGTGAAAGAGGAACCTCTAGTTATTCTAGTTAATTGCGTTCCTACAAAGAGTAAGAACATCTGGCAAGAATTAGTGGATGTTAGAAAAGTCAAAAAGGCAACGTTGTATTTGGTAAAAAACAATCAATGCTACAAAAATGTATATGTAGGAGAAGAGGAAACAACTGTAGAAGAGGACAGTGAAATGTCAGCTGGGCAAATTGAAAAAGTGGATGTGTCCAGAAGTGAACAAATTTATGAACATTATAGTGTTCATCCTCTGCATTCCAAAGACGTAATGGGGAATGCTATTGAGTTATTCCAAATGAAAGAAGCAAAAGGAAGTCCCATTAGTGTATGGGAAGAAAGCTTGGAAGCTCGTTGTTTTCCTCAGTTATTTCCAACAAGTCAAGGTGGACATATGATGACCGACCTGTGCAGATTCCTGCATCTGAATACTGAACATCAAGATTATATGCAGAAGATCCAAGATTTCGCCAATGTATTCCATATTTGTTTCATCTTCTGTTTGAGAGTGACTTGTCTGAACTTTCTTATACAGTGAACCATATACTAAAAAGTGGAGTACATCTGCAAAATGTTTCGGCAAGGGACTTTATGGATAAACTCCAACAGAAAGACACTGTTTTGGAATCGCAACTCATTAATCTCATGGCATGTCAGCGTGGTACTAACGAGTATTGGCACCGTCGTCATGGGGAATTGAAATGTATGCTAAGAAACTTAGGAACTCCTACATTGTTCCTTACTCTAAGCTGTGCAGAGTATGCTTGGGAAGACTTACTTCAATTTCTTCGAGAGGCAAATGCAAACATAAAAAATATAGAATTCAAGACACCTGGAGAACTGTGCTCTTTGGATCCAGTTAATGTATGCAGGTATTTCAATCATAGAATTGAAGCTATGATGTCTTTTACCACAAACCAAAAAAATCCTCCTCTTGGAGAGGTTCTGGATTTCTTTTGGAGAAAGGAGTATCAAGCAAGAGGTGCTCCTCACATACATATGCTGCTATGGATCAAAGATGCCCCCAAATTTGGAACAGATTCGGATGACACAGTGATGAGTTTTATTGAACAGTATTCTACATGTGCTGTTCCTAAAAGTACAGAACAAAAGAATTTAAAACATCAAGTCTTACGCTTTCAAACCCATCGTTGTGGAAAATACGGTCATCGAAAATACAAATCAAAGGACAAGTTCTACACAAAATGTCGTTTTGGATTTGCATGACCAGTAATATCAAAAGGAAGAGTGAACAATTTTATGTCATCTTTGCGACATACTGTGACAAGAAAATCACAGAAAAATACCTACAACTTAAGAAGAAATGAAGAGTCAAAATACATAAATGACTATAACCCCGTCATTTTGTCCATGTGGAATGCAAACATGGATATTCAATATGTTGCAGACAACTCTATTGCTGTGGCTCGATATGTAACTTCTTACATTACGAAATCTGAAAAGACAGAACTAAAGCAAATGTGGGAGGAAATTTCTCATGAAAAGTGCTTAAGTAAAAAATTGTACAGCTACAGTTTGAAGATGTTGTCTCATCGAGAAATTGGAGCTTATGAATGTTCAGATCGCTTATCATCTGCAAGTCTATATGCCAAATCTAGAACAATCATTTGGGTGAGTTTAGGTCTTGCAAGAACACGAAACCGAGTTTTGAAATCTGTACAAGAAATTGAGTATTTAGCAGTGAAAGAACCAAACAGTACAGATATTTTGAAGACAAATATGTTGGACACATACTATCCAAATAGAAGTAATCATCTTGAGAATGTGTGTCTCTATGAGGTACTGCAAAGCTACACTTTTAAGAGGAATATTACAGAAGATATCAATAAATGTGTATATGCTGTGATTGGATCTGAAGGATGTTTGGTGAAACAAAGAAAAGGACATTTGATTAATCATCGAAAACTGAGTCGCGAAACTCCTGACAAAAGGGAATTTTACTATTTGCATTTTTGCAACTCTTTAAGCCATGGCGTACAGAAGAGGAACTACTTGGAGATTTTCTTAGTTATGAAGATTCATTCAACACAACCAACAATACTATAGAATGTCCTGTTTTTACTAATTATCTGAAAATGTTGAACCAGGAAATACAGCAAGAAGCTACAATTGCAGCATAGATTGCTAGAGACAGTTCTCAAGATAGTCAAAGTTCTGCTTCGTTGAGTCAGGATCCACTAGGAGGACCAATTATCCAAAATGAAGCAGCCACTGCCATGGATGAGGTGGATAGAGCAATGGAACCAGCTCAGGAGGATGCAATAAACTTTGAAAATTGGAAAAACAGCTAAATGTTGAGCAAAAACCAATATACGATAAAGTGACAAAGCAGATTGAGCATGGTTTATGTCATGAGAAAAAAGAGTGTTCCTGTACGTCATTTAAACCTGTCCAACTGTAGGTGAGTGGAGAAGCAGGAACTGGAAAAAGTTTTCTAATTAAAGCAATTGCAACTTATCTACAGAAAAGAACAGAGTCGTCACTCTCTTGTGTTGTTAACGCTCCAACTGGGTTGGCAGCACATAACATTAAAGGGATTACTTTACATCGTTTATGGATGCTGCCAGTAGAGCACGAAAATAAATTAGAATACCAACAAGCTATCTGGAGAAGCTTGTTGTGAAGTTTCCAGAGTCCTGAAAAAAATAAAACTTCTCATTATTGATGAGGTAAGCATGGTATCAAATTCAATGCTTGCCTTTGTACATTTAAGAATGCAACAAATTCTTAAAACAGAGTATGATGTGTTATTTGGAGGCAAACATGTCATTGTTTTTGGAGATCTACTACAGCTAACTCCTGTGAAAGGACAACCAGTGTTCAAAACCGTTACACATGAAGACACCAAAAGTGCCTGGGAAGCATTGGAAATGTTAATATTTGGTCATATTTCAAATATTCAGAACTCATTCAAAATATGCGACAAGCAAAGGTTGGTGAATAGAAAAGTATTCTTCAAGATATTAGAATTGGAAAAGTGAGTGAACATGGCAAAGAAGCTTTACAGGCACGATTACTTTCAAATTTGTTTCCAAATGAAAATGTCGGTGCGGAGAATATATATAGAAAAATTGCTGAAAATAAATCAGTCATATGCTTGATGCCAACTCTGCAAGAATGTTCAATCTTCAATGAAAAAATGTTAAAGTTAGAAAATCAAGAAATTATAAAACTGGAAGCTATTGATAGAATAGAGCATGAAGGAGCTACTATTATTTTGTCAGAAAAGTTGAAGTCAAAATTGGATTCTTTAGACAAATCAATATCTAAAACGGCTGGTTTAGAAAAGAATCTATATGCATGTTTAAATTGTCGGATAATTTTACGAAGTAATTAACATGTGGAAAGAGGTTTAGTAAATGGAGCAATGGCTCATGTTGTTGATTTTGTGAATTACCCAAATAGAGATGACATTGAATTTTTGAAAATCAAATTTGATGAAATTGAAGAAGTACAACAATTGAGTCATTGTTCGACTCGATTTTTGCTTGTAAAAGATATATATGTCCGCCAAAAACAGTTTCCTGTTTGTTTGGCATATGCGGTGACTATTCATAAATCTCAAGGTTTAAGTGTAGATAGTGCTTTGGTAAATATTGGAAGTACTGTGTTCAAGGAGGGTATGGCATATGTTGCTTTATCTCGAGTCAGAACTTTATCTGGATTATAATTGTGTGAAAGAGTATAACAGGTTAAGAAGAGAATATGCTCCAAATTTACCTCAATATCCTTTATTTGAAAAGCTTGTGGTAGGTCGAAAAAGAAGACATGAGAAAAATTGTTGCAAGGTTGTAGAGAAAAGAAAAAAACTAGATGAACCAGTAATTGCAAGCAAAAAGAAAACGGATAGTATTGAAGAGGTTGTTGGATTTCAGTTTGAAAACAGTTCTGGTGTCAACTGCTATGCTTATGTAGTGGTTAATGTTGTTTTTTTCTTCAAACTTTACAGAAATAGATTGTTGAAAATCGGGATCAAAGATTTTGTCGTTTGTTGAATTCTGTCTTTGAGAAATGTAGCAGTGATAAAAACAAAAATAGAAAGTGTTTCTGATATTCGAAATGTTTTAGACATATGTTCTGGAGTAAATCAATTTTCGCAGAATATTCAGCAAGATTGTCAGGAATTTCTTATGTACATGCTTGTTGTATTGCAAGATGAAGGTATAGATATTGAAAATATATTCGGTGTTTCTTATGAATGGCAACATGACTGTGATAATTTTTCGTTTTCAAGTAGTACTGAAATAGACACTGAAAGATTTATATATTTGACATTACCAGACTGCAAATCAGTGATTTTTAATAATCTAGTTAGAGAAGCAAATCAAAACATGGTCTGTACCCAATGTAACTCAGAAATGTTATCAACATTATTTATACAAAGATATGGACAGTATGTAATTTTAATGCTCCAACAATGCAGACCTGATGGAACAAAATTGACAACTTTAATTAAAAAGTTTGTGGCTTCTCAAATATCAATTTCAGGAAGAACTTTTGTAACTGTAGCAATTATTTTCCATGATGGTTCTTTTACAACATCAGGTCATTATACAGCTTACTTAAAATGTGCAAGAGGCTGGACTCATTGTAATGACACTCAATTGACTTTTAAACAACGTTTGCCTTTTGACTTACCAAATTCTTACCTAGTGTTTTTACAACCCACATTTTAGGGAAAACAATTGGCCTAGGAAGATTAGTGCTGTAAAAAAAGGCTAATCTGCTGTTGAGAATTACTTTGTAAATCAGGGTGATCAAAGTAAAAAAAAAACTTGTACTTGTCATAGAGGTAGTGTAAGTGTATCACATAGTGAGTGATATGAGTATTACAGGAAATGTTGATCATGAGTGAGGCAAAGGTGTTTTAGATTGGTTGTAGTTCTTGGAGATGTTGGTGACATTTTGTATTCCCTTGTAGAGGTTTCTTTTAATGGTATACAGCTCCTTGGTAAGATAAAGGATGAGCAGAGTGTGATCGGCATATCAGATGATGTTGAGGTTCTGATAGCATGCTATTTGTTTAAGGTTCTATGTTCATGATAAATAGCATCGGGTGGAGGTATAACCATTGTTAGATGGTCCAAAAGATCTGGGTGCTTTTGTTTCAGAAGGTCGGGAAACGGACGCTTAAGAGTACTATTAAGTAACTTTCAAACTAAGGATTTTGCAGATACTATTTGGCCATGAGGAATAGTATCACTAACAAATGACTATTTCGGGTAAACATTATTAGCATATTTTGAATATTACTTTACTTAGAGTGTATAAGAAAGAAGTAGTAATGTTATGTTACTTTGTGATTGTTCTTCACATTCATTACTTACGTAATAAATTGCTGTTTGAAAAAGACATTTAAGATATGTTTTTTTCTAATGGTTCCATTGTTAATGAAAATGTTGAATGTTTTTTTTAAACACAATCTTTTTGATTGTGTTTTTTTTTGCCCGCTGTCATATGATGAGCTGTATTGAACTCACTGTTTTTAGTGAAATTCAATATATTCTGAGAACAGTAAAATGAAATATATAACATATTGTACAAATTATTTTGTATTTTGTATTGTGAAAAATATATTATAACTCAATTGTTTCTTTTCTTCCACAGATATTATATTTAGGTAAGTACGACGAACAAAAAATACTTTTTCATCACTTTCTTACTTCTCTTTCTCTCTATCCTTTCTTCACTGTCTCTCTTACTTCTTTACCTTTCCTCATCTTACTCCTCTTCCCTCATTCTACTTACTCCCCTTCATTCACCTTTACACTCCTTCTCTCACCATCAGTACTATTCCTTCACACTTACTCATCTTGTCCAACTCCCTCTTTCCTCTGTCTAGCCCTCACTTGTCTTTCCTATCTTCCTCCATGACTACCCTTGTCTTGCTGTATCAACCAGTCTCTTCTCACTGCCCCCTTACTCTCCTTCCTTCATATGATCACTCAGTGACCTTCACTCACTCCACTTCTTTCACTTCCTCACTCCCTTTCGCTCACTGCCCTTTTCTCCATTCGTCTCTAAGTCTCTTCCTCTGTGTCAGTCACTATAACTGATTTACTCCTTCACACTCCCTCACTCTCCTTCTGTTTGTCTCTTTTACTGTCTCCCTCTCTCTCCACCAGTCTTCCTTTTGTTTTCTCTCTTTCCATAAATTCTTCTCTCTCACTTACTTCTTTTTCTTTTCTCTTAATATGCTTCTTTTTCTATCACTCCCCTTCCCTTACTCTTATATCCCTTTCCTCACTATCACTGCCCTTCATTCAATATGAGTCTTCTTCCTCCACGTTATGTTCTCTTCTCTCTGCATCACTCTCATTCCATTTTTCCTGCACCCATTCCCTCACTGTTCCTCACACTCTTTCACCACTCTATCCGTCAATTCTCTTCCCTTATTCTCGTTTGCTCAATCCCCTTTGGTAACTCTCATTCCTTTAGTCTGTCACTCCTTTCACTCCATTACTCAGTTCTTCTCTCACTCTGTGTTTCTCCCTCACTCTTCCTTTCTTTCCCTTTCTGGTTTTTTTTCACTTCTTCTTTCTTTTGTATTATGAAAAATATATTGTAACTCAATTTTTTCTTGTCTTCCACAGATACTATATTTATACAAAAGAATTCTATTTAGTTGTCATTATTTATAAGGAAAGTATGACAAACAGAAAATACTTTTTCTCCACTCTTTTACTTCTGTGTCTCTCTTTCCTATTCTTTAATCTCTCTCTTACTCTTCTTCCTCTACTCATCTTCCTCTCATTTTCTCATTCTCATTATTGTCCTTCATTCACTTTTATAGTCTTTCTGGGACTATTAGTACTCTCTCTTCACTGTCACTAACCTTGTCCATCTCCCTCTTTCCCCTGTCTGTCTCTCAATTCTCCTTCCTATGTTCCTACATCACTACCTTTGTGTTACTGTATCATTTAGTCTCTTCTCACTCCCACTTACTCTCTTTCCATAACATTAACCCTCACTCACCTTCACTCACTCCACTTCTCTCACTCCTTCACCCCGTTTTGTTCAATTCCCTTCCTTTATTCCTTCCCTCACTCTCCTTTCCTCCATCTGTCTCTAAATATGTTTCTCTGTCTTAGTCACTGTAACTGATTTACTCCTTCACACTTCCTCACTCTCCTGTTTGTCTCTGTCACTGTTTTCCTCTCTCTTCCTTTTATTTTCTCTCTCTCTTTCTATAAATATGCTTCTTTTTCAATCACTCCTTTTCCCTCAATCTTATATCCCTTCCCTCACTGTCACTACCCTTCATTTAATCTGAGTCCTTTTCCCCCACTTCATGTTCTCCTCACTGTGCATCCAACTTTGTCTTTTCTCTCTCTGTCCCTCACTTCTCTTTCTATCGTCCTCCATTACTACCCTTGTCTTGCTGTATCACTCAGTCTCTTCTCAATCTCTCCTTACTCATTTTCCTTCATTTCAC
This sequence comes from Lissotriton helveticus, assembly GCF_964261635.1. Taxonomy (NCBI): domain Eukaryota; kingdom Metazoa; phylum Chordata; class Amphibia; order Caudata; family Salamandridae; genus Lissotriton; species Lissotriton helveticus. The sequence goes on along the minus strand of NC_136061.1, from coordinate 1,447,668,557 downwards.
TCTCTTTCACTCACTCCGTCCGTCGGTCCCTTTCCCTTACTTCTCTTTCCTCATTCACTTTTGCTTACTCCCATTCCTTTAGTACGACACTCCCTTTCACTCCATTTCTCTCTCCCTCTCTCCCTCTATCTCACTCAGTCTAACTGCCTTACTCCCTCTCAGTCACTTGTTCTCCCTCTCTTTTGCTCTCACTCTCTCTCTCTCTTTCTCTCCCTCACCCTTCCTGTCTTTCTCTTTCTGTTTCCTTCACTCCTACTTTATCACTCAGTCCTCTTTCCTCTCTCTCAATCTCCTTCCTTCTCTCTCATTCCCTTTCGTCACCCTCATACCCCCTTTCTCACTGTTACTGCCTTTCACTCACTCTCAGTACTTTTCCCTCAGTCACCTTGCCTCAATCTATTTTCCTCACTCCCTCACTCCATCTCACTTACTCCCCTTCACTTATTCCTTCTCTCACTTTTTTTTCATCCATTTTCTCTTCTTGTTTCCCTCTGTGTCACTCAGTCTCTCTGGCTCACTCCTTCTCAGTTTCTTACTTTTCCTCTCCATTTCTCTCACTCTGTCTCTCTCCCTTAGTCTTAAACTCTTTTTCTGTCTCTTTCTATCAATCCTTTTCTATTCCTCACTTAGTTTCCCTGTCTCTTAATTTATTTTACTTCTCCCTCACTCATCTTCCCTCTTCCTCATGCTACTTCCCTAACTGTCACTGCTCTTCACTAACCGTGACTCCCTTTCTCCCTCTGCACTTCATCCTATCTGTATTTTTCAACACTTTACTTTCCCACTCCTTTTTCGTCACTCCCCCTCACTCTACTTCTCTCACTCCCCTTCCCTAACTTTCCTTCCTTTACTCCTCTTTCAACGCGCCCTCACTCCATCTCACTTACTCCCCTTCGTTTACTCCCTCACTCACTTTTTTATCCTTGTTTCTCTCTCTGTCTACCTCTGTCTCACTCACTCTAACTGCTTTACTCCTTCTCAGTTTACAGATAACAAAGAATCTCATTGCAGAAGTTGCATTGGAGGCGGACATTGGCGAAAAGTGGCCAGATATTCAGGGCAGTCGATGAAGGAGATGCTCCTGCAGAAGAAGTGCTGGGAACAGCAACTGGAGAGTTTGCTGCAAGGGTTTGGGTAGATGCCCTTGCATAATCGTTAGAATGTAATTTTTTTCATTTTTTAGGTGAGTAATCAATGTGTGTATACTAAAAGACTAGGGTTTCTTTTGGTGAGCTCTAGATAGCACACTACCACAGATTTTGCAGGTGAACTTCGGTGTATTTACTTTCTTGTGCCGCCCTGGAAAGGTGAAAAACTTCCAGATGAAGGACTCCTTGGTCTTCTTACTACGTGGCTGCTCTTCAACAAACTCCACATCTGAGTCAGATGATTTAGTTCCTTTACTCTGCCACTCTTCTTCACTCAATTTCTCTCTCTCTCCCTCTGTCTCACTGAGTGTAACTGCGTTATTCCATTTCAGTCACTCACTCTCCCTCTCTTTCTCTCTTAGTCTATCTATCTCTTTCTCACCCTCACCCTTCCTGTCTTTCTCTTTCTGTTTCCTTCACTTCTACTTTATCCCTCAGTCCTCTTTCCTCTCACTTAATCTCCTTCCTTCTCTCTCATTTCCTTTCCTCACCCTCATACCCCTTTTCTCACTGTTACTGCCTTTCACTCACCCTCAGTATTTTTCCCTCAGTCACCTTCCCTCACTCCCCTTTCCTCACTTCCTCACTCCATCTCACTTAGTCCCTTTCACTTATTCCTTCTCTCACTTTTTTTCATCCATTGTTCTCTCCCTCTCCCTCTCTCTCACTCTGTCCTTCTCTCTCCTTTACCCTTAAACTCCTATCCTCTCTCTTTCTATCACTCCTCTTCAATTCCTCACTCACTTTCCCTGTGTCTTCATTTTCTTCCATCTCCCTCTCTCATCTTTCCTCTTCCTCATACTGATGAAGCAAAGCTTTGCATATTTTGCGGCTTGCCGAAGTCAAGAACCTCGTTTATGTGTAATACGGTAACAAGTGTATGTTCTACTAACATTTATGTTTAGTTTGGATAAGGATCGTGAAGCTTGCACATGTGTTTTACTAAAATAATTTACTCGAGTCATCTAAAATGGCCGCCGCTTGTATTTAGTTACTGCGCATGCGTCAGCCACACTCACGTGTCCTGACGCGTCTGCAGAAGTGGAGGGAAAGTTATGCGCATGCGTAATTCATAGCTGTGCTTATCATGTGGTACTGCTCGTGCCACTGCTCTTGTGGTCGTATCAATGTAGCTAACATTTAAATGCATAAGTTTATTTCTTGATGATGAGTTAAAAGTACAAATAGTGTGATGTGTTTTCATATTGACATTACTATGTATTAATTTGTTTTTCGCTTACTTTTCATGTACCGCGGGGAATGGGGGTCTGAGTGAGAGGAGAGCCATATTGGAGGTCCCTTCTGCGCCTGTGCGACATTCGGCAGCACAGGGGACTTGACTGATGGAACCTAGCCAGTTGGCAGTGATGGGCGAGATGCTCCTGAGAAAGTCACCTCTGCCCTGCGAGAACAGCGAATGTGGCTCCTTATATGTTACAATGTAATTGTATTGCTGCTTGCCGTGTAGTCTCTCATGGGAACCACTATCCCACTAGGCGGTACCAAAATATGTTAATGTGGCATACAAATAGACTGTTATGATTGGTGTGTTATCCAAATCCTACCTTAGGACCAATCGACATTGAGGGATTCTGACACTTTGCAACATTGGGGGGTGGTACGCTGTCCCCAAACTGTATATCTACCCTGGGTTCCCCTGGGGAGCCGTCCGACTTGTCTGGTTTAGCTGACCTGTCACTGACCCAACGCACTCAATAGGTGACTGAAGATACAGAGCGCTGCGAAGCACTCTGTCCGAATTTGACCATAGACTGAGGTTCTACTGAACCTTAAAGTGCTGGTGAAGCACTTTACTGGGAGTTCGCTGACCCAATCGGGGTCTTGATCGATAACTGCAGAGCGGGTGGAGCGCAGGCGTTGCTTCCAAACTGCGGGTGCGGTCCTGTCCTGAGCGGTCCTGTCCTGAGGGTTTGCTGTCCTGTCCTGAGGGTCCTGTCCTGATTCCTATTCCGAGGGTATCCTGTCCTGTCCTGGGTGTCCATTCTGCACCTGCTGTCCTTTGAGGGGTATCCTTCCTTGAGGGTTTCCTGTCCTTAACTGACCCGTGGCCAGGGTTTGGTTTCCACACCATTCTAGGTAAATATTGCTCTGAAACTCTTAAAATCTTGCACCTTCTGAATTTCTAACTTTTGCTTTAATAAAGTTCATCATTGCATATGTTATATTTTCCATGCCTTTCCGCAACTATTGAAAGTCAATTACATATTTTTCATAAGTTTGTTCCTATGTCTTCTCATTTGATAGAGATTATATTTTGCATTGCAGTTTGTAATTTTCTGATATGGTCTAGAACTTCATTGCCTAGATTGTTCAAAGGCCCATTCACCTTAAGTGAAGCGTGTTACTCTTTATAGGCCCTCCTATAGTTATCCATGCATAAACTGTCCATGCTTAAACATTTCTGAGATTTTATAGTATTTTTCCCATCTACATACCATATTACATTTGAATGATTACCCTGTCATTATTTCTTCATGCCTATATAATTTACGTTATCTTGGTTATTGATTTGCCTTATTTTACTGTACCTCATGCAAGAAAATAATGAACTTTAGATAAACATTTTAAAACTTCCAGTTGTCCGTGGTCATTTCAATAGTATTTTGAATGTTATTGGTTGGGTTTGTATTTTGCTGCCTTTTCTTTACAGCTAGCTCCCTGATTCATTGTGGTCATTAGGTACCCGCATCGGTGGATGGTAAGTCGGGTGCATTGAAAATTATTAGCAGGGAGAACACACACAAATTGGTAGAGCTCGTGAAGTCACCTGATCGATGTATATGGTGATTTGAAAGTATATGGGCCCTGAAGCCGGAAAACGGCGAAAACTATTGGTCGGGTGGCCTCGCGCGCTCTATCAGTTTTTCTGGTAGCTAGAGGATGGTTAGGGACTAGTTGAGAGTAAGGCAGGGATTAGTTGGACTAGTTGAGTCGGAAGCTGCTAGTATATTGATGCTGCTAGAAGAGCGGCTGTTCTAAGAGACCTGATCATTCTCTTGTGAATACGCTGCTGAAACTCATGAATTTTTGCATTGTTATTATTCTTGTTCTTATATTGTTATATGTACTAATCCATGCATTTGTAAACCGTATCGTTTCATGTTGTCCGAACTCCCCGGGGAATTGAAAGGGCAAGTGGTGAATAGAATCCATTGTCCTGAGGTCACAGGCTCGAGGAAAGTTAGGTGCAGGTTAGGATAACCGGGAAGCACTAACTAGGGTTTTTCTGAATACATGTGTGAATAAATGACAGTAACGGGGTTCATTGGCAAAATTCCCATAGTGGCGTAACCTAGTAAGGGTCACATCGGAAGAGTAGCAGGTTCCTCGGAGCTAGCGTGAAAGCAGAGGGGTCCGCTGAGAAACCTTAAACTCGGAATATATCCCGGAAAGAAGTGGATGAGTTTAGGGGAATAACAGGTTCACCGATGCTAGAGTGAAGGGTAGGCGGAAGAGATCTGCCCGCAGCGAGTGAAAAGTAAATGGAAGTAGTTTACTTGCAGTAAAACAATTCTTTCTCTGTCTAGACACTTGAGCACTGTGGCGAATGTGTATTTGTTGTAAAATAACCAAGCACTGAGCACTTTAAAAGAAAGAAAGTTTCCGTTACCTTGTGAAGGGAGGGAGTCAGTCGCGAAGCGCCTCTGACGTCACTCTGTGCCGCGCTGGGATTGGTAGAAGCAGCGGGCGGGTAGCGGAGCTGGAATTGTAAAGGAGGGGTGAGCGCCGGAGCGTGGGAACTGTCTCACGAAGGCGCCGCGCACCCATTGGCGGAGCTTATTTAGTGTCGCGCACCCATTGGTTGCACGAATTTCTGAAGCGCGTTCCGATTGGAGGTAGTTTGTAAACAAAGTTTAGCGCAGAAGTCGTATGTGGCACTCGCAGACTACAGGAACTCGACCTGATCCAAGGCACCTAGGGTTTGAAAGGGATCAGTGAAAGACTAATAGATACGATATTATGTACGGAACCAAGAGAAAATTGTCCCTTGTAAGTAAAGTGAAAAATTATTTTAAAACGGACAAACCGATTAAATCTAGGGAAGGTGTTCTTGTCCCACCACCTAATACTCCTGCCTCATTTATGATGTTTGACCGAGGGTACAATACCTGTGTGTGGTTGGAGAATTGGGTGAAGTACACAAAAGATGACGGAGTATTGGCTTTTCCGTTAGATGGTACTTTCAATGGAAGGATCTTATTTAATTTAAGAACCCGAATGAATGAACTGCATCCCAGGCCAAGACTAACGCAGTATGAGGCATTAGAGGAATGGGAGATTGAGGCTTTTGAAAGAGAAAGACCCCGAATGGACAAGGGTTTGACCAAGTGGTACCCCAGGCAGAAACAGGAGTCCAGGGATAAAAGGATGAAACAGTGGAGGCAGAGCATGATTGTTGAGGGTCTGTTTCCCATGATGCCGGCATGTCATAACGTTGGAGCAGGTGAGAAAAGCACCGAAAAGTGTAAACATTGGGGGGGTCCGGGGGAATCAGATGATGAATTGATAGATGACATCTGTACCAGGAGTCCGCCACCTTATAATGAGGGAACCCGACCTTCCAGTGTAGGAGATGCTCCCCGACGCCACTTCCTCAAGGAAGAAGACAGATTCTTAGGACTGGGAGGGGGTGGTCAAGTATTGCCCTATCCTGAGAAACCCGAACCGGCGGAAACAAGGGATATATATCCCAAAGTGCCCGCAAGCCAGGAAGAAAAATATTCAAGTACGAAAGTTTTTTTCCCCAGACCCTTGTATGAAAGCGAAGAGAAACCATCGAATTCAGGACTGCCTTTTGTTCAACCTCCATATGGGGAAGAGCGCAGGTCCTTTAACACTGGAACTTTATTTCCGAAACCAAATTATGGTGGGGGACCAAGTGAAACGCATCCTACTGCCCCGAGTTTTACTCCTCCCTTGACCCCACAGATATTACAGGACACGACTTTAAGAAGGATACTAGTGGAAAAAGAGCAAGAGGCTCTAGCTAGACAAAGGACAGAAATAATTCAGAAAATCTCCCAGTTAAATACCAGTCCTGAGGCATTGACTATTCCAGTAACTATTGGACCGGTGGTCCCGTTATACGGAAATGGTCAGGGAAATCCGATTACTCCAGTTATGACCCCAGTCATGGCAACCCCGAGACAGGAACCGATAATCATAGATGATCATTCCAGTGAGTGCGAGTCTGAAGTTGCGTTCTTGGACTTGCCAAACAAACCGACCGGAAAGGGAATGCAGCAGAGGTATAACCCTTTTAATGCGAAAGAGATTAAATTAGAATCAGCAACAGGCACTAGGAATGTCTCTCTGGTAACTCCAGATGAAATTGAGAGTTGGAGTCGTGAATTAGAGAAACAGACTCCGCAAACGAAACCTTTAGACCTCTACAAACTGAGGGTAGAAATAGAAGAATTAATGGCAGGAAATGTGGGGTTGGATCGATTGAACACTTACTCTGAAGAAGAATTGTCGTTCATATGTAAAAGCTTTACAAGGAACACCAGAGTGCTCCACGAAAAACTGAGCGAAACAGCAGTTAGTATGGGGGTAGATATCTCAAAATCCAAGCCCTTACAGAAACCGTACAGAGCAGACTTCTCAGACAAAGATATAGAGCACCTGAATGTGGCGGGAAAAAAGCTGCAGATTAAAGAATTAATGGGGGTACTGCAGAAATGGGGAGATGTGGAAAGATGGAGAAGCAGGTGGGCGAAAAAGAGGGAAGAGGTTCGCTCCCGACAAGTGACTCCTGAATTTGCTTTAAGGGAGGTAGAAAAACCTGAGCAGTTATGCCCCATGCGCGAAGTTCCAGGAGGGAAATATGTGCATGTCCCCTGGTCTAGGCAGGATATTGTGTCCTTCACGAACGATTTTCCAAAATTACGAGAGAAACCAGTTGACTGGTACAGGCAGGTGGAGAGGTTCGTGAAGGTACAGAAATGTCTGTGGAAAGACCTGGATGGGTTTTTCGACATTGTGGTTCCAGTAGATTTATGGACCCAGTGTAAAATAGCCATAGACTGGCCCAGTGAGGAGTACCCAAGAAATAAGGAAACAGGGGAGCCATCAAAGGATGTCATGCGAAAATATGAGCAGGTAATTCAGCATTTGAAAGAAAAGGTGCCCGCAAAGGAAACGGATTGGACAAAAATAGATAGAACAACACAGGAAAGGGACGAGACAGTGCACTCCTTCTATGAGAGGTTATTGCAGGTATTTAAAACATACAGTGGTATTGATAACATCGATTTGAAGGACATGACGCACTTTATTTACAGGTTTGTAAATGGTTTAAGACCTGAAATTTGCCAGTGGATAAAAGATAATAAAATCTGCTGGCATACAAAGAAAATGGATGAGGTCCTGCGGTACGCTAAGTACTGCGAGGACGAGATGGCAGAAAAGAAAAAGGCCCTTAAGGAAAAGGTGATGTGGGCTCAGGTGAAGCTCGCAGAACAGCAGGAAAAACAATTGAGTAACATGGTTAAAAATGCTGAGAACAAAAGTTCTGGGGGAGGGGGTGGAGGAAAGCCCCGGCCAAAATTTAGCAGGGAAGAGGCTATGAAGAAATTTCCCTGCCATCAGTGCGGCGAAATTGGACACTGGCGTAACGAGTGTCCTCAATTAATGGATGATAATGCAAATACTCCTGATTTAAATCCACAGACGCAGAAAGAAAGGCCAAGAAAGACTCAACCCCAGGTAAAAACAGTTCAGGTGCCTCGAGCACCCAAGCAGGTATACAGGGGAAAGCAAGCAGAGGGTGAGGAGATAGAAGTTTGGGAAAGCGGTGAGAACAGAAATACAGCAACTTCGCAGTATCTGCTAAATGATACCTTCCTTTGTAATGATCAGGACTGACGGGGCCTGAGAGGGGAGGACGAGGAGTGCGTACTTGGCGCTTCCTTGCCGGTAGACCAGTCTGGACCATACATTGAAGGAAAGGTAGACGGAAATGATGTCACCTTTCTGTTGGACACTGGCGCTACCCGTTCTACTGTAAGAACAGTGGACGTTCCAAACCTACCCCTCTCGGGAGAAAATATCCAAGTAGTGGGTGTATCTAATCAATTGATTAGTACTCCTGTTACCGAACCAATGGAGATTTCAATTGGAAATTTTAAACAGATGCATAGATTTGTCGTCTGTGACACCAGTCCAGTGAATCTACTGGGTCGTGATTTGCTGTGCAAAATGAACTGTACCATCTTTTGCACACCAAAGGGTGTTGAAATACAGACCCCAGATGAAGATGGCATTTATAAACTATTGTTACTTAGACCTGACTCAGAAATTAAAAGATTGACCCTGCAGGACTTGCCCCAAGAACTCCAGGAAGCAGTAAAGCCAGAGGTGTGGGATTTCACTGGGAAGGATGTGGGGTTGATGAAAGATGTGGACCCCATACAGATAGCCATCAAGGACAATGCAGTATATCCTAACACTAGGCCCTACCGAATGAATGCTGAAGTGAAAGCAGGTGTCACTTTGGAAATTCAAAAATTATTAGAAGGAGACATCATACAGGAAGTAATGAGCAGCCCATGCAACTCACCGATTATGGGCATCAAGAAGCCTAGCGGCAAGTATAGGGTAGTGCAAGACCTGAGAAAGGTAAACAAAATTGTAGTTCCTTGCTGCCCTATTGTCCCGAACCCTGCAGTGATTCTGTACCAGATTCCTTGGGATGCTGAGTGGTTCACTGTGATTGATTTGTGTCATGCATTCTTTTCGATACCCCTGCACCCCGACAGCAAATTTCTTTTCTCATTTGCCTTCGAAGGTCACGTGTATTGCTGGAACAGGGTCCCTCAGGGGTATACAGAGAGCCCCTCTATCTTTAATCAGATCTTGAAAAAATGTCTAGAGACTTTGATCTTACCTGGGAACTCTGTCTTAGTGCAGTACATAGACGACCTTCTACTGGCGTCTAAAAGTCATAGGGACTGTGTAGTTGACACCATTGCCCTCCTAAATCATCTGTGTGAGAAAGGGCATAAAGTGGCCCCTGACAAACTACAGTTCTGTGCGAAATCAGTGAAATATCTAGGACACCAGATAGAAAAGGGTGTCAGAAAAGTCACATCAGAAAGAGTGAGAATAATTCAAAAGATGCAGTTGCCCCGTACTCAAAAAGATGTCAGAATGTTCCTGGGTGTACTAGGCTACTGTAGGCAGTGGATTCTGGGATTTGCAGCCTTAGCCAGGCCTTTGATAAAAATGACCACGAGAGGAATGCCAGATATTGTAGAGTGGGACGATGAAAGCCTAATGGCTTTCACAAGACTGAAAAACTGTCTGTGTACAGCCCCTGCGCTGGGAATGCCTGATTATTCCAAAGAATTTGCCTTATTCTGTGACACTCGCGATAATTGCGCATTGTCAGTCCTGACTCAAGAACATGGCACGACCAGAAGGCCTGTGGCCTATTTCTCTGCCACTTTGGACCCAGTAGCTGCTGGGTTACCAGGCTGTCTGAAAGCAGTAGCTGCTACTTGTGCAAGTTTGGAACAGAGCGAGTCCATTGTCATGGGACATCCTGTGACTGTGTATGTTTCGCATGGAGTAGTAATTCTATTGACCAGAACTAAAACGCAGTATCTCACCCCTAGTCGGCTGACTAAATACGAGAGGATTCTTGTGGGAGCAGCAAATGTAAGCATTGTCAGGTGCGGTATTCTGAACCCTGCCACTTTGCTCCCCGACCCCTTGGAAATGGAAGGTGGGGATGATGATGAACATGACTGCATTGACCTGACAGAGTTCAGTACTAAACCACGCCCAGACATAAAAGAAACGCCATTGCCTGAACATGATAAAGAACTATTTGTGGATGGTTCCTGTCTAAGACATGAACTAGGAGGCCTGAGTGCTGCTTATGCAGTAGTCTCTTTTACAAAAATTGAAGAAGCAGGTTACCTATATAACATCAAGTCTGCACAAGTAGCCGAATTAATTGCTATGATAAAAGCTTGCAAAATTGGGAAGGACTTACGCATAACAGTGTATACTGACAGTCAGTACTGTTATGGAGTTGTGCATGACTTTGGCCAATTATGGCTACAGAGGGAATTCATGACTTCCTCAGGTACTCCCATTCGGAATGCAAAGGTTGTTCATGACCTTTTAGAGGCCATCCAGTTGCCCAAAGAACTGGCAGTGGTAAAATGTGCTGCTCATAAAAAGAGCATGGACAAAGTATCACTGGGAAACGATTATGCTGATCGAGTGGCCCAATGGTGCGCCAAAGATCGGTATATTGTAAATCCAAAACGAGGGGGGCCAGGAACCAGCTGCCAGCTTCAGGTGTTTGAAGAAGTACCTACATGGGATGAAGTGAGAGAGTGGCAGGAATCGGCTCCTTGGCAAGAAAGAGAGAAATGGAAGGAGGATGGGTGTAGACCGAGACGTGTGGATGGTGTGATTTTGGGCCCAACTGGTATGCCTGTGTTACCCCGACACTTGCTTGGCACAATGGCAAGATTAATACACGAAGGATCACACATTGGTAGGGATGCCATGATTCTGGTATTTCAACAGACTTGGTACAGTAAAAAGTTCAGGAAGGTAGCAGAGTCCCTCTGCCAGAGGTGCCTGTCATGTCAACAGATGAACCCAGGCAAGAGGACAATGGTTGAACTGAGCAAAATTGGGAGATCAGGGGGTCCCTTTATAAAAATACAGACTGATTTCATCACCATGCCCCGTTGTGAAGGAAAGCGATATGTCCTTGTCATTGTGTGCGTATTCTCGAAATGGGTAGAAGCTTACCCTACTCCCAAAAGTGACGCACTGACAGTAGCGAAGTGTTTACTAAAAGAACTGATACCTAGATTCGGAATACCATACATTATTGAATCAGATAAGGGTGGACATTTCCAGAATGAAATACTGGCTGAACTCTGTAAGGCCTTTGGAATAAGGCAGAAACTGCATTGTGCATACCACCCAGAGGCTTCTGGAATAGTGGAACAAGTAAATGTAACTATCAAAAACAGGCTAGCAAAGCTGACAAATGCTACTGGCATGACCTGGGTGAAGGCCCTGCCCCTGGTCCTGATGGGACTGAGAAGTGTTCCTGACCGTAAGACAGGCCTAAGTCCCCATGAAATCATTATGGGAAGAGTAATGAGACAAGCATGGGTGCCAGGAAGCAAACTGTTGAGTATTACTGATGATTTGGTGCTTGAATACTGCAGAAGATTGGGTGACCAAGTGCGTTCTATCTCTCGCCAGATTGGAGACGACGGCATCCTCAATCCAACGACTCCTCTCCACAGCCTGGTTCCAGGAGACTGGGTCAAAATAAAGAAGCACACTCGATCAAGCTGTCTGGCACCAAGGTGGGGAAAGAAACGCCAAGTAATCCTGGTAACAACCACTGCAGTGAAGGTCGCAGGTGTTCCCCAGTGGATCCACGCTGGACACACCCAGAAGGTATTACCAGACAAAGAATTTGCAGAAGAAGGGCAACCAGCAGAGGACCCTGCAGGAGCCAGTCCAGAAGCAGCTGACAACGAGCAGCCCAGCACCAGTCAGGCTACAGGAACAGCAGACGTTGGCCCAGGAGTAGTTGACTACGAACTGCCAAGAATCCAGCCTGCTGAAGAGGTCCAGGAAACTGAGCCAGGAGTAGCTGAAGACGAGCTGCCAAGCATATGGCCAGAAGAATGGATACCGATGATTGATCTGACCGAAGATCCCATCAGAACAAGAGAACGACTGTGTGAAGGTAGAGAGTGGATTAGCCAGGAAAAGCAAGGCACAGGCGAAGAACCTCAGCCGCTTGAGATTCACATCAAAACTGAGGAAGGAGAAGGTCAGACAGGGACAGAACAGGTGTTCGATACACCACCGCTAACACCTGATGCAGATAAGGGAGAGACTAGAAATAGAGTGATAGTTCGAGCAGAAGAAAATCAAGAGATCGAAGTGCTTGAACAGGATCAGAGAGGGTTAGAAGAACGGGTTCAGGAAACAGAAACAGAAACAGAGACAATCGAAAGCCAAAAACAAAATATTCCTGAACAAGGCCAGATTAGCAACCAGGCAGAAGAATTTGATGCTAGCCCGGGAACTAGCCAGATAGGGGAAGTAGAAGAAGAAAGTGGAGAAGAATTGCCACAAGCTAAAGAGAACAAGAGAATAAGAGAAGAAGGTGAAGTCCAAGTACCAACTAAGAGACTAAAGAAAAGAAACAACCTTGAGCCTAGGTTCATAAAGAGACTAAGGCTAAGGATAAAGACGGTGGAAGAGAAACGTGCAGAAGCAAGGAGAAGTGCACGGATAGCAGAGCAAGAAGAAAACTCTAGCAAAAGAAGGAGTGAACGATTAAAAAGACAAAACAAGAAATACAAGTCTCCTGAATGGACACTGGTTTTGGAAGAACTTGAAGATCTTGATATAACTGACGTGAGCGACGGAGAGCCCGTCCCTGAGTACTCAGCTGAAGAAGAAGACGAACCACCGTGAATTTGCACAAAGTAAGCTAGTTGTGTAAAGCCAAAAAGAGGGGTCGAGAAAACTCCTTCTGAGCCAAAATGTCTGATTCAACAGTGAATGGTAGACCTAGTTGCAGCCGTTTTAAGACGTGTTGCAAGGTGTGTATATGTAGTGTAGTAGTACTGATAGTTATCTGGATAGGACTAACAATTTTCATTCCCTTTGCTGTAAGTAAAGATACTAACATTGTCCCTACTGAAGTTGTAAATACTGACAGTGAGGAGCTAACAACACAGAGTGTAGCAAGACATGAAAGAGCCCTGAGACAAACAAAACAAAACTTAGAAGCATCAGATGAGGGAGGACTACATTATCATGGAGTTAAGAACAAGACACACTTAAATGTTTTCGCAAACTTGTTAATACACTATGTAGAGACTATGGAAATTGAAGATTGCTATGTCTGCATGAAGCTACCTACTTCTGTGGCTGAAGGCGTGACATACCATCACCTGCCATTGACATATGGAATCTCCTGTAGCATTTTAGCTAGTTTATTTTACAAAAGAGGACCGTTACAGTACTATTACTCTAACAATGACGTGATCTTTTCTGAACTTCCTATACGTGGGAACTTGAATCCTGTACATACCAAAAGTGACACCATAAGATATATGGGAGACTACTTTCTGACTATAGGTAACATTGACATAGCAGACGCACACAGAGATAACTTGACTTGTTCTTTGCGTGAGCAGGAAAAGATGTTCCTGAACATGGCAGAGAAAAGAAGAATTAAAATTCAAAAGAAGGCTAATGACGAAAGTCAGAAAAAACCAAAGTGGGCAGAGAACATGAAAGGCACCTCATCTGGTGGAGCGGGTCCTGCTCTGTTGCTGGATTTTGAAAAGAAAGGCAAGCTATGTCTTCACCGCGAGAAGACTAGCTATTATAATAATGTTTTTATTGGTTCCAGTGAATGCGAACATAATTACAAGGTAATTGGAGGTTGGGGTTTCAAAAATGGGTCAGAGCCTGTGTTTCCTGGAATTTATTATATTTGTGGAGACAAGGCTTATTTCAAATTGCCGGATCACTGGTATGGAAGCTGCTACTTTGGTATTGTCTTCCCGAAAATATACCATGTGAATGGGAAAGCTGGAAGCAATGAAGATACTAATGGCTTAGTGCGTAGTAAAAGAGAAAGTATAGGTGAAATTATGGGTAGTATTTTCAGTGCACTGATACCTGGAGTGGGAGTGGTTCTGAACACTCACAGAATTTGCAAATTGTCTACTATAGTAGATGTGCTGTCTACTGAAACAGCTCATGGATTTCTGCTGGTCAATACTGAAATGGTTGCGATCAGATCAATGGTTTTGCAGAATAGACTTGCTCTTGACACTTTATTAGCGAAAGAGGGCGGAGTCTGCCGGATGTTGAAGGCGCAACATTGTTGCACTTATATTCCGGATAAAAGTGTACAGATCAAAAGATATGTGAAAAACATTACTAATTTGGCAAAAGAACTCAAACCACTCGAGGTTGATAGTGCCTGGAAGAGACTGGTAGATGGTCTCTCAAATGTAGGTCATTGGCTTGCTAGCATAGGTAAAAGCTTATTGTTCAAAATTCTGATGCCAATTGGTATTATAGGTCTTATTATACTTTCCATTTTCTTGTGCTGTAAATACCGCAAGCGCACCAAAAAGCACGAGGTAAATGCAAGAGGAGTGAAACGAAGTGTGGATGAGATTGAATTAGAGGAAGTGAATGATCAGATATACAAAAAGGTGAAGACTTCTCACCCTACTAAAACTGAGAGAGAAAAGTTAGAACGGTTGCTGGAAGAGATAGAACTTTATAAAGTGTGAAAGAAAGTTGGCATCTGGTTCCATTATAATTTGTGATGATAGTAAATATCATCAAAGAGGGGATTGATGAAGCAAAGCTTTGCATATTTTGCGGCTTGCCGAAGTCAAGAACCTCGTTTATGTGTAATACGGTAACAAGTGTATGTTCTACTAACATTTATGTTTAGTTTGGATAAGGATCGTGAAGCTTGCACATGTGTTTTACTAAAATAATTTACTCGAGTCATCTAAAATGGCCGCCGCTTGTATTTAGTTACTGCGCATGCGTCAGCCACACTCACGTGTCCTGACGCGTCTGCAGAAGTGGAGGGAAAGTTATGCGCATGCGTAATTCATAGCTGTGCTTATCATGTGGTACTGCTCGTGCCACTGCTCTTGTGGTCGTATCAATGTAGCTAACATTTAAATGCATAAGTTTATTTCTTGATGATGAGTTAAAAGTACAAATAGTGTGATGTGTTTTCATATTGACATTACTATGTATTAATTTGTTTTTCGCTTACTTTTCATGTACCGCGGGGAATGGGGGTCTGAGTGAGAGGAGAGCCATATTGGAGGTCCCTTCTGCGCCTGTGCGACATTCGGCAGCACAGGGGACCTTGACTGATGGAACCTAGCCAGTTGGCAGTGATGGGCGAGATGCTCCTGAGAAAGTCACCTCTGCCCTGCGAGAACAGCGAATGTGGCTCCTTATATGTTACAATGTAATTGTATTGCTGCTTGCCGTGTAGTCTCTCATGGGAACCACTATCCCACTAGGCGGTACCAAAATATGTTAATGTGGCATACAAATAGACTGTTATGATTGGTGTGTTATCCAAATCCTACCTTAGGACCAATCCACATTGAGGGATTCTGACACTTTGCAACATTGGGGGGTGGTACGCTGTCCCCAAACTGTATATCTACCCTGGGTTCCCCTGGGGAGCCGTCCGACTTGTCTGGTTTAGCTGACCTGTCACTGACCCAACGCACTCAATAGGTGACTGAAGATACAGAGCGCTGCGAAGCACTCTGTCCGAATTTGACCATAGACTGAGGTTCTACTGAACCTTAAAGTGCTGGTGAAGCACTTTACTGGGAGTTCGCTGACCCAATCGGGGTCTTGATCGATAACTGCAGAGTGGGTGGAGCGCAGGCGTTGCTTCCAAACTGCGGGTGCGGTCCTGTCCTGAGCGGTCCTGTCCTGAGGGTTTGCTGTCCTGTCCTGAGGGTCCTGTCCTGATTCCTATTCCGAGGGTATCCTGTCCTGTCCTGGGTGTCCATTCTGCACCTGCTGTCCTTTGAGGGGTATCCTTCCTTGAGGGTTTCCTGTCCTTAACTGACCCGTGGCCAGGGTTTGGTTTCCACACCATTCTAGGTAAATATTGCTCTGAAACTCTTAAAATCTTGCACCTTCTGAATTTCTAACTTTTGCTTTAATAAAGTTCATCATTGCATATGTTATATTTTCCATGCCTTTCCGCAACTATTGAAAGTCAATTACATATTTTTCATAAGTTTGTTCCTATGTCTTCTCATTTGATAGAGATTATATTTTGCATTGCAGTTTGTAATTTTCTGATATGGTCTAGAACTTCATTGCCTAGATTGTTCAAAGGCCCATTCACCTTAAGTGAAGCGTGTTACTCTTTATAGGCCCTCCTATAGTTATCCATGCATAAACTGTCCATGCTTAAACATTTCTGAGATTTTATAGTATTTTTCCCATCTACATACCATATTACATTTGAATGATTACCCTGTCATTATTTCTTCATGCCTATATAATTTACGTTATCTTGGTTATTGATTTGCCTTATTTTACTGTACCTCATGCAAGAAAATAATGAACTTTAGATAAACATTTTAAAACTTCCAGTTGTCCGTGGTCATTTCAATAGTATTTTGAATGTTATTGGTTGGGTTTGTATTTTGCTGCCTTTTCTTTACAGCTAGCTCCCTGATTCATTGTGGTCATTAGGTACCCGCATCGGTGGATGGTAAGTCGGGTGCATTGAAAATTATTAGCAGGGAGAACACACACAAATTGGTAGAGCTCGTGAAGTCACCTGATCGATGTATATGGTGATTTGAAAGTATATGGGCCCTGAAGCCGGAAAACGGCGAAAACTATTGGTCGGGTGGCCTCGCGCGCTCTATCAATACTACTTCCCTAACTGTCACTGCTCTTCACTAACCGTCACTCCCTTTCTCCCTCTGCACTTCATCCTATCTGTATTTTTCACCACTTTACTTTCCCACTCCTTTTTCGTCACTCCCCCTCACTCTGCTTCTCTCACTCCCCTTCCCTCACTTTCCTTCCTTTACTCCTCATTCCTCACACCCTCACTCCATCTCACATACTCCCCTTTGTTTACTCCCTTACTCACTTTTTTTTCATCCTTGTTTCTCTCTCTGTCTACTTCTGTCTCACTCGCTCTAACTGCTTTACTCCTTCTCAGTTTGCAGATAACAAAGAATCTCATTGCAGAAGTTGCATCGGGGGTGGACATTGGCGAAAGTGGCCAGATATTCAGAGCAGTCGATGAAGGAGATGTTCCTGCATATGAAGTGCTGGGAACAGCAACTGGAGAGTTTGCTGCAAAGGTTTGGGTAGATGCCCTTGCATAATCGTTAGAATGTACATTTTATCATTTTTTACGTGCCTAATCAATGTGTGTATACTAAAAAAAGACTAGTGTTTCTTTTAGTGTGCTCTAGATAGCCCACTACCACAGACTTTGCAGGTGAAGTTCAGTGCATTTACTTTCTTGTGCTGCTCTGGAAAGGTGAAAAACATCCAGATAAAGGACTCATTGGTCTTCTTACTACGTGGCTGCTCTTTAACAAACTCCACATCTGAGTCAGACGATTTAGTTCCTTTACTCCCCCACTCTTCTTCACTCCATTTCTTTCTCTCTCTCTCCCTCTGTCTCACTGAGTGTAACTGCTTTACTCCATCTCAGTCACTCACTCTCCCTCTCTTTCTCTTGTAGTCTATCTCTCTCTCTCTCCCTCCCTCACCCTTCCTGTCTTTCTCTTTCTGTTTCCATTCACTTCTACTTTATCCCTCAGTCCTCTTTCCTCTCTTTTAATCTCCTTCCTTCTCTCTCATTCCCTTTCGTCACCCTCATACCCCTTTTCTCACTGTTACAGCCTTTCACTCACCCTCAGTACTTTTCCCTCAGTCACCTTCCCTCACTTCCCTTTCCTCACTCCCTCACTCCATCTCACTTAGTCCCTTTCACTTATTCCTTCTCTCACTTTTTTCATCCATTTTTCTCTCCTTGTTTCCCTCTGTGTCACTCCGTGTTACTGCCTCACTCCTTCTCATTTCTTTGCTCTCCCTCTCCCTCTCTCCCACTCTGTCCTTCTCTCTCCTTTACCCTTAAACTCCTATCCTCTCTCTTTCTATCACTCCTCTTCTATTCCTCACTCACTTTCCCTGTGTCTTAATTTTCTTCCTTCTCCCTCACTCATCTTTCCTCTTCCTCATACTACTTCCCTAACTCACTGTTGTTCACTCACCATCATTCACTTTCTCCCTCTGCACTTCATCCTATCTGTATTTTTCACCACTTCACTTTCCCGCTTTTTTTCCCTCACTCCCCCTCACTCTGCTTCTGTCACTCCCCTTCAGTCACTCTTCCTCCTTTACTCCGCTTTCATCACACCCTCACTCCATCTCACTTACTCCCCTTCGTTTACTCCCTCACTCACTTTTTTTAATCCTTGTTTCCCTCCTTGTCTACCTCTGTCTCACTCACTCTAACTGCTTTACTCCTTCTCAGTTTGCAGATAACAAAGAATCTCATTGCAGAAGTTGCATCGGAGGTGGACATTGGCGAAAAGTGGCCAGATATTCAGAGCAGTCGATGAAGGAGATGTTCCTGCAGATGAAGTGCTGGGAACAGCAACTGGAGAGTTCGCTGCAAGGGTTTGGGTAGATGCCCTTGCATAATCATTAGAATGTACATTTTTACATTTTTTAGGTGCGTAATCAATATGTGTATACTAAAAGACTTGTGTTTCTTTTGGTGTGCTCTAGATAGCACACTACCACAGATTTTGCAGGTGAACTTCGGTGTATTTACTTTCTTGTGCCGCTCTGGAAAGGTGAAAAACTTCCAGATAAAGGACTCCTAGGTCTTCTTACTATGTGGCTGCTCTTCAACAAACTCCACATCTGAATCAGATGATTTAGTTCCTTAACTCCCCCACTCTTCTTCACTCCATTTCTCTCTCTCTCTCCCTCTGTCTCACTGAGTGTAACTGCTTTAATCCATCTCAGTCACTCACTCTCCCTCTCTTTCTCTCTTAGTCTATCTCTTTCTCTCTCTCTCCCTCACCCTTCCTGTCTTTCTCTTTCTGTTTCCTTCACTTCTACTTTATCCCTCAGTCCTCTTTCCTCTCTCTTAATCGCCTTTCTTCTCTCTTATTCACTTTTGTCACCCTCATACCCCTTTTCTCACTGTTACTGCCTTTCACTCACAATCAGTACTTTTCCCTCAGTCACCTTCCCTCACTCACCTTTCCTCACTCCCTCACTCCATCTCACTTAGTCCCGTTCACTTATTCCTTCTCTCACTTTTTTTCATCCATTTTTCTCTCCCTGTTTCCCTCTGTGTCACTCAGTTTCACTGGCTCACTCCTTCTCAGTTCTTTGCTCTCCCCTCCCTCTCTCTCACTCAGTCCTTCTCTCTCCTTTACCCTTAAACTCCTATCCTCTCTCTTTCTATCACTCCTCTTCTATTCCTCACTCAATTTCCCTGTGTCTTAATTTTCTTCCTTCTCCCTCACTCATCTTTCCTCTTCCTCATACTACTTCCCTTACTCACTGTTGTTCACTCACCATCATTCACTTTCTCCCTCTGCACTTCATCCTATCTGTATTTTTCACCACTTCACTTTCCCGCTCCTTTTTCCTCACTCCCCCTCACTCTGCTTCTGTCACTCCCCTTCAGTCACTCTCCTTCCTTTACTCCGCTTTCATCACACCCTCACTCCATCTCACTTACTCCCCTTCCTTTACTCCCTCACTCACTTTTTTTATCCTTGTTTCTCTCTGTCTACCTCTGTCTCACTCACTCTAACTGCTTCACTCCTTCTCAGTTTACAGATAACAAAGAATCTCATTGCAGAAGTTGCATCGGAGGTGGACATTGGCAAAAAGTGGCCAGATATTCAGAGCAGTCGATGAAGGAGATGGTCCTGCAGATGAAGTGCTGGGAACAGCAACTGGAGAGTTTGCTGCAAGGGTTTGGGTAGATGCCCTTGCATAATTGTTAGAATGTACATTTTATCATTTTTTACGTGCCTAATCAATGTGTGTATACTAATAGACTAGTGTTTCTTTTGGTGTGCTCTAGATAGCCCACTACCACAGACTCTGCAGGTGAAGTTCAGTGCATTTACTTTCTTGTGCTGCTCTGGAAAGGTGAAAAACTTCCAGATAAAGGACTCCTTGGTCTTCTTACTACGTGGCTGCTCTTTAACAAACTCCACATCTGAGTCAGATGATTTAGTTCCTTTACTCCCCCACTCTTCTTCACTCCATTTCTCTCTCTCTCTCTCTCCCTCTGCCTCACTGAGTGTAACTGCTTTACTCCATCTCAGTCACTCACTCTCCCTCTCTTTCTCTCTTAGTCTATCTCTCTCTCTCTCCCACACCCTTCCTGTCTTTCTCTTTCTGTTTCCTTCACTTCCACTTTATCCCTCAGTGCTCTTTCCTCTCTCTTAATCTCCTTCCTTCTCTCTCATTCCCTTTCGTCACCCTCATACCCCTATTCTCACTGTTACTGCCTTTCACTCACCCTCAGTACAATTCCCTCAGTCACCTTCCCTCACTCCCCTTTCCTCACTCCCTCACTCCATCTCACTTAGTCCCTTTCACTTATTCCTTCTATCACTTTTTTTCATCTAATTTTTCTCTCCCTGTTTCCCTCTGTGTCACTCAGTTTCACCGGCTCACTCATACTCAGTTCTTTGCTCTCCCTCTCCCTCTCTCTCACTCTGTCCTTCTCTCTCCTTTACCCTTAAACTCCTATCCTCTCTCTTTCTATCACTCCTCTTCTATTCCTCACTCCCTTTCCCTGTGTCTTAATTTTATTCCTTCTCCCTCACTCATCTTTCCTCTTCCTCATACTACTTCCCTAACTCACTGTTGTTCACTCACCATCATTCACTTTCTCCCTCTGCACTTCATCCTATCTGTATTTTTCACCACTTCACTTTCCCGCTCCTTTTTCCTCACTCCCCCTCACTCTGCTTCTGTCACTCCCCTTCAGTCACTCTCCTTCCTTTACTCCGCTTTCATCACACCCTCACTCCATCTCACTTACTCCCCTTCGTTTACTCCCTCACTCACTTTTTTTATCCTTGTTTCTCTCTCTGTCTACCTCTGTCCCACTCACTCTAACTGCTTCACTCCTTCTCAGTTTACAGATAACAAAGAATCTCATTGCAGAAGTTGCATCGGAGGTGGACATTGGCGAAAAGTGGCCAGATATTCAGAGCAGTCGATGAAGGAGATGTTCCTGCAGATGAAGTGCTGGGAACAGCAACTGGAGAGTTCGCTGCAAGGGTTTGGGTAGATGCCCTTGCATATTCATTAGAAAGTACATTTTTAAATTTTTTAGGTGCGTAATCAATATGTGTATACTAAAAGACTTGTGTTTCTTTTGGTGTGCTCTAGATAGCACACTACCACAGATTTTGCAGGTGAACTTCAGTGTATTTACTTTCTTGTGCCGCTCTTGAAAGGTGAAAAACTTGCAGATAAAGGACTCCTTGGTCTTCTTACTACATGGCTGCTCTTCAACAAACTCCACATCTGAGTCAGATGATTTAGTTCCTTTACTCCCCCACTCTTCTTCACTCCATTTCTCTCTCTCTCCCTTTGTCTCACTGAGTGTAACTGCTTTAATCCATCTCAGTCACTCACTCTCCCTCTCTTTCTCTCTTAGTCTATCTCTCTCTCTCTCTCTCCCTCACCCTTCCTGTCTTTCTCTTTCTGTTTCCTTCACTTCTACTTTATCCCTTAGTCCTCTTTCCTCTCTCTTAATCTCCTTCCTTCTCTCTTATTCACTTTCGTCACCCTCATAACCCTTTTCTCACTGTTACTGCCTTTCACTCACAATCAGTACTTTTCCCTCAGTCACCTTCCCTCACTCACCTTTCCTCACTCCCTCACTCCATCTCACTTAGTCCCGTTCACTTATTCCTTCTCTCACTTTTTTTTCATCCATTTTTCTCTCCCTGTTTCCCTCTGTGTCACTCAGTTTCACTGGCTCACTCCTTCTCAGTTCTTTGCTCTCCTTCTCTCTCACTCTATCCTTCGCTCTCCTTTACCCGTAAACTCCTATCCTCTCTCTTTCTATCACTCCTCTTCTATTCCTCACTCACTTTCCTGGTGTCTCAATTTTCTTCCTTCTCCCTCACTCATCTTTCCTCTTCCTCATACTACTTCCCTAACTGTCACTGTTGTTCACTCACCATCATTCACTTTCTCCTTCTGCACTTCATCCTATCTGTATTTTTCACCATTTCACTTTCCCGCTCCTTTTTCCTCACTCCCCCTCACTCTGCTTCTGTCACTCCCCTTCCATCACTCTCCTTCCTTTACTCCTCCTTCATCACACCCTCACTCCATCTCACTTACTCCCCTTCGTTTACTCCCTCACTCACTTTTTTTATCCTTGTTTCTCTCTCTGTCTATCTCTGTCTCACTCACTCTAACTGCTTTACTCCTTCTCAGTTTACAGATAACAAACAATCTCATTGCAGAAGTTACATCAGAGGTGGACATTGGCGAAAAGTGGCCAGATATTCAGAGCAGTTGATGAAGGAGATGTTCCTGCAGATGAAGTGCTGGGAACAGCAACTGGAGAGTTTGCTGCATAGGTTTCGGTAGATGCCCTTGGATAATCGTTAGAATGTACATTTTATTATTTTTTCGGTAAGTAATCAATCTGTGTATTCTAAAAGACTAGTGTTTCTTTTGGTGTGCTCTAGATAGCACACTACCACAGATTTTGCAGGTGAACTTCGGTGCATTTACTTTCTTGTGCCGCTCTGGAAAGGTGAAAGACTTCCAGATAAAGGACTCCTTGGTCTTCTTACTACATGGCTGCTCTTTAACAAACTCCACATCTGAGTCAGATAATTTAGTTCATTTACTCCACCACTCTTCTTCACTCCGTTTCTCTCTCCCTCTGTCTCACTGAGTGTAACTGCTTTACTCCATCTCAGTCACTCACTCTCCCTCTCTTTCTCTCTTAGGCTATCTCTCTCTCTCTCTCTTCCTCACCCTTCCTGTCTTTCTCTTTCTGTTTCCTTCACTTATACTTTATCCCTCAGTCCTCTTTCCTCTCTCTTAATCTCCTTCCTTCTCTCTCATTTCCTTTCATCACCCTCATACCACTTTTCTCACAGTTACTGCCTTTCACTCACCCGCAGTGCTTTTCCCTCAGTCAACTTCGTTCACTCCCCTTTCCTCACTCCCTCACTCCATCTCACTTAATCCCTTTCACTTATTCCTTCTCTCACTTTTTTTTCATCCATTGTTCTCTCCCTGTTTCCCTCTGTGTCACTCAGTTTCACTGGCTCACTCCTTCTCAGTTCTTTGCTCTCCCTCTCCCTCTCTCTCACTCTGTCCTTCTCTCTTCTTTACCCTTAAACTCCTCTCCTCTCTCTTTCTATCACTCCTCTTCTATTCCTCACTCACTTTCCCTGTCTCTTAAATTTCTTGCTTCTCCCTCACTCATTTTTCTTCTTCCTCATACTACTTCCCTAACTGTCACTGCTCTTCACTAACCGTCACTCCCTTTCTCCCTCTGCACTTCATCCTATCTGTATTTTTCACCACTTTACTTTCCCACTCCTTTTTCGTCACTCCCCCTCACTCTGCTTCTCTCACTCCCCTTCCCTAACTTTCCTTCCTTTACTCCTCTTTCCTCACACCCTCACTCCATCTCACATACTCCCCTTCGTTTACTGCCTTACTCACTTTTTTTCATCCTTGTTTCTCTCTCTGTCTACCTCTGTCTCACTCGCTCTAACTGCTTTACTCCTTCTCAGTTTACAGATAACAAAGAATCTCATTGCAGAAGTTGCATCGGGGGTGGACATTGGCAAAAAGTGGCCAGATATTCAGAGCAGTCGATGAAGGAGATGTTCCTGCAGATGAAGTGCTGAGAATAGCAACTGGAGAGTTTGCTACAAGGGTTTGGGTAGATTCCCTTGCATAATGGTTAGAATGTACATTTTATCATTTTTTACGTGCCTAATCAATGTGTGTATACTAAAAGACTAGTGTTTCTTTTGGTGTGCTCTAGATAGCCCACTACCACAGACTTTGCAGGTGAAGTTCAGTGCATTTACTTTCTTGTGCTGCTCTGGAAAGGTGAAAAACATCCAGATAAAGGACTCCTTGGTCTTCTTACTACGTGGCTGCTCTTTAACAAACTCCACATCTGAGTCAGATGATTTAGTTCCTTTACTCCCCCACTCTTCTTCACTCCATTTCTCTCTCTCTCTCTCCCTCTGTCTCACTGAGTGTAACTGCTTTACTCCATCTCAGTCACTCCCTCTCCCTCTCTTTCTCTCGTAGTCTATCTCTCTCTCTCTCCCTCCCTCACCCTTCCTGTCTTTCTCTTTCTGTTTCCATTCACTTCTACTTTATCCCTCAGTCCTCTTTCCTCTCTCTTAATTTACTTCCTTCTCTTTCATTCCCTTTTGTCACCCTCATAGCCCTTTTCTCACTGTTACTGCCTTTCACTCACCCTCAGTACTTTTCCCTCAGTCACCTTCCCTCACTTCCCTTTCCTCACTCCCTCACTCCATCTCACTTAGTCCCTTTCACTTATTCCTTCTCTCACTTTTTTTCATCTATTTTTCTCTCCCTGTTTCCCTCTGTGTCACTCAGTTTTACTGCCTCACTCCTTCTCATTTCTTTGCTCTCCCTCTCCCTCTCTCTCACTCTGTCCTTCTCTCTCCTTTACCCTTAAACTCCTATCCTCTCTCTTTCTATCACTCCTCTTCTATTCCTCACTCACTTTCCCTGTGTCTTAATTTTCTTCCTTCTCCCTCGCTCATCTTTCCTCTTCCTCATACTACTTCCCTAACTCACTGTTGTTCACTCACCATCATTCACTTTCTCCCTCTGCACTTCATCCTATCTGTATTTTTCACCACTTCACTTTCCCGCTCTTTTTTCCTCACTCCCCCTCACTCTGCTTCTGTCACTCCCCTTCAGTCACTCTCCTTCCTTTACTCCGCTTTCATCACACCCTCACTCCATCTCACTTACTCCCCTTCGTTTACTCCCTCACTCACTTTTTTTTATCCTTGTTTCTCTCTTTGTCTACCTCTGTCTCACTCACTCTTACTGCTTTACTCCTTCTCAGTTTGTAGATAACAAAGAATCTCATTGCAGAAGTTCAATCAATCAATCAATCAATGACACTTATAGAGCGCGCTACATACCCGTAGGGTCTCAAGGCGCTTGGGGGAGGGGGGGTGCCGCTACTGCTCGAACAGCCAGGTCTTCAGCTTCTTCCTGAAGGAGAGGTGGTCTTGGGTCAGGCGCAGGTCGGTCGGGAGGGAGTTCCAGGTCTTGGCGGCCAGGTAGGAGAAGGACCTTCCTCCTGTAGTTGCTCTTCGGATGCGGGGGACGGCGGCGAGGGCGTGGTTGGCTGACCGGAGGTGGCGTTTGGGAGCGTAGAAGTTGATCCGGCTGTTGAGGTAGCTCGGGCCTTGGTCGTGTAGGGCTTTGTGTGCGTGGGTGAGGAGGCGGAAGGTGATTCTTTTGTTGACGGGGAGCCAGTGGAGGTCTCTCAGATGACCGGAGATGTGGCTGTGTCGTGGGATGTCGAGGACGAGTCTGGCTGAGGCGTTCTGGATCCGCTGGAGTCTCTTCTGGAGCTTGGCGGTGGTACCGGCGTAGAGGGCGTTGCCGTAGTCCAGTCGGCTAGTGACGAGGGCCTGGGTGACGGTCTTCCTGGTCTCGGTGGGGATCCACCAGAAGATCTTCCGTACCATGCGTAGGATGTTGAAGCACGCCGAGGAGACGTTGTTGACTTGCCTGGTCATGGAGAGGGAGGAGTCCAGGATGAAGCCCAGGTTGCGTGCATGGTCTGTCGGTTTGGGTGCGGTGCCCAGGGCGGGAGGCCACCAGGAGTCGTCCCAGGCGGAGGGTGAGGAGCCCAGGATGAGGACCTCCGTCTTGTCCGAGTTCAGTTTCAGGCGGCTGGTCATCATCCACTCGGCTACCTCTCTCATCCCTTCGTGTAGGCTGGCTCTGGCGGTGGCGGGGTCGTTGGTCAGGGAGAGGATCAGCTGGGTGTCGTCGGCGTAGGAGATTATGCTGAAGTTGTGTTGGCGTGCGATGGCCGCGAGGGGGCTCATGTAGACGTTGAAGAGGGTGGGGCTCAGAGAGGATCCTTGAGGGACGCCGCAGATGACTTCGGAGGCCTCTGACTTGTACGGTGGTAGGCGGACTCTCTGTGTTCTTCCGTCGAGGAAGGAGATGATCCATTCCAGCGCCTTGTCCCGGATTCCGACGTTGCTGAGGCGCTGTACTAGGGTGCGGTGGCAGACAGTGTCGAATGTCGCGGAGAGGTCTAGGAGGATGAGGGCCGCTGTTTCTCCGTTGTCCATCAGGGCTCGGATGTCATCGGTGGCGGCGATGAGGGCGGTCTCGGTGCTGTGGTTGGCTCGGAAGCCGGACTGTGAGGGGTCGAGGGATCCATTCGTCTCGAGGAAGGCGGCCATCTGCTTGTTGACGGTCTTCTCGATGACTTTGGCTGGAAACGGGAGGAGCGAGATGGGGCGGTAGTTCTTGAGTTCGGTGGGGTCCGCTGTTGGTTTCTTGAGTAGAGCGCTGAGTTCGGCGTGCTTCCAGCTCTCAGGGAAGGTGGCGGTGTCGAAGGATGTGTTGATGATGTCTCGCAGGTGGGGTGCGATGACAGCGTCGGCCTTGTTGAAGACGTGGTGAGGGCAGGGGTCGGTCGGTGATCCGGAGTGGATGGAGTTCATCGTGCGGATGGTGTCTTCGGTGCTGATCGGGGGCCAGGCGTGGAGGGTGGTGGTAGGGGGTGGTTGTTCGGTCCTGGTGTGCGTTGGTTGTTTGTAGAAGCTGTTGTGTATGTCCGCGATCTTGTTGTGGAAGTAAGAAGTGAGGGAGTCGCAGAGGTCTTGCGATGGGGTGATGTCGTTGTTTCCTGCGCTGGGGTTGGAAAGCTCTTTCACGATGTTGAAGAGTTCCTTGCTGTTGTGTGCGTTGTTGTCCAGCCGGTCCTTGAAAGCAGTTTTCTTGGCGGCGCGGATCAGCTGGTGGTGCTTCCGAGTGGCCAGTTTGAGGGTGGTCCTGTTGTCCGGTGTAGGTTCCCTTCTCCAGACTTTCTCGAGGGCTCGGCAGTTCTTCTTGGAGCTCTTGAGTTCGTCGGTGAACCATGGGGCTTTCTTGCTGCCGGGTCTGCTGGGCGGGGTCCTCAGCGGGGCGAGCTCGTCTGCGCAGATGCTGATCCACTTCGTGAGGTTCTCGGCGGCCTGGCTGGGGTTCGCTGAGCTGGCAGGAGGGTGCTGGCTCAGGGAGGTGTCGAGCTGGTCTGCTGTGATCTTGTTCCAGCTTCTGCGGGCGGCCTGTTGCTGGTGGTGGTGGGTCGTCGTTCTCTTGAAGGCGAAGTGGACGCAGCTGTGGTCCGTCCAGTGGAGTTCTGTGGCGTGGCTGAAGGCGACGTCTGTGCTGGAGGAGAAGACGGCGTTGCGTGTGTGTCCGGCGAGGTGGGTGGGGGTGGACACCAGCTGCTTGAGTCCAAGATTGGCGAGGTTGTCGAGCAGGGTGCTGGTGTTGCGGTCGTTGTTGTTCTCCAGATGGAAGTTGAGGTCCCCCAGGAGGATGTAGTCAGCGGAGGGGAGGGCATGCGGGCTGACGAAGTCGGAGGTGCATCGGAGGTGCACATTGGCGAAAAGTGACCAGATATTCAGAGCAATCGATGAAGGAGATGTTCCTGCAGATGAAGTGCTGGGAACAGCAACTGGAGAGTTCGCTGCAAGGGTTTGGGTAGATGCCCTTGCATAATCATTAGAATGTACATTTTTACATTTTTTAGGTGCGTAATCAATATGTGTATACTAAAAGACTTGTGTTCCTTTTGGTGTGCTCTAGATAGCACACTACCACAGATTTTGCAGGTGAACGTCGGTGTATTTTCTTTCTTGTGCCGCTCTGGAAAGGTGAAAAACTTCCAGATAAAGGACTCCTTGGTCTTCTTACTATGTGGCTGCTCTTCAACAAACTCCACATCTGAATCAGATGATTTAGTTCCTTAACTCCCCCACTCTTCTTCACTCCATTTCTCTCTCTCTCTCTCCCTCTGTCTCACTGAGTGTATCTGCTTTAATCCATCTCAGTCACTCACTCTCCCTCTCTTTCTCTCTTAGTCTATCTCCCTCTCTCTCTCTCTCCCTCACCCTTCCTGTCTTTCTCTTTCTGTTTCCTTCACTTCTACTTTATCCCTTTGTCCTCTTTCCTCTCTCTTAATCTTCTTCCTTCTCTCTTATTCACTTTTGTCACCCTCATACCCCTTTTCTCACTGTTACTGCCTTTCACTCACAATCAGTACTTTTCCCTCAGTCACATTCCCTCACTCACCTTTCCTCACTCCCTCACTCCATCTCACTTAGTCCTGTTCACTTATTCCTTCTCTCACTTTTTTTTCATCCATTTTTCTCTCCCTGTTTCCCTCTGTGTCACTCAGTTTCACTGGCTCACTCCTTCTCAGTTCTTTGCTCTCCCCCTCCCTCTCTCTCATTCTGTCCTTCTCTCTCCTTTACCCTTGAACTCCTATCCTCTCTCTTTCTATCACTCCTCTTCTATTCCTCACTCACTTTCCTGGTGTCTTAATTTTCTTCCTTCTCCCTCACTCATCTTTCCTCTTCCTCATACTACTTCCCTAACTGTCACTGTTGTTCACTCACCATCATTTACTTTCTCCCTCTGCACTTCATCCTATCTGTATTTTTCACCACTTCACTTTCCCGCTCCTTTTTCCTCACTCCCCCTCACTCTGCTTCTGTCACTCCCCTTCCCTCACTTTCCTTCCTTTACTCCTCTTTCCTCACACCCTCACTCCATCTCACTTACTCCCCATTGTTTACTCCCTTACTCACATTTTTTTCATCCTTGTTTCTCTCTCTGTCTACTTCTGTCTGTCTCACTCACTCTAACTGCTTTACTCCTTCTCAGTTTACAGATAACAAAGAATCTCATTGCAGAAGTTGCATCAGAGGTGGACATTGGCAAAAAGTGGCCAGATATTCAGAGCAGTCGATGAAGGAGATGTTCCTGCAGATGAAGTGCTGGGAACAGCAACTGGAGAGTTTGCTGCAAGGGTTTGGGTAGATGCCCTTGCATAATCGTTAGAATGTACATTTTATCATTTTTTACGTGCCTAATCAATGTGTGTATACTAAAAGACTAGTGTTTCTTTTGGTGTGCTCTAGATAGCCCACTACCACAGACTCTGCAGGTGAAGTTCAGTGCATTTACTTTCTTGTGCTGCTCTTGAAAGGTGAAAAACTTCCAGATAAAGGACTCCTTGGTCTTCTTACTACGTGGCTGCTCTTTAACAAACTCCACATCTGAGTCAGATGATTTAGTTCCTTTACTCCCCCACTCTTCTTCACTCCATTTCTCTCTCTCTCTCTCTCTCCCTCTGTCTCACTGAGTGTAACTGCTTTACTCCATCTCAGTCACTCACTCTCCCTCTCTTTCTCTCTTAGTCTATCTCTCTCTCTCTCTCTCCCTCACCCTTCCTGTCTTTCTCTTTCTGTTTCCTTCACTTCTACTTTATCCCTCAGTCCTCTTTCCTCTCTCTTAATCTCCTTCCTTCTCTCTCATTCCCTTTCGTCACCCTAATACCCCTTTTCTCACTGTTACTGCCTTTCACTCACCCTCAGTACTTTTCCCTCAGTCACCTTCCCTCACTCCCCTTTCCTCACTCCCTCACTCCATCTCACTTAGTCCCTTTCACTTATTCCTTCTCTCACTTTTTTTCATCTATTTTTCTCTCCCTGTTTCCCTCTGTGTCACTCAGTTTCACTGGCTCACTCCTTCTCAGTTCTTTGCTCTCCCTCTCCCTCTCTCTCACTCTGTCCTTCTCTCTCCTTTACCCTTAAACTCCTATCCTCTCTCTTTCTATCACTCCTCTTCTGTTCCTCACTCACTTTCCCTGTGTCTTAATTTTCTTCCTTCTCCCTCACTCATCTTTCCTCTTCCTCATCCTACTTCTCTAACTCACTGTTGTTCACTCACCATCATTCACTTTCTCCCTCTGCACTTCATCCTATCTGTATTTTTCACCACTTCACTTTCCCGCTCCTTTTTCCTCACTCCCCCTCACTCTGCTTCTGTCACTCCCCTTCAGTCACTCTCCTTCCTTTACTCTGCTTTCATCACACCCTCACTCCATCTCACTTACTCCCCTTCGTTTACTCCCTCACTCACTTTTTTTATCCTTGTTACTCTCTCTGTCTACCTCTGTCTCACTCACTCTAACTGCTTCACTCCTTCTCAGTTTACAGATAACAAAGAATCTCATTGCAGAAGTTGCATCGGAGGTGGACATTGGCGAAAAGTGGCCAGATATTCAGAGCAGTCGATAAAGGAGATGTTCCTGCAGATGAAGTGCTGGGAACAGCAACTGGAGAGTTTGCTGCAAGGGTTTGGGTAGATGCCCTTGCATATTCATTAGAATGTACATTTTTAGATTTTTTAGGTGCGTAATCAATATGTGTATACTAAGAGACTTGTGTTTCTTTTGGTGTGCTCTAGATAGCACACTACCACAGATTTTGCAGGTGAACTTCGGTGTATTTACTTTCTTGTGCCGCTCTGGAAAGGTGAAAAACTTCCAGATAAAGGACTCCTTGGTCTTCTTACTATGTGGCTGCTCTTCAACAAACTCCACTTCTGAATCAGATGATTTAGTTCCTTAACTCCCCAACTCTTCTTCACTCCATTTCTCTCTCTCTCTCTCCCTCTGTCTCACTGAGTGTAACTGCTTTAATCCATCTCAGTCACTCACTCTCCATCTCTTTCTCTCTTAGTCTATCTCTCTCTCTCTCCCTCACCCTTCCTGTCTTTCTCTTTCTGTTTCCTTCACTTCTACTTTATCCCTCAGTCCTCTTTCCTCTCTCTTAATCTCCTTCCTTCTCTCTTATTCACTTTTGTCACCCTCATACCCCTTTTCTCACTGTTACTGCCTTTCACTCACAATCAGTACTTTTCCCTCAGTCACATTCCCTCACTCACCTTTCCTCACTCCCTCACTCCATCTCACTTAGTCCAGTTCACTTATTCCTTCTCTCACTTTTTTTCATCCATTTTTCTCTCCCTGTTTCCCTCTGTGTCACTCAGTTTCACTGGCTCACTCCTTCTCAGTTCTTTGCTCTCCCCCTCCCTCTCTCTCACTCTGTCCTTCTCTCTCCTGTACCCTTAAACTCCTATCCTCTCTCTTTCTATCACTCCTCTTCTATTCCTCACTCACTTTCCTGGTGTCTTAATTTTCTTCCTTCTCCCTCACTCATCTTTCCTCTTCCTCATACTACTTCCCTAACTGTCACTGTTGTTCACTCACCATCATTCACTTTCTCCCTCTGCACTTCATCCTATCTGTATTTTTCACCACTTCACTTTCCCGCTCCTTTTTCCTCACTTCCCCTCACTCTGCGTCTGTCACTCCCCTTCCCTCACTTTCCTTCCTTTACTCCTCTTTCCTCACACCCTCACTCCATCTCACTTACTCCCCATTGTTTACTCCCTTACTCACTTTTTTTTCATCCTTGTTTCTCTCTCTGTCTACCTCTGTCTCACTCACTCTAACTGCTTTACTCCTTCTCAGTTTACAGATAACAAAGAATCTCATTGCAGAAGTTGCATCGGAGGTGGACATTGGCAAAAAGTGGCCAGATATTCAGAGCAGTCGATGATGGAGATGTTCCTGCAGATGAAGTGCTGGGAACAGCAACTGGAGAGTTTGCTGCAAGGGTTTGGGTAGATGCCCTTGCATAATCGTTAGAATGTACATTTTATCATTTTTTACGTGCCTAATCAATGTGTGAATACTAAAAGACTAGTGTTTCTTTTGGTGTGCTCTAGATAGCCCACTACCACAGACTCTGCAGGTGAAGTTCAGTGCATTTACTTTCTTGTGCTGCTCTGGAAAGGTGAAAAACTTCCAGATAAAGGACTCCTTGGTCTTCTTACTACGTAGCTGCTCTTTAACAAACTCCACATCTGAGTCAGATGATTTAGTTCCTTTACTCCCCCACTCTTCTTCACTCCGTTTCTCTCTCTCTCTCTCCCTCTGTCTCACTGAGTGTAACTGCTTTACTCCATCTTAGTCACTCACTCTCCCTCTCTTTCTCTCTTAGGCTATCTCTCTCTCTATCTATCCTTCACCCTTCCTGTCTTTCTGTTTCTGTTTCATTCACTTCTACTTTATCCCTCAGTCCTCTTTCCTCTCTCTTAACCTCCTTCCTTCTCTCTCATTCCCTTTTGTCACCCTCATACCCCTTTTCTCACTGGTATTGCCTTTCACTCACCCTCAGTACTTTTCCCTCAGTCACCTTCCCTCACTCCCCTTTCCTCACTCCCTCACTCCATCTCACTTAGTCCCTTTCACTTATTCCTTCTCTCACTTTTTCATCCAGTTTTCTTTCCCTGTTTCCCTCTGTGTCACTCAGTTTCACCGGCTCACTCCTTCTCAGTTCTTTGCTCTCCCTCTCCCTCTCTCTCACTCTGTCCTTCTCTCTCTTTACCCTTAAACTCCTATCCTCTCTCTTTCTATCACTCCTCTTCTATTCCTCATTTACTTTCCCTGTGTCTTAATTTTCTTCCTTCTCCCTCACTCATCTTTCCTCTTCCTCATACTACTTCCCTAACTGTCACTGTTGTTCACTCACCATCATTCTCTTTCTCCCTCTGCACTTCATCCTATCTGTATTTTTCACCACTTCACTGTCCCGCTCCTTTTTCCTCACTCCCCCTCACTCTGCTTCTGTCACTCCCCTTCCATCACTCTCCTTCCTTTACTCCTCTTTCATCACACCCTCACTCCATCTCACTTACTCCACTTCGTTTACTCCCTCACTCACTTTTTTTCATCCTTGTTTCTCTCTCTGTCTACCTCTCTCTCACTCACTCTAACTGCTTTACTCCTTTTCAGTTTACAGATAACAAACAATCTCATTGCAGAAGTTACATCAGAGGTGGACATTGGCGAAAAGTGGCCAGATATTCAGAGCAGTCGATGAAGGAGATGTTCTGCAGATAAAGTGCTGGGAACAGCAACTGGAGAGTTCGCTGCATAGGTTTGGGTAGACGCCCTTGCATAATCATTAGAATGTACATTTTATTATTTTTTAGGTAAGTAATCAATCTGTGTATACTAAAAGACTAGTGTTTCTTTTGGTGTGCTCTATATAGCACACTACCACAGATTTTGCAGGTGAAGTTCGGTGCATTTACTTTCTTGTGCCGCTCTGGAAAGGTGAAAAACTTCCAGATAAAGGACTCCTTGGTCTTCTTACTACATGGCTGCTCTTTAACAAACTCCACATCTGAGTCAGATATTTTAGTTCATTTACTCCAACACTCTTCTTCACTCCGTTTCTCTCTCTCTCTCTCCCTCTGTCTCACTGAGTGTAACTGCTTTACTCCATCTCAGTCACTCACTCTCCCTCTCTTTCTCTCTTAGGCTATCTCTCTCTCTCTCCCTCACCCTTCCTGTCTTTCTCTTTCTGTTTCCTTCACTTCTACTTTATTCCTCAGAACTCTTTCCTCTCTCTTAAACTACTTCCTTCTCTCTCATTTCCTTTCGTCACCCTCATACCCCTTTTCTCACTGTTACTGCCTTTCACTCACCCTCAGTACTTTTCCCTCAGTCACCTTCCCTCACTCCCCCTTCCTCACTCCCTCATTGCATCTAACTTAGTCCCTTTCACTTATTCCTTCTCTCACTTTTTTTCATCAATTTTCTCTCCCTGTTTCCCTCTGTGTCACTCAGTTTCACTGACTCACTCCTTCTCAGTTCTTTGCTCTCCCTCTCCCTCTCTCTCACTCTGTCCTTTTCTCTCCTTTACCCTTAAACTCCTATCCTCTCTGTTTCTATCACTCCTCTTCTATTCCTCATTCACTTTCCCTGTGTCTTAATTTTCTTCATTCTCCCTTACTCATCTTTCCTCTTCCTCATTCTACTTCCCTAACTGTCACTGTTGTTCACTCACCGTCATTCATTTTCTCCCTCTGCACTTCATCCTATCTGTATTTTTCACCACTTCACTTTCCCGCACCTTTTTCCTCACTCCCCCTCACAATGCTTCTGTCACTCTCCTTCCATCACTCTCCTTCCTTTACTCCTCTTTCCTCACTCCCTCACTCCATCTCACTTAGTCCCTTTCACTTCTTCCTTCTCTCATTTTTTTCATCCATTTTTCTCTCCCTCTCCCTCTCTCTCACTCTGTCCTTCTCTCTCCTTTACCCTTAAACTCCTATCCTCTCTCTTTCTATCACTCCTCTTCTATTCCTCATTCACTTTCCCTGTGTCTTAATTTTCTTCCTTCTCCCTCACTCATCTTTCCTCTTCCTCATACTACTCCCCTAACTGTCACTGTTGTTCACTCACCATCATTCACTTTCTCCCTCTGCACTTCATCCTATCTGTATTTTTCACTACTTCACTTTCCCGCTCCTTTTTCCTCACTCCCCCTCACTCTTCTTCTGTCACTCCCCTCCCGTCACTCTCCTTCCTTTACTCCTCTTTTCTCACACCCTCACTCCATCTCACATACTCCCCTTTGTTTACTCCCTCACTCACTTTTTTTTCATCCTTGTTTCTCTCTCTGTCTACTTCTGTCTCACTCACTCTAACTGCTTTACTCCTTCTCAGTTTACAGATAACAAACAATCTCATTGCAGAAGTTACATCAGAGGTGGACATTGGCGAAAAGTGGCCAGATATTCAGAGCAGTCGATGAAGGAGATGTTCTGCAGATGAAGTGCTGGGAACAGCAACTGGAGAGTTCGCTGCATGGGTTTGGGTAGACGCCCTTGCATAATCGTTAGAATGTACATTTTATTATTTTTTAGGTAAGTAATCAATCTGTGTATACTAAAAGACTAGTGTTTCTTTTGGTGTGCTCTATATAGCACACTACCACAGATTTTGCAGGTGAAGTTCGGTGCATTTACTTTCTTGTGCCGCTCTGGAAAGGTGAAAAACTTCCAGATAAAGGACTCCTTGGTCTTCTTACTACATGGCTGCTCTTTAACAAACTCCACATCTGAGTCAGATATTTTAGTTCATTTACTCCAACACTCTTCTTCACTCCGTTTCTCTCTCTCTCTCTCCCTCTGTCTCACTGAGTGTAACTGCTTTACTCCATCTCAGTCACTCACTCTCCCTCTCTTTCTCTCTTAGGCTATCTCTCTCTCTCTCTCTCTCTCCCTCACCCTTCCTGTCTTTCTCTTTCTGTTTCCTTCACTTCTACTTTATTCCTCAGAACTCTTTCCTCTCTCTTAATCTCCTTCCTTCTCTCTCATTTCCTTTCGTCACCCTCATACCCCTTTTCTCACTGTTACTGCCTTTCACTCACCCTCAGTACTTTTCCCTCAGTCACCTTCCCTCACTCCCCCTTCCTCACTCCCTCATTCCATCTCACTTAGTCCCTTTCACTTATTCCTTCTCTCACTTTTTTTCATCAATTGTCTCTCCCTGTTTCCCTCTGTGTCACTCAGTTTCACTGACTCACTCCTTCTCAGTTCTTTGCTCTCCCTCTCCCTCTCTCTCACTCTGTCCTTCTCTCTCCTTTACCCTTAAACTCCTATCCTCTCTGTTTCTATCACTCCTCTTCTATTCCTCATTCACTTTCCCTGTGTCTTAATTTTCTTCCTTCTCCCTTACTCATCTTTCCTCTTCCTCATACTACTTCCCTAACTGTCACTGTTGTTCAATCACCGTCATTCACTTTCTCCCTCTGCACTTCATACTATCTGTATTTTTCACCACTTCACTTTCCCGCTCCTTTTTCCTCACTCCCCCTCACAATGCTTCTGTCACTCTCCTTCCATCACTCTCCTTCCTTTCCTCCTCTTTCCTCACTCCCTCACTCCATCTCACTTAGTCCCTTTCACTTCTTCCTTCTCTCATTTTTTTCATCCATTTTTCTCTCCCTCTCCCTCTCTCTCACTCTGTCCTTCTCTCTCCTTTACCCTTAAACTCCTATCCTCTCTCTTTCTATCACTCCTCTTCTATTCCTCATTCACTTTCCCTGTGTCTTAATTTTCTTCCTTCTCCCTCACTCATCTTTCCTCTTCCTCATACTACTCCCCTAACTGTCACTGTTGTTCACTCACCATCATTCACTTTCTCCCTCTGCACTTCATCCTATCTGTATTTTTCACTACTTCACTTTCCCGCTCCTTTTTCCTCACTCCCCCTCACTCTTCTTCTGTCACTCCCCTCCCGTCACTCTCCTTCCTTTACTCCTCTTTCCTCACACCCTCACTCCATCTCACATACTCCCCTTTGTTTACTCCCTCACTCACTTTTTTTTCATCCTTGTTTCTCTCTCTGTCTACTTCTGTCTCACTCACTCTAACTGCTTTACTCCTTCTCAGTTTACAGATAACAAACAATCTCATTG
This sequence comes from Lissotriton helveticus, assembly GCF_964261635.1. NCBI lineage: Eukaryota > Metazoa > Chordata > Amphibia > Caudata > Salamandridae > Lissotriton > Lissotriton helveticus. Next base: position 1,447,632,376 of record NC_136061.1, on the reverse strand, counting down.
CAGAAGTTACATCAGAGGTGGACGTTGGCGAAAAGGGGCCAGATATTCAGAGCAGTCGATGAAGGAGATGTTCTGCAGATGAAGTGCTGGGAACAGCAACTGGAGAGTTCGCTGCATGGGTTTGGGTAGACGCCCTTGCATAATCGTTAGAATGTACATTTTAATATTTTTTAGGTAAGTAATCAATCTGTGTATACTAAAAGACTAGTGTTTCCTTTGGTGTGCTCTATATAGCACACTACCACAGATTTTGCAGGTGAAGTTCGGTGCATTTACTTTCTTGTGCCGCTCTGGAAAGGTGAAAAACTTCCAGATAAAGGACTCCTTGGTCTTCTTACTACATGGCTGCTCTTTAACAAACTCCACATCTGAGTCAGATATTTTAGTTCATTTACTCCAACACTCTTCTTCACTCCGTTTCTCTCTCTCTCTCTCCCTCTGTCTCACTGAGTGTAACTGCTTTACTCCATCTCAGTCACTCACTCTCCTTCTCTTTCTCTCTTAGGCTATCTCTCTCTCTCTCTCTCTCTCCCTCACCCTTCCTGTCTTTCTCTTTCTGTTTCCTTCACTTCTACTTTATTCCTCAGAACTCTTTCCTCTCTCTTAATCTCCTTCCTTCTCTCTCCTTTCCTTTCGTCACCCTCATACCCCTTTTCTCACTGTTACTGCCTTTCACTCACCCTCAGTACTTTTCCCTCAGTCACCTTCCCTCACTCCCCCTTCCTCACTCCCTCATTCCATCTCACTTAGTCCCTTTCACTTATTCCTTCTCTCACTTTTTTTCATCAATTGTCTCTCCCTGTTTCCCTCTGTGTCACTCAGTTTCACTGACTCACTCCTTCTCAGTTCTTTGCTCTCCCTCTCCCTCTCTCTCACTCTGTCCTTCTCTCTCCTTTACCCTTAAACTCCTATCCTCTCTGTTTCTATCACTCCTCTTCTATTCCTCATTCACTTTCCCTGTGTCTTAATTTTCTTCCTTCTCCCTTACTCATCTTTCCTCTTCCTCATACTACTTCCCTAACTGTCACTGTTGTTCACTCACCGTCATTCACTTTCTCCCTCTGCACTTCATCCTATCTGTATTTTTCACCACTTCACTTTCCCGCTCCTTTTTCCTCACTCCCCCTCACAATGCTTCTGTCACTCTCCTTCCATCACTCTCCTTCCTTTACTCCTCTTTCCTCACTCCCTCACTCCATCTCACTTAGTCCCTTTCACTTCTTCCTTCTCTCACTTTTTTCATCCATTTTTCTCTCCCTCTCCCTCTCTCTCACTCTGTCCTTCTCTCTCATTTACCCTTAAACTCCTATCCTCTCTCTTTCTATCACTCCTCTTCTATTCCTCATTCACTTTCCCTGTGTCTTAATTTTCTTCCTTCTCCCTCACTCATCTTTCCTCTTCCTCATACTACTCCCCTAACTGTCACTGTTGTTCACTCACCATCATTCACTTTCTCCCTCTGCACTTCATCCTATCTGTATTTTTCACTACTTCACTTTCCCGCTCCTTTTTCCTCACTCCCCCTCACTCTTCTTCTGTCACTCCCCTCCTGTCACTCTCCTTCCTTTACTCCTCTTTCCTCACACCCTCACTCCATCTCACATACTCCCCTTTGTTTACTCCCTCACTCACTTTTTTTTCATCCTTGTTTCTCTCTCTGTCTACTTCTGTCTCACTCACTCTAACTGCTTTACTCCTTCCCAGTTTACAGATAACAAAGAATCTCATTGCAGAAGTTGCATCGCAGGTGGACATTGGCGAAAAGTGGCCAGATATTCAGAGCAGTCGATGATGGAGATGTTCCTGCAGATGAAGTGCTGGGAACAGCAACTGGAGAGTTCGCTGCAAGGGTTTGGGTAGATGCCCTTGCATAATCGTTAGAATGTACATTTTATCATTTTTTACGTGCCTAATCAATGTGTGTATACTAAAAGACTAGTGTTTCTTTTGGTGTGCTCTAGATAGCATACTACCACAGATTTTGCAGGTGAAGTTTGATGCATTTACTTTCTAGTGCCACTCTGGAAAGGTAAAAAACTTCCAGATAAATGACTCCTTGGTCTTTTTACTACGTGGCTGCTCTTTAACAAACTCCACATCTGAGTCAGATGATTTAGTTCCTTTACTCCCCCACTTTTCTTCACTCCGTTTCTCTTTCTCTCTCTCTCTCCCTCTGTCTCACTGAGTGCAACTGCTTTACTCCATCTTAGTCACTCACTCTCCCTCTCTTTTTCTCTTAGGCTATCTCTCTCTCTATCTATCCTTCACCCTTCCTGTCTTTCTGTTTCTGTTTCATTCACTTCTACTTTATCCCTCAGTCCTCTTTCCTCTCTCTTAATCTCCTTCCTTCTCTCTCATTCCCTTTCGTCACCCTCATACCCCTTTTCTCACTGTTACTGCCTTTCACTCAGCCTCAGTACTTTTCCCTTAGTCACCTTCCCTCACTCCCCTTTCCTCACTCCCTCACTCCATCTCACTCAGTCCCTTTCACTTATTCCTTCTCTCACTTTTTCATCCATTTTTCTCTCCCTGTTTCCCTCTGTGTCACTCAGTTTTACTTGCTCACTCCTTCGCAGTTCTTTGCTCTCCCTCTCCCTCTCTCTCACTCCGTCCTTCTCTCTCCTTTACCCTTAAACTCCTATCCTCTCTCTTTCTATCACTCCTCTTCTGTTCCTCATTCACTTTCCCTGTGTCTTAATTTTCTTCCTTCTCCCTCACTCATCTTTCCTCTTCCTCATACTACTTCCCTAACTGTCACTGTTGTTCACTCACCGTCATTCACTTTCTCCCTCTGCACTTCATCCTATCTGTATTTTTCACCACTTCACTTTCCCGCTCCTTTTTCTTCACTACCCCTCACTCTGCTTCTGTCACTCTCCTTCCATCACTCTCCTTCCTTTACTCCTCTTTCCTCACTCCCTCACTCCATCTCACTTAGTCCCTTTCACTTATTCCTTCTCTCACTTTTTCATCCATTTTTCTCTCCCTCTCACTCTCTCTCACTCTGTCCTTCTCTCTCCTTTACCCTTAAACTCCTATCCTCTCTCTTTCTATCACTCTTCTTCAATTACTCACTCACTTTCCCTGTGTCTTCATTTTCTTCCTTCTCCCTCTCTCATCTTTCCTCTTCCTCATACTACTTCCCTAACTGTTCACTGCTCTTCACTAACCGTCACTCCCTTTCTCCCTCTGCACTTCATCCTATCTGTATTTTTTACCACTTTACTTTCCCACTCCTTTTTCGTCACTCCCTCTCACTCTGCTTCTCTCACTCCCCTTCCCTCACTTTCCTTCCTTTACTCCTCTTTCCTCACACACTCACTCCATCTCACTTACTCCCCTTCGTTTACTCCCTCACTCACTTTTTTTTCATCCTTGTTTCTCTCTCTGTCTACCTTTGTCTCACTCACTCTAACTACTTTACTCCTTCTCAGTTTACAGATAACAAAGAATCTCATTGCTGAAGTTGCATCGGAGGCGGACATTGGCGAAAAGTGGCCAGATATTCAGAGCAGTTGATGAAGGAGATGTTCCTGCAGATGAAGTGCTGGGAACAGCAACTGGAGAGTTCGCTGCATGGGTTTGGGTCTTTCTCTCTCTCTCCCTCCCTGTCTTTCTCTTTCTGTTTGTTTCACTTCTACTTTATCCCTCAGTCCTCTTTCCTCTTTCTTAATCATCTTTCTTCTTTCTCGTTCTCTTTCGTAACCCTAATACCACTTTTCTCACTTTTAATGCCTTTCACTTACCCTCAGTACTTTTCTCTTAGTCCCCTTTCCTCACTCCCTCCCTCCATTTCAATTACTCCCCTTCACTTATTCCTTCCTTTACTGTTTTTTTATCCATTTTTCTCTTCTTGTTTTCCTCTCACCAGGCCGGGTCACCCCCTTGCTCCTCCTGCCGCCCCCTGCTCCAGCCTACCTGCCGCATCTTTCCCGCATTTTCTTCCTGCCGCCACAGACGCCCCCCTGGTCCCACGAGCGGCCCAGCCACTGCAGAGCCGGCCGCTCGCCCGTTCCCGCCGCTGCTCGCCCAGGCCCCGCTCACCACCGGCCCATTGGCCGAGCCGCTCCCGCCGCCGCCCAGCTGACCAGCCCTCACGTCCCCCTTCTTAAGGGGACAGCTAGGAGTGCTCGGGAGTGACCGCTGCGCCTCTCACCAGGCCGGGTCACCCCCTAGCTCCTCCTGCCGCCCCCTGCTCCAGCCTACCTGCCGCATCTTTCCCGCATTTTCTTCCCGCCGCCACAGACGCCCCCCTGGTCCCACGAGCGGCCCAGCCCACTGCAGAGCCGGCCGCTCGCCCGTTCCCGCCGCTGCTCGCCCAGGCCCTGCCCACCACCGGCCCATTGGCACCCACCTGAAGTGCATCCTGCTCAACACCCGCTCCATCCACAGACACGCCATCGAGCTCTGGAACCTGCTCGACACCACAGCCCCAGACGTCGCCTTCCTCACGGAAACCTGGATGAACGCCTCCTCAGCGCCCGACATCGCCATCGCCATCCCGGACGGCTACAAGATCATCCGGAGGGACCGGGTCAACCAGACAGGAGGAGGCATCGCCATCATCCACAGGAACACCATCCGCATCACGACCAACACTCACGACACCCTCGCACCCGCCGAACACCTGCACTTCCAGATCCACGTCAACCCCAAGACCACCCTCCGAGGCACCCCCATCTACAGACCCCCGGGACCACGCACCCAATTCAGCGAAGACATCGCCGACTTCATCAGCCCACACGCCCTCCCCTCCGCCGACTACATCCTCCTCGGGGACCTCAACTTCCACCTGGAGAACAACAACGACCGCAACACCACCACCCTGCTGGACAACCTCGCCAACCTCGGGCTCAAGCAACTGGTGACCACCCCCACCCACTACGCCGGACACACACTTGACCCGGTCTTCTCTTCCAGCAAGGACATCACCTTCAGTCACGCCACGGGACTCCACTGGACGGACCACAGCTGCGTCCACTTCAGCTTCAGGAGGACCACGCTCCACCATCACCAGCAACAGGTTCCCCGCAGAAGCTGGAACAAGATCACTGCAGACCAGCTCGCTACTTCCCTGAGCAAGAACCCTCCCGCCAGCTCAACGAACCCCAGCCAAGCGGCCACCAACCTCACGAAGTGGATCAGCGACTGCGCAGACGACCTCACCCCTCTGAAGACCCCCCCCGAGCAGACCCGGCAGCAAGAAAGCCCCATGGTTTAACAACGAACTCAAGAGCTCCAAGGAGAACTGCAGAGCACTCGAGAAAACCTGGCGCAGAGACCCAACACCGGACAACATGACTGCCCTCAAGCTCGCCACCCGAAAACACCACCAACTAATCCACGCCACCAAGAAAACCGCATTCAAGGAACGACTGGACAACAACGCACACAACAGCAAGGAACTCTTCAACATCGTCAAAGAGCTCTCCCACCCCAACACCGGAAACAACGACATCACCCCTTCACAAGACCTCTGCAACTCCCTCGCCTCCTACTTCCACAACAAGATCGCGGACATACACAACAGCTTCAGCACTCAACCGACGCACGCCACGACTGAACCACCGCCCCCCACCACCACCCTCCGCGCCTGGACCCCGATCAGCACCGAAGACACCATCCACGCGATGAACTCCATCCACTCCGGATCTCCGACCGACCCCTGCCCTCACCACGTTTTCAACAAGGCCGACCCTGTCATCGCACCCCACCTGCGGGACATCGTCAACACCTCCTTCGACACCGCTACCTTCCCGGAGAGCTGGAAGCATGCCGAACTCAGCGCTCTACTTAAGAAACCATCAGCCGACCCCACCGACCTCAAGAACTACCGCCCCATCTCGCTGCTCCCGTTTCCGGCAAAAGTCATCGAGAAGACCGTCAACAAGCAGCTGGCCGCCTTCCTCGAGACAAATGGTTCCCTCGACCTCTCGCAGTCCGGCTTCCGGGCCAACCACAGCACCGAGACCGCCCTGATCGCAGCTACCGATGACATCCGAGCCCTGCTCGACAACGGAGAAACAGCGGCCCTCATCCTCCTGGACCTCTCCGCGGCCTTCGACACTGTCTGCCACCGTACCCTAGTACAGCGCCTCAGCAACGTCGGCATCCAGGAGAAGGCACGGGACTGGATCATCTCCTTCCTCGCCGGAAGGACACAGAGAGTCCGCCTCCCCCCGTTCAGATCGGAGGCCACCGAAGTCATCTGCGGCCTTCCCCAAGGCTCCTCGCTCAGCCCAACACTCTTCAACGTCTACATGAGCCCCCTCGCAGCCATCGCACACCAGCACAACCTCAACATCATCTCCTACGCCGACGACACCCAGCTGATCCTCTCCCTCACCAACGACCCCGCCACCGCCAGAGCTAACCTGCACGAAGGGATGACAGACGTAGCCAAATGGATGTCGAACAGCCGCCTGAAACTGAACTCGGACAAGACGGAAGTCCTCATCCTGGGATCCGCACCCTCCGCCTGGGACGACTCCTGGTGGCCCCCCGCCCTGGGCAGCGCACCCAAACCAACAGACCACGCACGCAACCTGGGCTTCATCCTGGACTCCTCCCTCTCCATGACCAGACAAGTCAACGCCGTCTCCTCGTCGTGCTTCAACATCCTGCGCATGCTAGGTAAGATCTTCCGGTGGATCCCCACCGAGACCAGGAAGACGCTCACCCAGGCCCTCGTCACCAGCCGACTGGACTACAGCAACTCCCTCTACGCCGGAACCACCGCCAAACTCCAGAAGAGACTCCAGCGGATCCAGAACACCTCAGCACGACTCATCCTGGACATCCCCCGCCGCAGCCACATATCCGGACACCTGAGAGATCTGCACTGGCTCCCGGTCAACAAAAGAATCACCTTCCGGCTCCTCACCCACACACACAAAGCCCTACACAACCAAGGCCCAGGATACCTAAACAGCCGCCTCAACTTCTACGCTCCCAAACGCCAGCTTCGATCGACCAGCCACGCCCTCGCCGCCGTCCCCCGCATCCGAAGAGCCACCACAGGAGGAAGGTCCTTCTCCTACCTGGCCGCCAAGACTTGGAATTCCCTCCCGGCCCACCTCCGCCTGACCCAAGACCACCTCGCCTTCAGGAAGCAGCTCAAGACCTGGCTGTTCGAGCGGTAGCGGACCCCCCACCCCCCAGCGCCTTGAGACCCTCCGGGTGAGTAGTGTGCTATATAAATGCTTTGATTGATTGATTGATTGATTGATTGATTGTCACTCAGTCTCACTGGTTCACTCCTTCTCAGTTCTTTGCTCTCCCTCTGCCTCTCTCTCACTCTGTCCTTCTCTCTACCTCATCCTTAAAATCCTATCTTCTCTATTTCTATCACTCCTCTTCTATTTCTCACTCACTTTCCCTGTGTCTTAATTTTCTTTTTTCTCCCTCACTCATCTTTCCTCTTCCTCATACTACTTCACTAACTGTGACTGTTGTTCACTCACCATCACTACCTTTCTCCCTCTGCACTTTATTCTATCATCTTGGTTTTCTTACCCCGTGGCTGCTCTTCAATAAACTTCACATCTGAGTCAGATGATGAAGTTCCTTTACTCCCCCACTCTGCTTCACTCCATTTCTCTCTCCCTCTCTTCCTCTGTCTCACTAAGTGTAACGGCCTTATTCCCTCTCAGTCACTCGCTCTCCTTCACTTTCTCTCTCACACTCTCTCTCTTTCTCTCTCCATCACCCTTCCTGTCTCTCTCATTCTTTTTCTTCTACTCCTACTTTATCCCGCAGCCCCTTTCCTCTCTCTTAATCTCCTTCTCTCTCATTCTCCTTCCCTCACCCTCATACACCTTCCCTAAGTGTCACTGTCCTTCACTCATCAGCAGTGCATTGCAGTCACGTGAGTTATAGTTAGCTGAACTAACTATAACGGGCAAATTTCAATGGTTTTGTATGAGAGAAATGTCCAGCTAACTATAACATGGGTGAAACCTATGGTTTTTCAGTGAATATATATATATTTATATATATATATATATATATATATATATATATATATATATATATATATATATATAATATATATATATACATATAGCGATTCCCTCACACAGCAAGGCAAGGATTGACAACGCCGTGTACTGATATCTGTATATGAAGTCAGTGCACTCCTATTGCTACAAACTCATCTTTGATTGACACTTAACCGCAAGATTGCGTGCTACCCAGTGAGAAGCAGCCAGCCTCACAATACAAGTAACCCTGCTGGTGAATGTTCACCAGTATACTGGATGCACAGCGTGAGTATGAAGAATCAACATGTTGCGTGGGTAGCGGAGAGACATAGACACCAAGTTGGGCCGAAGAGGATTTTATTGCTTTTTTCACAGTTTTTCGTCTTAATCTCCGACTTTCAGGAGGATGCTTGGTAAAGTCCACCTTTTGATAGGGGCTTGGGTCTCTCCTGGATTCCCTCTTTGTTTGGTCCCGTCTTGACTGGCGACGGATTTCAGGAGTCTCCGGGTCCATAAAACGGGGGACACAAAGAGAGGGATACTTTATTTAGTTTCCTTTCTCCCCGCTTTCGACATGCCAGGAAGGAAGTGCGGGGACACCAGTACACAAGTGGTGTGCTTGTAAACGATTCAAAAAATGTGCAGCATCGGGTGTACAAAAGAAAATAGGTGGGTGTGCCCAAAAATATGTAAGTAAGTATGCATTAGTATCTATATGAATAGGTGAGGTGGCGTGTGTATAAATGAATAGGTGAGGAAATGGAAGTGTTGCATTGATGAGTGACTGCATGTTTGAGTGGCTGTTTGGCTGAATGAGTGGATGTGTGTGCAGACCTAGGAATCAGTGAGTGCATATGTAGTAACTAAGCATGGGCGAAAATCCGTTCCGCTCGCGAAATTTGCGGATTTTTGGCAATTTCGCGATCCGCAAATCTCCCGAAATTGCCCAAAAATTCGCAAATTCGCTCGCATGTGGATTATTTTTTTTTTTTATGGCCAGCTCACTCATGGGACCCCTGCGCCCTTCGGCGCGATGACATAGCAACACACACATGGTCACTGGAGACAACTCTTCTGGCCCTTTACGCAGCTGCAGTGTAGGAAAAGCACTATACATTTACCCAACGAGCTAGCACTTACTGTGATTAGCCAGTAGAAAGTACTCCAGTAATATTTCTGCAAATCGCAAAAAAAATCCACGAGTTCACAGGGAAATCCGCGAACTCGCGGATGTTTTTGGGATTTTGCACGAATTCGCGGACCGCAGATCCGCAAAATTCGCACATACTTAGTAGTAACTGGTATTGGTGTGTGTAAGGTATCGAAAATGGTAATCTGTATTTTAGAGTGTGTGTGAAAGATTACATTAGGGTGTGTGGAGGTGCATCAGATTTTCACGTGGATGATGTCATCAATGATGTCATTTGAGATGTTGATTATTAATGATTTAAATAATCTTGAAAAATGCACTAGTGTTAAACATAAAAATTTCACTCAGAATGAAAAAGAGTATTCTGCATTAAGAACCAAAATTTACATCTAAAGGGAATTGTATTGTGAGAAACACAGATAAGGGTGGGAATGTTGTTCTTTGGGATAGAACTAAGTATCTCAACGAGGCCTATAAACAGCTTAATAATCGTAACAACTATGTGAAAATTGCAGAAGACACGATGCAGAATAGTTCCAGGCTATCCAATGGGCAACTTCAGGAATGGTATAACCAATGTTTAAATGCACATGAGGAAATGCAATTCTTGAAGGTCACCACCCCAGTAACACCAACATTTTATCTAATCCCCAAGGTGCATTAATATACAGAGAATCCCCCAGGGTGCCCGATTATATCTGCAATTGGCAGAGCTCTCGAAAACACCTCTAAATACATTGATTTATTTTCTATGCCCCCTTGTGAAACTGCTCCCTTCCTATATCCAAGACTCTGGAGATTTTTTTAAAAAGATCTATGATTTATACTGGGAAAAAAACCTGCTGCTGGTCACTATTGATGTTACCACCTTATTACCAGCATCAGGCATGAGGATGGCCTAAAGGTGAGCAAACACTTTTTAAGTGAATGACCAATCAAGTTGTGGTTGCATACACAGATGTTACTCTCAATGGTTGCTGTTTGCCAAAAAAACAACTATTTTCTCATCAATAATAAGTTATTCAACCAAGTGTGTGGAACAGCGATGGGCACCTGCTTTGCCCCCAGGTATGCTAATTTGCATATGGGCTGGTGGGAGGAGCAGGTAGTCTGGGTTGAGTTCCAATCAGAATGGGAAGAAAATATGTTCCATTGGAGTCGGTATATCGACGATCTTTTCGTCGTATGGAAAGGGACTGAGGAATCTGTAAAAACGTTTATCAAAAAGCTGCAGGTTAATACTTTATATCTGAAATTCACCAGTACAGTAAGCAGTAGTTCAGTTAATTTCCTGGACTTAACAATTTATGTGAAGGACTCCAAGTTAGATACAAGACTTTACAGGAAGCCGACAGCGGGAATACGTTGCTGCATGTAACTAGTTTTCACCTGCAAAATTTGATAAGGAGTATACCTTACGGAGAATGTTTAAGAACAATCCGTAATTGAAGTGAACAAGAAGTATTGGATACAGAACTAACAAATTTGAGATCTCGATATTAAGCTAGAGGATTTGCAGAGGAGAATGTGCAAGCAGCCATTGGAAAAGCTAAAATGAGGAGCATAGAGGATATCCTGTTTAATAAAAGCCAGAGCAAGATCAGACGAGAAAATACACAAACAAATCAAGTCAGAATGGTCACCTCTTTTAACCATCAGCATGGTAAAGTTAGGAACATAATAAATAAACACTGGCACCTAATACGCAATGACCTGCTATTGGGGAAGCTAGTTCAGAAAAGACCAGCAATCACATTCTGAAGAGCACGCTCTTTCAAGCAGTTACTGGTCAGTAATATGATTCCACAGAAAGAGCAAGGCATACATGCTGCATCATGGTTGAAAAGGTAAGCAGGCTTTATTAAATGTGTAAAATGTAAGGCCTGTGGCCATGGTAAGAACACACAAACATATACTTTGAGAAAAAAAATCAAAAGATTTTTTTCTCTTAAGATGGAAAATGCTGTCTACTTCCTGCAATGCCCATGCGGCTTGAGGTACGTAGGCATCACGATTCATCCCGCCCATAAAAGGGTGCTGCAACATCTTAGGGCCATACGCAATGGGGACAAAATGTACTCAGTGGCGCGCCACTTTGAATCCCATCATGAGAAAAATTCACAAGGGCTAACCTACTTTGTAATTGATTGTGTTCCACCAAGTACTCATGGTGGCAATCAAGAAAAAAAGCTTAGAAGGTTCGAGTCCTGTTATATTTTGTAATTAAATACATTAATGCTGATGGGATTAAACATGGAAGAGGATTTGATTACACATCTGTAAATCCTGCTGTGGTATGTTTGTAAAAATCATGTCTGTAGAGAAAATTATCAAGCGACCTCTGAAACTATGTTTTTATCCGTTTTTGTTTAGGTTTAATAGTTTATTATTTTACAGGTTTTTGCACTGTTGTAAAGTAGACTGGACTAGGCTGTGAATAACTAATTGCCCACTGGGGCGCTATTCCGCGAAAACGCAACATCTATTTGTATGAAGCGATGCTGGATATGCGAGTTAGAATGTGGAAAATACCCACTTGGGTTATATTTCAAAGCAAGCTTTTGTTGAATCAGAAGGTATTTGCATCGTAGGAATGATACAGTTTGTTCAAATTTTAGCAAAGGAATTTATAAATATTTTTTTCGTCTCTCAGCAACGGTTAAGAAATTTACATATATTATTATAATCATGCCGCATAATGAATTAAAAGGACAGTGACGTTTTTAAGGCGATTATTTAGTAAGAACTACCAGTCTGTCGTCTAATGCACTTTTTTGGTAGTCACATCACGTGACAAGTTTTGTGAACACTGTGTTTAAAATGGCAGATTTGCAAGTGGTAACACTGTTGGTGAACAAGTCTTCTGGACAGGTGAAACGCTTCTTATCAGCTGTCCAAATAAAATTCATTGTGGCCAGTACACGGCGTCATCAATCCTTGCCTTGCTGTTTGAGTCAATTGCTATATTTTATGGACTGTGCTTGGGTGGTCCAATTTTGAGGATGCACCCGCTGTGCAGGTAGTGCGGTGGCTGTACCAAAGTGTGGAGGAAAGATGTATATATATATGACGCGCTAGAGGGACCCGCCTTGCAAAGTGGACAGAGGCAATCAGGGCACCTTTTCATCCTTGTAACTTTCTGTTTCCAGGGTACTGGAAGCTCTCTGTCCCACTGCACATGCATTGGGGAACAGCGCCGCTGCAGATAGCAGTTCGTGAACTTACACGGAGGAACCAAGGGCCACTGTATCCGAAGTTCCAGGACTGCCCCAGTGTGGATACTTGCGGTTGAGGTGTCTTGGGGACCCAGCGGGTGGTTTTCTATCTGCAAGCCGAGTTTGCCACTGCTTCTACACCGTGTTCATAATGATGTTCAGGACCCAATAATTGGACACAGGGGAAGGAGAGCAAAATTCCACCCGGCTTGCTGTGAGAGGGGCATGCTGGGATCTGTAGTTTGCCGATGCAGCTGCAGTATCCTGAGTGACTCTGTTCCGCCCTACCAGGACAACCACCAATGGTAGAACAAATGGGAGTACTTACAGAGCAGTGGCGGTAAACTTTGTTTGATAGCAGGCATCTGAAGAAGTCATTTAAGACGAAACGCGTCATGCCGATGCTTTATTGATATTAAATTACCTACCTGGATCCCCGCTGTGTCCCTCTGATTCTTTCTTTGGATCATTTGTGGCATATATAGATATATATTCACTGTTATAGTTAGGAATTAGCATTAAAAAAAACCCTTATAAATTCACTGAAAAACCATAGGTTTTACACCAGTTATAGTTAGCTGTAGATGTCATCAGTGATGTCATGAGTGATGTCACTAACTATGTCATGAGTGATGTAATATGTGACGTCATTAGCAGTGCATTGCGGGCGCTCCAGTTATAGTGAGTCCAACTAACTATAACATGGGAATTTCAATGGTTTTGTATGAGTAAAATGTCCAGCTAACTATAACTGGTGTAAAACCTATGGTTTTTTCAGTGAATTTCTACGTTTTTTTAAATGCTAATTCCTAACTATAACAAGTGTTAAACCTCTTTTTTTTCCAGTGAATATATATATATATATATATATATATATATATATATATATATATATATATATATATATATATATATATATATATATATATATATATATATTCACTGAAAAAACCATAGGTTATAGACCATATATAGTTAGGAATTAGCATTTAAAAAACCTTATTTTACTCACACAAAACCATTGAAATTCCATATATAGTTAGTTGCACTAACTATATATCACGCACCCGCAATCCACTGCTGATGATGTCACATATTACATCATTCATGACATGGTCAGTGACATCACTGATGACATCACTGATGACATCTCAAATGACATCACTGATGACATCTCACTTGACATCATTCTTGTGCTAATACGATAAACCTCTTCAGACTCTAATATAACCTTAGATACACTCACTGTATACAGACACTCACACACTGTCACTCATCCATGGAGTTACTCACACACCTAGTCAGTCATGCAAAGAAACAATCTCACCTCCATTTCCTCAACTATACAGTTATACAAACCTTACTTATTCAAACATATACTAACACATATTTACTCTCTTATACAATCCCTGCTACAAGTTCACAATGATCCATACAGCCACTCACACATTCAGTGGCTCTCATGCAGTTATTTATATATGCCAACTCTCACATGTACTGTGTTTTACATATGTACTTACTATGACATGTAGCATTGAGATATCCATTCACTCATCAATACACTCATGCACACAGTCAACCGCCCATGTAGCTTTTTCCACATGCACTCTTGAACTCATACACCTAGTGAATCAACTGCTCACACATCTATGCACAGAGTCACACACCTCCCAGCCACCCCCACACAAACTCAATCTCCCATACAAATACTTGGGCAACCAATCAATAACACATATAGCCCCTCGTATAGCTAATGATCAACACATGCAGCAGTTTACATCACAACAGACATACTGATACACACATTCAGACAGTTTAGTCACTAACCCATGCATTTAGTACGACACATTTATTCACTAACTCATACAGTCAGTCACGCACCTATTAAATCTTTCATCCAGACACTTATACATCCACTCATTCTTCAATATATCAAACATATTAAAACTTTACAGAAACACACAGTCACTGGATGATGTCATCAGTGATGTCATCAGTGATGTCATTTGAGATGTCATCAGTGATGTCATCAGTGATGTCACTGACCATGTCATGAATGATGTAATATGTGACATCATCAGCAGTGGATTGCGGGTGCGCGATATATAGTTAGTGCAACTAACTATATATGGAATTTCAATGGTTTTGTGTGAGTAAAATAAGGTATTTTAAATGCTAATTCCTAACTATATATGGTCTATAACCTATGGTTTTTTCAGTGAATTTCATTGGTTTTTTAAAAGCTAATATCTGTAGCTGTAAAATGTATTCTTCTTTAAATCCAAAAATATATTTTATATCTTTATTAATAATTTTTTTTTAAATATTTTTTTTGTTCGCTCCCGGTTCGCGAACCGGGAAGCTTCCCGTTAGCTCAATTTGATGCCGCGACCCGGTCCGCGAACCGGTAAACGTTCCGTTTGGGCAACTGCCGCGTTACTAATCAACATCGTGACGCATCGCGGAAGCGCGACGTATCACGTTGTCGCATAATGCGTCTTATGACGCGCCGCGTTAGCGCACCCGGAAGTGCTCTGGTACGCGAACTGAGATGCGAAGCGCAGCTCCCCGGAAGCGATCCGGGACGCGTCGCGAAAGCGCGACGTATCGCGTTGCCGCGTAATGCGTCTTATGACGCGCTGCGTTAGCGCACCCGGAAGTGCTCCGGAGCGCGAACCGAGGCGCGAAGCGCAGCGACCCGGAAGCGATCCGGGGCGCGTTCAGCAGCGCGTAACTTAAGCGTAACAGGTCATGTGACTTGTTAATAAAACTTTTCATTGGTTCATTTCACTTTTGGTTTCCTAATGATGTAAGGCTAGGTCAGGTGACCTAAAAATAACACTTTTCATTGGTTTAGAACTATTGTTTTTCCCAAATGATGAAAACCCCTCCTTCTTTCCTCACTCTGACTTTCATCTTTGTGAGAGGAAGACCTTTTTTGATATTTGAGCAATGGCTTCATTGGTAGCTTCAGCTGGTGGACCCCCACCACCACCACCACCTCCTCATGGGAAGAGAGGACCACCTCCACAGTTCATCAGCAACACAGAGGAGGAAGAGGATGAACAAGAGGAAGAGGAGACAGAGGGACCACAGTTTTTAGAAGAGGAGCCCCGGGTTTCTCATCGTAAAACTAGTTTTATTTGGCAGTTTTTTTCAATCCCTGAAGGGCAGAAAAAAGTTAATGCTAGATATGTGACGTGCCTCATATGTAAAGAGGACTTATCTAGAGGCACCTTAAAAAAGTATAGCTTCGGCAACTACACCATGCACCGTCACATGCTGAGGTGGCATCCACTTAACTACAGCCGGGCAGAGATGCGTGACCTTCAGGACAATCCTCAAACTCCTGTGGCCAGGACATCAACACAGATATCTTTGTCAGGGCCAGAGGCACGGGAAACCGTGCCAAACATTCAGGACAACTTTGTCCATATGAAGTTTACCTGTTTATATTGCGGTGCATTACTCTCATGTGGCAATATGAGCATTAACTTAATCAACAGAGTATTTGAAAACCACAAGTGCTCTAAACGCCCCAGAAAATAAATTTTTTTTTTGCTCCTGTTGAGCCCTTTCCAATGCCTGTTTTTTGTTGTTTCCCCTCCAAAAAAACAAAAAAAACATAAAACTGTTCAAAAAATACAAAAAAAACAAAAAATGTTCAGAAAAATAAAAAAAAAATATAAAACAACAAAAACATTTAAAAAAAAGTTCTTTTCAGAACTACCTCTCCTTTCAAAAAAAATTGCTAGAATGTTTAGCACTCTGGCAAGCTGTATTTCTTTTGGTTCGCTTCCTGGTTCGCTCGCCGGTACGCGAACCGGTAGCGAACCAAAAAAAAAAAAAAAGAAGAGTAAGTATGAGGGAAGTAAACAGAGAGTAATGTTAAAACAAAGACAGCTATAGGGTCTAAACCAGAGATACTGTTTAATAGATTTATTTACCGAAGAAAAGAGGGAAGAGGATATAATTGTGAAAAACAAAATAGATAAGGAAGTGAAAGAAAAAAGGAGAGTAGAAGAATAACAAAGAAGATTTTCTTGGAGAATGTGAGTGAATGTTCAAAATAAGATTAAAACATGTGGAATAACAGAGAGAAAAAACAGAAAACAGAAAAGAAGAAGTAACACAAAAAGAATAATTGAAACAGCAAAGAAATGTAAATAACATAGGGCCATATCATCAACATAGGCAATAAAAGTTTTGCAGCTTTTATCGGCAGAAATGTGTCGCTAAAGCTGCTTTTGCGGCAGAAAACTGCAGCTAAAACCACTTTAGCAGCAGTTTTCTGGCAATAAAAACAGCAATAATTTTATTGGCTGTGTTCATAATATGCCCCTTAGTGTGCTTCAACTACACAGAGAAAGCATAATGAACAAGTAGTGAAAGAGTGATCAGTCAAAGACACTAAGAGTAATAGAGACGGAGTGAGTGAACAAGAGTGAGGAACTATGAGAAGAGAGGGACTGAGAAAAGGAGTGGAAGGAGTAGAGTAAGTAGGTAATAGAGAAAGGAATGAGGGAAGTAGCAAAGGCAGGAAACTGAGGGTTAAAGAAATGAAGCTGTGGAACTAATAGTAGGTGAATGTGATAGAAATGTAACGAAAAGAGTACAAAACATTTACCTTATAATTGTCGTTAACTTACTCACTTTTTATTTTTATACTTTCAATCTGTGAAAGAGAGAACAAACATTTGAAAAATATTAAAACATGTATTTAAAAATTAGAAAAGACAACGGAAAAGATTGAAGGACAAACAGTTTTTCAACAACTTTGACACTTACAGAAGCTTCTGCTTCTCCAGGCCCCCTACACAGTCCTAAAGATATACATTTTAAACTAACAGTATCTTGATGCAGATGAAGTTAGGCCTATCTTAAAACATGGTGCATCTTTTGCACTGCTGTTGTCTCACAAAAGTGTCGCAAGACACTAACATTTTAAATGATTGTTTCAGGATGCCAATAAGATGTGTCCTATTCAGAGGTTTGTTTGAGGTGAGGCCTACTCAGGGTTCCAAATGAAATTTCGAGTTGTTGAAGAGAACAGAGGACATAATACATGTGAAGGTCTACCAATGAAGTAAGTCATGTCCACTTCACTCTTGAACAAACGCCAGACCTCTTCTGTGTCCGTGGACAGAGCTAAACTTCATCTGCACAATGTCATTCGTAAACTTAGGAAACACAGGTGATGTAATTGAAAAACGTGCAATTTCTTTTGCTCATTTCACAATCACATCACTTGTGTTTCCTTTGCTTAGGTATCTCATTGTGCAGATGTAGTCCAGCATATGAAACAGTACCCAGAAGTGCAGCACTGCATGCAACAACTTTGACACTTACAAAAGCTTCAGCTTCTGCATGCCCCCTACACAGTGCTAATTATATACATTTTAAACTGATGGTATCTTGCTGGAGATGAACTGAAACCTATCTTGCAACATGGTGCATCTTTTACACAAAAGTGACCCACAGTGGCGCAAAAGAGGCGCACGGCCATCATAAATCTGACCCTAACATTTTAAATGATTGTTTCAAGATGCCGATAAGGTGTAACCTATCCACAGATTTGTTTCAGGTAAGTCCTACTCAGGGTTGCAGATGAAATTTAGGTTTGTTGAAGAATACAGAGGAGATAACACATGTGCAGGCCTACCAACAAAGTGAGTCATGCCCACTGCACTCTTGAACAAATGTCAGACCTCATCTGTCTCCTGGAACAGGCCTAAACCTCATCTACACAATGTGATGTGTAATGTTAGGAAACACAGGTAATATAATAGGAAAACGTGCAATTTTTTTTGCTCATTCCACAATCATATCACCTGTGTTTCCTTTGCTTAGGTATCTCATTGTGGAAATGTAGTCTATCATATGAAAGACTACGTAGAATGTGAGCACTGTATGCAACAACTTTGACACTTACAGAAGCCTCTCCTTCTCCATGCCTCCTACACAGTTCTAAATGTACATCATAAATGCAAACAGTACAGAATTAATTATACATGTTAAATGGTTTATTTTTGCTGTTCTCAGAATGTATCAAATTTCACTAAAAACAGTGACTTGAAGGTATTCATCATATAACAGCGGGGAAAAAAAACCACAATCAAAATGATTGTGTTTAAAAAACCCATACAACATAACAAATCAGAATTCAGAACTCCTTAAAATTAACTTACTTTCCATGACGTCGAAGGATGTCCTATGAACAGCTTACACTCTGTTGTGCTATTATTACTTTCAGCCCGCCAATTTCTGAAAGAAAACCTCCATCGTTTTGAAAAATATGTTACATACAATAAATGACTTCTCGCTCTCTACCACACGTTTCCACAAGGCCAAATCATGGAAGAGCCATTTATAACTCTTGAAATTCTTGTAAGCCAATCCCGTCATTTTGTATTTCCGCAACTTTCAGAATTAAAATGTTGAAGATCATTTTCACAATCCTGGACTAGTAATATCTTACCCTTCTTGCTCACTCATGTTCTACATTTCCTATGACACTGATACTGCTTACTATGAAGCAGACTTACACTACCTCTATGACTACTACAATTATTTAATTCTCTACATCACTTTTAATCACAAAGCAATATCAAACAGTAGACAGCATTGCAGACTTACATTCCCTCTACTCCATGTTTTGATTGGCTGCTTCAATTAGCTTATAAAAATAAACAGTTTTTCTGAACTCATTCAAAGTGCAATTATTTTTCCATGACGTCAAGTGTTATGGTAAGAAGTTATGTCTCTGTACTACACTTATCCTCAAGGCCAAATCGTGTAGGAGCCATTAGAACTTCTTGAAATTCCTCAGAGCACATCCCGAGATTCTTTCCCTAAAATTTTGGTTTTAAAAACACCAGGTAAGAATTTTTAAGGTCATACGGCAATTTTTTTTTGAAAATTAAAACAGAATCGTTGCAGAATGACCAGCCATTTCTAGACTTTAAATAAGCTGTGTAATGTCCTGATGTTATTGAAGGACCGTCATGATATATAATTGCTGCAGTTACAAAAGTCCTTCCTGATATTGACAACTGTGAAGCCACAACATTTTTAATTAAAGTTGTCAATTTTGTTCCATCAGGCCTACATCGTTGGAACATTAAAATGACATACTGGCCATATGTTCGTATAAATAATGTTGACATCATTTCAGATTTACATTGGCTACACTCCATGTTGTGATCAGCTGCTTTTACTAGCTTATTAAAAGAGACTGATTTACTGTCTGGCAAAGTTAAATATATAAATCTTTCTGAGTCTACACTAGTAGTACTTGATACCCTACAGTTCTCGCAGTCATGCTGCCATTGATAAGAAAGCCCAAACAGGTGATCTACATCTACACCTTCAGCATGCAATACATCAAGCATATACATTAAAAACTCCTGACAATCTTGCTGAATATTTTGAGAGAATTGTGTTTGACCTGAACATCTGTCTAACAGATTTCGAATTTCAGACACACTTTCTATTTTTGTTCTATCAGTGCTACATTTCTCTAACACAGAATTTAACAAACTGCAAAATCTTTGATCAGAATTGACCACAATCTCTTCTTTTACATTTTCTAGAGAAAACAAAACATTAACCACTACATTAGCATAGCAGTTGACACCAGAACTGTTTTCAAATTGAAAACCAACAACATCTTCAACAGAATCCTTTTTGTTTCTGCTTATAATTTCAGGTTCATCAACTTTTCGTCTTTTTGCTACAACCTCCCTAGTATTGGTCACATTTCTTCGTTTCCGGCCTACCACACGTTTCTCAAACAAAGGATATTGAGGCAAATGTGGCGCATACTCTCTTCTTAACCTATTGTATTCCTTAACACAATCTAGATCCGCACAAATGTTTGTGACATCACACTCAATCAAGTACAATCCCGATAAAGTTCTAACTCGTGACAATGCCACATATGCCATACCCTCCTTGAACACAGAACTGCCAATATTCACCAATGCACTGTCTACACTTAAACCTTGCGATTTATGGACTGTCACCGCATATGCCAAGCAAACAGGAAACTGCTTACGGCGAACATATAAGTCTTTTACAAGCAAAAATCTAGCAGAACAACGACCAATTAGCTGTACTTCCTCAATGCCATCAAATTTAATTTTTAAAATTTCAATTCCATCTCTATTTCTGTATTTCACAAAATCAACAACATTACCCATTGATCCATTTACCAGACCTCTTTCAACATGTAAATTCCTTCTTAAAATTATACGGCAGTTTAAGCACACATTCAGAGTCTTTTCAAAACCTGCAGTTTTAGATATAGTCTTCTCTAATGAATCCAATTTTGTTTTCAAATTCTCAGACAAAATAATTGTAGATCCCATATGCTCTATTCTGTCAATAGCTTCCAGTTTCACAATCTCTTGGTTTTCTAAATGCAACATTTTGTTGTTGAAGATGGCACATTCTGCAAGAGTTGGCATCAAACATATTCCAGATTTCTTCTCAGTAATTTTCTGAAAAATATTCTCAGGCACAACATCTTGTTCTGGATATAAATTTGACAGTAATCGTGCATGTAAAGCTTCTTTACCATGCTCGGTCACTTTTCCAATTCTAACATCTTGTAGAATATTCTTGTAAACTTCATCCTTCGCCTGACGCATATTTTCATGCAGTTCAGCATAATTGAAGTTTAACCATATATTGACGTTGCCAATGCTCCCTAGGCACTTCCTGGTATCTTCATGCGTGAGCATTTTGAACACAGGTTGTCCTTTCACTGGTGTCAGCTGCAGAAGATCTCCGAAAACAATGATGTGTTTGCCACCAAATAACACATCATACTCTGTTTTGAGAACTTCTTGCATTCTCAAATGCACAAAGGCAAGCATGACATTGGAAACCATGCTTACTTCGTCAATGATAAGAAGTTTCATTTTCCTCAAGATTCTTGAAACTTCACAACAAGCATCTCCAGATAGCTTGTGATATTGTAATTTGTTGCCATGCTCCACTGGCAGCATCAGTGAACGATGTAAAGTAATCCCTTTAATGTTATGTGCTGCCAGCCCAGTTGGAGCGGTAACAACACAAGACAGCGGTGATTCAGTCCTTTTCTGCAGATAAGATGCAATTGCTTTAATGAGGAAACTTTTTCCAGTTCCCGCTTCTCCACTCACGTACAGTCGGACAGGCTTCAACGACGTACATGAGCACTCTTTCTTCTCATGACTTAATCCATGATCTATTTGCTTGGTAACTTCGTCATATATTTTCCTCTGCTCAACGTTGAGTTGTCTTTCCAAGTCTTCTAAGTTAACCGCATCCTCCTGAGCATGTTCCATGGCTCTTTCCACTTCATTCATGGCAGTGGCAGCTTCATTTTCGATAACAGGTCTTCCTAGTGGATCCTGACTCAATGAAACAGAACTCTGACTGTCCTGAGAACTGTCTCTGGCAATCTCGGCTGCAATCGTTGCTTCCTGCTCGATTTCCGCATTCAACATTTCTACATATTTGGGAAAAGCAGGACATTCTATGGTCTCCTTGGCGGCAGTGAAAGAGTCTTCGTAACAGAGGAAATCTCCAAGCAGTTCCTCTTCTGCACGCCAAGGCTTGAAAAGTTGCAAAAGTGCTAAATAGAAAAACTCCTTTTTTTCAGGAGATTCGCCACTCAATTTTCGATGGTTTACCAAGTGGCATTTTCTTTGCTTGACCAGACATCCCTCACTTCCAATTACAGCATACACTCCTTTCTCAGTATCTTCTTTGATGTTCCTCTTGAATATGTAATTTTGTAGAACCTCATACAGACAAACATTCTCGAGGTGACTGCTTCGATTTGGATAATATGTATCCAACATGTTGGTCTTCAAAATGTCGGTACTGTTTGGCTCCTTTTCCGCCAAATACTCTATTTCCCGCACAGGTTTCAGAACTCGATTACGCGTTGCAGCAAGACCAAGACTCGCCCAAACGATACTCCTAGATTTGGCATAGAGACTTGCTGAAGACAACCGGTCAGAACATTCGTAAGCTACGATTTCTCGATGCGACAACATCTTCAGACTGAAACTGTACAACTTCTTACTGAGGCTCTTTTCATGGGAAATGTCCTCCCACATATCCTTCAATTCTGTCTTTTCTTTTTTGGTGATGTAAGATGTTACATACCGAGCCACAGCCATACAGTTATCAGCCACAAACTGTATATCCATGTTAGCATTCCACATGGACAAAATCACTGGGTTGTAGTCGTTGATGTACTTGGACTCTTCGTTCCTCTTCAAATTGTATGTGTTTTTCGGTGATTTCTTCATCACATTATGTCACAGCGAAGACATCAAACTGTTTACTCTTCCTTTAGAAATCACCGGTCGTGGAAAGCCGAAACGACAATTGGTGTAGAACTTGTCCTTGTTTCGGAATTTACGACGACAGTACTTTCCACAACGATGGCTTTCGAAACGTAGAACTTTTTCTCTTAGGCTTTTCTTCTCCTTTGCATTTGGAACAGCACACGTAGAATACTGTTGTATGAAACTCATCACTGAGTCTTCTGGATCTGTTCCAAATTTAGGTGCATCCTTGATCCACAGTAGCATATGTATATGAGGAGCACCTCTTGCTTGGTACTCCTTTCTCCAGAAGAAATCCAACACCTCTCCAAGAGGTGGATTCTTCTTATTCATGATGAAAGACATCATAGCTTCAAATCTATGATTGAAGTACCTGCATACATTGACTGGATCCAAAGAGCACAGTTCTCCGGGTGTCTTGAATTCGATGTTTTCAAAGTTTCCATTTGCCTCTCGTAGAAATTCAAGTAAGTCTTCCCAGCCATACTCGGCACAGCTCAGAGTGAGGAACCATGTGGGAGTTCCTAAGTTCCTCAGCATACATTTTAAATCACCATGACGACGGTACCAGTACTCATTAGTACCACGCTGACACGCCATGAGATTAATCAGGTGACAATCCAAAATACTGTCTTGGACATTGACTTTATCCATAAAGTCACTTGCCGAGATGTTTTGCATGTGTATACCACTTTTCAAGATGTGGTTCACTGCATATGACAGTCCAGACAGATCGCTTTCAAACAGGAGATGAAACAAATAGGGAATACATTGTCGAAACCTAGCATCTCCTGCATACAATCGCAAAGTCCGGTATTCAGAAGCAGGAATTTGATGAGGTCGCTCATCATATCTTCCTCCCTGACCTGTTGGAAAAAGCTGTGGGAAACACCGAGCTTCCAAACTTTCCTCCCAAACACTAATGGGACTCCCTTTGGCTTGTTTCATTTGAAACAACTCAATAGCATTCCCCATGACTTCCTTGGAATGCAAAGAATGAACACTATAATGTTCATATATTTCTTCACTAGTAGAGGGTTCTACTTTCTCAATTTGACCAGCACACAAATCGCTATCCTCTTCCTCACTTACTTCCTCTTCTGCAACATATACATTCTTATAGTACTTATTATTTTTTTTCAAATACAATGTTGCCTTTTTGTCTTTCCTAACATCCACTAAATCTTGCCATATTTTCTTATTCTTTGTCGGAACCCCATTAACTAAGATAACCAGAGGTTCCTCTTCCACTTTTTCTACTCCAATTGTGTTAATGTTTTTCTTCAAATCTAGAGGCAAATAAACAACTCTTCCCTTTAATCCTCTCTGTAAATCTGATGGAGGCAATTTCCCTGTCTTTGGCTCCATACTTACAATAGCCTGAAAGGGATGGATACTTTGAATCAAAATAGATTCATAAGTATTTAAATCCTTCAATTCAGAAGGAATCTCAACCAATTCCAGATTATTATGAACTGCTCTAGCAGGCATCTGGTTTTGATTTAATTTGGTACAACAATAAGTACACACACGTTGATCTGATCCCAAATCAAAACAATTTTCTACCATCAAGTATGTTGTGAAATCCTTCCATTCACTATTATTTTCCCTTTCACTTTTTGCATATAAATCCACTAACTTAGTCTGATTCTTATAATAAGTGCGTCGACAACACACACAAGTGAAATTAGGCCTCTCACTTGATTTCACCTGAAACGTCGCAATTTCCCTCTGAAAATTATCTGTACTGGAAACCTGTACAATATCTTCCACATTACCCTCTTCTTCTGGGTCAATTTCAACATTCTCCTCTTTACTTCCAAAGTAACAATACTCAATTTCTTCACAAATATTCTTCACATCTATTTCAGAACCATGCAAAAGAGCAGCGCATAATTGTTTAAGTATAATTGCTGGACTCTTAGCATAATACAACATTCTAACTAATTTCCTCACTTTATTATGATGCACTGCTAGCATCCTGAAATGATGAAAAACACTCTGGCATACTCTCCTGGAAAGACAAGCCAGTGAATGTCCATGCAAACCTGTCACTTCTCTCACTCTGCAAGGATCTATTTCTTGCAACAACTTCATTTTCTGCTTCAAACTTTTCTTATTAAATGTCAGTACAAAATCACAAAGCAAATTGATGGAATCCTGTCGCACACTGCAAATACTACTACACTTCCAGGTGTACACAGGACCCTTAGGACGTCTTCCTAAAACCTCATTACCTAACACCTCTTCTGTCTCTGTTGTCACAAGTTTTTCTTTTTCAACTGGACAACCATCTTTCACTTCATAAGCTCGACCACTGGTGTCAACTGCATGCACCAAATCATTATCCTGGAAATAACTCTCCTCATTAAAAAATGCCTCACAACTTGAACTATGCATCCATTCTCCAGAAAAAACTTCACAAAAATTACTACGATTAACTATTCTCTTCCATCTACTATTTCTTTTGAAATCATAAATTGCCTTGTTTAGCTTCCTAATTCTATTGATTATCAAAATAAATAACTTACGTTTAATTTCAAATGCCTGATCAATAACTTTCTCAACTTTTTTTTTCTCTTATAAAAAACCACTTTCTGTTGACCTTTCTTAATATTTTTTAACAAATTGCCAATTATCCTGTTGCGGAACATTCGTTTACGAATGTCCCTAAACTGTTGTTTCCTTCTACTATCATGCACAGAGTTATCTCTTGCTCTAGCAGTAACATTTTTCATTGGCCTTTCCTTTCCATTTAAATTGCTTCTCTTTTTCTGGACTGAAACATTTTCTGTAGTAATACTTTTTTTACTACAAATATTTCTTATGAATGTTTTTATGGTCTTACCCGGTGCTTTCTTGGTGACTTGACAAGTTTTTTTGGTAGAGGACTGCTGCATTATTTCATGGACCTGCTGTCTTTGACGTTTTGCAGCCTTTCTAAGTCTTTCTTTGGTTGGCATGCTCAAATCTTGAAATGATCTGCAGTTGAATCTGTGGTAAAATATAATAAAAAATGTTATTAACCACTGTTACCAAACAGTAAATCAATAACAGTCATCAAAAACTTAACACACTACTTCACATTTTTACATAGAACATTTTTTAGTGCTTTAGCAAATTTATAATACACAAATAGCAGAAAAGAAATAGAATTCTTCTTCATTTTACCTATGTTTTTTATATGTGAATCTGATCTAATTTTATATTCAAGTCTGTTTTATTTTTTAAACACAGCGATGAGCCTACAACCTCGTATCGAGGCCGGCCGCGTAAGATGCAATTTTTGAGTGCGGCGGCAGAGCGGCATATTTTAATATTTTATTGAAGACACTAGACATAACCTGTTTTTGAAGGTGTCTTTAATTTTAAATCAAACGGTTTACATTTTTACTTTTCATTTATTATACATTTTAAAAATAAATGTTTATAGTTCCATAGGCTCAAGCACGTCAGCTTCCCACCCTATGTCATACAATTCTGACAAATCGGCATCCTCATCATCCTCAGAATTTAAATCATCCAAGGGATCTACTTCCACTGATGTTTCAATTACAAGTTCAATGATAATGTCATAATCAACTGATTGCTGATTGTCCCTCATGGTTGATGTTGTCGTTATCTTTAAAGAAAGAGAACAACAATGAGATGTTGCAGAGTAAGAGACAAATCTCAGAGATTATAATAGTAAAATTGTTTAACAAGAGTAACATTTTGCAGCTATTATTTAGCCATGTCCAGCGATGCTGAGGAGGTGAGGCCTATGTCCAAGTTTTCAGTGAACAGGACTCATCTCTTCTTAACCTTGGATAAGCCTCACCAACTCTGTGTCCCCTGCTCATACTTAAATGTAAAGGGGCAGATTTATGTTAACTGGCGCATCCCCAGGGATGCACCAGTTAATGTGCACCGCTGCTCTGCCACCCATGGTGTGCCGCATTTACAATGTGGAGCACCATTGAGTGAAAACAGCACAGATGCGTCACGCATCTGTGCCGCAAAAGCAGCACATTGCAGGAATCACGTCGTAAGCGCAACATGTCTACTGCAATGCACAGGAGCAAGCCTCACATTGCATGGTGCATCACTCCTTATGCCTGTTTCAAACAGGCGTAAGGATTTGATTCAGCAATGCTATAAAGCTGACTCAGTGA
The DNA here is from genome assembly GCF_964261635.1 of Lissotriton helveticus. Lineage (NCBI taxonomy): Eukaryota > Metazoa > Chordata > Amphibia > Caudata > Salamandridae > Lissotriton > Lissotriton helveticus. Next base: position 1,447,605,529 of record NC_136061.1, on the reverse strand, counting down.
AATCTTCTAAATTTCACTGTGTTAGTTTTACAGGGCTTTCTTGCAAATTAATGCATACCTTGCAACAAAACACCTATATGAAAACTGACACAGGTTTCATGTGGCACAGGACTTTACAGCATGACACATCTGCCTAGATGCATCAATTTTTAAATATGTCGCCACATAGCAAATCTTTTGCACCGCCGCTGCGTCACAAAAGTGACGCACAGCGGCGCAAAAGAGTCACACACCTATCATAAATCTGTCCCTAACATTTTAAATGATTAATTCAGGATGATGATAAGATGTGGCCTATCCAGAGGTTTGTTTAAGGTGAGGCCTACTCAGGGTTGCAGATCAAATGTACGCTTGTTGAAGAATACAGACGAGATAATACATGTAAAGGCCTACTAATGAAGTAAGTCATGTCCACTTCACTCTTGAACAAAGGCCAGACCTCTTTTGTGTCCGTGGACAGACCTAAACTTCATCTGCACAATGTCATTCGTAAACTTAGGAAACACAGGTGATGAAAGTGTTTTTTTAAAGCCTTTGCAGCGTTTTTGGGTCACTTTTAACATGGCTATGTAACTCAAAGAATCAAAATCTAAATTTGCCAAGCACAGGTGCGAACATATTTACAAGGAATTTGCACCACGGGGAAAGGTCTTTTAATATAAAATGGGAAAAATAACATCAGAGACACTCAAATGCCTTATAAATATGCCCCAAACAACCTATGAAGCTCTAGCAGTACATATCCAGAAATGTAATTGATTTCAAAAAACGTGTTTAAACACAACATATAAATCAATTGTATACCTACATTCATGGGGAAATGACTTAAAATGTCCTTAAGACACATGAAAGCGATTTTTTAAAGCCTTTGCAGCATTTTTGGGTCACTTTTAACATGGCTATGTAAATCAAAGAATCAAAATCTAAATTTGCCAAGCACAGATGCGAGCATATTTACAAGGAATTTGCACCACGGGGAAAGGTCTTAAATTAAAATGGGAAAAATAACATCAGAGACACTCAAATGCCTTATAAAGAAGCAGACACCATTATGTCCTTGTCATAAATTTTAAAAGCATTCCTTTTCCTCAAAAACGATTTTCAAGTCATAATTTGAAAACACTGCACATGGGGAAATGACTTAAAATGTCCTTAAGACACATGAAAGCGTTTTTTGATTGCCATTGCACCATTTTTGGGTCACTTTTAACATGGCTATGTAACTCAAAGAATCAAAATCTAAATTTGCCAAGCACAGGTGCGAGCATATTTACAAGGAATTTGCACCACGGGGAAAGGTCTTAAATTAAAATGGGAAAAATAACATCACAGACACTCAAATGCCTTATAAAGAAGCACACACCATTATGTCCTTGTCATAAATTTTAAAAGCATTCCTTTTCCTCAAAAACGATTTTCAATTCATAATTTGAAAACACTGCACATGGGGAAATGACTTAAAATGTCATTAAGACACATGAAAGCGTTTTTTGATTGCCTTTGCAGCAATTTTGGGTCATTTTTAACATGGCTATGTAACTCAAAGAATCAAAATCTAAATTTGCCAAGCACAGATGCGAGCATATTTACAAGGAATTTGCACCACGGGGAAAGGTCTTAAATTAAAATGGGAAAAATAACATCAGAGACACTCAAATGCCTTATAAAGAAGCAGACACCATTATGTCCTTGTCATAAATTTTAAAAGCATTCCTTTTCCTCAAAAACGATTTTCAAGTCATAATTTGAAAACACTGCACATGGGGAAATGACTTAAAATGTCCTTAAGACACATGAAAGCGTTTTTTGATTGCCTTTGCAATATTTTTGGGTCACTTTTAACATGGCTATGTAACTCAAAGAATCAAAATCTAAATTTGCCAAGCACAGGTGGGAGCATATTTACAAGGAATTTGCACCACAGATAAATGTTTTTTAATTAAAAATGGGAAAAATAACATCAGAGACACTCAAAGGCCTTATAAAGAAGCAGACACCATTATTTCCTTGTCATAAATTTTAAAAGCATTCCTTTTCCACAAAAACGATTTTCAAGTCATAATTTGAAAACACTGCACAGCTCCTATGCACAAAAACACCCTGTCAGTACTAATACTTCACATTTTCTCCAATTACAATTTCTCAAAGAAACAAAATCTATTTGTAAAACACTTGAGACAAAGCAACATTTTAAAAACACAACTTTCTTCATAATTTTCTCCTTAAAGCACACTATTCTCTATCTAAATAAAATAAATCTTTTCTCACCTTAGCAAATACTTTATGAGTTTCAAAACAGTCTCAGAAATACACCAATTTGTCTTCAGCAGAACAAAAGGTATGCACTCCAGGGGCTGCAGCTATAGAAAGCACAGAAATGCTGTAATTCATCACACATATCTCTCATGTCACCCAATCAAAACTCTTCCCTCACTTTTTTCAAATCAAAACCCTTCCCCCCTCTGCCCTGTCTGCCTTTTTTGCATAGCAACCACCTCCTGAAAGACCTCTGGTGTTTGCAAGTTCACACAACAATGTTTCAATTGAACTCTGAACTCTCAGTGCACCTGCATATCCAGTGCAATCTTTCATTTAATGATTTTTTTTTTACCATTCAAAATACATCTTTCAAAGAACTCATCCATGCACCCTAACTTTCTGTTTTCAGCAATCAAAATCCACCAATCACTGTTACTGCTTCATTAACACAGAAACTCCACAGTTTTTTCCATTTTAAACTCTTATTTTTTCAACTGCCATTTCATTGCCACACTTCATCTGACTGCAGCAGAACCTTATCTCACCATGTTTTCTGTCTGGATTGTTGGACATAGTTACATCTACTGGGCTCAGAGGTATGCTGATAACAGAAATTTACCTAACCTCAATTTACAAGATGTGGAAATTAAGTGGTTTGGCCACAGAGGATTAAAATGTCACCAATTGATACCATTGGTGAAAACCTTAATGCATTTGCCAAAACCTGACCTGTTAATTGTGCACTGTGGAGGAAATGATTTGGGCACTTTGACTGGGGTAGGTCTGGAAATGCTTTTAAAGGACACCTTTGAGCAATTGATGGCACTTTTTCCTCAAACTGCCTTGGTATATTCAAATATATGCCAAAGACAGAAATGGAGGTGGTCCAACCAATTTTGTCCACAAATTGAGAAGTCGAGGAAGCATGTAAACAAATCTGTTTCAGCTTACATGAGAGACCATGGAATGGGCTCCATGTACAACAATAACTTGCGTTACTACATGCAAGATATCTACAGAGGAGATGGAGTTCACTTCTCAGATGAGGGCAACAGAGTTTTCATTTTGAATTTAAGACTGTGCATTGGTACCTACTTATAAGTACCTAAATGTACCATAAACCCAAAAGCTCTTCTCAGAGCTACCCTACATCTGATCACTCACAATTATTATTTTACTCTAACTTTTTTTACTAGCGAACCGGAAGCTAACCGCGCGAATTTTTTAAAAAAAATGTTTTTTTTTCGCACATATGGGCCTCCTCAGCCATCCTCAGAAAACCTAGGGGGTCAAAATACGTCTACCGTGTCCCCTTCTACCCATTCTGAACATTATGTGCCCTCCATCTTGTATCTTAATTCGACCGAAACACAAAATGGTGGACTCCCGTAACGCTTAAGGTTTGCGTACCGGGGCGCTCCCCGGGAAGCGCTACATTAAAAAAGGTGGGAAAGTAATTTACAGAAGAAACCCTTGAGACACTTTCACCAAATATAGATTTGCTCATACTACATACCAATCCCTACCATTTTCACAAATTTGGTTGAAATTCCATTTAGCCTGTAGACCTCTCTAAATACCGTGAGGTAAATTACTTCACAAAACACATCTGAAGTGTTGGAATTCACAACCAATTAAAATGTTACTTTCATTTTCTATTTTTTTTTTACCTGACATTTGATTGGTTATGTACCTGAATATATATAAAGGAAGAGAAAGAAACACAGCCATTTTGACTACTACTTCCTGGTGTACATTTCAATTGGATTTTCACTAATCACTTCAACTTCTTTGTAAAGGTAAGTTGTTATTTTAAAAACTGAAGTATATTGTGCACTATAAGTTAATATGGTAAACTTTTTCTGATAGTTATATACTATCCCTCTGTAATAGTTATAGATTTAGATAGACTTCTCTGTTATAGTTATGGATGGAGTTAGGTTTCTCTTGTATAATTATGAATTTACTTACGTTAAATCACATACACTTTTTTATATTCCTACTTCCACTCTGATACTATACACTGCCCAAAGATAAATTCACTGTTAAAAACTGCCTATCTAAAATTAATCCCAACAGTGCCCTATCTCTACTAATATATTTTTTATCCAAATTTCAGACAAAATGGAAGGCGAACACAAAGTTTCATTTGAAATTGTCCTGCAAGAGACCAACCAAGAAATAATTGATCCAAATTATATAGAATTTATGGATGGGACCAAGAACTACTGCAATGTGTGCAAGCAGTAGATGTCCTCCTTGAAAATGAGGACATTTTACACACTCAAACATTACAAGCTATGTTCAATGAAAATAACTACATTTCAGACAGTGAAATGTTAGACATTTTATTAAATTTTGAAATACAATAAATAATTGTTTAAAAAAAAAAAAAAAAAAAAATAATCAACAAAACCAACAATCAATTAACATACAGTATTTGAAAAGTCTATCATTCTTTTTTCCTCATAGTACGCTCCCCGGGCCGCTTCCCGGTTCGCGAACCGGGCGCTATCCACGCAAAAAAAACAAAATTTTTTTTTTTTTTTGTTGCCCCGCGGGGCCCTTTTAAAGCCTCCACATCAAACCTAGGGGGTCAGGGAGGATCTACTATGCCCCCTTATGGTAATTTTCGCCTTTGTTTTGACCTCCTCTTGTCTCTCGATCCTACCGAGAGAAAAGATGGCGGCCGCTCTGGACTGTTTAGAATGTTGACAGACACCGAAGAGCCAATCAGCTTCGCTTCGCGAAGTTCCGTTACGCGTCAAGTACGCGAACCGGGGCGCTGCCCGGAGCGCGCTTACAGATATATATCTTTTTTTGAACGTTAATTTCTCAAAATCCACTGGAGCACATATATTGAGACCTAGCAAAGGCACATCGGGCTAACAGTCCCTACAATTTTGCCAAGTTTCGTGCAAATCCATTCAGCCGTTCGGGCTAAAAGTGAGGCCAACCGCCCTATAGAAATTAACATGGGAAAAACGTGTTTTGGGACCCCCCTTTTTTCTCGGCCCCCCCCTTGACGAACCCCCCCCCAAATTTTCAGAGCCTGCCCAGAAATAAAATGTTCCATTTTCCTGAAAATTTCAACCAATTCCGTCCACAAACGCCAAAGTTATTAGACATAGAATTTTCAAAAATCCCATAGGGAAAAAATCCTAACTATATATACCTACTGGCGACCGCCAGTAGGTAATATATATATATATATATCACATCAGCTTCTTTTTCTCACGATTTCCACAGATAAAGACACGGCACAGCAGCAATTTCTTTTTCACGATTATTTATTACACACCATGTGCAATGAATAGTGCATCAGATGGACGGTCTACGCGTTTCGGCTTCCTGCCTTCAACTGGACCATAGAGTCCCGTGATCTAGACCTCATTTAAATATAGTGCAGTGTATAAGTACCCTCTACCATTTCCATGGTCATCTAGACCTCCAACCCTGCATAGTCTGTTTTCTGGCTATTACATACTCCAGGTCAAATGAGTATTTACAATTTATGTAAAGTACAATTACACACCCGTTTACCACAATTGAATTATTTGCAATCTAATCAGATAATTTCCAAAACCCAGTCAATTAACATAAATGTTTGTTCATTCCAGTGAAGTACTAACTTTGTATTGTACTGGGGAGGCGGATGAAACAAGGAGATGGAGAAAGAAGAAGAATAGGAATTTTTCAAATAACATTCCAAATTATAATGACTATTCAACCTATGATATACAATTATATACAATTTAGATCATTTTCAACTCTTCCCTCATCTCATTTTCATTTCGTTATTTAATTACGAGGTATCTGAGCTAAGTATCTGAAAAGTACATTTCAAACTTGCTCTCCGTTGCCTCATATTACTCATTTGATTATTCAATCTCATCTTCCCAAATAATTCTTATAGTAAATTAAATTGCCAGGCTGGACTAATTTCATTGTGGATACGGTGTGAGCTATGTCCAACCTCTAAGGTTTCAGTATATACATATATACAATTTCCACATGGTTCTGTGATGACGGATATCAGTCTTATTCCTTTGTCATTTTTTACAAATGTACATGTAATTCGGCGTCCAAATTATGGCCAAACGGTACTTCTGTTCCCATACTCAAAATCATCCTGGATTCCAGGCGTCTTAGTTGTACCGTTTGATCTCCACCCCTCTCTGGGATTTTGCTTATTTTGATCCCCGAGTATTTCAGAAGGGCGGGATTGCTCTGGTGAAATTGAGCAAAATGTGTGGCCATCGGGTAGCATGGGTCCTTGTTCTTAATGGCCCTTAAATGTTGCAGTATTCTCAATTTTAGTTTGTTCACAGTGCTCCCGATGTAAAACTTTCCACAGGGACACTGTAGTCTGTAAACCACACCTTTCGAGTCACACGTGATGTGTTCTTGGATAGTTTCTGTTTTGCCATTCTGTAATTTATAGGTCTTGATGTTTATTCCATGTTCACAGGCTTTGCATGTGTGACATTTCCAGAAGCCTGGTGTTGTTAACCACTTTTGATTTCTCTCTTTCTTTATTTCCAGATGACTCTGTGTTAGTATGTCTCTTAAGGAAGAGGTTTTCCGGTATGTGATGCTGGGATTTTTTGTCAAGGTTTCCTTTAAGGTTTTGTCAAGAAGGAGGACTTGCCAATTTTTCTGGAGGGCTTTCTTCATGTTGGAGCTTTGATTGTTGAACTCCATTATGAGTCTAGTTGTCTCATTCCCTTGATTCATTTCGTGTTCTTGATCAGTTTTTGGCTTCTTGTTTTTTGGAGTGAGTAACTCATCCCTCTTTTTCAAATGCATCCTATTCTGCGCCGATATGATTACTTCTTTAGGGTATCCCCTTTCTAGGAATCTGGCACCCATTTTCTCTATTTCCTCAACTAGATCTTTTTGTTCAGAACAATTTCTTTTAGCTCTCAGCATTTGACCATAGGGTATACTCCATTTTAATCTAATGGGGTGTCCACTGTTCGCATGTAGAATGCTATTACATGCGGTTGGCTTTCTATAGATTTTTGAGCAAAGTCTGTTGTTTTTCACAAATACCTCCACATCCAGGAAGATCAGAGATTGAGAGCTGATTGTTGACGTGAAACTTAAGTTGTATTTGTTATTGTTTAGAGATCCGATAAAGTTTTCCAATGAATTTTTGTTTCCGTCCCATATGACAAACAAGTCGTCTATGAAACGACACCAAAGTTTGATTTTTGGCCCTTCCGGATTCTCGAGATCTTCATTTATCACGTCGCTCTCCCACGCCCCCATCAGAAGGTTTGCATAGGTGGGTGCAAATGACGTCCCCATAGCAGTCCCCTGTTTCTGGAGATATATGCCCCCCAAAAACAGAAAGACATTATGGGTCAAACAGTAACGGAGCATGTCAAGTAACATGATTGTATGTTCCAATAAATTCACAGAACGTGCTTTAAGTACTTCCTTCACTACCTCAATGCCATATTCATGGCGAATTGAGGTATAAAGCGATGCAACATCGATTGTCGCCATTAGGTAAGATGGTTTCCATTCACATGTAGTGATTTTTTGTAAAAAGTCCATTGTATCCCTCAAAAATGAAGGTAGGTCTGTCACATAATTCATAAGAAAGATATCTATGAATCTTGATGTAGATTCTAGGAGAGATCCTATCGAGCTCACAATTGGTCTACCTGGTGGATGTTCAAGTGACTTATGAATTTTCGGAAGAAAATATATAGTTGCCATAATCGGATTGTCTGTTTTCAGGTAGCTGTATTCATCAAAATCTAATAGACCTCTATCGTTCCAGTTCAATAACATAGAGTGATATTCATTTGTCCATTCTTCCATAGGGTTTGTAGTCAACTTTTCATAGTGTTCATGGATTGTCAGCTGCCTGTTCGCTTCCTCAATGTAGTTTGAAAGGTTTTGTATGACGAGGTTGCCCCCTTTATCCGAAGATTTAATAATTATCGATGTGTCATTTTTCAATTCCTTTATGGCTGTATATTCTTTAGGAGATAGATTTTGTTTCTTCATTTGATCGTCTCTTGCAGATTTTCTCGCAATTTTCGTTATCTCCTCGACCATAAGTTCTTGGAATAGGTCCACTTTGTTGCCTGGCGGAAGTTGCGGGCAGAATTTTGAGTTTCTTTTCAACCCGCTATTACCTCCTAGATTGGTCACCATTCCAATGTTTTTACAAAAGTCAATTTCCATTGTAGAAGTTATCGTGTGGTCCTCTTGGCTGATGGAGGGGGTTTCTTTAATAGATGCTAGAGTTATCATAGCCGTTAAATCTTTTTGTGCGACAATTGATGTAGGTTCATTTGTTTTCAAAACATATGGTTTTTTGTTGCTTTGGTTTTTCTCAGCAAAGTATTTCTTTAATTTCACTTTCTTACAAAATTTGTAGAGGTCAATTCGTGCATTGGGTGCATTTATGGTTTTTGTTGGGCAAAATGAAAGACCTCTATTTAAGAGTTTTAGCTGTGTATCCGACAATTGTTTATTAGATAAATTTATAACTATATTGTTGGATATTGACGTTTTCTTTTTCATAGCTACTTTTGCCTTCCTTTGCCTCGCTTTGCTTTTACTTCTTTTGCCACCCCTTCTGGTTTTTGGTTGGTCGGGGGTTTCTTTGGTGGTCGCTGTTCCCTTCCCCAAGCATTGGATCTGCCTCTTCCTCTTTGTCGCGTGACCATGTGTGCTAGTTTATCTCCCCCCGAAAATCCAATGGTGTTGCATTGGATTCTCCTTCAACAGAGCTCACTTCCGAGCTATCCACTTCCTCCCTTGGTTCATTGGTTCTCTCTGCATTTTTGTCCATGGCAACATGACTTCTTAATATATATATATATCCAAGATACCGCGTCTGGTCAGCAGGCAATTCTTCCTCGCCTCATCCACAAAAAGCACGGACAAGTAGGTAAGTGCAAAAATGTTATTTGCTATATGTCGCCATAAACTCGCATAATGTTTCGTATATATTTTACCTACTGGCGGTCGCCAGTAGGTAGTTATAGTTAGGACCTAGTTACCATAGGAAAATGGCAACATTCTATTCCCAATAACTTTGGCGCCGATTGACGAATCTTGGCGAAATTTTCAAAACTAATTCTTTGTTGATATCAGCTCCTATTTTGAAAGTTTGGGGGTGATTCGTCAAGGTGGGGCCGAGCAAAAAGGGGGGTCCCAAAACATGTTTTCTCCATGTTAATTTCCATAGGAAACTTTAGACAAGGCTACAGGTCGAACGGGTTAACGAGATTACCCCACATTTGGCAGGGAGAAGGGTCTTGGTCTAGAAAGCACGCTTTTGTTTATTTGGTGTAAATCCATTCAGTAGTTTTTGAGAAATATCGAAATTTACAGATATTTAATATTAGGGACTTCTGCTACTGGTTGGCTGAGGCATTATAAGCACAAGTTTGCTGATAATTGGCTGCGAGTGGTGCGAGCGGTTGCAACTAGGAAGTGTTGACCGCCATTTTGTGATTCCGTTGAAGTGAGTAAGGGGGAAAAAGGGTGAAAGAATTGTGAAAGAGAAGGGTAGGAGCACTGTAACCTCTGTGGGGTGTTTAGGGTGTGCTATAGAGGGGGTGCAAAGCGAAGTATTCACCCCTACCGGTGTGAAAGTGGTGGGATACGGAAATTAAGTGAGATATTGCTTAGAGTCTGATGCTGCTTAGGTGAGCTCGTGCGGGACTCGGGGATTAAAGCGTGAGCCCAAATTGTGTGTCTTATGCTGTGAAGTCATGTGCCGTGGCCGCTGCACTACACTTGTGGAAGTAGTATCAGCATGTGTTTATAACTACTAGGACAAACTACTGACCCGTACTGGTCTAAAAGTCCTGGGGTACGGAAAATATGTGAGGTATTGTCTAGAGTCTCATGCTGCTAAGCTGAGCTGCTGCCGGACTTGAGGTTGAAAGCGTGAGTCCAAACTGTGTGTCATATACTGTGAAGTCCTGTGCTCTGGCCGCTGTAGCACACCTGTCCAAGTAGTGTCAGCGTGTAGTTATAGCTACTTGGATGAACTTTTGTTTTGAACATTGTAGCTTGTGTATGGTGCTTAGGGGGTGTTATAGAGAGAGTGCGAAGGTAAATTTGCACGTATCAGATCAATTCGGTATTTGTGAAGTGCTAACTACTCACTCCTACGGGTCTGATGGCATTGGGGGTATAAGCTGAGATGCTGACGGACTCGGGGTAAAGCCGTTGAACTACTGACCCCTACCAGTCTGAAAGTGCTGGGTACGGAAATTAAATGAGCTATTGCCTAGATTGTTGTGTTGTTAAATTGAGCTGCTGCTGGACTCGGGGATGAAACCGTGAGCCTAAACTGCGTGTGCTATGCTGTGAAGTCATGTGCTCTGGGCGCTGTGCCACATGTGTTCAACTTGTATATGGTGCTTAGGTGGTGTTGTATAGGGAGTGCGAAGGTAAATCAAAACGGTATTTGTAAAGTGCTGAGTAGAGCCGGGGATCAAAGCGAGAGATCTGTGCTGCTAAGTGGATGGTCTGGCCGCTGCGCCACAGCTGTGTGGAGAATACATTTTGGCGAGGGTCCGGGAGTTGCCGTTATCTGGCCCTAAAATAGTGGGCTTAAGTTGTAAGTTATAGGGTGGCGCTAAAAAGAGCCCTTGTGTTGGAGCTACATATAAGTGCGGATGCAGAGCTTCAAGTTATTCAGGAAAACTCTGTTTCCCTGATCTGTGAAGTGTACTTCATCACTTTTGTATATATCCGCCATATTAAAACGTATGTTGTTGTTGTAGATGGAGCCAATTTTGTTGTCTCTGAGGTATGCAGAGACAGCTTTGTTGACTTTCTTCCGAGATTTTTCAATCTGAGGACAAAATTGTTTGGACCATTTCCACTTCTGTCTTTGGCAGTTTGAGGCAAAAATAAAATCAATTGTCAAAGGTGTCCTTTATAAGCATTTCCAAACCTACCCCAGTCAATGTGCCTAGGTCATTTCCACCACAGTGCACAATCATGAGGTCAGGGTGTTGCAGATGCAAACAGGTTTTAACCAAAGGCAACAATTGGTGCCACTTCAATCCTCTCTGTCCAAACCATTTAATGTCCACATTTTGTAAACCTTGGTCTAAGTCAATACATCTCTGTTCTGCATACCTCTTGCACCAGAAAACATAGCTATGTCCTACAATCCACACTAGCATTTTAAAGGTATGGCTGGAAGGTATGGAAAGATGTCTGTAGCTCATGCAGTTCCTTCGTAGAATAAGAGATATGTTTAAAGATGGTGAACTAGTTTCTTTTCGCATACAAAACAGTACCTGATTTGGAAATGAAAAGCATTTTTTTTTAAGTAGGGTGCACATTCGTTTTGTGGAAAAGCATCTTTTTGATTGGTTAAGAAAACGAATTTTGAACGTGGAGTACATATTATAGGATAACATTTACTCAACTCAACGACACCTGCTATTTGCATTTGGAAGGCACTGTTCGAACTTAAAACAATCGTGAACTTTTAACCTGCACTTGCCGTTAAAAGTTCGAGAAAATATTGCAAAAAAAAGTTTAAAAAATTGATGAACTTTTAACCTCCACGTTTTGTAGAATGTTTTAGAAAGTGTGTTGGTAGAATACATTGCATTTCAGACTTCTATGTGTACTTGAATATTAATAAAATTGTTTAGATGGAAAATTAGAAAGACAATAATAATTTGTTCTTTATTACCTACTGGCGGTCGCCAGTAGGTAGTTATAGAGTTAAGATCGAGTTTCCATAGGAAGAACATTTTTTGTTTTGCTTATAACTTTGGCATCATTTGATAAATCTTCATGAAATTCCGAAAACAAATTCTTTTTTTCATATCAGCTCCTATGTTGAAAGTTTGGGAGTGATTCGTCAAGGGGGGCCAAGATAAAAGGGGGGTCCCAAAACGTGTTTTCTCCATGTTAATTTCCATAGGAAAGTTCAGACAAGACTACAGGTCGAACGGGTGACCGGAATTACCCCAAATTTGGCAGGGAGAAGGGGTTTGGTGTAGAAAGCAAAGTTTTGTTTATTTGGTGTGAATCCGTTCAGTAGTTTTTGAGAAATATCGACATTTATAGATGTCGATATTTGGGAATTCTGCCATCTGATTAACTGAGGCGTTACGAGCAGGAGCTTGGTGCTATTGACTGTGATGGTCTTGCAACTAGGAAGTGTTGGCCGCCATTTTGTGATTCAGTTGAAGTGAGTAAGGGGGAAAAGGGTGAAAAAAGTAGGAAAGGAGGGTAGGAGCACTGTAAGCTTTGTGGGGGAGTGCGAAGCAAAGTAGTCACTGTTAGCGGTCTGAAAGTGCGGTGTTGCTCAGTGACATGGTGCTGATATGATATGGTGATACACTCGGGTATGAAACCGAGAGTCTAAACCATGAGGTCATTGCTGTAAAGTGATGTGGTCTGGTGTTTGTAGCATACGTGTGCAAGTAGTGTTAGTAGATGTTTATACCATACAGGGAGTGGGAAGCAAACTACTGACCGCTACTGTGTGTTGATAGTATACCGGAAGCGGGAAGCGAAGTAGTTACGCCTACCGGTGTGAAGACTTGAGGATGAAATCGAGGTGATTGCTGTAAAAGGATGGGCTCTGGGCGCTGTAGTATATGTGTGCAAGTAGTGTTAGTAGGTGTTTATACCATACAGGAAGTGGGAAGTGAACTACTGACCTGTACCATGCGTTTAAACCAGAAGTGGGAAGCGAAGTACTCACGCCTACCGGTGTGAAAACTCAGGGATCAAACCGAGCTGATTGCTGTAAAGTGATGGGCTCTGGGCGCTGTAGGATACTAGCCGCTGTAGTATAAGTGTGTAAGTAGTGTTAGTATGCGTTTATAATATATAGGGAGTGGGAAGCGAACTACTCACCCCTACTGGTTTGAAGACTCTGGGATTAAACCGTGAGCCTACGTTCTGAGCTCATTGCTGTAAATTCATGTGTTCTGGGTGGTGTAGCATACCTGTGGAAGTAGTGTTAGTTTGCGTTTATACAATAAAAGGAGTGGGAAGCGAACTACTCACACCTACCGGTTTCAAGACTCGTGGATGAAACCATGAGCTCATTGCTGTAAAGTCATGCGGTCTGTGTAGTATTCTAATGTAAGTCATAGTAGAATGTTATTATGTAATTCTACTAGAATCTAAGTATGTAATGTTAGAATGTAGGGCTGTCATGAGGGGAACCTTGCGGAGTTTGTACACGGCGCTGAAGAATCCGGTTGCCTTGCTGTCTGCTCCTGTTGGTGGTTGTTTCAGGAGTCTTGTTTTCTTATAATAAATCTACTTATTGGATCCACTGCTGTCTGCATCTTCACTACATAAATTTGGCGACGAGCAGGAGAAGGTAAAAAGAAAGTACCACTCACCAATATTTCAAAATTGGTTGCGTTGTGCTGAAGACCCGTTTTCTTCGTGTAGCTGTTTCTACTCATGCCAGGGTCATCGGCTCATTGAACTGTCATCGACTTCTGGTAGGATTTATATTTTGCACTTCCTCTGCTTTTTCACTACATTCTGGTCACTGTACTACACATGTGTAAGTAGTGTTAGTATGCGTTTATACTAACAAATGGATCATGGTCCTAGGGAGGGCGACATGTCAGGTGCAGGTCATACAATGTCCCGGGGTGTGCATTCGCGGGACATTTGTGTTTGCTATTAGAGGGCTGGTGCATGGCTTTCACCTTGTGATAGCAAATACTTGTTTGACTACTTGAAGCGAGAGGAGGAAAACCTGGTATCGCTTTAATAGAGGGGATGCGGATGGTAAAAATGGAGCGAAAAAACAAATTAAACAAACGGGGTCTCACCGGTTCTTTTAAATGAGGCACCTGGTGGGTAATGTTCCAATTATTATATTGCGGAGTCTCTGTACGACTGGAGATCTTAATGTCACATGTAAATTAGGCGCGGGAGGGCACAGAGACGTTTTGCAGCCTAGGGGAGTGCCACCTTCCCGGGTATTGTTTACTAATTGTTTGGGGGGTTGTAGGCCAACTGAAGTCCAGGGAGTGCCACACTCCGGGGCTTTATTCAAATATGAAGGTGGGCCTCGGCAGTCCCTGAAGCCTCGGTGGTCCTAGGCAGTGCCTTATTTGTTCGGTAATCACACGGGCAGTACTCATGGTTTTATAAAGTGATACACTCATAGAACTCTTGCAGTTGTACAAATACCCAGGCTTCATTTGTCTAATAGTCAGTTAGATTTGGTAGGAGCACTCTAATATTAGATAACTTTATCCTTAAAATCTCCTATAAACAGATGATTTTCACAATAAATAATAGACAAGTGTTGTCAGAAAAAGAAGACCTATACACTCAGTTATTTATTTGAAAAAAAAGTAACCTTTATTAAAACACAAATAAATAAAAACGTAACTTTAATAGAAGAACTAGTATAATTAAAAAAAACGTGGGTTGGACTCCAGTGAAAGCAGCATAGGAAACCTGCAAGACAAAAATGAAACATAGCTATGTGTGCTATGTGGAAGAGGTAAAGAAAGGAAGTTCGATTGAAAGGATGATAGTGAGAATGGAAGGGAGGGGGAGTGGGTGGAAGGGAGAAGGGGAGGGAGAGTAAAAATAAGAGAGGGAGGAGGAGACAGAGCGTCGGCCTACTGCACCCAGCCCTTAGTGTTTACCCTCCCGTCACCCGTTTGTCTAGAATGCTGAAATCGTGAGAAAGAGTGTGGTTCAGCAAGTCCTTAAAATGAAACACATGAGGCCAGAGATTATGGGCCATATTATCAAGGAATGGCAATAACATTATCGCAGCTTTAGCAGCAGGAAATTGCAGTTAAAGAGGCGATAAGGAGTTGATAATATGCTCTTGTGAATTCCCATAGAAGCCCAGGTTCTGGAATGAACCTGGGCTTCTATGGGAATTTACAAGAGCATATTATCAAGCCCATTATAGCCGCTTTAGCGGCAGTTTCCAGCCGCTAAAGTGGTGATAATTTTATCGCCATTCTTTGATAATATGGTCCTAGATTATTAGCTACAGGAACATCGCTTGCATGCACCTGTGCACTCAGGGTGCGGCATCCCAGGCCCTTCCCCTGCAGTGTGCTCAATTGTAGGTCTTGCACACTGAGACTTCACTGCTCACATGCCACCACCGGTGTGTCCCATGATGTGTTGGTGCAAGCTCCGAGTCATGGGTACATTTGTACGGTAGACTAGGTCTCCAGTCGGGTAAGGTGTCTTGATACTACGATGGAAGGTGTCAGAATGCCCAGGGCATCATTGCAGGGTCCGCTCCCGCTCCGCCCTTCTTGAGGCAATCAATGGAATGTCTGAAAAGGGAGAAATATTTAATGGTGGAAACGTCTGAAGGTAAATGAAGGTTTATTTCAAGCTTGCTAGAAAATAGGAGTTGAGTGCATCCTTCGTTTTTTAAAGTACGATCTACCAACTGTTAGTGGTAATCATTGTTTAAAGAGGAGATGGAGTGCTCGAGAATTCACAAGGTTAAATAATTATACGTTATACAAGTTCAAGTTCAAGTTCAATCTTTATTATGTTTTGGAACTCCATAGAGGTCCACATAAAAGAAACACACAATACAAAACTCCATTCATTGCAAAAAAAAACAAAAAAAAAAACTTACAACAATTATCACAATACAAAGTAATTCATAGATACATACGTCATAGGCGATCCTTCAGTAAATATCTAAAAAGCATTTTAAGAAATTAAAAATATTAAAACAGAATCTTTCATTTGGGGGGTTATATAAGGCAAACATAAAAGAGTTAGCATTTAAGATACCCATTTGCAAGCATATTTGCCTTAACCATTTACAACGATATGGACGCAACACTGGACATATTAAGAGTACATGCATTCGATCTTGAGTGGACAGTTGACAAAGGTCGCAAATTGCAGGGACTCCGTACCATTTAAACAAAAGATTATTTAGAGGTAACAAGTCCTGCCTCAGGAGTAACCAGAATCTCCGGACGCCATGGGGCAAATTCCAAGTAACGTAAGGTTGCACAAATTTTCTTGCAAATGAGTCAGTAAGAGGATTAACACCTTTCTTAGCAAGGATTAAGGCGCTGTCCAGTCTATAGCTAAGGTCCCAGGAGGCCTCTTTCAAGACAGACTTTAACTGGGTTGCGGATAAGGAAAAGAGAGTACTCTCTTCCAACTGCAGAAGCGATACAGCCTTTCTAAAGTTATTAACAATTAGGAAATGTTCTCTTAAGCTTCCCAATAATTCTGCCTTTAAAAGGAATCTCATAGTCCCCTCTTCTCCTCTGGCTATGCTTGCGACCCAACGTACTACAGCTGCCAGGCCCTGCACCCAACTGCTGCGCAGGCCAAACTCAAGTCTGCAAGCAGCCACTGAGCAGGCGGAATTAATGGAGATTACGCTTCTTAACAATTTTCCTTCAACCACATTTAAAAAATCCCAATGCTTTATGTCGACTAGTTCCAATCCATACAAAAGGGTAGAGGGAATTTTTGCCCTGAAGACCTCCAATAAATAGGAAAAATGCCTTCTTCCCATTGCCGAGTACAATGCACTTAAGCTTCTCCCTTGGGATAAGGCCTTCCGGGCATTGTTGTCGGTATGGGGTTTATCACTTAGAGTGTCTGAGATTAATTTTCCTAAGAAAACGTAACTCTTTACCACCTCAAGTTTATCACCTCCAACAGACCAGACAAAGCTCGCAAACTTATGTTTTTTCCGGCCATAAAATACACATAATTTTACTCTTTGATGCATTGATTTTTAAATAATGGGATTCTGCATACAGATGTAGAGCATGGAGGCGTTTAGCAAGACCTTTAGGCATAAGATCCACTATTAAGATATCATCCGCATATAACAGACATGAGATGTGCTTTCCGCCCAAGACTGGAGCTATACCATCACAAGAGGAAAGTGAGGCGGGTAAATCTGCAATATATAGTGAGAAAAAGCAGTGGGGCAAGGAGGCAACCTTGCTTAAGGCCATTAACTGAAGGGATAATCTTGGATAATCCCCTATCTCCTCCTTGCAGGATCTGACACCATGTGTCTGTATGTAGCGCCTGGATCATATCTAGCAATTGAAGTGGCATACCCAAAGCGGATAGCTTTCTCCACAGCAGAGGGCGATCAACCTTATCGAATGCTGTGGAGAAGTCAATAAAGGCCACCTACACTCTTCCGCCGCGTACCCTTATGTATTTATCAGTGATAATCTGAAGAGCGGAAAGATTATCCAGGGTTCC
The DNA here is from genome assembly GCF_964261635.1 of Lissotriton helveticus. Classification (NCBI taxonomy): domain Eukaryota; kingdom Metazoa; phylum Chordata; class Amphibia; order Caudata; family Salamandridae; genus Lissotriton; species Lissotriton helveticus. The sequence continues at coordinate 1,447,588,039 of NC_136061.1, read as the reverse complement.
ATGCCCCTTGCGGAAACCTACTTGTTATAGTGGCAAAATTTGTTTTAGAACCACCCAATCATTAATTAAGGACAATAAGCATTTAGAGAAAACCTTCCCAATAGCGTCTAAGAGGGCTATTTGACAATAGGCATTGGGAAGGTTTCTATCACCCTTTTTAAACATGGGCACCAAAATGCTTCCCTTCCAAGAAGATGGAATAGTTTTTTTAATGTAACAAATCCTGAAGAGAGGGAATAGAATTTTACTCCAGGATACTGGATCTTGTTTCAGGACTGATATCGGGAGTTCGTCCGGTCCCATAGCTCCTGATGAACGCATATCCCTAATAGCCAGTTCTATGGATGATTCAGAAGGGGACTCAATTGTGGAATTAATATCTTCCCCAATTCCCATAAGTTCCACTCGCAGGTCATTCTTGGCATACAAATTTAAAATGTAGTCTACCCAGGTTTGTTCCAAAATAGGAATTGGAAGGGGACGCACTCTTGTGCTACAACCCTCCCCAATGAGAGTCCAGAACTGTCTAGATTTCCCTTGGACAGCAGCCTCCCGCAAATCAATCCATAACGAATCCTCTTTTTATTTTTTCATTTTTTTCTTTACCCTACTTCTCCTTCTTTTAAGGAGAGATATTTTCTGAGATCTCTCTGCTGATCCACATATATATTGCTCCCTCACCAATTTGCTTATTTCCTTATTGAGGGAAACAACTACTTTAGGGAGGGTGATTTTTTTTCTGATTAAATTAGATTTTTTTACAGCAGAGATAATCTCCTTCATAAAAGCCTCAAAAGAGGACACTTCCAACCCCTGCCAGTTATCTAGGTTAGTTAATGTTTTTTCTAGGATAGGCTCCAAACCCTTCATGGCTTTAAAATCCCAGAAACATCTTCCTGATTTTTGAAAGGTGACCACGTCACCATTAAGCGACCAAGGGTCAGAATTAGGAGGATCCACTGAGAGAGTTAACATAATAACATTATGATCACTGAAGGTTGTTTCTACAACAACCAAATCCCTTAAGAGAGAAAAAATACAGTGATCAACAATTATGTAGTCCAGAATTGATTTACTGTTGGAGGAACTATGTGTGTAGTTTGCGGGGACATCAGACGGAAGCCTACCGTTAACTATGAGCCCCTCCGTAATGTACAATTCTTCCAACAGTAGTTTACCCGTTTATTTGTTTTTATATTTCCTGGAAAAAGGGCTTGGGGAATCAACAGAGCCTCCTCTTTTGCTTTATTTCTAAAAAGCTCTAGACTAAGATTGGAAACTTTGCAGTTTAAATCACCTACTAACAAAAGATTGGAGGAAGGAACTGTCTCCTTAATTTGTTTAATAAAAGTGAAAACTTGTTTTAATAAAATATTAAAATGATCGTCTGGCGGTATATAGGCGTTTAATATCACAAAGGGATATCTTTCTCCCATATTATCTAAGTTGGAAAGAGTCACTACCTGGAAAAGATTACTGGGGTCTACGTAGTGGGAAAAACTCCACTTTATTCTATTGGTCAGTAGGCACGCGATTCCCCCTTTTGCATGCCCCCTACTAGAAGGCGAAGCTGCCGCCTCCAACACAAAGTAATCTCTCCCTATATTCAATTTATCTACGCACCATGTTTCCTGGATGCAAATTACACTGGCATTCAAGGAAAAGAGATACAATAATTTTTCAGGGTTATTGTTAATGCCGGCGGCGTGCCAGGAAATAACAGTAAAGGAGCTGCTAAGGGTGAGAAAACAGTTTTGGGTTGTCTGTCACCTTGGACGACAAGGCACCAGGTAACCAGTTCCATTGCTGTTCATTCTCAATTATACCCGTTTTTATTGTCATTGGAGTGGGGATAACATGTGAAACTAGCCTTTTCGTTTTTGAGACACGAATCTTTAGGTCCTCAAAAGGCTGAGAAAAGCCGGCTTGACCCAGGACCTGATGATAACCGTTCTCATAGTGGTTATTAACACATGTAGCTAACAAAGGTACCACATCAATTCCCTGACTCTGGAAAGTTTCTGCTTTATTTAGAATAAGATTCACTATCAAATTGGAATAGAACCTTACCCTAATAAAAGACATGGATCCTGTTCCTAGTATCGTTACTAAGTCGATATCATTTAATTTGATTAGTTTCAGGCCCTCTATGTCCTTACAGCATTTAAACAAAAAAGATCTATTCAATACCAAGTCGAGATCAAATAGTGGGACAAAATCCAAAATCAGTGAATCTGTATGTGTTTCCATCGTATTAATAGAAAAGTCTTGACCAGAGACTACCCCTTCTGCCAATGTATGGAAAGAAGGGGCAGTAGGGTCAAGAATGGTTGATACCACAGGAACAGGTTTTCTTATTTCCACTACAGGAAAGTGAACCATGGGCCTTTCTTTTTCTACGACCATTTCTCCCAAGATTGGATTAGAACAACTGGTAGTAATTTCATCGATTTTGACGGAAGGCACCACAGTATTGAATGACAAGATATTTGAATCATGCCTCGAGATGCCGTTGTCGATCTCAGCCATAACAGGGGAAGAGTTATGGCAGGTTTCGGAATTCTCGAAAAATATTTGTCTCTGCCTCCTCTTTTTGAATCTACGGAGAGGCTTCCTCTTTTTTCCTTTGCTCTTTTTTTGTTTTCCCACTTTCTCCTCTACCTCCATCCCCTTAAAATCTGGATCAAAAATGGGAAATAGTACCTTTTCTGCATTGGCATCTGACAATACAACACTTTTTTCCTCTATAACAATACCTGGTTCAAAATTTTTTATACAATTATGAGCAGACGTTTTGAGAACAGGACATAATTCCTTCATAACAGGGGCAACTAGTATATTCTCAGATGGCAAATAAGGTGCATTGGCTGGTATTTTTTCAGGGAGGAGTATAGTACAGGGATCCATACCGCAACTCTTTTCTGAAGTTTTCGATAATAAAACCTTTAAAATTTGAGTAACAGATTCCAATACACAGTCTGAACTGCCCACAAATTTACTCAATAACGTTAGAATTGAAGATAACAAATGTTCCAAGGAGATCAGAAATTCTGATATAGGTTTCTCTGATGATTTTGAGCTAGGATCATTAATGACCTCAATCCCCGTTATATTGAGCATCGGACTCTTTGATATATTAGTCTGAAAAGATAAATCTTGGGATTTGAGGGAAGGAGTACTACTATAAAGATGTGGACCAGACGGGGTAGCGCCTATTGGGGTCTTTATAATGTCTAGTGGTTTCCTAGACTCATCTACCAAATAGCGTTCACACAACTCTAAGTCAATATCCAAAGGCTGTGAATCCTCGTTGATAACCTCCCTCAACTTGGAATGGCCTAATGAGACATTGGGAGTAACATTTTCAGATGTTAATGGATCCTTAGTTTTATGAAAATTATCCAGATCAAAGGCTGAACACTTATCATTCTCAAAAAATATAGGAGGAGATGGTAAAACGCCCAGACTAGAATGTGAACTTAAATTTAAATTTCCCAGTTCCGTCTCCTTCTGTACCCGATCAGGCAGTAGATTATGCGAGAAAGTTGAACCGGCGCCCTTATTAGAAACAGTCTTTTCCGGGGGCACCTTATCCACTGTTTTCTCCCATAACTGAAATATCTGATTTTGGCCCTTCAATTGAAAAGTTGAGGCATTCTTGTTCCGGAGGGGGTTGGATCTAGTCTTAGCCGAGGATCTTCCCCCCAGCAGTCTCCCAGATCTGAGCTTTTTTGTGGTCATATTTCAGGCTATGTCACAAAAAGGTAAAACAATACACAATAACAGTAATCGAATTCAAATATACTCAATATTTGATATAAAATACAATGCGAAGCAAATGACACGCATCAGTTGAATTACAAGTATTGTGGCAGTTGCCAAGGATTATAAGGCTTGAATGGATATAAAATAGTGATGGTTAAAAATGAATGTTAATAAGTGGGCCCAGCCCAGCCTACTTCTGCCACTGAGGGCCACAGAGGGCCCGCTCTTTGTACGGTCTTCGTCCCGAGCTCCGCCCCGCGCGCGTCCCGCGTCGCGGTAAAGGTCCGGACACTTATAACCGTGTAGGCGGTGGGCGTGGCCGCCGGGGGAAGAGGCACCAGCTGTGCAAGATGAGGAATGCTGGTCCTCGCAGTCCCCCAGTCGGTAGGCTTAACCTCTAGACCCCCGCTGCCCTCGACCCACAAGACACTCAGCTGGGAGCGGTAACTGCTTCTGCCGATTGCAGAAGACGCTCACACCAGCAAGTGTAGTTTAGTGGGGAGGCGCGGCGCTCCTCAACGCGGCAAAAGTGTACTGCAAACAATCCCAGGGTTTAGGCAGCAAAAGCAGACTATGAGCGGCACCCGCGCAGCGGGTGTCGCGAAAGGTAATAAGCCGGAGGCGGAGGCGGTGGGCGTGGCCGCCGGGGGAAGAGGCACCAGCTGTGCAAGATGAGGAATGCTGGTCCTCGCAGTCCCCCGGTCGGTAGGCTTTTCCTCTAGACCCCCGCTGCCCTCGACCCACAAGACACTCAGCTGGGAGCGGTAACTGCTTCTGCCGATTGCAGAAGACGCTCACACCAGCAAGTGTAGTTTAGTGGGGAGGCGCGGCGCTCCTCAACGCGGCAAAAGTGTACTGCAAACAATCCCAGGGTTTAGGCAGCAAAAGCAGACTATGAGCGGCAAATGTACATATAGAAAGGAACAGAGCGCATGCTAGAAGCATAATATGCGAGTGTAATGCAGTGGCAAAAGCCTGTGTGCATGTACACTTAGTAACAAGCTCACTGCAGTGTCCTAAAATCCAATGCTACGTGTCTGTAGGGCAGCGCTGCCTGCTGGCTCAGGCCTACAGTAGGGTCCAGCAGGTCCTTAAAATGAGTCAAATGTGAGTGAATGAGGTCAGAGATCACATCATTACGCACGGCAACATCACTTTTTCGCACATGCGCACTCTGGCTGATGCATTCCACCCCTCCCGCAGCACCGTGCTCAAGAGATGTCTGTAGGGCAGAGCTGCCCGGTGGCTCAGGCATACAGTACGGTCCAGCAGGTCTTTAAAATGAGACAGAGATGTGACTGAATGAGGTCAGAGACCACATCATTACGCACGGCAACATCGTTTGTTCACACCTGTGCAGCCAGGATGGTGCACCCTAACCGTTATGCTGCACCGCGCTCAATTGGAGGCCCTGTGCACCCAGGCCGTTCTGCTTACCTGCTGTCATTGTTGTGTAAGCAAACACTATGGGCAGCAGTGCTCACACTTCAGATGGAGTGTTGATTGCAGGATAGTGTACACCACATGGATCTCTTTCGTAGACGACGGGCAGTAGGGCTCACAATTTAGAGCCCGTGTTGATTGCCAGGATGGTGTACACCTCAAGGATCCATTTTGTTTATTGCGCATTGTGATATGCGAGGTGGATGCGGCCATATCACTTCAGACAGTGTGGAAAAAGAGGGACTCGTGTCGTCGTGGTTATCCTATTTATACATAAGCAAAGTGGACTGGACTTGCGTATGCCAGGCCAGTGTAGGGGTGTGAATAATTATTCCAGGGACCTGGGCGTTGTTCAGTTCCTGTCTGGCCAGGAAGTGTACTTATGTGTGTTTCTTTTGTAGTTTTGACCTCGCAGAGTGTGCAATTTAGATTAGTGTAGCATGTGTCGGGAGGGCGGAAACTATAGTTAATGAGATGGTGCTTGAAAAGATTAAATGGTGAACATTACATGTCGTTGCCAAGGTTGTGGATATGCGCAGACACGTATGTCAATGGTGTGCGGTATTATTGAAAGTGTTGCTATTGCGAAGCGTACACATGTGAATATGCTCGGTTGAAGGGAGGATCAGCAGTGAGGCTGCGTCATACACAGTAATAACACTCATTACAGTCAAGCAATGCATGTCAAATGTGAATATGAAAGTCTCACATATAACACACTACTATATTGGTAAAGCCTGACAACAGAGCGTACAGCAAAAGAAATCTACACATTGCTCTTTACTGTTTGTCACATGTGATATAGGATGTGCACTCCTAGATACTTCTTAGAGCCACGAATACCCAGGCCGAAAGGGACCACAATAATGTCATCAGTGATGTCATTTGAGATGTCATCAGTGATGTCATCAGTGATGTTACTGACCATGTCATGAGTGATGTAATATGTGACGTCATTAGCAGTGCATTGCAGGCGCGTGAGTTATAGTTAGCTCAACTAACTATAACTGGCAAATTTCTCTGGTTTTATACAAGTCAATTGTCCAACTAACTATAATGTCCTTGAAACCTATGTTTTTTAGTGAATTACTAAGGTTTTTTTAAATGCTAACTCCTAGCTATAACGTCTGTAAAACCTTTGGATTTTTCAGTGAATATATATATATATATATCCACACAAACAGGTTGCCCCATGTGAAGACGCCACTAACCAGGGAGTTAAACACCTTTAATTGCAGACTTCAGCTTTACAGAGTCACAGTCTCCCACCAAATTTCATCAGCAGCCCAACGTGTTTCAAGCACTCCTGTGCTCTTGTTCACGGGCAAAATGGAGAAGGGAAACAGCAGTCCTTCAATGGGGAACACCTGATAACTCCACCAAGTCCCGCCCCAGTAGGCGCGTGCGTGCAAAACATGCTTGTACATGGAGTTCCCCTTGAGTTTAACCCTCGGGGTGCCGCCGCCTCTCTCCCAGTAATCCAAAATAAAAACCCCAGTGGGTTCAGAGGGAGCTGAAACATACCGCCATGCTGACTTGTAGATTGTCTCAGATCACGGCTGTCCCTGGTTCCAACGTGTTTGAAGTTGCAAACACAGGCTCTGCACTTCGCAGCAGGGCGTCTTCGCGACCGAGCCAGCCGCCACAAAATCCACACAAACAGGTTGCCCCATGTGAAGACGCCACTAACCAGGGAGTTAAACACCTTTAATTGCAGACTTCAGCTTTACAGAGTCACAGTCTCCCACCAAATTTCATCAGCAGCCCAACGCGTTTCAAGCACTCCTGTTCTCTTGTTCACGGGCAAAATGGAGAGGGGAAACAGCAGTCCTTCAATGGGGAACACCTGATAACTCCACCAAGTCCCGCCCCAGTGGACGCGTGCGTGCAAAACATGCTTGTACTTGGAGTTCCCCTTGACTTTAACCCTCGTGGGTGCCGCCGCCTCTCTCCCAGTAATCCAAAATAAAAACCCCAGTGGGTTCAGAGGGAGCTGAAACATACCGCCATGCTGACTTGTAGAATGTCTCAGAACACGGCTGTCCCTGGTTCCAATGTGTTTGAAGTTGCAAACACAGGCTCTGCACTTCGCAGCAGGGCGTCTTCGCGACCGAGCCAGTCGCCACAAAATCAACATAAACAGGTTGCCCCATGTGAAGACGCCACTAACCAGGGAGTTAAACACCTTTAATTGCAGACTTCAGCTTTACAGAGTCACAGTCTCCCACCAAATTTCATCAGCAGCCCAACGCGTTTCAAGCACTCCTGTGCTCTTGTTCACGGGCAAAATGGAGAAGGGAAACAGCAGTCCTTTAATGGGGAACACCTGATAACTCCACCAAGTCCCGCCCCAGTGGGCGCGTGCGTGCAAAACATGCTTGTACTTGGAGTTCCCCTTGAGTTTAACCCTCGTGAGTGCCGCATTATAAAAGTTCTTAAGATGATTAACAGCATATACAAATATCTTAACAAGATATTCTAAAGTGCAATCTTGCAAACAAGCAACTAGCAGCATTGTTGTACGTGTACACATGATTATAAAAATATATAAATATATATATTCACTGAAAAAACCATAGGTTTCAGGCCTTATATAGTTAGGAATTAGCATTTAAAAAACCTTTGAAATTCACTGAAAGAAACATAGGTTTCAGACCTTATATAGTTAGGAATTAGCATTTAAAAAAACCTTTGCAATTCACTGAAAAAGCCATAGGTTTCAGGCCTTATATAGTTAGGAATTAGCATTTAAAAAAAACTTTGAAATTCACTGAAAAAACCATAGGTTTCAGGAGTTATATAATTAGGAATTAGCTTTTACAAAACCTTTGAAATTCACTCAAAAAACTATAAGTTTTAGTGGTGTTATAGTTAGCTGGACATTTTACTCATACAAAACCATTGAAATTGCTCCTATATAGTTAGTTGTACTAAGTATATATCGCGCACCCACAATCCACTGCTGATGATGTCACATATTACATCATTCATGACATTTTAATAGCAAATATCATAAGCTGTCGAATGTCAAGTACGTGGTAAGTAAAAACATTTTCGTGTTTATGCACACTGATCTGCTTTGAATGCTGCCCCCCACCCCTCATTTCTATTAGGAGTACTCTCTCTTTGCAGATAGTGAAGGGTAGTTAACGCAGTAGGTAATATATAGTTAGGATTTTTTCTCTATGGGTTTTTTGAAAATTCTATGTCTAATAACTTTGGCGTTTGTGGACGGAATTGGCTGAAATTTTCAGGAAAATGGCACATTTTGTTTCTGAGCAGCCCCTAAAAATTTTGGGGGGGTTCGTCAAGGGGGGGCCGAGAAAAAAGGGGGGTCCCAAAACGCGTTTTTCCCATGTTAATTTCCATAGGGCGGTTGGCCTCACTTTTAGCCCGAACGGCTGAATGGATTTGCACGAAACTTGGCAAAATTGTAGGGACTGGTAGCCCGATGTGCCTTTTGTAGGTCTCAATATATGTGCTCCAGTGGATTTTGAGAAATTAACGTTCAAAAAAAGATATATATCTGTAACAGCGCTCCGCTTCGCGTAACGGAGGTTTGCGAAGCTGATTGGTCATTCTGTCACTGGGCTATAGTTGGGCTACATCTGGCTGATATTTGGGCTACATTTGTTTTTTTGTGTGTCTGGCGGCCATCTTTGGGCTACATTGGGCTACATTGGGCTTCATTGGGCTACATTCGGCTAATTAGCAAATAGCTCATCGCAAACTAGGAATGGTAAAGAATCGCTATTTATTCCTTAAAGTTCGCTATTTAGGAAATGCAAAAAACTTTGATGATACATATGGCGGTTCATCTCTAACAAGATAAGAAGCATAGGGATACATTTATGATGACTGGCGCATCACCAGGGATGTGTTAGTCATTCTGTGCCGCTGTTCCGTCACCTATGGTGTGCTGCATTTACAATGCGGCGCATCATGGGGCAAAAACAGCACAGATGCGTGATGTATCTGTGCCGTAAAGGTGGCGTATTGCTGGAGTTGTATCGCAAGTGTGATGAAGCTCCAGCAAGGGTCGGGGGTGCCCCTGTCGCAGGGTTTCTGTTCTCACACAGAACTGTGGACAGAGGATTGGAACCTCGGCGAATGCATTGCTGGAGTTGTATCGCAAGTGTGATGAAGCTCCAGCAAGGGTCGGGGGTGCCCCTGTCGCAGGGTTTCTGTTCTCACACAGAACTGTGGACAGAGGATTGGAACCTCGGCGAATTAGGGTGTCCCAAAACTCACGTTAGTAATCAAAAACTCCTTAGCAAGCTAGGTACAGTGTCACATTGGATATAACAAACTCTCAATGTTTAGACAATCCAGAATATGAACTTATAGTACCTCAGGATACGTGGAACTCATGAACAGTCGGTCGTTATAGATTTCTTAGAAACCAGAACATGGAGTTAAGAAGAACAGATGTGTATTTGAAATGTTTATTTACTAATGCCGTCTTCTCAGGCGTAGTACCTTAGATAATAAAAGTACACATATTATCAGTAGCAAAATTACCAGCATAGTTACTAGTACATAAAAAGTGAATGGTGATAGTATGTTAACATGCTGTAAATGAATAAGAGTTAGCAACACTTATAAGCAGCCGCGGGCCGTGGAGGGAGTTACGGTGAGGCAGGGAGGCGGGGAGGGGGAGAAGCAGGGTGGAGAATACAAGTACACATATTATCAGTAGCAAAATTACCAGCATAGTTACTAGTACATAAAAAGCGAATGGTGACAGTATGTTAACATGCTGTAAATGAATAAGAGTTAGCAACACTTATAAGCAGCCGCGGGCCGTGGAGGGAGTTACGGTGGGGCAGGGAGGCGGGGAGGGGGAGGGGCAAGGTAGAGAGGGCTCCACCCTGCTTCTCCCCCTCCCCGCCTCCCTGCCCCATCGTAACTCCCTCCACGGCCCGCGGCTGCTTATATCTCACCCTCCCTAATACACATATTATATTATTTGCTAAGAAGGTCTCTTTGTGTTGGTTTAGGGCGTGCCCATACTTTAGTGTCTTAGATTTGAAGGAATCACATCAGCATACACCAGCTCTCTCTTCATGTGAACCGCATCAACTGTTGTGTATGTGTGTTCGGCAAAGCAATATAAAACCCGCCTCATGCCCAGAATTGGCAGAAGTTGCACTTATGTTATGAGTATGAAGTCGTGGAGATCAGACCTCATAACAATTCTGTATCGTGTTGTTCTTGAAACTTTAGCACTCGCTGTACAGATATAGTTTAACAAGTAAAGCAGATAGTAGACCAATAACATATTATTCTCATGTAAACCACGATGAACTACTAGGTGGAAAGCTAAAGCAACAACTAAGTGTCGTGTGCAGAAGTTGCAAAAAAGGAAAAATGGCGTTTAAACCGGTAATGAGCCCATGCTAACTTAACACGGTGTAAAGATATCCAGGACCTAGATGACACCTCCTCATGATCCGGAAACGAACTGAATAAGATAATAGAAGTCCCATCTCATGAGAGCAGATTGCAAGTTTATATGTGGACGGTCCGCAAGGTAAAGCATTAAAAACTAGGAAAATTTAATGCTAAAGAAAAATAAAACAGCCAAGTACTTTATCGAGTCTTAAGCCAATAGGCAAGGTAAATAATAAAAACTTGACAAATAAGTCAATGAATTGTCAATGAAATGCTAGTACTCAGCATATCAAACATGAAAAAGGTCTATGACATAACTGTGTATGCAAAATAAGCTGCAACAGCCTCCAATAGGAAGTCACCGTCTTCATCCGAAAACAGTTCAGCCATCCAATTTAAAAGCGGAAAAGAACATACGTGCTCTCCCAGCACCGGATCCTCTATCACCATCAGAGGACAGCTCGGTGGGTTTTCAAGAAAGCTCTGTTCCAAGAAAGACTGTGCTGCCGCCAGTAAATTCCAGGGACCAAGTAGTCCATGCATCAATGCCACAGCCATAATCCTTTCGCCAGGACAAACCAACTCGTGAGTAATGATAGGAGTCATCAGCTGATTAAAGTCGACGTCAGGAGAAACCGGTCTGCAGAGACACAAATCAATGGCCCAATCGAAATCACAGGTCAGGCAGTGAAATACAGGCTGGACACAGGTGAAGTAGGAGAATCGAAAAGATAATCCATATGCCGTGCTTAATATCGCCAACGGCATTGTGCCATAATATTCTAGCATGCGATTGCGGAACAGTGTCAGCAGCTGCAGGGTGGGAGGTTGCATAGGAGGGACATCCATATTTAAAAATGTAAAAAAGCACAAGAGCGTCCGCTGGTAATGCAAGTAAAAATGCCAATCCACGAACCAGAGTGCAGAAAATAGAATGAAAGGAAGCAGGGATGACTCCAAAGATTTTCTCAAATGAAGTCACGAGACCACTGGTAACAGCTTTAAAAAAGTGCGCCAGGGACTTTGTGGAGGATGCGTTAAAGATAGTCGGAAACATGTTGCTGAAATTGAAAGGCAAATCTTAATTGAAAAGGGTGTGCACCTCTGTACGGGTGTTCGCTATGTGAAGTACGAAAGTTTCACGGGCCGAACTCAAGGCCACCTCTCTCTGAGACAAAAGAGCTCTTATTCTTGCCATGCCGTTGAAACGTGTCCCAAGGTTGGTATTTGTGGCCAGATTGAAAACTCCCTATGTTCATGTGTGGGAGGAAATAGAACATTTCTGCAGCAAATAACCCGTTCACTTACTGTTACGATAAAAGGAATACTTTTAATTAACTCAGAACAATCTTCATTATTGAGCATCAAATAACTACCATTTTCCAACAACTTGAACGTGGGGATGATAGCAGGAACTGGCGTGCCTTGCAACACGCAAGCCATATTTGGTCGCTGTTTGTTGCATGAACCGTGTAACTGTATGTGCCTACACATTAGTGAATGATCTGGCGTCTCAGTGCATTCCTCTCCATTCAGATAAACTTCTTGATCATCTTTGAAACATCTGTATGTGTATGGAAGCGACCAGACCTCATGAAGAAAAGCACTACCTAAAGGTTCATAACGACCTATTGGTATATATTTCATACAATTTGAAAACTTATATAAAGCAAAAGGCAGCGTTATTAAACCGTGGATAAGGCATGTTGCCAAAAAACCCGCAATCCTCTGCTGATGATGTCACTGAGCATGTCATGAATGATGTAATATGTGACATCATCAGCAGTGGATTACGGGTAATAGTATCTCTAGTTTACTCCCCTATAGCTGTCTTTCTTTTAACATAAGTGTCTGTTTCCTTCCCTTATACTTACTGTTTTTGGTTCGCTTCCGGTTCGCGTACCGGCGAGCGAACTGGGAAGCGAACTAAGAGAAATAGAGGTTGGCACAGTTCCAAATATTGTACCAATTTTTTAATAACGGGGAGGTAGTTCTGAAAAGAACTTTTTTTTTTATTTTTCTAAACATTTTTTTACTGTTTTTGAATTTTTCGGAACAGTTTTATATTTTTTTGGGTTTTTCTTGGAGGGGGCAATGAAAACGATTCATTGTAAAGGGCTCAACAGGAGCAACAAAACAAAAAAAAGAAGTATTTATTATTTTGGGCGTTTCGGACAAACTTGCATATGATAGTCAATAGCTCTGTTGATCAGAGTGATGCTTTTTTGTCCGTAGGAAATGAATCCATCGCAAAATGCGCAGATGTGTTTTACATCACCAAATCTCATTTGTATATTTGGCACCATCTCCCTGCCCTCTGGTCCCGTTACTTCCGGTACAACAGATCTTCTGGCCATAATAGGGAGATTATCTAAGTCGTTCCGAAACTGTGCAGCACTGTAGTTGTTAGGATGCCACCTAGTCATATGGCGATGCATTGTGTAGTTTCCGAAACTGTATTTTTTGTCGGTCCCTCTGGACAGTCTATCTTGACATATAAGGCAAGTTACGTATCTTGCATTTACTTTTTTCTGACCTTTGGGAATTTTAAAAAATTGCCAAATGAAGTTTTCTTTCCGGTGAGACGTCCTGGGCTGCTCAGGCAAAAACTGCCTCTCTTCGTGCTCGTCCTCCTGTTCCTCTTCTTCTTCTTCTTGTTGAATTATAACTTGAGCAGGTGGTCCACTCTTCCTTGGATGTGGTGGAGGTGGTGGGGAAGCACCAGCTGAAGCTACTAAAGAAGCCATTGCTCAGTGATCACAAAGGGTCTTTCTCTCACAATGATGAAAGTCAGAGTGAGGAAAGAAGGAGGGATTTTCATCATTTGGGAAAAACAAGAGTTCTCAACCAATCAAAAGTGTTCATTTTAGATTATATGACCTAGTCTTACATCATTAGGAAACCAAAAGTGAAATGAACCAATGAAAAGTGTTATTACCAAGTCACATGACTTGCTGTGTTTACGTTAAGCGCTTTGCAGGGCCTCCCGGTTTGCTTCCAGAAACCTGCGCTTTGCGACTCGCTTCGCGTACTAGTTCGCTAACGTAGTACGTCATATGACGTATCACGCGACAACGTGAAACGTCATGCGGACGGGAGGCGTCACGATGTTGTTTTGTAACGCGGCACTTGCGGTAAAGAAACGTTTACCGGCTCGCGGTCTATTTCGCGGCATCAAGGTCAGCTAACGGGAAGCTTCCCGATTTGCGAAGCGGGAACGAAGAAAAAAAAATATTTAAAAAAAAATTATTCATAAACATATAAAATATATTTTTGGATTTAAAGAAGAATACATTTTACAGCTACAGATATTAGCTGTTAAAAAACCAATGAAATTCACTGAAAAAACCATAGGTTATAGACCATATATAGTTAGGAATTAGCATTTAAAAAACCTTATTTTACTCACACAAAACCATTGAAATTCCATATATAGTTAGTTGCACTAACTATATATCGCGCACCCGCAATCCACTGCTGATCATGTCACATATTACATCATTCATGACATGGTCAGTGACATCACTGATGACATCACTGATGACATCTCAAATGACATCACTGATGACATCACTGATGACATCTCATTTGACATCATTCTTGTGCTAATACGATAAACCTCTTCAGACTCTAATATAACCTTAGATACACTCAGTGTATACAGACACTCACACACTGCCACTCATCCATGGAGTTACTCACACACCCAGTCAGTCATGCAAAGAAACAATCTCACCTCCATTTCTTCAACTATACAGTTAAACACACCTTACTTATTGAAACATATACTAACACATATTTACTCTCTTATACAATCCCTGATACAAGTTCACAATGATCGATACAACCACTCACTCATTCAGTGGCTCTCATGCACAGTTATTTATATATGCCAACTCTCACATGTACTGTGTTTTACATATGTACTTACTATGACATGTAGCATTGAGATATCCATTCACTCATCAATACACTCATGCACACAGTCAACTGCCCATGTAGCTGTTTCCACATGCACTCTTGAACTCATACACCTAGTGAATAAACTGCTCACACATCTATGCATAGAGTCACACACCTTCCAGCCACCCCCACACAAACTCAATCTCCCATAGAAATACTTGGGCAACCAATTAATAACACATATAGCCTCTCGTATAGCTAATGATCAACACATGCAGCAGTTTACAGAACAACAGACATAATGATGCACAAATTAAGACAGTTTAGTCACTAACCCATGCATTCAGTGAGACACATTTAATCACTCACTCATACAGTCAGTCATGCACCTACTAAATCCTTCATCCAGACACTTATACATCCACTCAAGACATATTTTAACTTTACAGAAAAATACAGTCACTGGATGTTGTCATCAGTGATGTCATTTGAGATGTCATCAGTGATGTCATCAGTGATGTCACTGACCATGTCATGAATGATGTAATATGTGACATGATCAGCAGTGGATTGCGGGTGCGCGATATATAGTTAGTGCAACTAACTATATATGGAATTTCAATGGTTTTGTGTGAGTAAAATAAGGTTTTTTAAATGCTAATTCCTAACTATATATGGTCTATAACCTATGGTTTTTTCAGTGAATATATATATATGTATATATATATATATATATATATATATATATATATATATAAAATTTCTATGGCAAAATGAAACCCCTCATTTTGTTCCTTTTCAAATTAAATGTATTAAGTGTTACCACTTTATTCCAATCAAGATGACTTCAGGTGTGCCATACTTTTGTCATAAGTAAGACTGTTAGCGTTATATTTGTTCTTTAGAACACTCTGGGACATTCTGTCATTGGGCTATAGTTGGGCTACATCTGGCTGATATTTGGGCTACATTTGGTCTCTTTTGTCTCTGGTGGCCATCTTGGGAGACTGCATATCAGAATTTGTTTAATGAAATATAAGAGGATTTGAGAAGTCACTCAAAATGTGCCCTAATTTTTCTTTCTTCAGCACTAATTATAATTTCTATGGCAAAATGAACCCCCTCATTTTGTTCCTTTGCAAATTAAATGTTTTAAGTGTTAACACTTTATTCCAATCAAGATGACTTCAGGTGTGCCATACTTTTGTCATAAGTAAGACTGTTAGCACTCTAGTTGTTCTTTAGAACACTCTGGGACATTCTGTCATTGGGCTATAGTTGGGCTACATCTGGCTGATATTTGGGCTACATTTGTTTTTTTTGTCTCTGGAGGCCATCTTTAGGCTACATTGGGCTACATTGGGCTACATTTGGGCTCTAACATATATATAGCCCAATGTAGCCCAATATATATTTTTTCAAAGTAAATTTTCATAAAAACCACTGGAGCATATATCTTGAGACATAGCAAAGGCACATCGGGGTACCAGTCCCTACAATTTTGCCAAGTTTGGTGAAAATCCATTCAGCCGTTCGAGCTAAAAGTGCGACAGACCGCCCTATGGAAATTAACATGGGGAAAACACGTTTTGGGACCCCCCTTTTATCTTGGCCCCCGCTTGACGAATCCCCCCCAAACTTTTAGGGAAGGACCGGAGCGCCGCGAGGCAAAGTTGCTGAAAAATTCAGGCAGATTCCTCAACCGGCGCCAAAGTTATTCCCAATAGAATGTTGCGATTTCCCCATGGAAATCAATCCTAACTATATATACCTACTGGTGACCGCCAGTAGGTAATATATATATATATATATATATATATAAATTCACTGAAAAAACCATAGGTTTCACACCTGTTATAGTTAGCTGGAAGTTTTACTCGCATAAAACCATTGAAATTCCCACGTTATAGTTAGTTGGACTCACTATAACTTGCGCGTGCAATGCACTGCTGATGACATCACATATTACATCACTCATGACATGGTCAGTGACATCACTCATGACATCACTGATGACACCATCCAGTGAATGTGTGTCTTTCTGAGAAATAAATATGTGTTATGTATGTATATGTAAAAATTGATGGAAGAATAAATGTTTAAATAAGGGTTTACATGGATGTTTTTTTAAAAAAAATTGATTGGTTCACTGGCTTATTAAGTGTATCTTAGTGTATACATATATTAGTGAGTAATGTTTAAATATTTAAATATATGGATTAGTGTTTCACTTTGTGTATAAGTAGCTGCATGGGTTGGTGAGTAGCTACATGTGTATGTATATGGGTTATTAGATTTTTTTTAATATCAATATGAGTGTCTATATGTTTGGTGGGGTTATTACTTAGAACATAGATGCATGAGTGACTGACTCTGTTTGTATATGTTTTGAAGACAACATATGTGCAGGACAGTATGGGTGGATGACTGTGTATATGTGTGTGTTACTGACTGAATGACTGTCTCACTATTGTCTTTATCAATAACTACATATGTTTTAATGTAATATATGTGAATATTATATATATATATATATTGTATATATATAATAATAATATAATAATAAATATAAATAATTATATATATATAATAATGAATATTGATGTATATAAGTGACTATATGTGAGAGTAAGGGATTGTAAGAGTTCCTGTTTAAATAAGTATGTGTTTCTATAAGTGATTGTTTAAGAGAGTAAGTATGTGTAAGGTTCCTTAGAAGTAAGGTGGTAGTGTGTGTACAGCTGTATATGCAAATAAATGGATGTTCAATAGTATTTATTTGCATGTGTGAGTATGTGTGAGAGTATCTTTTGGATGACTGTCGGTGTGTAACTGGATGTATAGGTGTATCACTACATATGATGAGTGAGTATACGTATGAATGATTATGTAGAACTGTTGGTGAACGAGTGGATGTGTATATAGATGGTTGAATTATTGAATTGGTTGTTGTAACTGGTATGGGTATCTCCATTTTTTTGCAAATTTTAGTTTCTATTTTTGAATATGTGTTTCAAGGGTTACATTACAGTGAAAGGAAGTCTGCCACTCTGTCACAAGGATGGTGTCATCAGTGATGTCATGAGTGATGTCACTGACCATGTTATGAGTGATGTAATATGTGATGTCATCAGCAGTGCATTGCACGAGCAAGTTATAGTGAGTCCAACTAACTATAACGTGGGAATTTCAAGGGTTTTATGCGAGTAAAACTTCCAGCTAACTATAACAGGTGTGAAACCTATGGTTTTTTCAGTGAATTTAATAGGTTTTTTAAATGCTAATTCCTAACTATAACTGGTGTGAAACCTATGTTTTTTTCAGTGAATTTCAATGGTTTTTAATAGCAAATCTCTATAGGTATAAAAAGTAAAACATTTTATAACGAATTTTATTTTGTATAATTATGTAACAGTTTTTTTTATTTTTTATTTATTTATTTTTTTGCCCCGGAGCACTCCCAGGGCGCGTACCGGTGAACGCACGGGTAAGCGCAGTGCTTTGGCGCGCCCCGGGGCGCGTACCGGTGAGCGTCCCGTTAGCGCTATTCTCGTGAACGAAAATAACATCGTGACGTTTCGCGTAACCGCGTGATGCGTCATATGACGTGCGTAAGCGCACCCGGAAGCACAGGAGCGCATACGATCGCGCAACGTCCTGACGCGCTTACGCTACGTGCCCCGGGGCGCGTAGCGTAAGCGCGTCAGGTCATGTGACCTGAAAATAAAACTTTTTATTGGTTCATTTCACTTTTGGTTTCCTAATGATGTAAGGCCAGGTCATGTGACCTAAAAAGAACACTTTTCATTGGTTCAGAACAGTTTTCTTTTCCACATGATGAAAGACCCCACCTTTTTTCCTCATTCTACCTTTGTGCTTTGAGAGAGGTAGACCTGCAGTTATTTCAGTAGAAAATGGCTAGATTAGCTGCAGCTGCTGGAGCTTCTGGACCACCACCACCACCACCACCACCACAAGGACCTCCACAACTTCACAGTGGTGGAGATCAAGAGGAGGAGGAGGAGGAGGAGGAGGAGGAGAGGAGATTCCTCAGAGAAGACAATATTACCTACAAACCTAAAGAGCACATCATCTGCCAGTTTTTTTCAATCCCCTCGGACAAGAAAAAAGTAAATGCGCCTAAGGCAACCTGCTTAATATGTCATCAGGATTTGTCAAGGGGGAATCCCAACAAAAAATACTCCTTTGGCAACCACACTATGATCAGACATATGCAACGGAAGCATCCAAATAACTATGCTAGGGCAGAGTACAGGGAACTGGCCAGAAACCCTGTCCAATCTTCTGCCAGCACCTCCCAAACTAATGTTCCCACCCCATCAGGACCGGAAGTTAGGGAGATGTGCTCCACCATACAAACAAAGTTTTCCAATTTTAAAATGTTTTTTTTTGTGGACAAACAATATGCTATGGAGAGAAAAGCATCACACTTATTAACCGTGCTTGGGATAACCACAAGTGCCCAAGGAAACAATAATTTTTTTTGCTTTTTTTTTGCTCCTGTTGAGCCCTTTAGAATACCCTGGTTTTTGTTTCTCCCCTTAAAAAATACAAAAAAAATATAAAACTGTTCAGAAAAGTCAAAAAAAGTAAAACATGTTAAAAAAACAATAAAAAAATATAAAACAACAAAAAGAATAAAAACAACAGCTCTTTTTAGAACTATCTCTAATGTATAAAAAAAAGCAACCTTTTAGGGAAACTCTGTCATGCTTTTTTCTCCACGTTATGCTCCTCGGTATGCGTACCGGGGCACGTACCGGTCGCTCCCCCCGCGCAAATCGAATTTTTTTTTTCGTTTTCAGCGCCGGGGCCCTTTTATGTCCCCCACATCAAACCTAGGGGGTCAGGGGGGTCTACCCTGCCCCCTTTCGGTTATTTCCCCCTTGGTTTTTGGCCCCTCTTGTGTCTCTATCCTACCGAGACACAAGATGGCAGCCGCTCCAGTCTGTTTGGAATGTTTACAGACACCTGAGTGCCAATCAGCTTTCCGCACGCAAACTCGCGTTACTCGCTATTGCGCACCCCGGTGCACGTACCGGGGCACGCTTATAGATATATATATTTTTTTGAACCTAAATTACTCAAAATCCACTGGAGCACATATCTTGAGACATAGCAAAGGCACATCGGGCTACCAGTCCCTACAATTTTGCCAAGTTTGGTGGAAATCCATTCAGCCGTTCGAGCTAAAAGTGAGTCCAACCGCCCTATGGAAATTAACATGGGAAAACAAGTTTTGGGACCCCCCTTTTATCTCGGCCCCCGCTTGACGAATCCCCCCCAAACTTTCAGGGAAGGACCGGAGCACCGCGAAGCAAATTTGAGGAAAATGTCAGGCAGATTCCTCAACCGGCGCCAAAGTTATTCCCAATAGAATGTTGCGGATTTCCTATGGAAAACAATCCTAACTATAACTACCTACTGGCGACCGCCAGTAGGTAATATATATATATATATATATATATATTACCTACTGGCGGTAGGAAAGGTACGCTCCCCGGTACGCGTACCGGGGAGCGTACTTTGGTGAAAAACAGTGAAAAAAGTTAGAGTAAAGTAATTGTTTTCAGTGATCAGAGGTAGGGTAGCCCTGACAAGAGCTTTTGGGTTCTGTGGCTGATTTAGGTACCTACAAGTAGGTTCCAATACACAGTCTTAAATTCAGGAGGAATATTCTATTCCCCTCATCTGAGAAGTGCACACCATCTCCTCTGTAGATATCTTGCATGTTGTAACGCAAGTTGTTGTTGTATATTGAACCCATTCCATAGTCTCTCATGTAAGCAGAAACAGATTTATTCACATGTGTCCGTGCTTTCTCAAATTGTGGACAAAATTGGTTGGACCACTTCCATTTCTGTCTTTGGCATATATTGGAATATACCAAGGCAGTTTGTGGAAAAAGTGTCATCAATTGCCCAAAGGTGTCCTTTAAAACCATCTCCAGACCTACCCCAGTCAAAGTGCCTAGGTCATTTCCACCACAGTGCAAAATTATGAGGTCATGGTGTGGCAGATGGTAAAAGGTTTTCACCAATGGTATCAATTGATGACATCTCAATCCTCTTTGGCCAATCCATTTTATGTGCACATTTGGTAAATCAAGGTTGTGAACATTTCTGATATCTGCATACCTTTGAGCCCAGTGAATGTAGCTATGTCCAATAATCCAGACAGAGTACATGGTGAGAGGAGGTTCTGGTGCAGTCAGATGAAGTGTAGGAATGAAATGGCAGTTGGAACAGTCGGAGTTTGTAAAACAAATGTGGAGTTTCAGTGCTCTTGAATCACAAGCAATGATTGGTGGATTCAGATAGTTGAAAACTGAAAGTTAGGGTGCATGGTTCTGTTCTGTGAAAGAAGTAATTTGAATGGTTATGAAAAAGTCATTAAAAGAAAGATTGCACCTGATAAGCTGGGGTATTAAGAGGTCAAACATCCTTGCTAAGTTGAATTGCAACATTGTAGAATAAACTTTTAAACCTGAGAGCTCAGTGAGGAGGGAGTTGATATGGTAAAAGGTAGAAAGGGCTGAGGGGGGGGAAGGGTGTTGATTTGAAAATAGAGAGGGAAGAGTTTTTATTGGTTACCATGAGGAATATGTGTGTAGAAATAGAGGTTCTCTGTGCCATTCATGGTTGCAGTGGCTGGAGTACATACCTTTTGCTCTGCTAAAGAAATATTGGTGTGTGTGTCTGACACTGTTCTCAATCTCCCAAAGCATTTGTAAAGGTGAGTAATGATTCATTTAATATAGATAGAGAGTTGTATACTCTATGGAGAATATTTGGAAGCAAAATGTGGTTTTTTAATGTTGCTTTGTGTCATGTTTTTGATAATGCTTGGTAAAAAGTTTTTGATGCATAGAGGAATTGTATTTTGTAAAATTGTGAAGTTTCAGTAGTGACATGGAATGCTTGTACATAGGACCTGTGCTGTGTTTGTTACATGTTATTTAAAAAAACGATTTTGAGGCAAATGAATGGTTTTTACATTTTTGAGAAGGAATAAATAGTGTCTGCATGATTAAATAAATATATTTAAACCTTTCACAATCATGTCACCTGTGTTACCTCAGATTAGGAAGCACATTGAGTTTCTTTGCATAGAGGAATTGTATTTTGTAAAATTGTGAAGTTTCAGTAGTGACATGGAATGCTTGTACATAGGACCTGTGCTGTATTTCTTAAATGTGATGTCAAAAACGAATTTGGGGAAAATGAATGGCTTTTACATTTTTGAGAAGGAATAAATAGTGTCTGCATGCTGAAAGAAAGAAATGTGACCCTTTCACAATGATGTTACCTGTGTTAACTCAGTGTAGGAAGCACATTGAGTTTCTTTGCATAGAGGAATTGTATTTTGTAAAATTGTGAACTTTTAATAGTGACATGGAATGCTTGTACATAGGACCTGTGTTGTGTTTCTTAAATGTGATGTCAAGAACGATTTTGGGGAAAATGAATGGCTTTTACATTTTTGAGAAGGAATAAATAGTGTCTGCATGCTTAAAGAAATACATTTGACCCTTTCACAATGATGTTACTTGTGTTAACTCAGAGTAGGAAGCACATTGAGTTTCTTTGCTGTTGGTTTGTGTCATGTTTTTTGAGAATGGTTGAATTTCAGTAGTGAAATTAAATGCTTGTACATAGGACCTGTGCTGTGTTTCTTACATGTGATGTGAAAAACGATTTGGGGGGAAATGAATGGATTTTACATTTTTGAGAAGGAATAAATAGTGTCTGCATGATTAAAGAATTACATTTGAACCTTTTACAATGATGTCACATGTGTTACCTCAGATTAGGAAGTAGATTGTGCAGATGAGGTGAGGCATGTCCAGAGGGACAGAGGAGGTGAGGCCTGTGTTCAAGACTGTAGTGGGAGAGAGGCCTTTCCTGGGGAGCGTAGGTGGTGAGGCCTGTGTCTAAGAGTGCAGTGGACTAGACTTCATGAAGCCTATCCCCCACTGCAGTCTTAGACACAGGCCTCACCTTCTTTGTACCCCTGGACAGACCTCTCTTACACTAGACTCTTCAATACAGGCCTCACCTCCTCTGTACCCCTGGACAATCCTCACCTCATCTGCAACCCTGAATAGACTTCAACTAATCTGCCTCCTTAGACAGGCCTCAGCTTATTTACACCCTTGGACATGCGTCACCTCATCAGCACCCAGTTACCATCAATTATACTCAATACATTGAGGCCTGTACAGAGGACACAGATGAGGTAAGGCTTGTCCAAAGGTCAGAGGAGGTCAGTCCTCTCCACTGTACTCATGGACACTGAATGCTTGTATATAGGACCTGCACTGTATGTCTAAAATGTTATTTGAAAAATGATTTTGGGGCAAATCTATAACTTTTAGATTTTTGAGAAGGAATAAATAGTGTCTGCATGATTAAATAAATATATTTCAACTTTTCACAATGATGTCTCCTGTGTTACCTCAGATTAGGAAGTAGGTTGTGCAGAAGAGGTGAGGCATGTCCAGAGGTACAGAGGACGTGAGGTCTGTGTTCAAGACGGTAGTGCAAGAGAGGCCTTTCCTGGGGAGCATAGGTGGTGAGGCCTGTGTCTAAGAGTGCAGTGGACTAGACTTCATGAAGCCTATCCCCCACTGCAGTCTTAGACACAGGCCTCACCTTCTTTGTACCCCTGGACATACCTCTCTTCCACTACACTCTTCAATACAGGCCTCACCTCCTCTGCACCCCTGAACAATCCTCACCTCATCTGCAACCCTGAATAGACTTCAACTAATCTGCATCCTTAGACAGGCCTCAGCTTATTTACACCCTTGGACATGCGTCACCTCATCTGCACCCAGTTACCATCAATTATACTCAATACATTGAGGCCTGTCCAGAGGACACAGATGAGGTAAGGCTTGTCCAAGGGTCAGAGGAGGTCAGTCCTCTCCACTGTACTCATGGACACTGAATGCTTGTACATAGGAACTGCACTGTGTGTCTAAAATGTTATTTAAAAAACGATTTTGGGGCAAATCAATGACTTTAAATATTTGAGAAGGAATAAATAGTGTCTGCATGATTAAATAAATATATTTCAACTTTTCACAATAATGTCACCTGTGTTATGTCAGATTAGGAAGTAGATTGTGCAGATGAGGTGAAGCATGTCCAGAGGTACAGAGGAGGTGAGGCCTGTGTTCAAGACTGTAGTGGGAGAGAGGTCTTTCCTGGGAAGCATAGGTTTTGAAGTTAGTGTGTAAGAGTGCAGTGGACTAGACTTCATGAAGGCTATCCCCCACTGCACTCTTAGACACAGGTCTCACCTTCTTTGTACTTGTGGACAGACCTCTCTTCCACTACACTCTTCAATACAGGCTTCACCTCCTCTGCACCCCTGGACAATCGTCACCTCATCTGCAACCCTGAAGAGGCCGTTTGCTTTTTGTCATTGCTTTGTTGTTTGGTAATAGTGGTCTATAATGTGCTATTTTTTTCTTTACCACAGATTGAAATCAAGATTTCAAGAGTAAGGAAATATGCCCTCAAGGCAGAGGAGAAGGAAAGATGATAAGCGGAAAAAATCAAAAACAGCAACGGAATTACAGCACTCCTCTACAACAAATACTTCAAAAAACAGGAAAAAAGCTCCTGGTAAGACAACTAAGTCTTTCTTACGGAACATATGTAGATCAAAAAAAAATGTTGGACAGAATGTAGAAAAAGAGAAGGAGAGAGCAAATATGAAAAGGAAGGAGAGGCCCTCAAAAATTTTTATTACTGGAGCAGGAGAGAATAATATGTATAGGAATAGAAGGCAGAATCAGTTTAGAGACATTCGTAAACGAATGTTTCGCAATAGGGTGGTTTTAAATTTGTTAAAAAACATTAGGAAAGGTAAACAGAGAGCTGCTTTTTATAAGAAAAGAGAAAAATGTAGAGAAGATTGTTGATCAGGCTTTTGAAGGTAAGAAAAAATTATTTATTTTAATAATCAATAGAATTAGGACACTTAACAAGACAATTGATGTTTTCAAATCAAACAGTAGATGGAAAAGAGTAATTAATCGGACTCATTTTTGTAAAGTTTTTTCAGGAGAATGGATGCACAGTTCAAGTTGTGAGCCATTTTTTAATGAGGAGAGTTACTTTCAGGAGAATGATTTAGTGCATGCAGTTGACACCAGTGGTCGAGCATATGAGGTGAAAGACGGTTGTCCGATTGAAAAAGAGAAACTTGTGCCTAGAGAACCAGAAGAGGTGTTAACTGATGAAGTTTTAGGGAGACGTACTAAGGGTCCAGTGTACACTTGGAAGTGTAGTAGTATTTGTAGTGTGCGACAGGAATCAATTGATTTGTTTTGTAATTTCTTACGTACATATAGTAAGAAAAGTCTAAAACAGAAAATGAAGATGTTGCAAGACTTAGATCCTTGCAGAGTGAGAGAAAACACAGGTTTGCAAGGGCATTCACTGGCTTGTCTTTCTAGAAAAGTCTGTCAGAGTGTTTTTCATCATTTTAGGATGTTAGCAGTGCATCATAACAAAATGAGGAAATTAGTGAGAAGGTTGTATTATGCAAAAAGTCCAGCACTTAAGCTTAAACAATTAAACAGTGCTCTTTTGCATGGAACTGATTTAGATGTGAAGAAGATTTGTGAAGAAATTGAGATTTGTTATTTTGGTGAAAAAGAGGACAGTGTAGAAATTGACACAGAAATTCAAGGTAATGTGGAAGACAATGTACAGATTTTAAGTACAGAAAAGTTTGACCAGGAAATTACCAGGTTTAAGGTGAAATCAAGTGAAAGGCCGAATCTTATTTGTGCGTGTTGTCGACGAACTCATTATAAGCATCAAACTAGATTAGTTGATTTATACGTAAAAAGTGAAAAGATAAATAATTATGAGTGGAAGGATTTTGCAACTTATTTGTGGGTGGAGAATTGTTTTGATTTGAGTTCTGATCAGCGTATTTGAAAATATTGTTATGATAAATTAAATCAAAACAGAATGCCTGCTAGAGCTGTTCATAATAATCTGGAGTTGGTAGACATTCCTCCTGAATTGATGGATTTAAATACATATGAGTCTATTTTGATTCAATGTGTCCATCCTTTTCAGGCTATTGTTCGCATGGAGCCTAAGATAGGGAAACTGCCTCCTTCAGATTTACAGAGAGGATTAAAGGGAAGAGTTGTTTATTTGCCTCTAGATTTCAAGAAAAAAATTGATACGATTGGTGTAGAGAAAGTGGAAGAGGAACCTCTGGTTATTCTAGTTAATGGGGTTCCGACAAAGAGTAAGAAAATCTGGCAAGATTTAGTGGATGTTAGGAAAGTCAAAAAGGCAACGTTGTATTTGGTCAAAAACAATGAGTACTACAAACATGTATGTGTTGAAGCAGAGGAAACAGCTGCAGATGAAGACAGTGATTGTTCAGCTGGCCAAATCGAAAAAGTTGATGTGTCTAGAAGTGAAGAAATATATGAACATTATTCTGTTCATCCTTTGCATTCCAAAGAAGTGATGGGGAATGCAATTGACTTGTTTCAAAATGAAAGCAGCAAAAGGAAGTCCCATTAGTGTTTGGGAAGAAAGTTTGGAAGCTCGTTGTTTTCCACATTTATTTCCAACAGGTCGAGGTGGACGATATGACGATCGACCACTTCAAATTCCTGCATCTGAATATCGAACTGTAAGATTATATGCTGAAGATCCAAGGTTTGGTCAATGCATTCCTTATTTGTTTCATCTACTGTATGAAAGTGACTTGTCTGGGCTTTCTTATGCAGTGAACCATATACTGAAAAGTGGAGCACATCTGCAAAATGTTTCGGCGAGGGACTTTATGGAGAAAGTCAATCTGCAAGACAATATTTTGGAATCTCATCTAATCAATCTCATGGCATGTCAACGTGGTAAAAATGAGTATTGGTACCGCCGTCATGGGGAATTGAAATGTATGCTAAGAAACTTAGGAACTCCTACATGGTTCCTCAATCTTAGCTGTGCCGAGTATGCATGGGACGACTTACTTCAATTTCTACGAAAGGCAAATGCAAATATACAAAATATAGAATTCAAAACTGCTGGGAACTGTGTTCTTTGGATCCAGTGAATGTATGCAGATATTTCAATCATAGATTTGAAGCTATGATGTCTTTTATTACCAACAAAAAAAATCCTCCCCTTGGAGAGGTTTTGGATTTCTTTTGGAGAAAGGAGTATCAAGCGAGAGGTGCTCCTCACATACATATGTTGTTGTGGATTAAAGATGCACCCAAATTTGGAACAGATTCGCATGAAACAGTGATGAGTTTCATTGAAGAGTATTCAACATGTGCTGTTCCGAAAACTACAGAGGAAAACAGTTTAAGGCAACAAGTTTTACGCTTTCAATCCCATTGTTGGGGGAAGTATTGTCGTAGAAAATTCAGAAACAAAGACAAGTTCTATACAAAATGTCATTTCGCGTTTCCACGACCAGTGATTTCTAAAGGAAGAGTAAATAATTTGATGTCTTCTCTGCGACATACTGTGACGAGGAAATCACAAAAAAATACATACAATTTAAAAAGAACGAAGAGTCCAAGTACATCAACGACTACAACCCAGTGATTTTGTCCATGTGGAATGCTAACATGGATATTCAGTTCGTTGCTGACAACTCTATTGCTGTGGCTCGATATGTGACGTCTTACATCACAAAAAAAGAAAAGACAGAACTGAAGGAAATGTGGGAGGACATTTCACATGAAAAGAGTCTAAGCAAGAAATTATACAGTTTCAGTTTGAAGATGTTGTTGCATCGAGAAATTGGAGCATGTGAATGTTCTGATTGGTTATCATCAGCAAGTCTCTACGCCAAGTCTAGAACAATTATTTGGGTGAGTCTAGGTCTTGCTGCAATACGAAACCGAGTTTTGAAATCTGTACAAGAAATTGAGTATTTGGCGGAGAAAGAACCAGAAAGTACAGATATTTTGAAGACAAACATGTTGGATACATACTATCCAAACAGAAGTCCTTACCTTGAGAACGCTTGTCTCTATGAAGTTCTGCAAAGATATATTTATAAGAGGAACATCAGAGAAGATATCAATAATGGAATATATGCTGTCATTGGGTGTGAAGGATGTCTAGTCAAGCAGAGAAAAGGCCATTTGATTAATCATCGAAAATTGAGTTGTGAAAATCCAGAGAAAAGGGAATTTTACTATTTAGCTCTTTTGCAACTCTTTAAGCCATGGCGTACAGAAGAGGAACTACTTGGAGATTTACTGTGTTACAAAGATTCTTTTAATGCAATCAAAGAATGTCCTGTTTTTCCAAATTATCTGCAAATGTTGAACGAAGAAATAGAGCAAGAAGCCGCAATTGCTGTAGAGATTGCTAGAGACATTTCTCAAGGCAATCAGAGTTCTGCTTCATTGAGTCAGGATCCACTAGGAGGACCAATTATCCAAAATGAAGCTGCCACTGCCATGGATGAGGTGGAAAGAGCTATGGAACAAGCTCAAGATGATGTAGTTAACTTAGAAGATTTGGTGAAACAACTAAACCTTGAGCAGAAACAGATATATGACGAAGTCACAGAACAGGTTGAACATGGATTCAGCCATGAGAAAAAAGAGTGCTCATGTACATCATTTAAGCCTGTCCAACTGTACGTGAGTGGAGAAGCGGGAATTGGAAAAAGTTTTCTGATTGAAGCAATTGCAACTTATCTGCAGAAAAGGACTGAATCACCGCTGTCTTGTGTTGTTACCGCTCCAACTGGGCTGGCAGCACATAATATTAAAGGGATTACTTTACATCGTTTACTGATGCTGCCAGTGGCGCATGATAACAAATTGCAATACCACAAGCTATCTGGAGATGCGTGTTCCGAAGTTTCCAGAGTCCTGAAGAAAATGAAACTTCTTATCAAAGATGAAGTAAGCATGGTCTCAAATCTAATGCTTGCTTTTGTGCATTTGAGAATGCAAGAAATTCTTAGAACAAAGTATGATGTGTTATTCGGAGGAAAACACATTATTGTTTTTGGAGATCTACTGCAGTTGACTCCAGTGAAAGGACAACCAGTGTTTAAAATGGTCACGCATGAAGATACCAGGAAGTGCCTAGGAAGCATTGGAAACATTAATATATGGTTAAATTTCAAATATGCAGAACTACTCCAAAATATGCGGCAGGCAAAGGATGAAGACTATAAAAATATTCTACAAGATGTAAGAATCGGAAAAGTAAGTCAGCATGGGAAAGAAGCTTTACATGGACGATTAATTTCAAATTTGTATCCAAATGTAAACAATCTTCCAGAGAATATTTTTAAGAAAATTAACGAGAAGAAATCTGGCATATGTTTGATGCCTACTCTGAAAGAATGTTCCATGTTCAACAACAAAATGTTAAAGTTAGAAAATGAAGAAATAGTGAAACTGGAAGTTATAGATAAAATAGGGCTAGTTAGTTACCTCCGATGAAGACATTGCTGAAGTTTTTCATAACTATTACCAAGCATTATATACCGATGATACTCTCCCTTCTGATGCTAACTTAACGACTTTTTTTGAAGGCCTTCCATCCCCCCCAGCCCTCCCTGTTGAATTTTTACATCTAGAACGTGAAATTACCCTCCAAGAGATTACCTCAGCTATTCAATCCCTTAAGAAATCAAAAGCTCCTGGTCCTGATGGCCTGCCGATTGAATTTTACTCCTCCTTTCATTCGTTTTTTGCTCCCAAACTCCTTCAGTTATTTAATTCTTTTATTTTTGAAGCTAAGGCCTCTGGGTCGTTTTTGGACGCCCTCATTGTCATCATCCCGAAACCTGATAAGGATCATTCCCAATGTAAGAATTTCCGCCCCATTTCCTTAATAAATTATGATTGTAAAATTTTCGCTAAAATCCTTGCCTCTCGCCTTGATTCCATTATCCCTCGCCTAATCAACACAGACCAAGTGGGGTTTGTTAAGGGCAGACTTGCTGCGGATAATGCCCGTCTTTTTTCCAATGTCCTTTCGCACAGCAAAAATGTCAAATCCCCGTTAGCAGCCCTTTCCCTAGACGCTGAAAAAGCCTTTGATCGTATTAATTGGCAGTACATGTTTCGAACCCTCACTTGGTTTGGCTTTGGACCAAAGTTTATAGCGTTAGTCAAACTCCTTTATTCCTCTCCCCGTGCCAGTATTTTTGTTAACAACCAATTTTCCAGATTTTTTTCTTTAACGAGAGGTACAAGACAAGGATGTCCCCTTTCCCCGTTATTATTTATCCTATGCCTTGAACCCTTTTTGCAACGTATTCGTTCTAACCCTCACATCACGGGTTTAAAATTCCCCTCTGTCGAAACCAAACTTTCAGCATACGCTGATGATGTCCTCATTTACATGTCCAATCCTGAATCTTCCCTCCCTCCCTTTTTAGATGAAGTTCAATTATATTCCTCAATATCAGGATATAAGCTCAATTTATCCAAAACTGAAGTGCTTCCCCTTAACTCTTTGTGTTTTCAATATATGTTTAATAATACTGATTTTGCATGGTGCCCTTCTAAAATTAAATACCTCGGCATATGGTTTTCTTCCTCTCTAAAAGATACCCTTAAAATAACATTTGATTCGTTATTTAAGAAAATTCAATCCCTTCTGCAGATTTGGTCTCCCCTATTTCTTTCTTGGTGGGGTAGATTAGATACTATCAAAATGATGATCACCCCTCATGTTTTATATACAGTCTCTATGCTCCCCTTCAAAATCCCTAAATCCTATTTTTCCCGTATTAATTCAATATGCACAAAATTTTTGTGGAACAATAAACATCCCCGCATTGGATTATATAAGTTGGTTCGCCCTAAAAATGAAGGTGGTGTTCGTTTCCCTGATTTTGGCTCTTATCATTCTGCCTTTCTTATCAAACAATCCTTCTCCTTGGCTTATGATTTCCTTGATACTCCTGTTCCTAAATGGGTGCTCCTGGAACGCTCTTTTCTGAAAGATTTCTCATTTCAACATGTTCCTTTCATGTCAAATTGTACCTTTATATCCAAGTATCCTATTTTGAAATATTGCCAATCTACCTTGCAAAATGTTTTTTCCTCTTCCCTTTCCCCTCTACAATGTTTTTTATCATCTGTAGTTTGGTACAACAAATTTCTTAGATATAAAGGTAAATCATTTTACTTTAAACACTGGAAAGAAAAGAATATAATGTTTGTACATCAATTCTTTCTTGATTCTAATCTCCTTTCTTTTGTGGATCTACAAATTAAGTTTAACTTACCCTCCTCTTTTCTTGCTGAATATTCTATTATAATCTCTGCTATTCAATCTCATTTATCCTCGCTATCCTCTTCCTCTGATTCTTTTTCTTCTTTTACTCCTGTCACTCCACTTTACCCTCTTTTTTCTACCCAACAACCTAAAGCTGCTCTTGTATATTCACTCTTATTATCTAATTGTTCTGTTCGTTTTAAGTCTACAGTGGAGACTGCTTGGGAAACAGATCTGGGTGTCTCCTTTGACACTGCATTGTGGGATCGTATATGGTCTCGACTCTTCAAAGTTTCTGTTGCTGCACGCATTACCCAATCCCTACTTTTTATTTATCATAGAGTTGTTATTACACCGGTTACTATCCATAAATTTTCTCCAACCTCCTCTCCTTTATGTTGGTCATGTTCTGAAGACCCTGGTACTCTACAACACCAAATTTATTATTGTCCCCCAGTTTTATCCTTTTGGACTGAAGTTTGGAATATATGTATGAAAATGTTATCTTTTTCTTCACAGTTGTCTTTTATACACATATTTTTAGGTTCTTTAGCTGATGATATTGATATTAGTACACCTTCTTCTGCTAAGTTGTTAGACCTTTTTATTGCACTTGCATTTAAAGTTATCTTATCGTGCTGGAAAGACAATTCTAAACTCTCGGTCCACACATGGTGGAATTATATCTGTGATGAACATAGAATTTCTATTGCCTCTTCTACCTCTATCCCTTTGAAAATTAAATCTGACTTATTATGGCTTCCCTTTACTTCCTATCTCTCTTCTAATCCTTCTCCCTTACCGCGTGCTCCTTGTCCCTTATGATCCCTTAGTTTTACTTCCTTATCTTCCTCTTTCTCTCCTCTTCTCTTTCCCTGTCTTCTGCCTTCCTCCTTTTCTTTTCTCCTTTTCACTCCTTTCCTTTCTTCTTTCTCCTTTCTATCTTTAAATGCCTTTCTTCTCTCTATATAAATTTCTGTAGATTGATGTCTTTCAATTATTATTACACTCATATGTACTTTTTCCTAATTTTTCATGACATGTTTCTTGTATCATTGTTTTAATGCTTAATAAAAATTACTTAAAAAAAAAAAAAAAAAATAGATAAAATAGGGCATATGGGAGCAACAATTATTTTGTCAGAAAATTTTAAATCAAAATTGGATTCATTAGAGAAGACTATATCTAAAACTGCTGGTTTTGAAAAGACTCTGAATGTGTGTTTAAATTGTCGTATCATTTTGAGAAGGAATTTAAATGTTGAAAGAGGTCTGGTAAATGGAGCAATGGGTCATGTTGTCGGTTTTGTGAATTACAAAAATAGAGATGGAATTGAAATTTTAAAAATTAAATTTGATGGCATTGACGAAATAGAACAAATTTGTCGTTGTTCAGCTAGATTTTTCCTTGTGAAAGACTTATATGTTCGCCGAAAACAGTTTCCTGTTTGTTTAGCATATGCGGTGACAATTCATAAATCTCAAGGTTTAAGTGTAGATAGTGCTTTGGTGAACATTGGAAGTTCTGTGTTTAAAGAGGGTATGGCATATGTGGCATTATCACGAGTCTGAACTTTATCAGGATTGTACTTGATTCAGTGTGATGAAACAAAGATTTGTGCTGATCTAGATTGTGTTAAAGAATACAATAGGTTAAGAAGAGAATATGCTCCACATTTGCCTCAATATCCTCTGTTTGAAAAACGTGTGGTAGGCCGAAAAAGAAGAAATGAGAATAATTGCAGTGACGTAGTAGCAAAAAGACAAAAAGTAGATGAAACTGTAATTGTAAGTAGAAAGAAAAAGGATTCTGTTGAAGATGTTGTTGGATTTGAGTTTGAAAACAGTTCTGGTGTCAACTGCTATGCTAATGTAGTGGTTAATGTTATTTTTTTTATTCAAAATTTACAAGAACAGATTGTTGAAAATCGGGATCAAACATTCTGCTGTTTATTGAATTCTGTGTTTGAGAAATGTAGCAGTGATAGAGCAAAAATAGAAAGTTTTTCAGAAATTCGAAATCTTCTAGACATATGTTCTGGTCAAAATAAATTTTCACAGAATATTCAGCAGGATTGTCAGGAATGTTTAATGTATATGTTTGATGTTTTGGAAGATGAAGGTGTAGATATAAAAATTCTTTTTAGCCTTTCTTATCAATGGCAGCATGACTGCGACAACTGTAGTTTATCAAGTAGTACTACAATAGACACTGAAAGATTTATATATTTGACTTTACCAGACTGCAAATCAGTGTCTTTTAATAATCTAGTTAAAGCAGCTGATCACAATATGGTGTGTACCCAATGTAAGTCTGCAATGCTGTCTACATTATTTTTACAAACTTATGGTAAATATGTGATTTTAATGTTCCAACGATGTAGACCTGATGGAAGTAAATTGTCAACTTCTATTAAAAATTTCGTGGCTTCTCAGTTATCAATTTCAGGAAGAACCTTTGCAACTGTAGCTATTATTTATCATGACGGTCCTTCAACAACATCAGGGCATTACACATGCTATTTAAAAGTCGTAAAGGTTGGACCCACTGTAATGACACTCATTTGACTTTCAAACAACGTTTGCCTTTTGACTTAAAAAATTCATACCTAGTGTTTTTAGAACCAAAATTTAAGTAAAGGTAATTGGCCTATGAAGACGGGAGCAGTTAATAAAGGTTAGTTTGCTGTTTAAAATTATATTCTGAGTAAAAGTGATCAAGATAATACAAAAAATTGAGTTGTCATATAGGTACTGTAAGTGGATCTCATAGTAAGTGATATCAGTATTATAGGAAATGATGAACATGAGTGAGTCAGAGATGGAATTACGAAAATTTAAATATTGTGAAAATGTTGTTTGAGCCTTTCTTTCAGAACGTCGGAAAAACGGTAATTTTAGAGTTTGTTTTAATTAATTTGAAAATATACTGATACATCTGACACTATTTGGCCTTAAGGAATGGTGGAGGAATGAGCAAAGAGTTATGACTGAACAGAAGGAGTATTTGAAAATAAGGAAAATATTTCAGATGTTCTTCTAGGTTTTCTTCTAGAAAGTCGATGAAATGGAATTTTTAGAGAACAGCAGAGTACTTTCCAACGAAAAGGACCTTCATGATATACTATTTGGCCTAAAGGAAAAGTAAGTGAATCAAAGATTAGTGTACATTTGTTATTTTTAAGTTTAGATGTTTTTTTTAAAACACAATCTTTTTGATTGTGTTTTTTTCCCCGCTGTCATATGATGAGTAGTTTGAACTCACTTTTTTAATTGAAATTCAATATATTCTGAGAACAGCAAAAATAAACTATGTAACATGTTGTACAAGTTAATCTATAGTTTGTATTCTGTAATTTAAATTATATTCCCATTGTCTCACACTCACTTTCCTTTTTCCACCCTCTTTCAGCTCTTTTTACTCACTTATAATGTCTTTCATTCACTCTCTTTCAACCCCGTTCTTTTACTCCACTTCTTTCACAACCCCTCATTCTCATTTCAACTGTCTGCATCCCCTCTCTCCCTTGCATAACTATTCAGCTTTAAGTCTGTCTGCTTTACTTTCCTTTTCCGTGTTTTCCTCCTTTGCTCTTTTAGTAATTCCTCTTTACTCACTCACCAGTATTGTCGCACTCTATCACTATAAATCATCCACTCTCCCTCGCTTATCTTTGTTTCCTCCTTTCTTTTGACCTCTTCTCTCTATTTTCCGTTCACTACCTCTATGTCCTCAGTCCCTCACTCTCCTTGTGTTATGTTCACTTGTGTTTATCTACCTTCTATCATTTCTCTTACAACAACTTCACTGCTCCTCTCTCATCGTTCTTCAACCTATTTCTTTTAGTCCGGTTCCATTACTACCCCTCATTTCCTATCTTTCAGTGTCCTTCTCTTTACTTTCATCACCGAATCACTTTCTCTCAGTACCACTGCTTTAGTCCTCTTCTCCCCTCTTTCCTTCTTTTGCTCCC
This sequence comes from Lissotriton helveticus, assembly GCF_964261635.1. NCBI lineage: Eukaryota > Metazoa > Chordata > Amphibia > Caudata > Salamandridae > Lissotriton > Lissotriton helveticus. The sequence continues at coordinate 1,447,553,281 of NC_136061.1, read as the reverse complement.
TTACTCATTTTTCTTTCCTCACTCATTGTACTCCACTTCACTCAGTCCTTCCCTTAGTCTCTCTGTGTTCTAACTTCCTCACTCCTTTTCCCTCAATCCTTCTATATTATCCTCTCTCCCTTCATCCCTTCACTCTATGACTCTCCTTCACTTACTCTCAGTTATCTTCCATTCCTCATTCTTCTAAATGCATCCTTTATTAGACTCCTTTCCCTCTCAGTCATTATCTTTTTACTTACTCCTGTTTCCTGATTTAGTTTTGCTAACTCATATTCTTTTAGTATCTTTCTTACCTTCAGTTCATTTTTCTCTTCTTCTCTTCCTTTCTGTCAGTGAATCTATATGCCTTACTCTTAGTAATTTGCTCTCCTTCTATTTCTTTTACCCTCTTTTTGTCCTTCTACCTTACTTTATTTCTAAATACACTGTTATGATTTTTAACCTCTTCATTTGTATCTTTAATTTTAAATACATATTTTACTAATTATAACTTATTTTTTCTTCTCTCTTTACAGATACAAAATGTAGTAAAAAAATGTAATTAAAGTTACATTTATTATATGGTAAGTGTGACTAAACAAATGTAGTTTGTGATGAACCTTTGCTTTAACCTCACTACTATTTTCTCAACCTACCTCACTCCTGTTTCTTTACTCTGCTTCTCTCACTTATTCATATTCTCCATGTTTAATACCCTTTCCCTATTTCCCCTCCCACATTCAACTTCTTTCAGTGCCCATTCTGTACTTCCCTTACCCTCTGTTCCCTTCTTTTGCTCCCTCACTCATTCTCTTTACCTTAATCATTTACTTCACTCCTACACACAAACCTCCCCCCAACACACACACACACCTCTGACATACACCCCACACACACACCACACACACACCTCACACACACACACAGCCACACACACACTCTTCACACACACACACACACACACACACATCCCACACACACACACACACTCCACACACATACCCACCACATTCACACACCCTCCACACATATCTTACACACCCACACCTCCACCCATACCCAAACACCCCACACACTCACACCCAGACACACACACGTTACACACCCACACCCCCACCTACACCCACTGACTCCCTATAAGTCATCCACACTGCCTTACTTACCTTTCTTTCCTGTTTCACTCAGACCCTTTCAGTCACTGTTTCCTTTACTCTCTCTCTCTCTTTTCTGTCTGTCACTCCCCATGTCTTACCCTAATTCAGTTTTTTCACCCTCTTTCACCCCTCTTTACTTACACTCACTGCTCTTTTCTCACCCCCCTCACCGTTGTTCATTTATCCCGGTTCCGTCACTACCCTTCTTTCCCCATTCTTTACTGTCCTTCCTTTTTCTTTCAACACCCACTCACATTCTCCCAGTACCTCTACTTTACTCTTCTTCGTCTCTCTTCCCTAATTTTGCTCCCTTATTCATTTTCCTTTTCTCAATAACATCCTATTATACCTTCTCTGTTTTTTACTATGTAATAAACAATCCCTCTGTGTTGCTCTCTCTAGCTCTCTTCCTCTTAACATTACTCTCTCTGTGTTCTTCCCTCAGGCTCACTCCTTCATTAATTCTTTGTTTCTTTTTTTTTGGTGCGCGCCCTGGTGCACGTACCCTAAGGAAAAAAGAATGACAGAGATTCTTTAAAAATATAGGTTTATTTTTATAAATTAAAGGTAGTTCTAAAAAGAACTGTTTTTTTATTCTTTTTGTTGTTTTATATTTTTTTTATTGTTTTTTGAACATTTTTTACTTTTTTTGGCTTTTCTGAACACTTTTAAAAAATTTTTTTATTTTTTATGGGGAGAAACAAAAAACAGGGAATTGTAAACGGCTCAACTGGAGCAAATCAGGAAAAAATTAGGGTTTTTTGGGGCAATTGTGGTTGTCACCAGCAAAAACGATGAGCTTTACACTCTGCTCACCATAGCTGATGGTCTTACCACAAAAAATACAAGTGACTCTGAATTCACCAAACCGTGGTTGGATGATTGGCATCGTCTCCCTTGTGTCTGGTCCCGATGGAGTGGGTTGCTTTCTTTTGGAGGTGCTGGGTGAAGATTGGGGAAGGTTACTGGCCATTTCTCTCATCTCTGCAGCAGCATAGTTCCTGGGATGCTTGCGCTGCATATGCCTAATCATGGTGTAATTACCAAATGAATATTTCCTATTAGGGTTCCCCCTTGAAAGTTCCATGCCACAGATTTGGCAAGTCACCTTTGGCACATTCACTTTTTTCTTGCCCTCTGGGATGGAAAAAAACTCCCATACAATATGTTCCTTTGGCCTATATGGGGTATTGTCTTCTTGGAGGAATGTCCTTCTCCCCTCCTCGTCCTCCTCCTCCTCTTCTTCTTCTTCACCACGAATGTGATGTTGTGGTGGTCCTCTTGGTGGTGGTGGTGGTGGTGGTGGTGCAGATGCTCCAGCTGCTGCTGCTACTGTAGCCATTTTAAAGTAGAAAAGATTAGAGACAGATCTCCAACCAGGTCTTCCTCAGTCAAAGGACAAAGTCAGAATAAGGAAAAAAGGTGGGGGCTTTCATCATTTGGAAAACAAAACTGTTCTGGACCAATGAAAAGTGTTATTTTCAAGTCACATGATCCGAGTTTTCATCATTTGGAAACCAAAACTGATCTGCACCAATGAAAAGTGTTATTTTCAGATCACATGACCCGACGCGCTTATGAGGGGGCGCGTAGCGTAAGCGCGTCAGTACGTTGCGCGATCGTATGCGCTCGCGTGCTTCCGGGTGCGCTTACGCAGTGCGTCATATGACGCATCACGCGGTTACGCGAAACGTCATGATGTTGTTTTCGTTCGCGAGAATAGCGCTAACGGGACGCTCACCGGTACCCGCCCCGGGGCGTGCCGTAACATTGCGCTTATCCGTGCGTTCACCGGTACGTGCCCCGGGAGCGCTCCGGGGCAAAAAAAACAACAAAAAAAACTATTACATAATTATACAATATAAAATTCGTTATAAATTTTTTTACTTTTTATACCTATAGAGATTTGCTATTAAAAAACCATTGAAATTCACTGAAAAAACCATAGGTTTCACACCAGTTATAGTTAGGAATTAGCATTTAAAAAACCTATTAAATTCACTGAAAAAACCATAGGTTTCACACCTGTCATAGTTAGCTGGAAGTTTTACTCGCATAAAACCATTGAAATTCCCACGTTATAGTTAGTTGGACTCACTATAACTTGCGCGTGCAATGCACTGCTGATGACATCACATATTACATCACTCATGACATGGTCAGTGACATCACTCATGACATCACTGATGACACCATCCTTGTGACAGAGTGACAGACCTCCTTTCACTGTAATGTAACCCTTGAAACACATATTCAAAAATAGAAACTAAAATTTTCAAAAAAATTGAGATACCCATACCAGTTACAACAACCAATTCAATAATTCCACCATCTACATACACATCCACTCATTCACCAAGAGTTCTATATAATCACTCATACGTATACTCACTCATCATATGTAGTGATACACCTATACATCCTGTTACACACCGACAGTCATCCAAAAGATACTCTCACACATACTCACACATGCAAATAATCTATTGAACATCCATTTATTTGCATATACAGCTATACACACACTACCACCTTACTGCTAAGGAATCTTACACATACTTACTCTCTTAAACAATCACTTATAGAAACACATACTTATTTAAACAGGAACTCTTACAATTCCTTACTCTCACATATAGTCACTTATATACATCAATATTCACATATACTACATTAAAACATATGTAGTTACTGATAAAGACAATAGTCAGTCATTCAGTCAGTAACGCACGCTGATACACAGTCATCCACCCATACAGTCCTGCACATATGCTGTCTTCAAAACATATACAAACAGAGAGTCAGTCACTCATGCATCTATGTTCTAAGTAATACCCCCACCAAACATATAGACACTCATATTGATATTAAAAAAAACATCTAATAACCCATATACATACACATGTAGCTACTCACCAACCCATGCAGCCACTTATACACAAAGTGAAACACTAATCCATATATTTAAATATTTAAACATTACTCACTAATATATGTATACACTAAGATACACTTAATAAGCCAGTGAACCAATCAATTGTTTTTAAAAAACATCCATGTAAACTCTTATTTAAACATTTATTCTTCCATCAACTTTTAGATATACATATATAACACATATTTATTTTTTAAAAATACACACATTCACTGGATGGTGTCATCAGTGATGTCATGAGTGATGTCACTGACCATGTCATGAGTGATGTAATATGTGACGTCATCAGCAGTGCATTGCACGCGCAAGTTATAGTGAGTCCAACTAACTATAACGTGGGAATTTCAATGGTTTTATGCGAGTAAAATTTCCAGTTAACTATAACTGGTGTGAAACCTATGGTTTTTTGAGTGAATTTAATAGGTTTTTTAAACGCTATTTCCTAACTATAACTGGTGTGAAACCTATGGTTTTTTCAGTGAATATATATATATATATATTAGGTAGTTATAGTTAGGATTGGCTACCATAGGAAATCCGCAACATTCTATTGGGAATAACTCTGGCGCCGGTTCAGGAAATTGCGTGTAATTTTCAAAAATTGTGGCCAGCTCCGCTCCGCTCCTTCCCTGAAAGTTTCGGGGGGATTCGTGGAGTGGGGGCTGAGAAAAAAGGGGGGTCCCAAAACATGTTTTCCCCATGTTAAATTCCATAGGACGGTCTGACCAGTCTACAGCCCGAACCGCTGAACGGAATTACGCCAAACTTGGCAAAATTGTAGGGACTGGTACACAGATGTGCCTTTGATATGTTTGCTGAAAATTGCTCCAGTGGTTTTTTTGAAAATTAACTTAAAAAACACATATATATCTATAGGCGCTCTCTGAGCGCTCACAGGTGCGCGTACCGGGGAGCGCACCCGGCGCGCTACGGGAGTGCGCGAGCGGAAAGCTGATTGGCTGTCGGGTGTCTGTCAACATTCTAAACAGTCCGGAGAGTCCGCCATCTTGTGTCTCGGTAGAATCGAGACACAAGAGGTGAAAAAGAAAGAGGGAAATAATTAAAAGGGGGCAGGGTAGACATCCCCTGACCCCCTAGGTTTTCTGAGGGGGGCCTAGAAGGACCCTGAAGGGATAAAAACCTTTTTATTTTATTTTTAATTTTCGCGGGGTAAGCGCTGGGTGCGCTCCCGGGTGCGCGCTCCGGTACGCGCACCCTGAGCGCACCACGGGGAAAAACAGTGTAAAAAAATAGAGTAAAAAAATAAAGTAGACTGTTTAGAGGAAAGTGATGCATTGCTGTGTGTCACAAAAATGATGCAACTCCAGCAATGCATCCTTTCACATGGGGCCAGTCCCATGTGAACGGGCCTGCGTCAGTCTTACGCCTGCTGTGAGGCAGGCGTAAGATTTTGACGCAATGGTATCCTAAAAGTGACGCAGTGAAATCTCATAGATTTCACTGCATCACTTCTACGACCCTTTCTTGCGTCAATACGCCCCCTTTGCATACATTACACCTGGCGCAGGTATAATGTGGCGCAGGCGTTTACAAAGTGACGCATCTACCTAGATGCGTCACTTTGTAAATATGACTCAACAAGCTGCATTTTTTACAGCACTGGCGCGTTACAAAAAGTGACGCACCGGTGGCGTAAAAGTGACGCATGGTCTCATAAATGAGGCCTTCAGTCTTCTACTCTTATTTTTTCTTTCACTTTCTCTGTTTCTTCACTGCCTTACTCACCTTGTCTCACACTCAATTGACTTTATCGTTACAAAAAGTGACGCACCGGGCGGCGTAAAAGTGACGCATGGCCTCATAAATGAGGCCTTCAGTCTTCTACTCATGCGTCATATTTAATGTATGACGCATTATGTTGCAAGGAGTTACAGATACATTAGTATTTCGGACGTATCTGTAAGCGCAAAAGTGATGCATTGCTGGAGTGTGTCACAAAAGTGACGCAACTCCAGCAATGCATCACATGGGTCTGGCCCCATGTGAAAGGGCCTGCATCACTCTTACGCTTGATGTGAGGCAGGCGTAAGATTTTGACGCAACGGTGTCCTAAAAGTGACGCAGTGAAATCTCATAGATTTCACTGCGTCACTTCTATGACCCTTTCTTGCGTCAATACGCCCCCTTTGCATACATTACACCTGACGCAGGTATAATGTGACGCAGGGGTTTACAAAGTGACGCATCTACCTAGATGCGTCACTTTGTAAATATGACTCAACAAGGTGCATTTTTTACAGCACTGGTGCGTTACAAAAAGTGATGCACCGGGCGGCGTAAAAGTGGCTCATGGCCTCATAAATGAGGCCATCAGTCTTCTACTCATGCGTCATATTTAATGTATGACGCATTATGTCGCAAGGAGTTACAGATACGTCAGTATTTCTGACGTATCTGTAAGCGCAAAAGTGATGCATTGCTGGAGTGTGTCACAAAAGTGACACAACTCCAGCAATGCATCCTTTCTCATGGGGCCAGCCCCATGTGAAAGGGCCTGCGTCACTCTTACGCTTGCTGTGAGGTAGGCGCAAGATTTTGACGCAACGGTGTCCTAAAAGTGACGCAGTGAAATCTCATAGATTTCACTGCGTCACTTCTACAACCCATGTTTTGCGTCAATACGCCCCCTTTGCATACATTACACCTGACGCAGGTATAATGTGGCGCAGGGGTTTATAAAGTGACGCATCTACCTAGATGCATCACTTTGTAAATATGAATCAACAAGGTGCATTTTTTACAGCACTGGTGAGTCACAAAAAGTGACGCACCGGTGGCGTAAAACTGACGCATGGTCTAATAAATGAGGCCTTCAGTCATCTACTCTTATTTTTTCTTTCACTTTCTCTGTTTCTTCACTGCCTTACTCACCTTGTCTCACACTCAATTGTCTTTATCCAGTCTGTATCTCCACTCTTTCCTAAACATCACTGCTCTTTTCTTACCCTTCCACACCCCTGGTCCTTTACTACATTTTCTTCACTTATCCTCATTCCCCATGTTCACTCTCTTTCTCCTCACTCTCCTTCCCCACACTCACCTTCTTTCAGTCCCCCTACTTCACTTCCCTTCCCCTCTCGTCCCTTTCTTTGCTTTCTTACTCATTTACGTCTCCTCTCTCACTGCACTCCACTTCAGTTACTCTTTTTCATTTTTTAAGAATGCAGCTCTCTGATGAGAATTGGAGGTAGTTCTGAAACAAACTTTTTTTTTTCTTCTTTTTTCCTTTTTTTTAACAAAAACAAAAACAGCGAATAGGAAACGGCTCAACAGGAGCAAAAAAAAAAAAACCAAAATTAGGACTGGGGACGGCAGCGGTGGTTCTCTAATGCTCGAACCATGAGCATAACACTTTGTTCCCCATAACAAAGTAGCTGATCACATTTTCTGCATTTAATTACGGCTTCATTAAAAGCAGGCTGAATATTAGGGATCAGCTCTTCTGGTCGCCCCCTCACCGATGTAGTTGGTCCTCCGGTTGAAGTAGAGGCACCATCCCGGGGAGCCTCTCGTGCCAGAGCCCTGACACTCTCCCAGGCATAGTTCTGGGGATGCCTTCTCTGCACGTGGCGAATCATGGTAGAATTATCAAAACTGTACTTCCTTGAGGGGTCTCCTCTGGAAAGCACAGTGTGGCAGATCTTACACTCCACCTTTGGAGCATTTACTTTCTTTCGTCCCTCAGGTACATCAAAAAATTTCCAGATAAAATGTTCCTTAAATCTAGGCTGAGGAACTTCTTCATCTATAAATCCCTCTGTGTCATCACCGCTGCTGGATGCTCTGGCAGCCATGATAATCCAACAAAGATTAAAGAGCAAAAAGACAGGTCTTGCAGTCACAAAAGTGAAAGAAGAAGTGAAGGAAATGGGTGGTGATTTCATTCTTTGTAAAAAACTGTTAGTAACCAATGAAAAGAGTTATTTTAAGGTCACATGACTTGACGCGCTTACGCTGCGCGCACCGGAGCGCTTCCGGGAGCGCTTACGCGGCGCGAACGTAGGCGCTTCCGGGGGCGCTTACGCGGCGCGCCTAAGTGACGTTTTGATCGCTTTACGGAAATGCAAAATCATTTTCATTTCGTAAATCAAAAATACTGCTTTTATAAGTATGGTACTGAATGTCTTGCATTATTATTTAGTTTTCATACATATTTTTTTTTACGAATGTAGAAATAGCGCTCTCGGTGCGCTCTCGGGAGAGCTAACCGGTGCGCACACCCTGAGCGCTCCAAGGCAAAATGGTACCGGTAAGCTTACCGGTGCGCGCACCCTGAGCGCACCAGGAAAAAATTTAAAAAAAATATATATACATTGAACAAATAATTAAAAAAAATATATATATATAATTAATTGTAGTAAAAAACAGCTAATAAAAAAAAAATCGTAGGTTACAAAGTCGATATACAAAGGAATTAGATTTAAAAAAAACTATGAAATTCACTGAAAAAACCATAGGTTTCACAAACGTTATAGTTAGGAATTAGTTTTTAAAAAACCTTTGAAATTCACTAAAAAAAATAGGTTTCACACTCGTTATAGTTAGGAATTAGCATTTAAAAATCCTTTCAAATTCACTGAAAAAACCATAGGTTTCACACCAGTTATAGTTAGCTGAACATTTTACTCATACAAAACCATTGAAATTCCCACGTTATAGTTAGTTGGACTCACTATAACTTGCGCGCCCGCATCCACTGCTGATGATGTCACATATTACATCATTCATGACATGGTCAGTGACATCACTGATGACATCTCAAATGACATCACTGATGACATCACTGATGACATCATCTAGTAAATGTGTGTTCCTGAAAATTAAATATTAAAAATGTGTTTAACATATTGTAGAATGAGTGTATGTATGAGTGTTTGGATAATGGATTTAGTAGGTGTATGACTGACTGTATGAGTGGGAGATTAAATGTGTCTTACTGAATGCATGGGTTAGTAACTAAACTGTCTGAATGTGCGCATCATTATATATTATGCATGTGTTCATCAGTAGCTATATGAGTGGCTATATGGGTTATTGATTAGTTGTCCAAGTATTTGTATGTGAGGGTGAGTGTGTGTGTAGGTGGCTGGGAGGTGTGTGACTCTGTGCATATATGTGTGAGCAGTTGATTCACTTGGTATATGGGTTCAACAGTGCATGTGGAAAGAGCTGTATGGGTGGTTGACTGTCTGCATGGGTGTGTTGGTGAGTGAATAGCTAAATCAGTGTTCCATGTCCAAGTAAGTGCATATGTAAAACACAGTGCATGTGAGAGTTGGCATATATGAATGACTAAACATGAGAGCCTGTGATTGCGTAAGTGACTGTATGGATAAATGTGTACTTGTATCAGTGATTGTAAAAGAGAGTAAGTATGTGTTAGTATATGTTTGAATGAGTAAGGTTTAGTGTGTATAACTGTGTAGTTGAGGAAATGGGAGTGTGATTGATTCTTTGCATAACTGACTAGGTGTGTGAGTAACTTTGTGGATGAGTGTCAGCATGTGAGTGTCTGTATAGGTGTATGAGTGGATATGATAGTGTTCTATTGATGAGTGACTGTATGTAGGAGTAATTGTATGGGTGAATGAGTGGATGTGTGTGAAGACCTAGGAATCAGTGAGTGCGTATGTAGTTACGGGTATTGGTGTGTCAATAATTTCAGGAATGGTAGTTTGTATTTAACACTGGTTGTATCAAAGGTTAGATTAGAGTGTGAGGAGGTGCTTCGTATTATCACATGGATGATGTAATCAGTGATGTAATCAGTGATGTCATTTGAGATGTCATCAGTGATGTCATCAGTGATGTCATCAGTGATGTCATCAGTGATGTCACTGACCATGTCATGAATGATGTAATATATGACATCATCAGCAGTGGATTGCGGGCGCGCGAGTTATAGTGAGTTCAACTAACTAGAACGTGGGAATTTCAATGGTGTTGTATGAGTAAAGTGTTCAGCTAACTATAACTGGTGTGAAACCTATGGTTTTTTCAGTGAATTTGAAAAGTTTTTTTAATGCTAATTCCTAACTATAACGACTGTGAAACCTATGGTTTTTTCAGTGAATATATATATATGTATGTATTCACTGAAAAAACAGAGGTTTCAGGGACGTTATAGTTAGTTGGACACATCACTCGTAAAATTCAGGCGTTATAGTGAGTTCAGCTAACTATAACTCATGCCCTAGCAGTGCACTGCTGATGACGTTGCATATTACATCATTCATGACATGGTCAGTGACATCACTGATGACATTAATGATAACATCTCACATGATATCACTAATGACATCATCCACGTAAAAATCTGATGCACCTCCTCACACCCTAATATAACCTTTCACACGCACTCTCTAAAATACAGATTACCATTTTGGAAACCATAGACACACCAATGCCAGTTACTACATATGCACTCACTGATTCTGAGGACTGCACACAAATCCACTCATTCAGCCATACAGTCACTCATACATGCAGTCACTCATCAATACAACACTATCATATGCACTCATATACCTATACAAACACTCACACACTGCCACGCATCCAAAGTTACTCACACACCAAGTCAGTCATGCAAATAATCAATCACACTTTCATTTACTCACCTATACAGTTATACACACACCACCTCACTTATTCATACAGATACTAACGCATACTTACTCTCTTTTTACAATCTCTGATACAAGTACACACTCATCCATACAGCCACACTCACAATCATTCACTCTCACATATAGTTATTTATATACACCATCACTCATATATACTGCCTTTTACATATGTAGTTACTCACACATGTACCACTGAGATATCAATCCACACACCAACACACCCCTACACACACTCAACCACCCATACAGCCCTTCACAGATGCACTCTTAAACCCATACACCCAGTGAATCACCCACTCACACATCTATGCACAAAGTCACACCCCCCACCCACCCACACAGGCATTCAGGCACCCATACAGATACTCAGACAACCATTCAATAACCCATATAGACACTCAAGTAGCTAGTCAACAACCCATGCAGCCGCTTACACATCAACTGACAGACTGATACAGACATTCACAGAGTTTAGTCACTAACCCATGCATTCAGTAAGACACGTTTAATCACTCACTCACAGTTAGTCACACACCTAATAAATCATCCATTCAGACAATTTTACACCCACTCATTCTTCAATACACCTTGGCATATATAAATATTTAAACTTTACAGAAACACACAGTCACTGGATGATGGCATCATTGATGTCATCAGTGATGTACTTTGAGATGTCATCAGTAATGTCCCTGACCATGTCAAGAATGAGGTAATATGTGATGTCAACAGCAATGCACTGTGGGGCGTGAGTTAGAGTTATGTCAAACAACTATAACGGGCGAATTACTCTGGTTTTGTGTGAGGGAAATGTTCAACTAACTATAACGTCCCTGAAACCGGTGTTTATTCAGTGAATATATATATATATATATATATATATATATATATATATATATATATATATATATATATATATATATATATATTTGCCACCAAAGTAATCCCGTTACCGAGGGCACACTTTTCACAGCCGGTGCGAGTCTCAGGGACGGGCGTTCCCTGTAATTCATTTGCCACCAACTGGAATTATACTCGCACTCCACCAGGATGTTTTTCTACAGCAGGTTTATTGTTAACCAACGCGTTTCAATCTTTCGATCTTGCTCACGGTTACAAACATTTGTCCCTTCTTGGTTTCCACATTTATACCAGGAAATCATGCCTGCATTGTTATGATGCATTATGGTACTGGTAGTTGCGTTATTGTTTTAAACATTTCATCTTTACCAGAATATCATGCTAGCATTATTATGATGCACTATGGTACTGGTAGTTACATTCACAATGTTGTCATTTATATCATGTCTATGGCAAAAACATGGTTGCATGCAAAGTGCTGGTGTTGGCCAATGTACAAGTGTATAATTCTTTACATGTGTAGATTGCGCTCATTCTATCCACGACTCTGTTATCTCTAAGTGAGATACATTCAGTTCAATTAGCACATCCAATTTTAGTGTAATTGTGTGTGCTTTCTCATGGTTCATGTACTTTACATTTTTGATATGGCGCAATATAATCTTATGTAGGGACTAAGTGCCCTCATTCTCAGACATTTATACTTTCTACACATTAGTCCTCCATATATATTGTTCCCCACCAGATTGTCTATTTGGGTGTTAGGATTAATCAAAGTTGCACATAAAGTTCTTCATCGCCATTTAATCCTCCAGGGATTTTTGTTTTGAATCGAATTATCAATCTTGACTCTAATCTCCGTAAGGTCATCAGTCTATTTCCACCTCTTTCTTTTATTGACACTGTTGCTAGTCCACAGTATGTCATATCCTTCCATGTCTTTTTCTCTTTTGCATGGGTTAACATGTGCTTAGCCATAGCATAACTTAAGTCACAATTCTCAATGGCTCGGATATGTTCCAATATCCTTTTGTGTAAAGGACAGATGGTGCTCCCGATGTACCTCTTACCACAAAAGCATTGCAATAAGTACACCACATGTGTTGTTTTGCACGTGATGGTGCTTTCCACTGTGAAGAGTTTTCCTTTCGGATCCTTTATTTTGGATAGATTGCGTCCAACTTGGCAGGCCTTGCTTTGCATGCATTTTGTAAAACCCTGTCGTTTTCCATCTAGCCAATTCTTAATCTTTTTCTTCTCTTCAAAGTGGCTATTGACCAGTTTGTCCTGTAAGGACGGTGCTTTTCTGAATGTCATTTTAGGAAACTGGCCAAGTTCTTTTCCTATGTCCGGATCTTTTTGCAGGACATGCCAATATTTTTGTAGTGTTTTCCGTATTTTATGACTCTCTTTTGAGTAGGTCAGTATCATTCTGATTGGTTCCTTCGTGTTTTTTTCGGTTTTTATTTCTTGCTGCGGTATCAATGTTTCAATTCGATTCTTTTTTCTTGCTCTTTGTTCACCTCGATCTATGTCACATTTTTTGTATCCCCTGTTACTGAATCTGTTTGCAGTTTCTTTGAATTTCTTGTTCATTTCAATTTGATTAGAACAGTTCCTCTTCATCCGGATGAATTCACCATACGGTATATTATTTTTTTAAACTTCAGGATGAAAACTTCGTCCATGCAATATGCTGTTCGTAGCTGTTATTTTTCTGTGGACAGTAGTTTCAAGTTGACCATTCTGGACATAGACCTTGGTATCCAAGAATACCACTTCTTTTGTGCTTATATCGTGAGTGAACTTCAATCCTATTTCATTTTTATTCAGGATGTCCATATATGCTAGAAATTCATAATTTGGCCCATTCCATATCAGGAATAAGTCATCAATAAATCGCAGCCAGAGGATTACTCTGGCTGTCAATTGGTCGTTTCCTTCTCTCCAAGCCACCAGTTTCTCCCACCATCCCATCACTAGGTTGGCGTAGCTTGGAGAGAAGGAAACTCCCATTGCTGTCCCACAGATTTGGGTGTAATGTATCTTGTTGAAAAGAAAAACGTTATTACTAAGGCACATTTCCACCATTTCGACTAGCATATTACAATGCTTCAATTGGTCTAGGGGTTTTTGTTTCAAGAAATATTTTACTGCTGTCAGCCCCAGTTCGTGATTGATAGAGGTGTAAAGAGATACACCATCTATGGTTACCAGCCGGTAACCATCCATCCATTCAGTGTTCATCAACTGTCTGAGGAAATCCCCCGTGTCTTTTATGTACGATGGTAAGGTAGGCACAATGGGGGCTAAAAAATGATCAACATAAATGGCGACATTCTCATATAGAGGCCCACAACTGGAGATGATCGGTCTCCCAGGGTGTTTGTTCAATGTCTTGTGGACTTTCGGGAGAAAGTATAACAGTGGGGTGATCGGGGTTTGGTTGTTGAGGAATTGCACTTCGTTCTCGTTTAATAGACCCGATTCCTGCCAGTGTTTTAATCAGATTTCTAGGTCTATTGTCATTTCAATGATTGGATTCTTTTCCAGCCTTTGATAGTTCTTAGTATCCAATTAATTGGCGCATCGCCTCTTTCATGTAATCTGATTTATTTTGGATTACTATATTCCAGCCTTTATTGGCGGGTTTTATTTCAAGATGTTCATTTGCCATCAAAGTTTCCAATGCTTTCTTCTGTCGTTAGGTTTTCTTTTTGTTTCTTGTTGGTGTTACTCAGTTTGTCCAGTTCCTCATTTACCAGATCATAAAAAATTTCAATTTTATTGCCAGGATGTAAAATGGGACAAAATTTTGATTGCTTCTTAAAGGTTGTACCTGGATGACTGCTAGTTAGTTGCCCCATTTCATTCAGTATTTGAGTGTCTGGGATGTTCTCTTCAGTAATTTCATGTGCTAATTCATGGGCGGTTCTTAATGCCGGTACATCTTGAATCCTCCATCCTTGATTATCATTAGTTGAAGTATCTACAGTTGTAGGGTCTGTGTTTTGTATCCCTCGCTTTTTAAAGTACTTCGCTTGTTTAATCTTTCTCACATATTTATAAAAGTCTATTTTGGTTTCCACCGGATCCCAATGTCTTTCCGGACAGAAGGTCAAGCCTTTGTTCAATAAAGTTTCTTCCGCTCTAGTGAGTACGTGCTTAGATAGATTGATGATCAGGTATGGTTCATTTTCTTTCGGATTATTTACACATTCGTTGTCCTCTTCCTCAAATTGTATCCTTGGTTTTTTCCTTTGTTATGTTATGTTATGTTATGTTATATTAATTTTTATATAGCGCACGGCTACTCAAAAAGAGTGTCCCGGCGCTTTAATAATGAGACCTACGACGAAATAACACAACACAGTAATAAAAACAACAGGCTGGCCCAGTAGAAGAAAAAGGAGAGAAGAAAACCTAGATGGTAAACAACCAGGTCTTTAAACCCTTCCTAAAATCAAGTAGACTAGTGGAACCCCGGAGTGTCAGCGGCAGGGAATTCAACAGCTGTGGTGCCAGCAGTCCAAAGGAGCGGCCTCCAATGCGAGCTCTTTTTACACGTGGCACCACCGCCAAAAACAGTGATTCCGATCTGAGAGAGCGGGCCGGGTGATAGAAGGCAAGTCTCCTTTGGACATACTTCGCTCCTTCAGCATGGAGGGCTTTATAGGCCAGGGTTAATGCTTTAAAGGCAATCCTCTTGCGGATAGGCAGCCAGTGTAAGGTCTGCAAAAGACCCGCCACACTGGCTCGCCTATTTAAGCCATAAATGGCTCTCGCAGCAGCATTCTGCACAACCTGGAGCCGCTGCAGCAGATACTCTGGCAGGCCCAGGTACAGGATATTGGCATAATCCAGCCTAGACCCGATCAAAGCCTGCACGGTCAGTTTCCGATGTTCTTCCGACAAGAGGGGTAAAAACTTCCTCAGCACCTTGAGGAGGCCAAAGCAGGTCCCCGTCACTCCCAGGACCTGCGATCTCATCGTCAGGGCCTTGTCCATCTTGACCCCTAGGTTCTTAGCTACTAAAGATGGACAAGATGGTGGAAACATGATGATAGGCCACCAGGCTTGCCAGTCAGGGTCCGACGCACACCCAAAGAAGAGTACCTCAGACTTCTCCGAGTTACATTTGAGGCAGTTCAAGTGAAACCATCTAAAGACAGCCTCAAGGCAGTCCCGGATACTCTCCCCATTAAAATCTCCTCCACTCTTACAAGAGAAGAGGAGCTGTGTGTCGTCGGCATAGGACACGATCCGGGCCCCGAAAGACTCCGCCAGTGCCGCCAAAGGGGTCATAAAGATGTTAAAGAGGGTCGGGCTCAATATAGAGCCCTGCGGGACCCCGACTCCCAGTGGCGGCATCACGGCCGAGTCCGGGGAGGCCCAGACCGTTTGTCGGCGGTCAGCTAGGAAGGATGAAAACCAGCTGAACACCGTCCCCCTAAGGCCAATCTCATAGAGTCTAGCGAGAAGGCCCTCATGGGGAACGGTGTCAAAGGCCGCCGACAAGTCCGACATGACCAGCATAGCCTTACCCCCAGAGTCCAGTACCCCTTTAATGTCTTCCGACACCTCCAGGAGCGCTGTCTCTGTGCTGAGGTTTGGGCGGAAGCCGGATTGAGTGGCGTGCAGAATCTCATGCATTTCCAGAAAATTGGAGAGCACCGTGTGTATGTGCTTCTCCAGGATTTTCATGAGAGCTGGCAGGAGAGAAATCGGTCTATAATTGACCGGTGCCTCCGGATCAAGGCCAGGCTTCTTCAGCAGGGGAATGACCATTGCCTGCTTCCATGCTTGCGGAACCACACCCTGGCTCAACGAGAGGTTCAAAAGTGGATTGGCCAACGGGTTTATAGCTTCCGCCATTTTAGCTAAAAACTTACCCGGGCAGGGGTCCAGGGGCGACCCAGATTTAAGATTGCCCATAAGCACTAAGGAGGCAGAGGCTGAAATGGGGGGGAAGATTGCCAGCATCGGGCCTGATGAAACCGCAAGGCGCAAGTCATCCTCGATGTTGATCAACCCTGCGGGTGCCGCCAGTTGAAAAGAGTCCTGTATAAGCTTAATCTTGCTGGTGAAGAAGTTAGCAAGATCCAAAGCCCAGGACTTAGGGGGCATGCCTCGGGAAGCATTGGAACGAGAGACTGTAAATTCTCTAACTATGGAGAAAATCTCCTTGCAGGAGTTGGAGGCGGCTTCTATTCTCCCCGCAAGATAGGCTTTTTTCCCCAGGCGAATGTCCCGCTGATATGCCTTAACCGCTGCCTTATAGATCAGTCGTGCCTCAGGACCATATTGAGAGCGCCAAGCTCTTTCCGCCGCCTTACAAGACTGTCGAGCGACCGACAGTGCCGCCGTAAACCAAGGGGCCGAAACCCGTTTCGGTGTTAAGCGGGGGGCCATCACAGGGGCAAGGTCATTTAGCCTGTCCAAGAGCCAAGCCTGCAGAGACTCAAGATCCCTCTCCAGGTCTCCTGAGAGGGGGCACGGATGATCCAGCGCGGCCTGAGCAAGCATCGCTGGGGTCACACAATGGTAAGCACGAAGGGCGCGGCGCTGTTGCTGGAATGCAGAATTGGCGAGTCTCGCTGTGCCTTTAACCAAAAATTTGGCTAACCTATGGTCTGACCACAGCACCGGAATAATCTCCTTAACCTCCAAAGGAGATGTCGAAAAGACCTGATCAAGGGTATGTCCCTTATCATGTGTTGGTCCCCGAAGGTACGGGATCAGGCCCAAGGGGGCAGTAGCCTCCAAAGATTTGGTAGTATACGGGTCTGATAGGTCATCCATGCGGAAGTTGAAATCTCCAGCGACAATACAATGTTCTGTTTTCTGGTTTTGCGTTTTTTTCCCCTGATGCTTGTGATCCAGTCCCTCTTCCTTGTCCTCTCGGGAAGCCCCTTCCTCTGCCTTTGCCTCTTCCTTTTGGTAATTGTTGGTCGAAATATACCAATTCCATTTCCTCTAAAAAAGATCGTTTTTGACCTTGTGGTATCGGTGCTTCATTATCACTGAAGTCAGTATCTGATTCGCTTGGGGTCACATTCATTGCTGTTGTTGGGGGTTTCTTATTTGCCTTTAATTGTTGTTTGAGATTTATGAAGCGTTTGGCGAAAGTGAGGATTGTTCCTGAGGCATAATCGTGTTTGTCTCTTCTATATTTTCTTTCTTTTCTTTCCTCTACCTCTTTCTCATGTTTGTCTATATTGGATTCCATTGTTTTACGTAATTTCTTTTTTTCATCCTCTTTATTGATTTCCAATATTTTTGCTTCAATATCTTCCACCTTTTTCTTTATTTCATCAATATCTATTTTAGCATGTTTGACAATTATCATCATCATGTTATAAGAACACTGCAAGTTGTTGTTCCCCCAATCTATCAGCATCTCAGGTCTTGTGTCTGGGTGGTTGGGGATCGTGAATATCCTCAATCCTCTTGGTGCCATTTTTTCTTCTAGGTATTTCTCCATTGTGAGAATTTCCCAGCTTTTTGTTATATCTTTTTTCAAGACCTTTTCCAATTGAAAAAATAATTGTTTCAATGTGATTTCCCCAGTTGTTGTTGATACCTCGGTGTTACTTTTTTCTGTTCCATTTGATGTCGTTTTCATAAACATTGCCTCTGCTCTCTGTGCATGTTTGAGAGCTCTTTCTTCCATTATTTTACTTGCAATTCCCTTGTGCCGTATTCTTTTCACTCAGTTATACAGAATAACTTTGAGACAAAGCGTTTTTTGTGGTATTAACTCCAAAGTATTTCCTGCTACGTCCTGGTGAGTTTCTATGCAAATGCGCAACGTTCGCGGTAGTTTAAATAATTATACTGTCGCTTCAATTGCCCAAATGTACTCGCTGCGACTTAATGCAAGGCAAATGGTTTTCAGCACGTCAGTGCTTTGCGCTCTCACCTTAGCTGTAGGTTCGCGCTTCACTCCGCCATCTGTGCCTCTGTTTTCATTTGCCGAGCACTTTTCTTTGGATCAATGTACACTCTCGCAATCCGGGAAGGCTCTCTCTTTTCCAAGTTCGACGTGTCTGTCTTTGCACGTCGCCGCGTTCAACAATCCTCCGCGGCTCCCACTTGTCTCCCCAGATGAAACGAATATCCTTGCAGCTCGGCGAGTTTTCTCTCACAAGCTCACAGCCCGCAGGGTCCGTTATCACACGTAAACGTGTTTACCGGTCTCCGTTTACATATATTAGCACGTTTACCAGATCTCCGCTGATTACGCCTGTTTAAGTCCAGACAATGAAGAAACCAAAGAATCGTCGGGTGCACCTCAGTATTTTAAATTTGCCACCAAAGTAATCCCGTTACCGAGGGCACACTTTTCACAGCCGGTGCGAGTCTCAGGGACGGGCGTTCCCTGTAATTCATTTGCCACTAACTGGAATTATACTCGCACTCCACCATGATGTTTTTCTACAGCAGGTTTATTGTTAACCAACGCGTTTCAATCTTTCGATCTTGCTCACGGTTACAAAAATTTGTCCCTTCTTGGTTTCCACATTTATACCAGGAAATCATGCCTGCATTGTTATGATGCATTATGGTACTGGTAGTTGCGTTATTGTTTTAAACATTTCATCTTTACCAGAATATCATGCTAGCATTATTATGATGCACTATGGTACTGGTTGTTACATTCACAATGTTGTCATTTATATCATGTCTACAGCAAAAACATGGTTGCATGCAAAGTGCTGGTGTTGGTCAATGTACAAGTGTATAATTCTTTACATGTGTAGATTGCGCTTATTCTATCCACGACTCTGTTATCTCTAAGTGAGATACATTCAGTTCAATTAGCACATCCAATTTTAGTGTAATTGTGTGTGCTTTCTCGTGGTTCATGTACTTTACATTTTTGATATGGCGCAATGTAATCTTATATATATATGCTCCCTGTCCCACTGAAAGTCAAGGCACTCGCGGGTAGGTGCGGTATGCGGTAGTGGGTGCCCGCAACAACACAACGCTCAACTCCAGAGAATCCCCCTCCGAAGAACCGCACTCATGAAACCAAAAGTTTTCGGTGCTCACACCAGCATCATTTATTTACAGAGCTAACAGACGCGTTTCAGCATCAAGCCGTCGTCAGTGTTAGTTACGCATTGCACGTTATGATGGGTATTAATGCAGTCACATTTTACTAAACATAGTTGGTGGACTGGATGTTACGCTAATGGACGCCATCTTTGAGCGTGCAAACACATCATTGAATCCATTTCTTTGTTTTAAATCGCGCTCGCTCAGCATTAGCGTAAGCAAAGTAAAAATATCGCCGTGTATCGGCATAGCTCCCCGCATCACAACATTGCGGGGAGGTTGAGGGGAGTGCAAAGCCTCGCAACTCCTATTAACACTATCACCAGTCCATCAAGCCATTTATTGGCAAGTCACTTTGTCAGTTACAAACAAATAAAGCATTTTTGTGCACTTTACTATTTACATATTCTACATATTCTACAGCCAAAATGATCAGTTCTACACATTTTTCATATATTCCATCTCACATTCCATCTCAAATGTTTTCAAATTTTCAATCCCCAATTACGATCCCAGCTCTCACCCTCCCAATCACTGTTCTTACATTCCTTATAGTGATATACAGCTATACCAATTGATTAGGTTGGATTATGTAAATAAGTAGGATAAAACCATACGGAGGGAGGAGTCCAATGAGATAGCATAAAAGGAAAGGTAGGAAAGAAGGAAAAAGAAAAGAAAAGAAAAGAACGCCTAGTAGAACGCAACCAATCAATCAAAACAAATCGAGTCAAGTTATTTTCGGAGGGAGTGGTTCATTTCTGGTCAGAGTCATCCTACTAATTCAGTGTGTCTATCTTAGTCCTAGATATTACAAACAACCAACGACTCTGGGACCAGAAGACAGTTCTATTGATTTCATAGTCTCATCTATTGGTTATTTTCCTAGATGGACAGCCAATTCCTCCCCGCTATTTAATCCTCGTGGTGCCTTTGTCATCAGGTCTATAATGTACCTGGATTCCAGGCGTCTCAGCTTCTTAAGTCTAACTCCTCCTCTCACACTTTCAGGCACAAAATCTAGGCCGAAGTATTGCAATTTACTTCTGTCCCTTCCATGTATCTGATCAAAATGTCTTGCGACGGGGTAGGATGGGTCTCCGGGAAGGTGGCGGTGTGGAAGGAGGAGTTGATGATGTCCCGGAGATGGGGTGCGATGATGGCGTCGGCTTTGTTGAAGATGTGGTGTGGGCAGGGGTCGGTCGGAGATCCGGAGTGGATGGAGTTCATCGTGCGGGTGGTGTCTTCAGTGTTGATCGGGGTCCAGTTGTAGAGGGTGGTGGTGGCAGGCGTTGATTCGGTGGTCGGGTGTGTGGTCTGTGCGTCGAAGCTGTTGTGTATGTCTGCGATCTTGCGATGGAAGAATGAGGCGAGTGAGTCGCAGAGGTCTTGCGAGGGGGTGATGTCGTTGTTTCCGGCACTGGGGTTGGAGAACTCTTTGACGATGCTGAAGAGTTCCTTGCTGTCGTGGGCATTGTTGTCCAGTCGTTCTTTGAGTGCCGACTTCTTGGTGGCGCGGATCAGCTGGTGGTGTTTGCGGGTGGCGTGCTTGAGGGCGGTCCTGTTGTCTGTGGTCTGGTCGAGGCGCAGGTTTTTTCGAGGGTTTTCTTGGATTCCTTGAGTTTGTTGGTGAACCAGGGGGTTTTCTTGCTGTTGGTTCTGCTGGGAGGGTTCTTTAGTGGTGCGAGGTCGTCGGCACAGGCGGTCAGCCACTTGGCGAGGTTGCTGGCTGCTTCGTTTGGGTCCACTGTGTTGGTGGGTGTGTTCTGGCTGAGGGAGGCGGTGAGCTGCTCGGTGGTGATATTGTTCCAGCTCCGGCGGGGAACCTGTTGCGGGTGGTGGTGGGTCGCAGTTTTCATGAAGCTGAAGTGGACACAGCTGTGGTCTGTCCAGTGGAGTCCGGTGGCGTGGCTTAAGGAGATGTGCTTGCTGGATGAGAAGACGGGTCAAGCGTGTGGCCGGCGTAGTGGGTGGGAGTGTTCACCAGTTGCTTGAGTCCGAGGTTGGCGAGGTTGTCCAGCAGGGCAGTGGTGTTTCTGTCGTTGTTGTTTTCCAGGTGGAAGTTGAGGTCCCCTAGGAGGATGTAGTCGGCGGAGGGCAGGGCGTACGGGCTGATGAAGTCTGCGATGTCTTCGCTGAATTGTGTGCGGGGTCCCGGTGGTCTGTAGATGAGGGTGCCTCGGAGGGTGGTCTTGGGGTCAGTGTGTATCTGGAAGTGTAGATGTTCGGCGGCGGTGAAGGTTTCGGCGGCATTAGTCGAGATGCGGATGGTGTTCTTGTGTACGATGGCGATGCCTCCACCCGTCTGGTTGACGCGGTCCTTCCGGGACCCTCAGTGGGATTGCCCTAAATAAATAAAGACATTTGGGCAGAATGTTCATTTTAATTTTATTCACGCGACCAAAAATGATGAGTGGGAGCTTATTCCATGATTTTAATGTAATGACTCTTGCTGATAGCAAAGTTTCATAATTTAATTTTACGATATTAAAAACCACGGAACACAACCTAATACCTAAGTAATCCATTGATGTAGTAGCCCCTTGAATTGGGGAATTAGGGGTAAAATTCAAAAGAACCTGTGTTTAACCCAGATTCAGTTTGTAACCAGAAAATTCACCAAAAGTATGTGATTCCTGAAAAATATGAGTAATTGCTGTTGCAGGGTTAGTGGAAAAGATTGCCGCATCATGGGCATATGCCTTCAGTTTAAGTTGTCAACCATCGAATATCCATGACTGGATACCGATATCCCGAAAAAGGGACTGCAAATTCGGTTCTATATATAGAGTGAAAAGGAGGGGTGAAAGTAGACACCAATGACTTGTCCCACTATAAATACGGAAAAACTCAGAATAATTTCCAGGATATGCAACTCGGGCACGAGGGCTCTTGTAAAGTGCCTGGATCAGTTTAACAAAACCCTTCTCTATACCAAAGGCAGAGAGCATGACCCATAGGCAATCCCAAACAACACAGTTGAATGCCTGCTTTGCATCAAGAAAGATCATGTCAATATTCATGTTGCATTTTTCCACAACATCGAATGCAGTAATTGCTGTATTAATATGCTCTGTGGTGTCCCTACCTATGACAAATCCATGCTGCTGTGGGGATTCTAACACAGAGATCAATGGAGCAAGGTGGCAGGCTAATATTTTAACAAACCATTTAGCATTTTAATTTATCAATTAGATGTGTCTATAATCAGCCGGGTTGTCCTTTTATACCACTATATTAGTTTTATTCCAGCTATCTGGGATGGTCCCTTCAGTCTGAATAAATTGTATAACATGATAAAATTCCACGCTCAATATTTCTCTAAATGTTTTATAAAACTCCATAGGGAGTGCATCCTCCCCAGCAGCCTTGCCCAATGGAAGGTCCATAAGTGCATCCTCAATTTCCAGTCTTGAGAGATCTGTCTGCAGATCATACTCATGGTGCTCTGTAAGAGATTGTAAATGAAACTGTTGATATATTCCCGACACTTTGCCATTTCAAACACTTTGTGACTGGCTGTATAGCCTGCCGTAAAACTGAAAGAACTAATCCAGGATAAGTTTAGGTTTAGTATAAAGCCTGCCACCTAATCCCTTAATGGCCTGACTTCTAACCTTCATTTGTTATTCTGCAATTTAGTATGCTAATACATGTCCGATACTCCCCCCCATATTCATACTGGAGCTTCTTATACTTCACAAATCTAGTCTCAAACTGTTCCTTCAATCTGCGTCCAGCATCAGATCGCATTTCTAGCAGTTGTCCAAATATTTGGCATTCATCATTAGCACCATGTATAATTTTGATGGCATGCAATAACTCAAGTTGAAGAACAGTTTGACGCAGGGTATATGCTTCTTCAGTAATAGCTCTATTTTGCTTCATCACATATTGTAGCGTTGTGCAGCGAACATATGCTTTCATAGCTTAGCATCCCATACTATTTTTGGGAGGGTTGATCCTCTGTTAATAATAAAAAAATGTCCTAAGTAAGCCCGAGGTAGACTGTATATACTAACTATTAGTTAACCTCATTGCTGCTGAGCATATTCCCCTGCTGTGCTGGTAAATCGTGAATCCCATTACTTCATGACGAGCTGGGCTCGTCATGAGCGTGCGAGGAGGCTACACCATGACGAGCCCAGCTCGTCATGAGCGTGGAAGGGGTTAATAAATGGCGAGGAAAGATGAAACTAGGGCTATTGGGTTTATTCCACCTCAGGTCTGGTAAAAAGTGGAAATAGATGGGGCTGTGATCTGAAACTACCCTTATACATACCGTCATTTCTATATTATCTACCAGAATACACTTAGAAAAAAACATGTATATCCTTGTAAACTGCTTGTGTGGGTGGGAATAATATGTATAGCCAGGGTCTAGGGGGTAGAGGGTCCGCCAGCGTGCCATAAACCATGTAGCTTAATCAGATCATTAAGGGAGGCCCTAGTTCGACTTTTACGAGATTTAACCCTGTGGTTAGTGGAATCAATGCTATAATTAATTAAATAGTTGAAATCACCCACAAAAATCAGTTTACCTGCCCAATCCAATAGTTCAAATGAAAGTGTGTCAAATATTTCATAAACATCAATATTTTGTCCATAAACAACACACAGTACAAACTTAAATGAATGTAAGATCAATTGTACCAATACACATCTACCTCTAGAGTGAACAGCAGTTTTTAATAACTGACCGTGGATTTTTTGGGAGGAAAGGACATTCACCCATTGATGTAGTTTGAGATGTACAAGCAACAACATCAACATCCAGCTGTCTGAGTAAGGCCCTATCTGTATATGCCAGGTGAGTCTCAGTCAAAGCTACCAAGTGGGGTTTGTAATATCCAATCTCCTCTCGCACCAGTTGTCGCTTAGACAGTGCATTAATCCCTGAGACATTCCAGCATATACATCGAATCTGGGCCATCTTATCCATCTATACAGTATAGGAAAAATCTACATTCCCCTATCTTGATAATCCAGTAAAGACTTTGCATCTCGATTAAAAAGCTTAGCATACATCCTGTATGAGACCTCTGTCAATGACCAATTTCTCCCATCGCCTCCCCCACCGCCAAACCTCCATAGATAAGCCAACCTGGCAGCAAAAGATACTCCATGATATCCAACTTGGCCCTTCCCCACACCACTCAACGTCCCAAGACCACGTCAGCCCCGTGCCCTAAGAAAGAAATCACCCCAATCTGGGCTGTTGATGAAAAGTGGCCCGCAAGAGAACCCACAGCCCATCCACCCCCTGAGACCCCACCGCCCGCCCCACTACCAAGTAAAGAAAAATACAAGAAAAGAGATAAAGCAGAGACCAAAGAGAAGCACGAGAGCCATAAGCAGAGAAGAAAAAGAGGGAAGAAAAAAGGGAAATAATATTCCAGCTTGTCATCCATCCCCCTTACATGACATCAACATTGAGATTCCAACCCATTTCCATTTAAAGTTCATCTCAAGTATGCTTATTTGTCGCCTTTATCCAAGCCAGAGCCTGAACAGCATCTTCTTCATAGTAGCACATCTGAAAGCGCCCGTCTTTAATAATTTGAAGGCCAGCAGGTTCCTGTTGAAACACTTGCGCACCAGCAGCCTTGAATGGATCAATAAACTGTTGCAAATAACATCTCCGGTCCATTGTAGATCTACATAATTCTCACTGCGCAATAATTGACATGCTATCAACTAAAAACGGAAATTTTGGTCGGGCAGTAAGACAGATGGCCTGCCTCAAAAGAAAAATCCTGATGTATATCAGCAAAGGCTGAGGCTGTACCCCCTTAGCACTAGGGGGTGAATCCCAGTCCCAATCACTCAGATCCGGAAAAGCTTTTCTACATAATTGCACCATGTACTGCCGAGGATCGGGGCCTTTCTTGCTATCCAGTATCCCAAAAATTCTCAGATTATTTCTCCTATTTTGATTTTTAATGTCCTCAATCTTCATTTGAAGGAATTTGAGCTGGCTCTCATGGCTCTCTATAACCCTGCCTCCTCATTGAAGGACACTCTTTGCTGTAAATCACTCACATCTGTCATTAGATTACTAATCTGCCCAGAAATCAAATCCAACAATTTTTGCATCTGTGCATTATCTGCTGTTGCCTGAGTATAGTAGGCCTATGCCTCGACCTGCTGTGTCTGTAGGGCTAACATAATAGATCTTAAAGATGATTCCTGTGCAGCCTCTTCCATCTCTCCCACAAACTCCTTAGTCATAAGCAGAGGAGAATGATCCGCTAGTGTCCCTGAGGATGTACCTGAGGGAGAAATGATGGTCAGGGTGGATTGTATTTGCTGAGGATATTGCACTTGTGGCTCGGAGTGTTGTGGTTTACCAGCAAAGCCTAAGAATGGAGAAAATAGTCAAATAA
Source organism: Lissotriton helveticus (assembly GCF_964261635.1). NCBI lineage: Eukaryota > Metazoa > Chordata > Amphibia > Caudata > Salamandridae > Lissotriton > Lissotriton helveticus. The sequence goes on along the minus strand of NC_136061.1, from coordinate 1,447,527,252 downwards.
TAATTGATTTAACTTCCCCCTTATAGGTCATCCACTTCCTAAGTGGGCTACTCTTTGCACCCTGATCACTAGCCTTGCTAGGATGCCTATGCTTTGCAGGTTTAGACGAAGGGTGAGGCGTAGCTTGACCTATAGATTTTCTCTGTTTAGACTGCGCAGTATTCTGTTTTGTTGGGGAGCACACGCTCTTGGGTAGAAATGACCTCTGCTTGTAGTACCTGCAACATACCCTTTTCAGATTGCAATATTGGTACCTCCAATCCCACTGGAGCAGGTTGATGGTTGCTTTCAGTTTCAGCAGTCTATTTTAAATCTGAATCTACCCCTGGCTTAGAATGACACCTTAACGCACCCAAACTTAGGGGTCGATTAGGATCGCGGACGGACTTGAGTCCGTCCGCGACCCCTGAGGAGGAGGGAACGTCTGCAAGGGCTGCGGCGTTCCCTCCGAGCAGATTAGGATGTGACCGCCAGGGTGGCGGTCACATCCTCTATCTTTAACATTGCGGCGGGTGCAGCTTCAAGCTGCACCCGCCGCAAGGTTAAAAATGCATGCATCGCATTTGCATGCACAAAGCGGCAGCACTAAAGAAGCAACATTGGCCTTTCCACTGCAATGCAACATATGTTAGAAAAGGTTATCAACACTAAAAGGGATAAATATACTATTCCCACTCAAAATAAAATAGGTCTAGGAAAGTGTTGGACACTAAAGGGGCAACATTTACTATTCCCACTCCAAGTTGGAAGGTACTGGACACAAAAGATGCAGCATTGTCCATTCCCACTGCAATACAAAGCATCTGAGGGAAGGTTTTGTACTCTTAGAGGGTTAAATAAACTACTCCAAAGCAAGCTAACATAAGTCATAAAAAGTGTTGGACACTAAAGGAGCAACATGTACTATTCCCACTCCACTATAACTTAACTTAAAGAAGGTGCTGGGAATTAAAGAAGCAACATGAACCATTCCCATGCAATTAATCATACATTAGGGAAGGGTCTGGACACTAAAAGGTTTAAATATACTATTCCCACTCCAAGATAAAATAAGCCAAGGAAGAAATGCTCACTAAAGGGGCAACATTTACTGTTGCCACACCAATGTAACTGAAATCATGGAAGGTGTTGGACACTAAAGAGCAACATTGACCATTCCCTCTGCAATACAACTCACCCAAGAGAAGGAATCAAACACCAAAAGAGTTAAATATACCATACACACTTCAAGATCAATTGTCAGGAAAGGTATTGAATAGTAAAGGGGCAACATTTACTATTCCCACTCCAACCTAACTTGACTCAGGGGAGGGGCTTGAAACAAACAGGCAACATTGGCCATTCCCACTACAATAACTCTTATGTTAAAGAAGGTTGTCAACACTGAAAGGGCTAAATATACTATTGTCACTCCAAAATGAAAAAAGTCAGGGAAGGTGCTGGACACTAAAGAGGCAACCTTGTCCATTCCCACTGTAATTCAACTTTCTTGAGGGAAAGTTTTGGACACAAAAAGGGTTAAATATACTATTCCCACTTCAAGATAAATAACGTCAGGGAATGTGCCGGATAGTAAATGGGCATCATTTACTGTTCCCACTCTAATATTAACTCAGGAAAGGTGCTGAATACTAAAGAAGCAACATTGGCTATTCCCACTGCAATACAACTTATGTTAGAAAAGGTTATCAGCACTAAAAGGGTTGAGTATACTATTGCCACTCCAAAATAAAATAAGTCAGGGAAGGTGTTGGACACTAAAGGGGCAACATTTATGATTCCCACTCCAATCTAATTTAAGTCAAGGAAGATGCTAGAGAAAAAAACTTAAAAATTGACCTTTTCCACTGCAATAAAACTTATCTGAGAGAAGGTTTTAGACACAAAAAGGGTTAAATATTCTATTCCCACTCCATGATAAAATAAGTCAGGGAAGGCGTTGAACACTTAAAGGTCAACATTTACTATGCCACTCCAATCTAACTTAACACAGGGAAGGCGCTGGACACTAAACAGACAACTTTCACCATTTCCACCCCAATATAACTGATAACAATAAAGATGCTGGACACTAAATAGAAAAAAATTACAATACCCCCACCACTAAAAAATAAACCCAAAATACGCTCATTATATAGTTTACATTTAGTAGTACCACCACAATATCAACAAGCTGAAAAAACAACCATGTAAACATTTAATAAAACACATGTTTTTTCAATTTAAATCAAAACTCATAATTTAAAGGCTTATTATGCATATAAATTTCTGATATATTTCATACAAAGCTGGATAAAATATTTACTTATGAACATGTTTAACACAGTACCATATGTAAGGACATAATCCAAATGTTATTAAAATGATATTCATAATTATCAATATAATGGTTTACTTTAAAAATAAATATATAACATACTATGTTTTTTAAAGTAATACATTCACATTAAAAACATAGCATCATCATATTATTTTAAAAAATATTTTCCTATTTATAAAATAAGCAATCAAAATATTTGCATAATTTTTTTCTAGCTAAATGTTAATGTTAATGATATTTATACAGCGCTGCTGCTACCCGGAGGTGTCCTGGGGCTAGTTATATCCCCTGTGGCCCAAAGGAAGAAGTTCATTGGGCAAAGAGCCAGGTCTTTAGGCTAGGTCTGAAAGCTAAGAGGTTTGTGATGCATCTTAGTTGGAACGGCAGGTCGTTCCAGGCCTTGGCCGCACTGTAAGGGAAACTTCTGCCTTCCCATCAAACTTTTTTTATGCGTAGCACTGAGACCAACCTACCCCCTAATGAGCAAAGTGGCCTATTTTTTTATGTGTGCCAGAAGAAATACTGTTTTAAGTAGTCAGGACCTGAACCATGCAGTGCCTTGAAGACCCGACACAGGGCTTTAAAGCATGCTCGGTTTTTTACTGGTAGCAAGTGCAATTTGTTTATTTCCTTGGTAATGGGCGCAAACCGAGGTGTGCCCAAAAGCAGTCTGGCTGCTGCATTCTGCAGTGATTGAGGTTTATTTAGGAGCCTTTTTTGAGCATTAAAGTACAAACTATTACAGTAGTCCAATCTCAACATAACAAGAGTTGCGACCACTGTTTGTCGGCTGCTCGGGGGCAGGAACAGCATTATTTTCCTGATTGTTTTGATTACAAAAAAGGTTTTAGATGCCACTGAATTAACCTGTTGCCTAAAAGTAAGACCCTCATCCATTATCACACCCATGTTTTTCGCCTTGTTAGTGGGTGGGGGGAGAGAGCCCATCAAGTCTGGCCACCAGATTGGAGACCAGAAGTTAATATTGTTTCTTAACAACATTACCTCTGTTTTACCCATGTTGAATTTTAAGCAATTCTCTGCCATCCAGCTCCCCACTGATAGCATACACTCTTGGAATTGATTGTCGAAACCAGCCTCCTCTCTGGGTAGCAGTGACACTACAATTTGAGTGTCATTTGCATGTGATGTCAAACCAAATCCAAACGCCCTAACTATAGGCGCCAGAGAAGAGACATAAACATTAAAAAGTGTGGGGGTAAGGGAAGAGCCCTGTGGAAAACTACAAGGCAGTGCAAACAGTTTTGACTGATGTCTCCTGCCAGATAGAAACGATCTTAAAAGGTCCCAAGCTTTCCCAAGGACCTCGCATGCCTTTAGATGGTCCATCAAAATATCATGATGGACCGTATCAAAGGCAGTGGACAGATCCAACAACACCAGAACTGCCTTGTCCCCGATCTACAGCCCCCCTGATCTCATCTTTGGCCTTAATGAGGGCGGTCTCCGTGCTATGGCCTTCCCTAAAGCCAAATTGAGAAGAGTCCAAAGCTTGTGTCTCTACTAGAAAGGCACTGAGTTGTGTATTCATATTTTTTTTATATCAGTTTTGCTGGGAGTGGAAGCCTAGAGATGGGGAGGACGTTGTTAGGATCGATTGGCTCCAGATTGTTTTTTTATTAGGGGCAAGATGGAGGCTAATTTCCAACATGTAGGAAACTGCCCAGTTGCATACATGCAATTAAAAATTGCAGCGACGGGATAGGGATCGGAGCCAGCTTGGCCACTGCCACTAGACATGGGTCATAAGGTTACCCTGTATTTGCAGCTGTGAGGAGCTCTTGAATGTCTTCATGATACACTGGTGAGAAATTCTCAAACAATACAGTGGGACCTGTTGCTAACTTTGGTTCCTCCTCAGTTGCATATACCAACCCAGAGCTCGACCCACTGAAAGCGCAAATGAACAAATTGGCAATATCTTCGCAAAGTTCCTGGCCAGGCTGGACTATGGCTGGACATGGAGAAGCCAGATTCGAAACAGTTCTGAATAGCTCTTTTGCTGAATTCTTTGCCAAATCAATACAAATTGTAAAGTACTTTTGCTTGGCGGCAAATATAAGCTGTTAATAATTTTGCAGACTGAGCTTATACAGTGTTTTATCAGCTTCTCCCTAGCCCTTCCTCCAGTTCCGCTCCAGCCGTTTACACACGTGTTTCTTATTTCTCAAATCCTCTGTAAACTATGGCGCCAAAGGTTGCTATCTTTTAGGTCGAAGAGTCTTAACTGGAGCTAGAGTCTTGCATGCTTGATCCAGCCAATTCGTATAAACTACAGACGCTTTGTCCACTTCCACTGGCAGTTGACCTGCCGTGACAGTTAGAAGCTCTTGCAAAGCTGTTGCTTCAACTTTATTCCATGCTCTAGTGGCTACAGGGCCTTTGGGACACTGCCCCCTCATGTTCAGTCCCGGCAGTGTCAACACAAATCAAACGGCGGCATGGTCCGACCGGACGAGTGGCAGTAGTCCCATAAACTTGAGACCTGGGTGGTTGGAGTAGATATCATCCAAAGTATGTCCTGCCTCATGAGTGGGCCCGGCAACCAGCTGCCTCAAGTCAGCGCCGTCCATCATATCATTCATGGCCAATGTGTCTGGGTCAGTAAGAGACTCTAAATAAAAGTTGAAATCACCTATACCCGTGTAGGCATCTGTACATAAACCTTCCAGTACATTACCAAGTGCGGCTATCAATGAATTTCTGGCTCCTGGCAGCCTGTACAGTAAGCTTCCTTTGAAAGTGTGGTGGTGGGATACATACAAGTTAAAAGATAGTGCTTCACATGCCTCCATAACGATGGGCTGGAAGACTGCCTTGATTGACCCTTGGTAGATCACCGCCAAACCCCCCCTTTCTTGTGAGGCCTATCTAAAGTGAAGCATAAAAATCCCAGAGGGGTAGCCTTCACTATATCTGGGCCTGAAGAATTATCCGTCCAGGATTCTGTGATGAAAGCAATTTTTATCTCCTCTTCCTCTATAAGCCTTGTACACTCCAGGCTATGCTTGACCAATGATGTAGCATTAAGCATTATGCATTTGATTATTTGGTCAGCGCCTCCCACTGGCCATACCCTCTTATCTACCCTTGGAGAGATGGGATGCATAAACATTTTTGTGAGTGACCTTCTACATTGGGGGCATGCTTCAGGGAGGAGAACTGGCTGCGCATCCAAGGAAAGACAGATACACTCCCTGCCCCTGCCTGCGCTATTAAACTCCGGCAGTGTAGTTCTGTCGTAATAGCGTTTGGGGGACTTACCTGGCCCAAAACTGCCATTGGTCCTGACACTGAGGACAGGCCAAGCTCGGACGGGCCAGATGGGCTTCCCGTTGGCGCACCAACTGCGCGCACCCGCCAGCCTCATTGTTAAACTGTAGGTGAGGGGAAGCCTCGTCTGCCAACCAAACCCTCCCAAGATGGCGGCACTCCATGATTCAGAGCTGACTCAGCCATCCAAAACTGCTCCCTGTACAAGAGACTTCAAGTACAAAGTAAATGCAGGTATTTTAAAAGCAGAAATCCATATATTATAAAAAAAAGTAGTTTAAAAAGAACTCAGTGCAAGTTAAAACCGGACTCAGTGCAACTTGATTTTACGATCAAAAAATGTGCAAATAGCAAGTTTCAAAGTGCCTAAAAAAAGGGAAATGCCTCGGTGTTGTGTGTTCTCCAGGCTCAAGCCTCAGGAGATCTAACGCTGCACACTCGCACCAGCCTAATTTTTAAACTGTGGGTGAGGGGAAGCTTAGTCTGTCAACCAAACCCTCACCAAGATGGCGGTCCTCCGTGATTCAGAGCCGACTCAGTCCTCCAAAATTGCTCCCTGTACCAGCAAGAGACATCAAGTACAAAGTAAATGCAGGTATTTTAAAAGCAGAAATCCATATATTATAAAAACAGTATTTTAAAAAGAACTCAGTGCAAGTTAAAATCGGACTCAGTGCAACTTGATTTTACGATCAAAAAATGTGCAAATAGCAAGTTTCAAAGTGCCTAAAAAAGGGAAATGCCTCGGTGTTGTGTGTTCTCCCGGCTCAAGCCTCAGGAGATCTAACGCTGCACACTCGCACCAGCCTCATTTTTAAACTGTGGGTGAGGGGAAGCTTAGTCTGTCAACCAAACCCTCACCAAGATGGCGGTCCTCCGTGATTCAGAGCCGACCACCAAAATTGCTCCCTGTACCAGCAAGAGACATCAAGTACAAAATAAATGCAGGTATTTTAAAAGCAGAAATCCATATATTATAAAAACAGTATTTTAAAAAGAACTCAGTGCAAGTTAAAATCGGACTCAGTGCAACTTGATTTTACGATCAAACAATGTGCTAATAGCAAGTATCAAAGTGCCTAAATGAAGGAAATTGCCTCTGTGTTCTCCAGGCTCAAACCTATATTCATATTTTTCAATTTTTACAACATTCAAAAACAATTTTATTATAATTTTTAGAACATGTTCACAGATTTGACCCACTGACTGACTGTACTCCCAGGAGGAAGCAATATTTGCTAAACCCAGGATATTGTTGAGATTGAGTATGTACTCAGAAAATGTACTAACTCGCCATACTTTAAATAGCTGCTAAAGAATTCTCTGGGGCAGCAGTTAAGATAATAAAATCGTATGAATACGCGGGTACTTAAGCTCAGGTTGATGAATTCACAGCAGAGCAATGTCCCTTAAGCTCTTCAAGGCTTGAATGAACAGCAGGGTATAAAGCACGAAGTGCGGAGTGAAAGTGGACATCACTGACTGGTACAGTGATTGAGCTGGATTATTTCAGTTGAGGAGCCTAAACATGAGACTTAGGCTGTGAGATGCTAGTAAAGCTGTTGAACATGAGCTACATAGTGCGGCCCAAACCCTGATGCCTTCATGGAGACCCACAAAAAGGACCAGGAAACCTGGTTGAAAGATTTTTCGGCATCTAACATTATCACACAGACCAGGTTTCCCTGGGCACAAGCTACCTCTAGGGCAGTGATGATGGTATTAATATAAGCAGAGGTATCCCACCCTGGAACAAAACTGTGTTGGTTCTCATCGACAAGATCTGAGATAACAGTTGCCAGATGATTAGCCAAATACAACTGTACATTTTAGAATCGGTGTTGATCAGAGATATGGGCTGATATGAACCACAAAGATGAGGATCTTTCCCTTTCTTGGGAAGATAATTATATTAGTCTCTATCCATGACACAGAAACTTGCTGGAATTGTTTAAAAAGTTGAATAGTTCACAGAGAACAGAGGATAAAGAATGCGATAATCAAATATAAACTTCTAATAGAAGCTAGTCGGGCCTTGAGGCTTGCCTCGAGCCAGCTTGCAAATTACAGCATCCATTTCAGAAGCCAAAATTGGGCTATCTTGCTGGACAGTAGGCCATTTCCAATGATGGTGAAATCGAAGAATCTGGTCAGTTTGGTCCATGCACGGAACAACTTCCTCATCGTACAGGTTTTGATAAAAGCAACAACATTTCTCTTGTATAAGGGCTGGATTTATCACTCTGCCCTCTTGAGAATTCTTAATCCCAGAAATAACAGATTATTTTGCTTTATCGCAGATCCGAAAATAGAGAACGCGGCCATTTCCTCACAGTTTTTGAAAGACATTAATTGTTTATCCGGAACCTTCTTAATAATGTTATCCAGCATGCGTTCCCGAAATGAAGCTTGGGCTATCACACTTTGATCCATCAGGGACGCAATCAATCCTCAATCCTGGGCAATAGCAGAGTTAGCGATAAGGAAATCTAGAAGGGTGAGGTAAGTCGCAAATCAGGCTAATCCTGTGCAACCCGTTTCTGATCTATGGAAGAATATTGCAAAGTATTATCCCTACAAGAGCTTTAAAAGATTACCAGACAATGAGAATAGAAGTCAAACCTATGTTACACTCCCAAAAAAGTCTTGCCTCATTAGGCAGAGAATGAATAAAGGTTTCCTCTAAAAGGAGGTATCGATCGAACATCCAAGGATGTGGCTTCAGATTAGATAGCGGACCCTGTGCCCGAATGAAAATAGACTAAAAGTTGTGATCCGAGATAACCCTAGGGTTCAAGCAAATACCAAGATGGGATGCAAGACAGAAGCTTAAAAGGAACCCATATTCACTCATCTGAATATGATGGGACACATCAACCAGATCATACGATTCCATCAATTATAACAACACAGACTTGGCCAGTTTCTTTGAATCATGCATATTCCCCCAAAGGGAGTATCCCCCCTACAACAATCCAAAGAATCCACATGTGAGTTGAGAGTGACATTAAAGTCACCACAAATTATAAGAGGTTCCACTTTTTTTGTAGCTAAGACAGCAAGCTTTTAAAGGCCACAGGGTTGCCAGTATTGGCCCTATGGTGTACAGAAACCATAAAGTTTAATTGGCCCCACTTAACAGCTGCAACAAGCCATCGCTCACCAGCATCGATACAATTGTCAAAAAGAACTCAACTCTTATCCTGAGCCAATTGGCTGTCCCTCATTGGGAAGAAGAAAAATAGGCCGAGACAAAGACCTGATACTTGAGGCCATCCAAGAGAGAGGTTTGTGCTTTTGATAGATGGGTTTACTGAAGGTCAACAAGAGGAGGATGAAGATAATATATCTCCTCTTTAATTAGTTTATGCTTGTGGGAAGCCTTCAAGCCTTTAATATTCCAAGAGAGAATATGAATATGCTGTTCAGGACCACCCTCCCGGCTAACCCTTGACATACTCAAGTAGACATCCAGCACAACCTTTGGAATATTAGCAAAACTAAGTCACACTTAGCCCGTTTTTACTGACTAGAAAAAACACCTAAGGCCTCATTTTTATTTTTGGAGCCAAACTCCTCTCAAACTTCTGAAGAAAGTAAATCCAAATGAGAAAAAAGTAACTCTCAACCTTTCCCCTGGCCTGCCCTCCCATCCCCCAACCCTCTCAGAATCCCTACTCCCTCCCGGGACAAAGCACCAGAAAGGGCTCCCCGCCAAACTAAAGAAGAACCCTAGGCACCACAGAGGTCACGAGTACGGAGCCCCCCACATTGCAAGACACCCCAGACCGAGGACAGAGGCATGCAAAGGAATACTCTTGCAAACAAAAGACAAAACAGACACCGCCCAGAAGCCCCATATAAACCATCCAATCCCAATATTATACATCATATGGGACCATGATGAGGCCTGAGCAGACTAAAGCATTAGGCTAGTAAACCCAACCCAAACACTGACCCATAGACCAGATAGCAAGAATTGAGAGCAAAATATAGATAGAACCATAAAAAAAGAAAGAAGAAGGAGACCAAATATTAACTATATAGACCAGAGAGGGATGGAGGAATGACAAGACAAGGAGGATAACTCCACATTTCAATAGCATCCCTTGGAAAGAGAGGGATAGAGGAGAACATAACATAATCAAAGAGGTCCATCATTTCCCTTGTTTCCACCTTGCCACTTCATCAGAAGCTCTTCAACCTTTAAGGCTTGAAAACATAAATAGGTTTGTCCCTCCAATCAAATGCGCAGAGTTGTAGGCTCCAGCAGTAAGACCCAAGCACTGAGCTTTTGAAGTTTCGGGATATTCTCTCTTAGCTGCCATCGTCAAAGCACCGTTTTGTGCCAAAAGTCAGTTCAGACAAAGAAATCAACATTGGCAGCTTTCACTGGTGATCTGGGGCGAGCAGCTCTATAGATCTCCTGGCGGAGCAGGAAGTTACTCACATATATCAATATGGTCCATGGGTAACAATGATGTGATCCCTCAAGAGGAGTGTTAAATGGATAGCGATGGGTTCTCTAACTCATTTGTTCCAGTTCCCAATCCCACATTGAAGGAAAGGCCTCCCTGAGCAAACAAACTATGTAGCTTCTGGGATCTTCCAGTGGGATAGATTCTTCAGGTCTTCGACCCTTGATGAAAGCAAGGTCGCCTGTGATTCCTGACATGAAATCTGGGTCTTAATTACTCCAACAGTGGTTTGGAGATTCTCCTGCGTTTCCTCAACTTTCCGAAGTCTTGAATTGAGAATTTCTATGTTCCTCGAGAGCTTCCTTATGACTACATGTGTCTTTAAGTGAGCAGTTTTGAGAACCAGTGAGTCCTTAGGGTATCTTTATGTTGCAGTAAGATATTGTAGATAGCAGCTAAAGTGGGTGGATCACACGCAGCCCCACCAGTAAATGAAGTGGCCAACGGGGTAGGGCTATTACGCTGTTGAAGGGATTGAGGCTAATATAAGAGCATCACTGAGGTAAAAGATGGATGGGAGTTAATTTGTTTGAGTAAGTTTGATATGGTCTGGGTCCCAAAGTAATTCCTCCTCAGGAATAGTCACAGGATCCAATGAGCCCTGCGCAAAAACTTTAGGTATGTGGTCCTCAATACCCTTGGCGGTAGTGTTGGGATCAGTTGCCTCATGCCCATTTTCTGTTCAAAATTGACCCTTCATCTGAGTGTTAATTATAAGGCTTGGCCTTGGATACAGATGCTCCAGCATCCTCTAAATTTTCCATATCAGAACCTGACTCTGACTGACTTTTAGAGTCAGAGTGGGAAAAGAAACTCTCAGATGGCTCCATCAGTGTGATTCAGATGCCAACACCTCTAGCAGAGGCTATCCCCCTTTCAGGCTACTAGAATCACCCACAGCACCCACAGATGTGATTAGAGACCCAGTTTCAGAAGCATCTGTGTGGCTTGCAGACTCTCCATGAAGGCAGCTCCCCTGCCTGACTCCATTGGAAGAAACCACAGGTCGCAAGGGGACAATAAACGTATCCAGGGTCCCCTAAGGTGCAGAATAGATAGCTGATGGGTGTTCGAGACAGATTTCCCCTGAATTCACTACTCCTTCAGAGGTGGGATCTGGTCTTAGCACATGGTTGCAGCCCCGGATAGATCTGACAAGGGGTGAGGAAAGTGATGGCACGTCTTTAGCAGAGGGGGACCCAGCTACTGAGCTCCTCTTGGAGCCTAGGCCTGAGACAACATCCCTCTTTCTACACTGTTGTTTCCTTCTAGCCCCAGCCAATGTTAAGCCAGAGCTTGGATGTCTGTAAGCAAGATGTACTGCTAGGGAGTCTCCAGACGCCAAGACAGAGCTGATGCCCCTGCTACCCGGAGACTGTCTTTGCTTGGAGGAAGCTGACAAAAAAGCAAGTTATAACAACCAGCCTTGAATTAGCTGAGGAGTTTGCTACTGTCTCCCCTGCTTGTAACAAGGTAACCAGGACAGATCACCACAGTGGAAACAATGTCCCTCAATTGGCAGAGTCCACCATGTAGTAGCCTCTCTTTGTGGAGTCAAGCTCCTAAACACTGACTGGAATTAATACTGGTATCTGGCATTGTCTCCACAAGGCTTCAGGAATGGCTGCAATCTGAACTGGGCATCAATGAATCCAACCACTGGAGACAGTCTCTGAGGACACAATGAGAGGACTCACCCATGAGCCACACAAGTGGGCCGCTACTCCAGCTATTCCAGATGACACCCCTTGCCTGTGCAACAAAAGAGGAGTGATGGGCCAGCGCATCACTGCCGCTGACAGTCCGGGCCCGTTCCATCACGAGGCTATGTCCGGAACCCCTCACTTCAAGATACAGTGGAACAGGTCCATCTAGAGGAAATGTGAAAAACGGGTCAGGCAATGTTCAGGCCCATGTAGGGTTAATCTCTGAGGCTAATGAACATGTCTGCAATCCAGGGTCAGCAGCCTCCAAGGGAGAGCTTTGGAGCATGACTAGTGTGGTGACGTCATCTTACAAAAGAGTGGGTCAAATCTGAGACCTACATGAGACTCCAAGTCTTCCTGAATATGGAGGTGGTGTTCAAACTTAATTTTGAGGCACTCTCTAGCAGAACAGGTGAGATATTTTTTAAGTGGCATTGCTTACATATCAGCTTGATCGGACAATGCAACTTAATTAAAACAATTTTTGTTCTCCGCTATCTATATTTGTTTCGTTGCATTCCCTTGTATCTCTCAAAAAGGTTTTTTTTTACAGATAGAGTCCATTTGGAAAAAATTCATCTGGGGCTACAAAAAGCTTAGGGTCACTATACGAATGTTGCAGAGACCTCATCTTGATGGTGGACAATTAATACTCGAGCTGCGAGTATATTTTCTTGCAGCAGTCATGGCTTGACTTGTTCACATGCTGGGGTGCGAACCAAAGGGATTAGGACAGCTGTTCCTGGAATGCCTTCCGTGGGGTGCGGACATTACTCCACACACTGGTGTCATTGCTACGGCCTATTTGAAGAGGGGTCGATTTGAGACTCTCAGTGTTTTTGACTTTATCTGGGCTTTCCTGAAAACATGGATTTTTGTGGTTACTTTATTTAACTCCTATTCTTATTTAGGTTACAATCCCAATTTTCCTCAGCAAGCCATGAAAATGTTATCAACTTCTGGCTTGCATTTCATTTATTCACACTGGGCTCTTTTTATGAGGGTCATTGTCTTCTTTTCTTTGAGATTTTGTCCCAGCGACATTTTCTTTCCCATTTGTTTTTTTTTCTCGCTACCTGCAAATCTATCACTTTATTAAGGGTTTGAAGGAGGAAGCTGTAGATTGTTCCACGAACACCTTTTTAGACTTTCTGCATCATGTTTAACTTAAAAAGGGTATTGGCCAGTTTTACAAAATGATTTTGGTAATGGCGAACCAACAACGGCCTGATAATTTTTAGACTGTAGTTGATAGGTGGAGTTGCCATCTCTGGGTCTTTGTTACACTGGATGAATTAAGACATACCAATGTCTTTTCACAAACAGCAGTGAACATCTCCTGGGTCAAATCTCATCAGTTTTAATTTATTGACGTCTTTATTATACTACTTATCGCTTATTCGCTATGAGCCTGAGGCAGGATTCTAAGTGCCTTATTATGCATTTGGCGCCCGTGGACTGCCGTATCAGAGCTTACGGTCCAAGCGTGGTGAGCTTGATTGTACGACTACCGTGTTATGCGCTGGGAGGACCAGCTTTGAGAAGGCTTCTGCTGGACCACATAGACTTCCAGCAGACCATTGACCACTGGGTTTGAGATCAGGAAATAGCAACCGCCCTAGGGGGGCACAGGGAACCTGCACCACCATGTGTATTATGAGTTGCCTGATCCAAGAGCAGACAGCAGTGGTCCGAGGTATTGGTAACAAAGCATACACACCCCTTTCTTCTTCGTCTAGACTGATTCCAACTTGGATCCTGAACTCCAGGCCCCCCCTTCACAATCCTGAGGATTACAACCCTGTTTGTGGTGATCTTCAAGTGAGTGCTTTTCTAACCATATCCCCTATTGCAGGCGTGCTTACATATGGGCTGAACCCCAGTAATGGGTATAAGGAATCTTTCCACATATATCATGCAAATGTGTGCACCCGACACATATGCAGTGGAAATACACACACAGGCATCAATATATTTGTCAAAAAAATTACCACAGACACCATGATCAACTTGAAATATGATGGTCTTCGGTCTGCCAACATGGTGGGCTGTTAGTGTTGGCAGACATAGTAATACGGCAGTCGGACCGCCAAACTCGTAATAAGGCCCTAAGTGTTTCCGATGTTCTGCTGACCAGGCAGTCCCAGTTAAAAAAAATTGCCACCTTTTCTGCTGTTCTTTATTATTGGCAGTTTGTTTTTGGTATGCTTCACTTACTTTGTCCAATCCTCTGAGGTGGAACTCTAAATTAATCATATTGGGACATACACTTCTTATGCCTGGCCACATAAGTGGAATTTCCTCCTTTGCATTTGTTTTCACTCGTTTATTCCTAGTTATTGGAACAGGAACCCAATCCTATGCTTTGGTGGCATGCATTTTTTAATACAGGCCTCTTCGAGTGCCTGTTGATAGATAAAGATGATCGACACACTCGGCTCAAGAAGATCTGGGTCGGAGACATTTAGGTGGTATCTCTCTCTTTTACAGTCTGGTCACGGCTACCCTTCTCTATATTCTGTTTGTTTGTTTTTCCTTCTCAGCTTTAGGTTCTATTCCATGTAATACATCCAGCTGCACCCTTATTGCTGTTGTACATTTTATTGATGGTGCTTCAATTATTGTGGCAGTTATTTGATTTGCATTGTGGTATTACAGGGTCCTATGCCTCAATAAAAAAAAGAATATTAAAAAAGTACTCTTTCACATTTTTTAAAATAACAAATATTTTTTTTAGAAAATAATATTAATAATTTCTCATCAAATATCACATACCATTATTTATTCGAATTTTTTCATTAAAAATAATGATTAAATTATAAAAACAAATGTTTAAATTACTTTAATTATTTACATATCTACACATTTATCCAATATTTCTACATTACATTTTTCTAATTTAATAAACACACATCCAAAGATGAACACTAGTACATATTCCTATTTTTTTTTTATACTAAATAAATAAAAAAAATGCATATGAAATTACAAAACAAATCTCATTAGAAATACTTGAAAAATTATAAACAATTACTAAAAATAAAAACGATAAAAACAGAAATATTACACACTATTTATTACTAAAAAAGGATGTTACAAACAACAATATTAACTACATTGATAAGTACAACCCTGAAAACAATATTAAAGACAATCGGTCTGATTTGGATGGCGGGCAGACACCCTATTGGGCAATGGGACCACCCGACATGCTGTATGCGTTCCCGTTAACCTCATTATGATGCAACCGCCTCATAGGTAGTCAAACTGCCTATCTCTTGTATTGTGGCAGGTGCTGCGTGCTGCAGTACATGCCGCAGTACAAGAAATAGACGGGAAACATATCGCTGTGGTGCCTGACACATGGTGCTGGGATATGTAACCCAAAATCAAGGGCCAGGGAGGAAGTGGGGCCCACTATGTCCCTTCCTGCCAGCCTTTCCATGGCAGGTGAACGGCCATGAAACGCCTGGCAGGGAGGGACATCCTAATCCCTAAGGCGGTGCCCGGTAGGCCACTTTTGCAGGGATTGCACGCCCCCCACACTAGCGGGCTCAAGGAGCCCGTTGGATGGATGCATGGCAGTTGGTGTTTCCGTCCGCCATCACACTTCCGCCATCCTAATTTGGCGGGTGGTAAAAATGGTTCAGATGGTGGTGAAACCATCACCGACAGCCAGTCGGTGGCGGTCTCACCACCATCCTAATCAGACTAAATGATATATATATGTCATGAAACTCTTGACAGGATATTTATGGTAAATGATATTTTTATTTAATCTATTTGTTTGAATACCTCACGGGACACAGTACTTTAACTAACCCCAGTTTTGCAAAGGAGACATACAGCTTCTCCCACCTGGCAGTAGCATTTTCAAATCTCCTGCTGGGTGGGAGCAGACATGTCTTCCCTGCTTGCAGGAATGCAGGCACAAAAGGAATGCTTTTGTGAAACACACATTGCTCCCACCTGTAGGGAGCAAACAATGACAGTTGTTAGCCCGACCTAGCCATCTGTTGGCCTTGCTTCGTGGGAGCCCAGCCACCTCTGCCCATCCGAGCTGCGGCAGCAGGAGGCGGGCAGCGGTAGTGCAGTGCGGCCCCAGTGGTCACAGGCATTATCTAACGGGACTCCGCTGGTAGCTGCCCCTCCATACGGACAACAGCACATAGTAGGGCACTCTGTGCACGGCGACAGACGTCACAACCAACCAACAACCCAAGAGAGCGCCATCTGCAAGGAGCATCGAGGAGCAGACACAGACCATTCAGTGGAGCACAGAAGTGAGTACAGGTGAGCCTGTTCCAGAGCTCCATTTCTTTTACAGGCAGGCAAAGCAGCACACTTAAACAAGGGGCAAGCACTCCCAAAAGAGATAATGGAGGCATGCCTATGACTACCCGGGGTGCCACACGCATCGTTGCTCGCCCCACTAGTTCCCACATGCTCCTACAAGATCCTAGTACTTAGCACTACGCCCCCTGGCACCTCAATCCTCAGTCAGCCAGCGAGGGGCAATTTCGCATCCATAGGGATCAGTGGATAGATACTTCGCCTGAATACCCAGCAGCAACAAAATAGTGGGGTAAAATTTCACCCGTGGCACCTAGCTGCAGAGCCAAACAACAGCCAACACCGATTTTGCCCCAGCCGGCTCAGCCCGATTCAGCAGCACTGATAAGTTTAACCATAAGCACAATTATTAGGTATTTTCAGTGTCCAGAACAACAGGTGCTCAACTACGGACGACATAAGTTGAGGGGGCTGTTAAAAACGACGCAGGTTCACGACAATTAAATCGGGCAAACCCTGTACACAAAACTAAGGAACATACCGCCCCTAAAACACCAGATTCACATCACACCAGTCTTTCAGTCTCAAACGTGAACAAAGAAAATAATAACAACGGGGAAATAAGCCAAGCTTATCAGCGTCCTCCCCGAGTGAAACTTAGTAAAATGGGACCCAAAAAAATGGCTAGACAACATACGACCGCTGAGGACCCCTTCAGTAGGGGCCTGCCTATTAAAAGGATCACCAGGAGCAAATCACTCACAGAAAATCTAAATGAACTGCCTCAAGATGCAGAACCAATGGGGTCGATTAGAAACTTTTTTAGGACAAAGGGCACTGCCAATACCGACCAGGGTAGGAAGGAGCAGGTAACCGAGAACATACCAGGAGAAGGGGGCATTGCGAGCACCATGCAAGAAAGTAGCACTAATCAACCTCCAATCTACACGGCCGTACCCAGAGGAGGCTCACCTCCTCACCTGGAATGTAGCAATAAACAGGAACTGGGTCAACCAGAGCGCAAACAACTTAAAGGTATACAATCAAACGAAATACCCAGCGTACAAAATTTTCATACACCCATAGATAAAGCCATCAACGTCACTAATGACTCGGACCACGCAACTGCACCAAGAGGAGCTGCGGACGTTGCAGTGATAAGGGCGCAAATCCACTGGTCAAAAGATCACGATCACAGCTCAGCTAGTAAGAGCATGGAGAGCATAGTACCAGCGTCATCCCCCACAAGCAGCCAACAACAACTAATTGCTCAACACTTAGATTCACCGGTGGTAGGGGAGCTTGCTTCTTCGTTTCTTCAAAATTTAGGAGGTAATATCGAGAGAACACTAGAACTGACCCCAAATTGGCTGGGGTGGGGGCAAGCTCAACAAATAGGATCTCCCCGGGCTACCAATGCAAAAGTAGATCCCGGCACGTTTTATGACAGCCCAGAAGCAGACTTCCAGCGAACACTGAAGCCAGAATTAAACAGCGACACTAAAAAAGCTCTACTATGGCAGTCAACCAAAATGGAAGTCCAAATTGATCTTCTGCAATCGATCGCTGGCCGCCTAGTTGACATAAGCTCTAGAGTGGAAGAGTTGGAAAAGAGGATCGACCAGCACTTGCTATCTAACCAAGGTGAATGCTCCTGTTCCTGCTCAACTCTCATGGATAAATGGGCGCTACTTCCTGAGATCGTGGCCGACATAGTAAAGAAAGTTCAAGGAAACAAAGAATCACGGCTGCCAAGCAACTCAGACGATAGGATCTCAAGAAGCGGCTACCCTTTATTTATTTATTTATTTATTTTAATTTCTTATAGAGCGCAGGAATCAATCCCAGAGGGGTATCTCCGCGCTTAGCCAGCTAAGACAGATATTAGGTGAAGCAGCCTGAGGTTTATGTGGATAGAAATGCTTCTTGGAAAAGAAGGGTTTTTAATGCCTTTCTGAAGGACAGGTGGTTTATGGTGGTTCTTAGGTTAGTGGGAAGGTTGTTCCAAAGGGCAGGACCAACAGCGGAGAAAGCACGGTCACCCTGTCTAGTCTTCTTTGTGATGGGAGGTTTTAGCAGGGCTTGGTTGCAGGAACGCAGGGACCTGCTAGGCTGGTACAGTTCAAGAGATTGGGCTAGGTATTTGGGGCTTACTCCATACAAACATTTGTGTACCGTACAACAGATCTTAAAGTGGATGCGCTGTCGTATGGGAAGCCAATGCAGTTCTTTCAGCAAAGGCTTGGAAGGAGTCCTGGCAGGTACACCCATGACCAATCTGGCTGCCGTATTCTGGACCACCTGCAAACGGCCTACTGCATCCGTACTGGCTAATGTCAGCAGGCCGTTGCAGTAGTCCAGGCGGCTGGTTACCAAGGCCTGTACAAGTGTCTTTCTGCATGTGGCAGGAAGGAAAGGAAAGACACGTCTGAGTAAACCAATGGTGTGAAAACACAGACCCGCGATGTAATTGGTGTGTTCTTTCATGGTCAGTTTTTGATCAAACTTCACTCCAAGATTTTTGACGTGTGTTTTGGGTACCGGTACTGGGCCAAGGTCGAGTGGCCACCAGTCAGGGGTCCAGAGGATACTTGCTTTGCCAAAGAGCAAGACCTCAGTCTTTGTTACATTGCACTGGAGGCAGTTCCTCGCCATCCAGTGTGACACCGCTCTCATACCCTCAGCAAAATTCCCCTTGATTTTAGGGTCAAGGGAGCTGAAAGGGTAGAGGAGCTGAGTGTCATCAGCGTAGGAAACCGGTATGAACCCGTATTTCCGCACAATCTCAGCAAGGGGGGCCACATAGACATTAAACAATGTAGGGCTAAGGCATGAGCCCTGTGGCACCCCCTTCGTGAGCCCCCTTGAGATGGAACGAAAGGGGCCCAGGCTGGTAGATTGTGATCTCCCGGCCAGGAAACTCTCCAACCAAGATAATGCTACGCCTCCGATTCCTACTCCCTGCAGCCGGTGCAATAAGGTGTTATGAGACACGGTATCGAAGGCTGCGGACAGGTCCAACAGCACTAGGATCATAGAGCCCCCTCTATCTTGTGACATTTTGATCTGATCTGTCACAGAGAGGAGGGCTGATTCAGTGCTGTGGTTGGGCCTGAATCCAGATTGGGATTGGTCCAGGCCCCCTGTCGCTTCGATGAAACTGGAGAGGGTGGTGTTGACGTGCTTCTCTGCCAGTTTGCTGATGAAGGGGAGGAGAGAGATCGGGCGAAGGTTGGAGAGTGTAGACCAGGGCATGGTGGAATTTTTGCGAATAGGGTTCACTACCGCTTCCTTCCAGGCAGATGGAAGTTGGCCTTTGGCAAAGGACAAATTAAGTAGGTTCTGAATATGAGGACCTAATATCTCGATTAGCGGAGGGATGAATTTAGCTGGTATCAGATCAGAGGGAGAACCAGATTTAGTTTGATTAATGAGAGTGGTCAGGTCCTTAATAGTAATTTTGGGGATGTCCAGAAGAGTTTCACCAGAAGTCAATTGTGGAGCAGTTTCAGGGGCCTCAGTCCCCAGAGTGTCAGAGACTGTAGTGATTTTTTTATATATAGCTTCAATTTTTTCCTCAAAGAACTGAGATATGTCATCGCATAGTTCTTGGGTGAAGGTGTCTGGACTTTCACATACTTCAGGACTAGTGAAGGTTTGAACGATTTTAAATAACTCTCTAGTAGAGTTACCTGCTTCTGCGATTTGAGTGGCCAGACTCATTTTCCTAGCTTTTTTGACATTTTTGTAGTAGGAGGACATAGCCTCCAGGTAGCATCTCTTGTCTTCCCTATTACCTGTACGTCTCCACAATTTTTCCATTTTTCTACATTTCTTCTTTTCACTTTTGAGAGCTTCCGTATACCATATTTCCCTTTTCGCTATAGTAGGTTTTTTGGCATTTTTCTGTGGAGCAAGAGAGTCAATAGCTGTTATCAATGTAGAGTTAAATATGGAGAGAGCAGTGTCAATATTATCGAGATTGATAAGTGAAGGCTGTTCCCAAATTTGAGTGAGTTTGGGGAGAGTGATTTTGTGCCATGGCCTACGTTTAATAGAGTGGGTGGCCAGGCGGTTAGTGGAGTTGGATAGGTGAGGTATGGAGAAGTCAATACGTTTATGGTCCGACCAATTAATATGCTTAGGGGGATGGCAACGAACGTTAGGTTGAGTAGTAAGGACCAGGTCTAATGTGTGACCACCTGAGTGAGTGGGGCCACTATTTCTGGGGTGTAAACCTAGCAAAGCAAGGTCAGAAAGAAAAGTATTGGTATCCTGATGGTCAGAAATGTCAGTATGAAAATTGAAATCTCCAAGTAAAAGGAAGTTTTCCTTAGCTTTCAGATAGGGGGCTAGTAGTTCAGTGAGAGCAAGGGAAAAGCCAGCATTGGGTCCAGGTGGACGATAAACCAAGGCTCCTTTCCACTGTGTTTTAGAGTTGATTTTTAAGTGAAAGATTAGTACTTCCATAGTAGGGAGCATCACCTGTTCTAAGACTCTAATACACAGGGTGTCTCTGTGTATAATAGCGATTCCGCCTCCCACCTTCACAGGGCGGTCGAGGCGAAGGATTTTATATCCCATGGGTATCCCTAGGGTGATGGTAGGGATAGTGTGAGGTTTCAGCCATGTTTCAGTTAGGAAACACATCTGGGGCTGAGTGTTGTAAATAATGTCCCACAGTTCTATACAATGCTTGGGGAGTGATCTAACATTTAGCAAAAAGCTATCCCAGTTTCCCTGGTCATCAGTATAATCTGTAGGCCGTCCAGAAATAACATGGGAGGGCAAAGCTTGAAATCCGCATTTGATACAAGAAAAAGGACCCTCAGGACACGGGAGCGCTTTGTTGTTACAGCGGTATTGTGGTAGAGGTTGTAGAGCCCTGAGTGTGTGAGGAACATACCTGATACAATGAGTGTGGGATACGCAATCCATAATGACAAGGATAAGGAGGGTGGCCCCTGGCCCCGTCCAGTCGCGGACGGGCGCAGACGGGCCACTCTTAGGCTAGTCTTCGGCGTTGTCTTCGGCTCCCCAGCGCGCGACCGCTGCGCGCTCTGTAGGGGGCGAGGGCTAAATAGCCCCGGTACACTCGACTGCTAGAGCGCTAACCGCCAGCAGTTCAACAGGAAGTGGTGTCCTCCCTCTCTCTCAATCCGAGGGAAGACGAATCAGCGCTCTAGGTGCGTTTTTTCAGACTCCAGAAAGTGCACAAACGTCAAGAATGGAAAGAAGTGTGTGCAAGAATGCGATCAGCGGTAATTTTAAAAAAGGTTTCCTTAGTTCACAAAATTTTTAAAAACGATCATACAGCTTTTCATAATACAGCGCAATAGAGATATAAACAATCTGTAGCTGGCTAGCGGGTCAGGAGGTCCTGCCACAACCCCTTACCGCAGCGCTAATGAAGTCGGGCTCTGCCTAAATAGCCCCGGTACACTCGACTGCTAGAGCGCTAACCGCCAGCAGTTCAACAGGAAGTGGTGTCCTCCCTCTCTCTCAATCCGAGGGAAGACGAATCAGCGCTCTAGGTGCGTTTTTTCAGACTCCAGAAAGTGCACAAACGTCAAGAATGGAAAGAAGTGTGTGCAAGAATGCGATCAGCGGTAATTTAAAAAAAGGTTTCCTTAGTTCACAAAATTTTTTAAAACGATCATACAGCTTTTCATAATACAGCGCAATAGAGATATAAACAATCTGTAGCTGGCTAGCGGGTCAGGAGGTCCTGCCACAACCCCTTACCTTTAGGAGTGAGACAAATGGAAGCAATCGATCTCGGCTTAAGGTTACCTGCAGGGTTGGAGCAAAAAGAAGCACAAAGGAGTGAGGCCTCTTTGCACAATGCCAAAATGGCACAAGGAATACAAAGCCCAAAAAGCAGGGCAACAGAGAGCAATGAAGTTCCTGATGACAGGGAATCGGACTTAAAAGAACTCACTCCCTGCAAAATCGCCGTCCCTGAACGCCCGCTGTCAAGAAGAGAAAAAAAGTAGATTAAGAAACAACAGAAAAAAAACAAGCTAAAAGGAAGACAATTGCAGCTAAGGAAGATTGACGGCAGACCGCCACAAGGGGACCCCAAAGTGAGCCAGCTTTATCCAATTTTCACAAATAAGAACTGGGGCACAAAGGCTTTTGACATGATTTTGCCTCCAGCAGAACAGCAAAAACAGCTAATCGCCACAAGTAATTCACCTGCGACAGGTCAAAAACTGCAGTTAAAAACAGGACACTCCCCAGGGAGCCAAAAGACAGAGGATACAAGCCATGCATCAGCTGTATAAACGATACCGCAATCGTGGTCAAAATCACTGCCACTGCCGGATGATAAAATACCACTACACTATATGTCAGAGGATATAAGTCATGCACCAGCTGAGAAAATTATACAGCAATCGTGGTCAACATCACTGTGACTGCTGGACGATATAAAACCACTACAGCAAAGCCCCGGGCACCAGCCCAGCACCAGGTACACCAACGGCCAGAGCGCGAAATCCAAAGTAGGACCTACCACAAGCAAACAAGGAAGCCCAAACATCGGATTAATCCAGGTGGCACAAAATCTAGGGAGGAACAAAACGAGTCAATCATCAGGAACAGTCACTACCATCCATGAGATAGTCCTCACCCCGAGATTCTATAGCACGGGTCAGCAGGGCATTTTGAACAGGTGCAATATTCTTCGCCTTTTTAAGCACCTTGTCGTGCTAGACAAGCTACAAACTGGGGACATAGAGCGGGTGAGATTCTTGAGCATGAAGGACGACACACCTGGCAATTCAACAATATTAGGCTTGAAGAAAAAGGAAACTGCACAAGCTAATTTGAACAACTCCATACAACTTGCCGAGTGGGGCATCGATGCTCAGAATCTTCCCAACCCAAAATACCCATACATTCTTGCTCCAGGCAAGGGGGACATGGGCCCCTGGTCAGTCCTGCAGGGGACAAATAGATCAGGACTCCTCGAGAATACAGGGAAGAGACACAAGGACTACACAGGTCTCAAGATCGCATGTCAAAACAACCAAAGGGTTATTAGTGCCATCCCTTCCCTCTTGGATCAATGTGGAAATTGGGGAAGAACACAGAATCGTTCCTAACAACAGCAAGTCCATGCCCGGCAGGAGCGAAACCAAGGGAGTACCTCTTCCTAACAAAAACGTAACATTAATTTCATGGAACATCGCAGGGAGCAGCAAGATCGCAGAGAATAACAACCTGAGGCGATTCCTGGAAACAGGAGACATACTCTGCCTCCAAGAGACCTGGGCATTATCTAGCACGCCATTGGCAGGGTTATATGAACATCTTGTGCCAGCAATAAAGAAGAACCTCTTTGGTTGCCCCTCCGGCGGTCTATCAGTTTATATAAAACACGCAAGCCCCCTCGTAGTGACTGGACTAAACTTAAATTTACCTGGGTTGCAGGCCTTGCAAATAGAAGGTCTGAAACACACACTACAGCAAAGGTGCCTCCTATTAATAAACTGCTACGTCAATCCAGCACAAACCACCACGAAAGATCAGTTGAAGGCATTGACAAAGGATATCGACAGCCTCTTAAACAAATACAAAAATCATCAAGTAATCTTAGTCGGGTACTTTAACCAGAAGGACCTCGACAATACAGCATCCCCATATCGAGGGACGGGAAGGGCTGCACCCTTTCATGACTTATTCGACAATCATAAGCTATCTTCAACGTACGCTGTGAAAGCAAGATACTCGAATGGCGGGGGACTACAGCCGACCTTCCGGGACATATCGAGGATCGATTATATCATGGTCAGCGAAGTAATGGCGGCCAGTCTGAAAGATTTTACAGTCAAGATCAGGTCGGAAAGCGATCATAGACCACTAATAGCTGTGTTCAAGCTAGAAGTTCCAGCAGCCCTTAAGTTCCAAGCCATCGGAGAGTCCAGAGGGGATGAAAATTACACCCTCCTAAAGAGAATCATATGGACAGACGAGACTGGAGCAAAACTTAAAAACTGGATGGACCTAAAACAGGAGGATATCCCAGCAATTCCGTCTTCACCGATATAAATATGGGAGACCATAGTTGATGAGATACAAAAAAGCTTGGGCCAAACCCAGCCACAATGCTCCAGGCCCAAAAAGAAAATAACAAATGGAATCATCCGTCAAACCAAGGACATATGCAAGACCAAACGCCTCTTGCGTACGGAACTATTAATAAAGAAAAGAGGGGGAAGACAAACAGATGGGACATCGATTGCATCATTGAGGGCAGCCCTAAGAAAGAAATGGTGGGAACACAAAAATGCTCACATGGAGAGGGAATTCTGCAGGATTATGGAGACACATAAACCCGCTAAGCAGCAGAGGTGCTCAAAGAGAAAACGGGGTGGCAAAGCAAGGTTGGCTGGTCTACCTAAAGCAGCTATATTCAATTACCCATGTAAACACATGCAGTACTGAAGATCCTAACTGTGGGATGGACTGTCTCCACTTACCAAGGGCAATGATCGAAGAAAGAACTTCTAGCCCCTGAAATCCTTCTGAGGGTCTGCGAGACCAGACAGGGATGCGCTGTACCCTGTCAGCCCAGATAAACCATCAAATGCTTATTAAGATATTTAAGAATATGAAGAACGATGGGGCCCCTGGACCAAATGGGATACCCGCCCAGGTTTTCAAAAAGGCCCCCGAATTTTGGGCATCTGTCCTCACTCCTCTTTACAACCATTCCTTAACAACAGCAATAACCCCCGACTCATGGAGGGGCTCCATATTAGTCCTAATTTTTAAAAAGGGAGATCGTTTAAAGCCATCAAATTATAGGCTCATCGCTCTTCTTGCGCGGTGCCTGCTGCTTTGTTCATGCAAAGGCAGGGGGGTACTATAGATACCCCCCATGTGCACCCCCCCTTCACCCAGGGGGCCCGCAACAGGCCCCCGAAGTGAAGTTCCGAATGCTTTTCCACGGCGGAAAAGCCGCCGCGGAAAAACATACATTTTACACCATCATAATATGGCTGGCGGTGTCTGATAGACACCGCCAGCCATGTTAAAGCTTTTCCGCCGCGGTCGGAAGGCGACCGCGGCGGAAAAGCTGCGGACGGAATGCAAGACCCACCAGCCGTCCTAATATGGCGGTGGGTCTTTCTAGGCTCTGCGGCGGTTTTCCCGCATCCTCCGGGCCGGCGGTTGCTTCCGCCTGCCCGGAGGATGCGGGAAATCCGCAATCATAATAGGCCCCTAAGATTGGAGCTGGGTCTGGTAAGGCCAGACTTGATGTGCCAAGGGGAGATTATAAAATCATACTTAAGGATTATAAGGGCCCCAACAAACTCCCTAGGATACCAATTGAGAGCCATCTTTGAAGGGCCAAGATCAGCATGGCACACCAGTCTTGGCAAAGCACTCAAGATTTTAAAGATCGAGGAAAAGAGCATACCACTGCCAGAAATCCCACTAAATGCATGGAAAAAAGCCATAAACAGACAAGTTCTGAAAATCTCATTCTAACTGGACCTTGAATCCCTTCGCTATAGCCCCCACCTAGACCCGCTGAACAGTTCCTACATGGTAGGCAAGGCACAACCCTACCTAAATGAGGCCCTGACACCACAAGCCAGAACTAAAATCCTCTCTATGAGACTGTGTACTCTAGGAATCACTGAATTTAATCCCACTTGGGCTCGCAATGGGGAAAATACAAGTTGCAGACTGTGCCCCTACACAAGAGAATCCTGGCTTCACCTTTTATGCTGCTGCCCCTCTCTTACGAACGAACGCCGGCGACTTATCCGCCCAGTCTGCATCATCAAGGGAATCAAGACATGCCGCGAATCATCAGCCTTGTGCTTTTCTAGAATAACCACGATGACCTTGGCGAGTTTTGGGAAATTCATTCATCTGATTAGAATGGCTTTAAAGGCAGCAAACGATCACAAACAAACCAGGGCCACCAGTGTGGTCCAATAAGGGGATCAAGGCAGCCTCCCCTCAAATGAGCCATGATTCTATCCACCCGCCCTACAGAAATCGCACTACATCAATGGCTTGAAATGGAAGGGACAAGGAGAACTATCCACAGACTGCCGTAGGAGAAAACCACCAAGTCCTTTGAAGCTGTCTAAGAAACTTGGTGCAAGGACTTATGACAAAGGCCCGGGGCTGTCGGTCCGAGTGGGTGCAGTGGAGAGGGGATGCATTACTTGAACAAAAAACTTTTTTACCAGCAGTCTTTATAGTTTTAATGTGATCATTGTTTTACTCACCAGTTGTATTCTTTCTTACTGTAATGATTTTAATTAATTGAACAGTTACTAAATTCATCACTGGGTACCCCTTCTCCCTTTAAAAAAAAAAAAAAAAAAGACCCTGGGGGATGGGGTCCACTGAGCCCAAAGTGGCTTAGGGAGAAGGCTGAACCAATGGGTTGGACGGAGGGTCTGACCGCAGGCCTGGCTCTCCAGGAACACCATGCTGCACATGGTCTAAAGTGCTGCATGGGGTTGTCTGCCATGGGGGTTGGATACAGGGTGTGGCATAGGGCTCAAAATTACTAGTTGTGTGGTAATTATCACACACCCCCTGTTTTTCCCTTCATAAACTCTGACAGATCCAACCGGCTGAAATTTGTGGTGGGGAAAAGTCCTTAAAAGGGTAAAATGTGCAGAATTCAGTGTGGTAAAACCAAACTTGTATGTTATGCCTCATTGGCATTTAGAAAACTCAGAATAGGAAGTATTTGCCACGCATGGTAAATACCTCACCCTGAGGTAATGATATTTACCACATATGGTAAATACCCCACCTTGTTCCTTATTCCGACAAACTTGCAATGAGGGCCTTTGTGTTTGCTATTTTGCTTCACAAACCAAACTGTCATAAGCCAAACCAAAAAAATATGTTAGGTTTGACAACAGCACTTCCAAACTTCGTATGAACTACTATTGATCTTTGAATGGTATTGACCAACCTGTGCAAATTTCTTCAAATTCAAATGTGTCCTCGTGTATATTTTTGGTAAAAAAGTATGTTAATTCATCTTATGTGGTGAGTGTTATTAGTGATAACCAAAATGCATGTTTATGGGCAAGTGATCTTAACCAGAACTACAAAGACAATGTCACCCACTTTTGAAACATAGCTGCCCTCATGATTGGTCCAGGTAACTGTGTGATAATATGTTCTACATTGCAATATGTGCAGTAACTATTCTACTGCACATATCCCAATTATAAGTTTTCAATAAGTGTCCTCAGGGCAAACCTTTATTGGGGGGGAAAGGCCAGGGGGCACATTTACTAATATTTCATTCAACTTTGGGCAGCTGACAAAGTTGCTGCTGTGTTTAGTGAAACGGAGCAAGAAGAAATTCTCCCTTTTTACAAAGATTTGGAGTATTTCTGCTCTCTCTTTGTGCTGGTGTACTGTGTGCTAACTAGCACAAACGAAAACACACATACATCATAGTGAAAGGGTGCCTGCGTTATGGGCAGGATTATTTTTGTGCGAGAGGGACACCTTCCTGCAGAAAACAGCACGCATGGAAAGAGGAAATAATGAGGAAAAACAAAGATATTTCTCCTAGTTACACCTTACTGGGGAAGGTGTATAATTTTTTTAGAAAGTCATGCAAGGAGGCTTAAATCTCAGGCCACGGTGTTTACTTGAACATGCAGATTTGGGAACGGTAAGCACCAAAATCCGCAAATTATTTAAAAAAATGCGTAACTGAGTGTGTATACAAAGGGGCATATTATCAAGGACCGGCGTTAAAATTATCGCAGTTTTTTCGTCAGGAAACTGCTGATAAAACGGCGATAATGGGCTTGATAATACGCCCTTGTTAATTCCCATAGAAGCCCATATTCTGACGTTAACATGGGCTTCTAATGGGAATTAACAAGGGCGTATTATCAAGCTCATTATCGCCGTTTCCTGCCGATAAAACAGTGATAATATGCCCCATATATCCGGTAAATTCCAACTAAACAGAGTCAGATTTTATTAGGTTTAAGAAATATCACACCGATGTTCAAACACCATGCAATAAATAGCACACCAATGTTCTACGACAGTGCAATAAATATCACAACACAGAAAGAGCAAGGAACCATACTTACATTCATACAAAAAATAATAATTTTCAGCCTTGTAGATTATGTACAACAAAAATGCAGAGTGCTTTTCAGGTTGAAAACACTTGAGGGTACAGTATTTTGAATGGCACATTTCTTCATAAGACCAGACTTAAAATGGCTAACTTAGCCGAGCACTTAAGGCTGAGGACCACTTGATCAACATCTATCTTACTGAAAATTCTCTCCCTTAGGAGATATGAAAGCGAGACAAATGAGCTGTCAACCAGCAGGAAATGTAGAATGATTGCACAAAGGGAATTTAAGGTACAAATGTAAGTGTTGTGCACGTGAACGCAATGCTGCTGTGCAAGTGATACCGCCACTAAGCTTGCTTGCTCTTGGATTTTTCAAAGAAATAAACTCTTACATGCCAGGTTGTGGTATAGGGAAAAGCATTTTCTGACATATCCTTAAAAGCATAAATCGCCTCTATACGGAGTTTTCTATTCAGGTGGAGAGCACGGATGAGCAGAAAGCTGTGGCCCTTCCAAGTGTCACACATCTCCTATAAGAATAACACATTTTGGCAAATTCCCTGCATCACTGCAAGGCCTGACATTCTCGTGTGGCTAAAGCTGTTCTTCACCCTGGCAACTAACACCCTATCAGGAGGAGAGTCTCAATATTAAATAGATAGCCCACTCTCTTCAATATCACTGAATAGCTATCAGTGCTACAGTTTTGGCAACCTTAATGAAAAGGGCTGCAACACTTCTTGTACCGTATTTATGAAATGCTAATAAAAAATTATAACACAAAAAAACAGCATGGTGGTGCGTCCACACATCAGGTGCGCTGGCAGCACAGTAAAGGTAACCTGTCTGTGCCCGTCAGAATCCCAGAAGTGGCCAGCAGTTTTGGATCCTGTCCTGCACAAGGTGAGAAGAGGATTGCATACTCTTGTAAAGAGTTGCTAGAGCTAAATCCAAATGGTTCTGATACTGGTCATGTCCATGTAGACCCTGAGGTAGTTTCACATAATGGCGAAAATAGACTAGGAAAAAGGCAAAACATTATTGAACAAAGACAAACAGCTTATCATGTGGATTACCTAATACCCAATCCGTAATGAAGCATGCAGCAGAGTTGAACCTGCTACTAACATCTAATGGCTGGGACATGTTTTTCATTACCGAAACCTGGCTCTCCCACGAACCTAGGCTTCTTGTGGACGGTGCGGGGGATATGTAAAAGGAAGTGGAGGAGAGAGGTGTTAGCTTTCCTGGCTTAACGCCTCTCTCCTCCACTTCTGAAACGCAAGGCTGCACCATATTTACAAGAATGTGGTGCAGCTTTGCGTTTCCCCCTGTGATGGTGCTAAGTTTAGCAACTTAGCGCCAATGCAGACACCCTTGCACCAGAGTGCATGGGTGTGTGCGTGCAGGGGAGGATTGTTTATGTGTAGGAAGGTGTCCCTTCCTGCACATAAACATTCCTAGAAATGCCATTCTATCACTTTATTGTGTGCTGCTTCATGCAGTACACATGAAAGTGACAAAATAGATTTTTTTTAAAGTCTGTTTATGTACAGGAAGGAACACCTTCCTGTACATAAACAAACCACGGCATTTTGCTTTCTCCATGTGTGCTGCACAAGGTAGCCATTGCGTGAAGGGGGTCCTTATGTACAAGGCAGCGTAACCTACGTTAAGTGCCTTAATGCTGCCTTGTACAGAAGGCGCAGCCGCTGTCGCCACCACAATGTCAATATAGGTGATGTTGTGGTGGCGAAAAGGGCTATACATATGCCCCGTGTACCTTCCGGGCTATAATGACATGTTTCAATCTAGAACCCAAAAAGATGGGGTGGCGTTGCAATTATTTGTAAAGCAAAACTTAGCAAAACGTAAGGTGGAGCAAACCCAAGGCATAAAGATACTTGGGCCCTTATTCATGAGGCCTTGCAACAGTTTTGCACTGCTGTTGCACCACTTTTTGTGACTCTAGGGTGGTGCGATCAGTGCCACTGCACCGGGCACTAACTTGGGGTGGGGTGCCATGTTCATTGGACAACTCCAGTTAATAATGTTCTTCCTGGAGAGAGTCCGGAGCTTTGTATACTGAAAGTTCTGACTGATCAAAGGGCAGAGGGTTAACATGCCTGCTGCAAAGAACTTATCCCATTAACATCACAAAGTGCATATAATATAAATAGGTTCATGGATTACCGGTTTTGTCACAGATTCTTTTCTTACGTGCAGTTGATAAGTTAAAATCTTAATATAGATCAGTTAGCTATTAATTGCAAAAACTGCATGCAAACTGCAAGGAAAATATTAGAGCTATATATTTTTGCCCGGACTTAAGTTGTCCTAATATTGCAAAAGGGGTACATTTAGGTAGAAATCAATTCTTTTTATTAAAAAAAACCGCTAACAGCGGTGTTAAATTTAAAATTCTGAATTTGTGCTTTTCCATTCCAAGGACTCTTAAACTATACTGCCTACCAGTATGGATGACATGTGACTCCTACACCCTTGTAGGCCTTTGTCCTATGTAACATTTCCTATATACTGAAATTCACAACGATGATTGATTGTCTCTGTGCAATGCGTGTGTGATGTGAAGTTTTCTGGCATCTTAAACTGGCATGAGTGGCGCTATAAAACAAAATGAATCTAAGAGACAGTGGTTAAGGAGACTTAAGGGGCACTGTCAAATGGTGGTAGTGAGCGAATCTGTGGTGGAGGTGGTCATTGTGGGGCTGCCGACAAACATTGCCGCACAGGGCGCCACCAGTGCTGAAGTCGACCCCTGGACTCATCAGCGGCGTAAAAACATGCCCTTTGTTGTGCCCTATTTACAAAGTGACACATCTAAGTTAGTTAGTGTTATGTGTCAGGCTCTGCTTTCTGGCCTCTTCGGGGCTGTGTTGAAATGCCTATAACCTCCCCTATGAACGACCTCAGAGTCTGAAGCTTAAAACACAGACTGCTAAGTGAGTCCAACTGGGGAGGGAGATCTGAAATGACAAAGAACAACGTGTTTAGAAAACCCTCCCGGGTGTGCGATTCTATCCCACCCACTACTCTATGTCCCCTTACACAAATGGATTTACCAAAGCCACACTCGTACCTGTAAAGGAAAATGCAACTGACTGTTTCTTTAGTAGACACGAAGTGAGGCGGTACCAGGGACTCTACCCAGCTGTAAAACGACAAACAGAGAGGCTTCTCATGAAAACCCTAACCTAATGAGAGCTACGCTATGTCAATGGAGGACTCACACACCTACCTAAACATGGAATACATATACATCAAAGGGTGAGTACAATCCCTCTGTTATGGTACCCCTCCTGTGTCTCCAGAGTTGGGTAAATGATAAACAAATGTTGTGGGAGGAAAAGTATAGAATATAACAACATAAATGGTAACAGAATCACTGCTACTTCACAAATGAATGACGAGTCTTTGCAGTGGGCGTTAAGAACACACCCCAGACTATTTGACTCCGTAAATGAACATCCAGGCTACGTCACCGTGGTTTGCTATGAGTGAAGAGCAAACACGACGGTTCCCTGAACAAGCACCAAAGTAACTGTCACTCTTAAAGAACCCTTGTTCCCTCTCAGCCGAGAGGAAAGTAACTGAGAATCAAGTCGCCACTCCAAAAACATGGCTCGTATGGTCCAAATGAATCAGACAGCAAATAACAGGATTTCGCGGGAGAGATCCGCTTTCTTACCGCTACTCCGTAGGTACCAACCGTCACCAGGGCAAGGCAAGGAATTATCGGCGCCGCCTGAATCCTCCGAAGCCCCTTTGTTTCCGCGCTGCGCACGCACTGTGCGTCGCTTACGCGACGTCCCCTCTGCATGCTGGGAAATGTAGTTTTGGACCTTCCGATGCGATAGGAGCGCGCTGATCGAGTCGCCGCTCTCTTTGCCCTGCCGATCTTGACATTATGTATGTTATTATATATTTTAAATGTATGTGATGTATTGTTTATGTTTTTAAATGTGTTACATTTATTGTAGTTAACAATTGTATTTTTATTTAAATTTTGAATTTTTTAGTTCTCAAGCGGGTTGTGGGTTTAAAAGGGAATAGGGTGGTAAGTAATTTAATTATAATAAATGAATGAATATGCTTTATTTATTAATATTTATTTATTTGAGATTTTATAACGTTAGTTGTATTTTTAGTTTTTTGGGGTACATTTTATGTGTGGGTTGTGGGGCTTATAGGGGTAAAGGGAGGGTAGTAATTTATTTTAATGAATTAACAATTAGTTGTTAATTAATATTCATTAATTAATTCACAATTAATTATGGTAATTGTGTAATTAATTGTAGGTGCGGGTTGTGGGGTTTATAGGGGTAAAGGGTGGGAAGTAATTTATTTTTAATTATTTACTAATTAGGGGTAAATTACGATTTCGTTAGGTAGGGTTTCTGAATTGCTGAATCCGATACGGGGCCCTTGTTTCCGACCAAATCGTACCCAGTTCCGAACGAGCGATTGCAATGCCTGTAAATCTTTTGGGCTGCCCGAATCAGTTCAGAAAGGCATTTGGATCGTCCGAGTTTTTAGGATCCTGTTTGTACAGCTCTATGGGCTCTTTTTCCGATTGGGCGAGTGCGATGACTGATTCGGACAGCCGTTCCAAATCAGTTTTCCCGGAACGAAT
Organism: Lissotriton helveticus; assembly: GCF_964261635.1. Lineage (NCBI taxonomy): Eukaryota > Metazoa > Chordata > Amphibia > Caudata > Salamandridae > Lissotriton > Lissotriton helveticus. Next base: position 1,447,494,404 of record NC_136061.1, on the reverse strand, counting down.
CGGCTGTCGGAATCAGTCTTAGGGGGCCAGTAGCAGGCCCCCCTTTACCTGGGGTCCCCCGAATCCAACCCGTGGGGGTACCCAAGGGACCCCCCCCACCTTTCCAACCATGCACAGTGTGGCAGGCACCACCATTTAAAAATATATATTTTTATTTTGTTGATGATATTTTGATTGTTTTGAATCTTTAACTAACTGGAGTGAGAATAGTACATTTTACCCCCTCTGCAATCTAACAGTTTCCCTATTGATGCACTGGCTGGAGTGGGAATAGTAAATTTTATCCCTCCGCTATCACACATTTTCCTGACTGTTGTACTGACTGGAGAGGGAATAGTAAATGTTACCCCAACACTATCCATCACTTCCCCTACTGTTTCACACATTGGAGTGGAAATAGTCATTTTTTCCCCTCCGGTGTCCAACGCTTTCCCTACTGTTGCACTGACTACAGTGGGAAATTTAAGTTTTAAGATTTATAAATAATGTTTTAGTTTATAATAGAATGTTTTTTTATAAATGTTATACTATTGCTATATGTGTATATATATATTTATTTGTTAAATTTGTATATCATTTTTAAATTATAAAATGCATCAACATTATTAGTTTAAATATTGTTTTAAGTGAATATATACATACATATACATATTAATAATTATATATGTGTGTTTAACCTTTTTAAATTAATTTTATTTGTTATATTTATTAAACTATATTAAATCTATTTGTTTTAAATTAACTTTATTCTAAAATATATTTAATATGTATTAATGTATTTAATATATCTATATAAAACTATCTTTTGTACAACTATTTTTATGACATCAATATATATTTTTTAAATAGTTTTGTACTTACCATTATAAATATAGGATGTCGATATTTTTGTCACTGATTTGTATAACTCGATATTATGGTATGGGGATATTTTAGGTGTCATTGTTCTGTCAGTGAACCCGTTGGGTGAAAGTTGCCCTTTACAAATGACTACTAATACTAATAATAATAACCAGGAGATAAGTAGCGCAAGCACATTGGCCACAGCACATCGTGTAGTGGCCAGCAGAAGTGCCACGCCCACTTCGAGGCCACGCCCCCTCGTGGTATTTAAACGCTGATCACTAGCGCGGCTTCAATCTTGTTGTTGACCTCTGAGGCGGAAGCCGGAGGTGTGTTTGTTTGTATCTTGTGCCATTTTTAAAATTGAAAACTTATCTCCTTCACTGCTTTTAAAACTGCACTCACCTGCACTGAAAGCGCTCGCTTCTAGCGCCTTGCAGGCTCACGGAATTCCCCCTGCCACAGCCGATTGAGCGCTGAGACAGGGAAACTCCCCTCCACCCGCCATCGCCGCTCGAAGGGCAGCCACGCCCACTTCGAGGCCACGCCCATTTCCCTCTACCTCAAATGTGCCGGCCATACCAACGCAGCGGACGAGCGCAGCGGGAGCGCCGTTTGCGCGCCGAAGGCGCGCCTAAGGCAAGCCCGTCTGCGCCCGTCCGCGCACGACCGGGCCTTGGGCCAGACTCTATGCCGGATTCTGCCACCAAAAGGGTAAGCTACTGTCGCCGAGAGCTTCTCAGCCTCAGACCAACTAAAAACAGCACTTGTCATATTATGAACGATCCCAATGGTCCTTATATTAGCTGCAATACCTGTAAACCTGAAAAGTTAATCCTCCCCAGCCGGGTTGCCCCACCCCCAGGCCTCAAAATAGCGACACTTAACTGCAGATCGCTTCCCAAGCACGCCCTACTCATCAATCATCTGATTGTCGATCACGATCTGGATATACTTTTCCTCACCGAAACATGGATCACCGGGCATTCTAACTCGGACATAGTCTTGGCCTTACCCCCTGGCTTTCTTATCATGTCCCAACCCCGCCCCTTGGGTAGAGGAGGCGGATTAGCCATCATCTATCGAGACTACTTCGCCTGCCGAACCAGCGAGGTTCTGAGCCAGGGGTCGGAGAGCTGCCTCTTTACGATTCAGCTCTCTCCAACCAACTCCCTGTCAGGCCTCCTGATGTATCGGCCCCCAGGGCATTTTGGCCCCTTTTCTGCCGCTCTCTTGGAAACCGTCTCATCCTTGGCCCACCTAACATCTAACTTTGTGATAACAGGAGACCTTAACATACACTTCAATGACCCACTCGATTTAGGGGCATCTGATTTAATCTGTGAACTAGGAGCCCTTGGCCTCTCCCTTGTCAATTCAGGAGCCACGCATACGAAAGGACACCTGCTCGATCCCGTGTTCTCGAACATTCCTTCTCTTTAATTCACAAACTCCCTTCCCCTCCCGTGGACGGACCATTTCCTGGTCTCGGCCCACCTACCAGGGATATTCAAGAAACCCCAAAAACCTACAACTTACACCAAGGACAGATCATGGACCAGACTCTTGGTGGAAGACTGGGCTAATGCCCTAGACGCCACGACCCCCAGTCTTACAGCTGATCCTTCCACCGCGGATATCCAGTTCAGAGACTGGATTTCCTCTTCCCTGGACAGCATCATTCCCATTAAAAATCGGGAGAATAAAAATAGGATTAAGGGCCATGCCCCATGGTATAACACCGATCTAAGAGCTCTCCGCAAAGAGTGTAAAAAGGCTGAGAGACTGTGGAGAAAAGACTGGCTCCATAGTAACAAAGACATGTACCACAGCTCGGTAAGACGCTACAAATCAGCCCTTAAGCTAGCCAAAGCTGCATTTTATGACAGCAGAATAAAAAACGCCACCAACTCGTCAAAAGAATCCTACCTGATAGTTAAAGAACTTTTAAATATCCCAATAACACCCTCCTTTCACTCCCCTCCTCCAGACAGAAGTACGGACCTGGCCAACTACTTCGACTCCAAAATCTCGAGGATATTGGACTCCCTTCCAACCACCAGTCCACCTATCCACACGGATATAGAGGCCTGCAACAATAGCCCACGGCTGTCCACTTTCAGAGCAGTTTCCCTTACCGAGGTATCGTCCATGCTAGATAAAATGAAAAGTGGATCCCCCCTTGACCCAGCCCCGGTTAGATTCCTGAAAACCGTGTCGACCAACATAGCCCCCACCATCAGGGATCTTATTAACACCTCTCTCTCCCAAGGAACGGTGCCCTCCAACTGGAAGAATGCGGTTGTCAAGGCCCTGTTGAAAAAGCCCCAACTTAACCCGGACGACATGGCCAATTACAGACCTATTTCGCTTCTCCCATGTATCAGCAAAATTGCGGAGAAACTAGTGAATGCGCAATTGTCCCAATTTCTTGAGACAAATAATCTTCTGCGCCAATCCCAAACAGGATTCCGGCCCGGCCATGGCACGGACACTGCCCTCCTCTCCGTCATCGAGGAGGCAAGGTGTATCATGGATTCAGGAGGATCAGTGGCAGTGATCCTCCTGGATCTCAGTTCCGCCTTTGATACGGTGGACCACCGTGTCCTTCTACATCGCCTGGCCAGGGAAGGAATTGTGGGAACTGCACTAGCATGGATTGAATCCTTTCTTTCCGGCCGCTCTTTTCAGGTGTGGGACGGTAACCCACGTTCAGACTCACTATCACTCAAGAACGGAGTTCCCCAGGGATCATCGCTTAGTCCCACCCTGTTTAATGTATACATGGCCCCGCTAGAAGATGTAGTGACCCCATACGGGATAAAAATAATAAATTATGCTGACGACACTCAACTCGTCGTTTCCTTGTCCCACCTGGATAACCACCCAGACAGCCTGCTGAACTGTCTCCAGGACATCCACACCTGGATGTGTGAATCCTCCCTGAGGCTGAATGGTGCAAAAACCGAAATCATGCTCCTGGGCAATAAATGGTCGTCCATCCCTCCATCAGTTTGGCCGGACGCCTTCGGTGAAGTTCCCACACCAAAAAAAGAGATCAAAACACTAGGAGTATGGTTGGAACCTGACCTCACCATGAGGACTCAGGCTGTCAAAACAGCTGGCACCTGTTTCGGTCTCTTGCGATCTGTTCGCAAGATCCTCCCTCTTCTCCCTCTCCCATCCAGGAAACTACTGGTCCAGGGGCTCATCTTAGCCAGGCTTGACTACAGTAACGCCATCTATCTTGGGGCACCGGAATTCACCCTGGCTAAACTCCAACGCACCCAAAATGCGGCGGCTAGGCTCATTATGAACCTCCCACCCAGAGCCTCAGCCAAGCCGGCTCTAAAGGCCCTACATTGGCTCCCTGTCCGCCAGAGAGTAGAGTTTAAAGCCTTGTGCACCACCCATAAGCTCATCAATGGGGTTGGTCCGGCCGCTCTGAAAGACATGGTTATCCCCTACAAAGCCCCCAGACTTCTTCGCTCTGACGCCGAACATCTGGCCATTGTACCAAAATTCAAGAAGGCTCGTACCGGTGGTCGCCGCTTCTCGGTCAAAGCTTCCACAGGATGGAATTCTCTTCCACGCAGTCTACGCCTGGAATCCTGTCACGCTCTATTCCGAAAAAAACTTAAAACCTTCCTGTTTCCCAAATAGTCCATTTCCCTCCTCCCCCTCTCCTGGTCCACATAGATTTATAGCGCGGGGATGCCTACGGGTCACCAGGCGCTTTAGAAATCGGAAAAAAAAACAAAAAAAAAAAAAAAACAGTCCTTATGCCTGTGTCACTGTAGTGAAGCCTACATTCTCACTCAAGTAATGTTCTGCTGCTATGAGCTTAACTCAACCTTGGCCTACGTTAAGTTGATGTGTAGCCCTGTGCAGTGCATGTGTTGCATGAATGTTCTGGGTGTATGTGTGAATAGTACAAGGCATGCCAAAGCATTTTCTGATGTTAAATTTTGGGCGACAAATTATTTGTATGAATTAGTCATTTTATTGACACGTGACTGTAACCTATAAACTACTGTTTTTGCACTTGAAACAATATGATTATCTCATTTAGAAGTGTCATTAATAATCTTTTATAGTTATGCCACATTTTCGTGCCAGACACCATTATTTTAAAATGAATGCAGTTTCAGGTGTTCTGCTCTTTCTTTTCCTGCCTATTGCCCCTCTCGCAATCAGCTACATGCTGTGAGTCTTTCCTCCCCATAGTTTCTGTGGAACACAGAGCAATATAATGTAAATGGACTATAGTGTTAAAAAATACATATTGTTGAATGAACCTTGTGTACCTAATGTATCATTGTGAAGGATTTTCATTGCTAGTTCTGAAGGAGGCATAGAAAAGAACATAATTCTATGAACTAGCATTAAGAACATGTTTCATATTGTGTTGCACATCTCCAAAGTGCAGTTGCTTTGGAAGCAAGCAGAAGATTTTTCTTACCATAAGAAATGGGTTAGTGCTAAGAACTTTTCAGATTTACAAAATTGGTATTTTATTTTACTTTGCCAAAACATTTTTATTGCTGTATTAATAAATATTTTGTATTGTTGCAACATACCAACACATGGTTTAAATAGTGTAATGTAATATAATACAAATAAAAAAAGTGAATGTATGTGGCTATATATATTGTAAATATAAAGCTCAGTATAGTCAGGAGAGTCCCTTTGCTTTTTATTGTCAGTGAAAAGTAAGTTCAACAGGAAATACACAGATATCCTGCCTACAAGGTCATTAGAAGTGGTGGGAGCTTCATATGTGTATGTAAATCCATAGCATTACTAATCCACAGCAGGAAATCTGTTGTTTGGTGTTATGCATTGCGGTACCTAGACTAATTCTTAGATTTCAAGCATAGTTTGTTCTGAGCAGTCCAATCTTCGGTTATTTATAGGGGACTGGAAAGAGTTTTTTCAGAGCTTTGGTCTTGCACTTTCTTTTTTACTATTCCTTTATTAAGGTTTTCATATCGAGTACCTGATAGTACCCCAGTAAATGGAACATACACATGAATTTGTCTTACACAAATCTAATGGGAAGATCAATAGAATAGAGAAGCAAAATGCATAAACAAAATAAAGGAGTTGATACATTGCCACTAAGCAGGACACATCTCCATTTAACTAGCCTATCATAGCCGTAAGGATACAAACTACAGGCTAGTTGGTGCCGTCTATTCCCTCTATCAGAACTGAAATACTGTTCCTGGTTCAATTGCTGCATTCTTGTATTGTTTCCTTTTATACATCTCTCAGAGTTAGCCGAAGCCATTACTTCAGTATCTGCAGGCAATGCAAGCTAGTGAGGGATCCCCTTCTTTTAACTTACTCATTACCCCTGTTGTGTTTCCCCACATGTTTATAGATTGTTCTCGGTGGTTGTTTTCCTAGCTGCAGGTTGGGATATGGGGTTTGGGGATTTGTATGAAGCATTAAGGTTCTTGAAGAAGTAAAATGGTTCCTCAACTATCGTCAAATAGCTGCAATTGATCTTGGAGTTTGTAAATACGCCATTCATTGATGGCCATACAGTACGGCTCCGTGAGCCATTACTCGCATGTGGACACTTGGGGTGCCGTAGGATGCACATTTTGGCTACCATATGGGCCATCAACATCCATTTCCGCCAGTAGGAGGATGTGTGATCTATGGACGTGAAATTATGGAAGAGGGTTAATTTGGCAGAGTCTTGGATGGTGTGTAGCTAGTGGAATAAAATGTCCTCCAGAATGATGGCCATAAAGGTATCAGGTTGGGACAATACCAGAGTATGTGATGCAGGTCGCATCGAGCAGATGGGCAACAGCTCCAGATATCCGCCAGGAGCAAGTGGGCCCTACATAACTAATTTTGGGTCCAATACCAATGATGCAGTATCTTGAAGCCAGAATACTTCAAACCCGCTTCTTTAAGGGAACGGTTACAGGAGTCCAGGACTGCCTTACAGTCATCCTCCGAAAAGGTTAATCCTAATCGCTCCTGCCAGTAAGTTTGAGATGTTGTTTGTGTGTCGTGAGAGTAGAGATTGTCATTGATTATCTGATATAAGTTGGAGGCAGTACCCTTGAAGTTGCCAAAATGCCCATTCGGATTGGACGTCTGTGGGTGAAAGAAAATAGGCCAGCTGTGAGAGATGGCGTGCAATGCAGTGTTGATGCATATCAAGTAAACGTAGGCCTCTAGCGCTAGTGTCCATATGTGGCCTTGCTGGTTAGAGTATGGGTTACCTGCCCGCCCATATGTACATCTTAATGCAGTTGTTTATGGTGTGAAGTAATTGTGTCAACATCTTTAATGGCATGCCAAAGATATAATTGAAACTAGGGGCTTGTAGAATGGATCGCCTCATGAAGTCCTGCTCCATGTTAGACAGCAGTGGTTGTAGATTATCCTGCACCATATTATTCATAACTCTATTGACCAACAGGCCTAAATATATGAAGCCGGATGCTTTCCACATGAAGTTGTGTGTATCTAGAGAGGACATGGGTGACAGTGTTTCAGCAGCAATAGCTCGCAGTTGGTCAAGTTTGTTTTGTACCCAGAAAAAGCCAAAAAAGCAATGATCAGGGAGGTGAGGTGTGGAAATGATTATCTTGGACACTCAGGGTCAGCAAAATATTGGCGGCATGAAACAAACTTTTGTATTTGCCTGCAGGAATATTTAAGCCCTGTATATGCGAAGGCTGGCAAATCACGGCTGCCAGGGCTTCCTGGGCTAGCATCAAAGGGTGATGGGTCAGCGAACATCATTGCCTCATCCCCCATAAGATTGGAAAGGTTTGCAACATGTGTCCACCACAGTCAACCTGTACTATGGAGGAGGTGCATAATCATCTTACCTTTGCCAAGAATTTAGCAACTAGTGGGGCTCGGTTTAGCATTTGGAATAGGTACCCCCCACTCCACCCAGATGAAAGCCTTCTTGACATTTAACAAAAGCAGAAGCTTATTATCAGCGTCATTAGGCATGTGCCATGACCGAGGGTGATTGTGGTTATGAGAAGAGCATCCAGGTATGAATCCTACTTGGATCTCACAAATTAAGTTTGCTGTAATGTGCTTGAAACATATTGCAACTAACTTTGCAAGCACCTTCCTATCCGCATTAAAAAGTGCAATTGGCCTGAAGTGGGAATAATACATTTTCACCTCTCCGCTATCCAACACTTTCCCTACTGTTGCACTCACTGGAGTGGGAATAATAATTTTTACCCCTCCACTATCCAACTCGTTCCCTACTGTTACACTCACTGGAGTGGGAATAGTAATTTTTACCACTCTTCTATCCAACACTTTCCCCAATGTTACACTCACTGGAGTGGGAATAGTAATTTTTACCCCTCCTCTATCCAACATATTCCCATCTGTTGCACCGATTGGAGTGGGAAATTTAAGTTTGAACATTATTAAATAGTTTAATGTTTTAAATTATAATAGATATTTTTGTAATTAGATTTTATGTTATTGGTACAGTGAACCCAAAAACTCCATTGTGTGTGATACCATTTAAAACATGTGGGCACACACCCAGGATTAGAAGGACAATAGGGGCAGTAGATACAACTCTCCTTCCACACACCTGTTCAGGTACAGTCTATATTTCTTAGCGGGAAAGTCTTTTTTGCCCGTGCGAGGAAGGTGATTAGGAAAGTGGCTACTTTTAATCTAGCCACAACCTCCAGCACTGCTTCTCTAGAAACTCCTACCTGTTCCACTAAAACAAGGCTGCCTATAAGGGTCTGCTGAAACTAAATAAATGTCATCGTTGACTCTGGAGAGCAATTCTTAAATACAACAAAGCCATTGTGGTTTGCTAAATGAAAAGAAATGGATAGACAACTTCTTATACCAAACATACCCCTTACGAACAGCAGTGTAAGGTTCCCTCCTCTGATCTACTTGATCCACTACACCCATGTTCTTATTGTTGGCGAAAATTAACACAGGTTTGCGCACTTCAGCAATCTGACCCTAAACAGTCACAGGTGAAGTACTTTCATCATGAATGGTAATCAGCATATAGGCATGTCTCCTGTAAGACAATTTCAGAGGTAGAAGCTTATCACTATGCAAGACACTGCACTGTCCATTCATACATTTTTTGCAAACTAGCTTCCCCTGGGATTGTGCCACTCAAAACAGTGTCCAAAAATTCCCTGAACAAGGGCACATCAGTGTAAAAGTTATATACATATAAATGGTGACATTTGTTAAAAAGTCCTCTTTCAAGTTCCCACAAAATTTTCTCTTTAACTTTGAAAGTGGACAGACAGCAAGGGGGGTCAATACTGGGAATCTCTACCAGTGTAGACCCTGAAATTATAGACATATCCAATACTACTTTCAGACAGCATAAACATCTACATTCCATAACGTGCCCTCTTGCTAGGAATAAACTGCCTAAAAACCAATCAGCCCTTGAACAGAACCAAAGACTCATTCACAGCCATTTCTTTCCTTGGCACATAGATTTCTGAAAATCGATCTACAAAGTGCTCAAGGGCAGGCTGAACCTTAAAAAGATGGTCAGTATATCAACAAAATGCAACATCCAAAGAAGAAGGAAATACTGATTACGACCAGTAGTGCTTCCCCTGCCATCCCCAGTGGAGTCATGTGAGTGGGTGCCCCACTGGAGGAGCACCAGCACTTACCCCGTGGGGCAGTGCCAGGGTATAATAGTTACGTCCTCGGCACAGCCTAACCACTGTCCATGCCACCTAAGGGGTTTAATCTCTCCAACAGTTTTGGGCACCCAAAATAACAAGTATTATAAAAGGTACAATTACAGGCCCCCTGGTTAAGACATTGCAGGAGGAAAACTGGGCTACAGAGTCACGTGGGCTCTTAGATCTATAGTTTGGTATTCATTCTGGCCCAGGCACTGTTGAACAATCGTCCAAAAGTATTCTAAGGCCAAAAAACAATGTGCCCATGTTGCATTTATGGACCTAAATTGTGCCTTTCAATATAGCAGACTGCCCAAAGTTCCGGACCATAATCCTCCAATTAGGCATTGGCAGCGCAATATTCTCCCTACTCAGTAGGCTATATGAACATACTACAGCCAGAGTACAGTATAGTAGGAATGGAGATTTTTTTGAGGACTTTCCATCAATCACTGGGGTTAGACAGGGCTGTGTCTTGGCGCCTTTTCTCTTTTGAATTTATATTAACTCTCTGGGTGAGTACCTGATAACGGCTGGAAAGGACCTGCCAAAGAGCAACGAGAGACAAAGTCCTGTGCTGCTTTATGCAGACTCTGCCATTCTCATTGCAAAAACTTCTAATGGTCTCCCAATTTTAGTAGATGCTTTTATGAGTAGTTTAGGACTAACAAAAATTGAAATACGTCTTTTGTATTGAAATGTGGCCGCAAACTAGCCAAGACCAAAAAGGTTTCACTTGATGGGGAAGAAATCATGAAAACTATGTATTTGTGAATTCCGATTTATGTAGATTTAAAGTGAACATTTCTCCTGAATTTAAGAGCCGTGCAATTTCAAAGAGCAGTTGATGCAGTTTTTAGATTTTCCAAAAAGACTGGGGCACAAACCACCCAGAGAAATGTTTTGCGTTTTTAAAAGTAAATGCACATCTGTTGCCACATTTGGTGTAGGGTTATGAGAGAATATTAGTGGCAAATTTCTACAAATTGTGGACCGTAAGTATATAAGAAGACTTCTGACAGTTCCACATTCTACCCTGACGGCTTTATGCCAGGAACAGCTGGGGCTTGATTATATAACAGATCATATCAGGCAACAGCTACTTATGCTATGGCACAGAATTTGAAACAACCCTGAAGCCGATCTGTGCAAAACAATCTTACAAGATTGTCTGAAGCTGGACAACTGTCTTGATACTCCATAGCGTAGGTACATTAAAATGCGTTTTGGAAGACTAGGTGCCCCAACATTTTATTTTAACCCGGATAGTTTGTGAAATATTCCCTTAACATAAACTAAAGCACTCTTTAATCATAAAGTGCAAAGGTTATGGGCACAGGCTAGAGTGGGGTTTAGACAACACCCTTAGGGTTTTTCCTGCATGCTCTGCACTTTACTTACAGGTTATTGTAAATGAGAGGCACAAGTTCCTTCTGACACGGGTTTGTCTCCAAACTACACTTACTGCTAGCTTTCCCAGTAAAAGGCATGTCGTTTTCGTTTCTTCCTCCCTGACACTGTGAATTTCCATCAGAACAAATTACTTTGCACTTTTTGCTTTTTTGCACATTTTATGTGGCAGAAAGAGTGTGAGTTCTTCGCCCTATAGTAAGAGCATTACAAATTAGATCTCATGCTGCGGCCGTTGCTTATTTGCACTGCTTGGGAATTGAAACCATTATACATGCTGCTTTAAATTACATACTAAGTGCTATAAAGGTACGATCTTAATATTGAATGATTCTCTTGTACAGATGCCTTTTAATACCTGTTTTTAGAACTTTTAATATGTCTCTCGCAATTTTATGAAGTTTAACACTGTACGTGGCCTTCTTTTATTTGCTCTGACTGTTATGGCTCAGTTGACCCAAATAAAGTTTTTGATGAGTGCTTCATGGAAAGTGAGGCTTGAGATGCACAATCTATCCTTCACATGCACTGATCAAGACAAGAGCCATCATCCAGTTATTTCCTGAAGTGGACAGTACTAGTACATAGTGTCATTACAGTGAAACACATTTTTGAGAGCCGATTAGCTTGTCTTCATTAAGTTAATTGTGCACCTCTCAGCTGTATTTGAACAATACAGTATTTTTCACATGTTTGACAGTCTTAAAATACAGTAGGTTTTGCCCTGCTCTGCGGTTCTTCTCTTTTCATGTGGCATAGCAAATAGAGCTGGCGACTTTGAAACTGGGAACCTGGGTTTGAATTCCACAATCGGCTTAGCATCCTGAGATTCTGGGCAAATATTTATTGTCATATTATATTCACAAACAGACTGTTGTAGTATGCTTTGTAGTATTATAACAGTAGAAAGATACCACAAAATCCTATTCACAAACAACATGCGAAGGCCTACGCTTATTCTATCTTTTTCTTTGTGGAGATCTCTGCACACTGACGTGGAATTGGCTGGAAATACAGGAAATATTTCTGGCTAAAGGAGAGGGGTTTAGGGAGCAATAAGGAGGGGCTGAGGAGGGCTAGTAAAGGGTATATTGAGGGACATGCACCCGTCCACTTCTGTAGTTACCTGTCTAAAATAGCCCAAAACCGAAGTAAATGTTTTCCAGCTCAGATCTGGAGTAAGTCCAGCACCACACATGGTCACTCAAAGGTACTGCCACACCCTCCCACAGGATATAATGGAGCTAGGGACTTAAAATAGACCACTCCCAAAAACAATGTTAAAATAAATAAAAGTAACTAAAATAGCAACAAAAAATAATAATTTTAAATGAATGTACAAAAATTCTAAAAATTAAATATTTTTTCTTTTCCCATATTTTAATAACCTTTTTAGTTTACAAAGTAAGATAACCACATGTTATTAAAATCTAGTTAAAGTTATTTTAATTAATTATATACATCTGTCACTTGTTGTCTAGTGGTATAATGACTTGTTGGCCACTTGAATGCACTGACACAATCTTCCTTCATTGTGCTTTGAGATCTAGGGATGGTGTTGATAGACTAGTTTCAATAGAAGATCCGACAGCGGTATTATTCCACAATAGTATAGTGTTAAGAGTTTTGGGGATATGATGTTATCCTCTTGAAGGATGGCTTTGTCTGTTCTTTCTTTAGGAGTGGGCTTGGGCTTAACCCGCCAGTACCATCAAAGAGAAAAAAATACAAGTAAGTTTCCACTCTTTATTATTTATCACTTCTCTAGACCTGTTTTATATTCTGTACTATTTACTTTGATCTTTATTTGCATGGCCTTTGTTGTTTGCTTTTAAACTTTTAATCTTTATTATCTTTTTCTCAGAATCTCCTCCCGCGTGGGCTTCGTCACTTTCTTTGACCATCGCATAGCTTCCCTCCTTAAGGGTATGCTACGTACCTGAACACAAACTCTAAAAAACAAATGCTTTCTCCATGAGCTACATAAAATAAAACTGAAAACAACCTAAATAAGGGAGAATTAACTCAAACGTAACACACTATTTATTGGTTTGTCCAGTTCTATAAAACTACTTTGAGTGTGAAAACACTTGGTCATCCACCTTTACCACTATCTCTCTGCTCTAGTTGTGTGGTTTCTCAAGTTGTGTGGTAACTTAGCAAACTTTCCCCGTATTGTGCCACCAAGCCCCTCCCTTTCTCCCCCTCCAATTACAGGCCAAGGAACGGACCTGAAAAAGACACATTCCTCTGGGAGCATGGTGAGCAACTGAACAAAGCAGGCTGGGTCCTCCTGGTACTACAGTACTTCTGGTGTCGGCTTCTTGGTTCCCAGGGCTGGCATCTTCTGGTTCTTCACTTTTGCCACACAGGGTCAGGCCAGGGGCCACCTGCAGGGGTTTTTCTCATTGCATTTCTCTGCCCAAGTTGTCGTGTTTGGTCTTTTTCTTCCTCTGTGCTCTTACCTCCTTCCTCACCTTCCAGTTTCTCGAAGTCATTCCATTCTGTTACTGCTCCCTTCTATACAATTTCCTGTCCTTCTTCTCTTTCTCTCTCTTTTTCCATTTCCTGCTAAAGTAAAAACCTTTCTTTGGTTTCTATTGCAGGTGCAGCTGCAGCTGTTATCGAGAACCAGCGTCAGATTTCAGGTAAGTCACCCAACTTCGTACAACACATCTCCTCCCCTAGGTTTTCCCGGTTGAGGAAAAGGGGGAACAGAGAGAAGAAATCAACATTACCCTGTTCCTTTTCCTTCCAATGTCAGATGTCAATCTGGAAGGTTAGAACTTAGGAGATAAACCATTGTCAAATTCTGGGGTTGTTACCCTTATTTTGAATTAGCTATGTTAGAGGCACATGGTCCGAATACAGAATAAAAGGCTGACCTTCTATGAAGTAAGGGAGTTTTTCGATTTACCATTTAATAGCAAGACATTCCTTCTCCTTTACAGGATATACTCTTTCACTTGAGAATAATTTATGGCTGAGAAATAATATGGGTTTTTCCTCTCCTTTATAATTTTTCTTTGGACAAAACTGCCCGATATCTTTGGGCAGCTTGAATTCTGTACGTCATTGTTTCACTACTACCCATTTCTTAGTTGGACTGGACTGTACAGCAAGTTGGGATCTTCTTGGTATGTCTGAAAACATCTAAGGATATTGTCCTAGGGCTCTTAAGACTGCTTTCTTCTGGTCCTCAGAGAGAGATTAATGTATACAAGTGTTTCCAAAGTACTGTATGTCATCGTCTTTGAAAGAGAAATCTGGACTTCTTTTGGAAGGGGAGATAACCGTTCTTTTAAAAGATTGATAAGATATATTTGCTCCCTATTCTTGGACAGTTGGAGTTTATATGTAACTCTCAATTTTCTCTTTCATCCTAAAGGATTCTTTTCCATTCAGCTTTCCTTTTATTATCACAGTTGGGTAATATATTTAGTACCCAGCCTCCAACGTGGTATTTCCTTCATTTTTTTTCTTTATCGTAAAGATTATATTGATGCCTTTGACTTCTCTCAAGATTGCTATAGGCTAGTTCGCTTAGTTTCCCAATCCTAAACTTTAGCTGCACATTGTATTACATCAGAATAATTACTTCTTCTTCCTCATTCTTTTCCCAAACTTCATTCATGATTTCTAGTAGGGTCCAGGGTTTTCTCTCAAAAAGGAATTCACATGGGGAGTGCCCTAGATAACATTGAATGTGTCCACTGAGCAAGAATGGTGCAAAGGGAGGAGCTTGGCGGGCATCCGAGATGGCCGCGTGAGCACAGCGCTCCCCGGACCCCCGCCGCTCCCGGCTTAATATCCTGCTTTAATCCTGATTTCTGCGAGGATTCATATAGAGGACGTTGGGCTGATCTACCTGGACCTTTCAGAAACTGATTTGGACATCGGGTGCCTGAATTATGTTCAATTGAACTTTTGGGCTCCGCCCTCGAAGTGCGCCCGGGACTTGGTGAGGTTCGGTGGCCGTCTTGGAGTTGAACAACAACGGCAGGGGGATTGGTCTTGTGAGTCCCCCTCTTAAGTTTCGGTTTCGTTTCTGCCTCGGACTGGGACATTGGTGAGAGTGTCGGGCCAGAGCTGCGGCCGGGACACACGTAGGTTGTCTGGCCCTTGGCTGCTCTGTTCCTGGAGTGGGCTGCCTCTATCCTGGTGATACCCCTCTTGTAGTCCTTTGGTCCCGGGGCCTCCATTTCTGGTGCCCGGTCCGTCGACCCTGGTGACATTACTCGTGACGCATCTTCAAAATGGCGGGCAGAGGAGACCGAGAAACGCGCAAGACGAAGACATCTCTGCGCGGGGGTCCGGTTCAATCTAATGTTATGGATCGTTATACCCACTCTAAGGGGTCCCCCGGAGCTGCCCTGCCCGGTCCCACTGCGTCGGACCAAGTACTGGATGCGTCGACGGAGCCCTCCTTGCAGGACATCATGGGCGCCATTTCTGGCATGAGGGAATCCATAGGCCAACAGTACGAAACTTTGGCCCACAAACTTGACACTGTGGCAATTGAGGTGAATTTGATTCGAGCCGATCTCTCCAAGACGAACGAAAAGGTGAAGTCGTTGGATATCAAATCTTCCAGCCTCACGACGGACGTCTCTGATATTCAGACGGAGATTGGCAATCTCCGTAGGGTGAACGATTTCATGACCCGGCGCTTGGAGGATTTTGAGAACAGGGCACGTCGCTGTAATGTTCGCGTGGTTGGTGTGCCGGAGAACCCAGAACCCCACTCGGTTGATCTCCTGGTTGAAGACCTTATCCAGAACCACCTTTCTCCGTCTGGCCTTAGTAAATTTTTCGCAGTGGAGCGCGCACATCGTGTCCCGGGGGGCCAGGGCAAGCCAGGCGCCCCGCCGAGACCTATTATTGCAAAGCTTTTCCACTACAGAGATCGGGATGCTATCCTGCAGGCCTCGCGGGTGAAGGGCCCGGTAGCCTTTGAAAATGCCACGGTGAACTTTTATCCGGACTTTTCCCAACAGGTCCAGAAGCAGCGTATGGGATTTCGTGGTGCCAAGAAACGTCTTAGGGACTTGGGGATGCGTTACGCAATGCTCTTTCCCACCAGGCTGCGGGTGGAGTTTAATGATCGAACTTTCTTCTTTGATCGGCCAGATGCTGCGAATGACTGGCTGGACTCCCTGCCTAATCGTCCCCCTGAGACTGAGTCCGAAGCCCACCCGGGCGGTGCTGAAGGTGGTGTAGAGAGCTGAACGTTTCGTCTTTGACTGATGCCTTGTTTTGTATAACTGGTCAAGGGATGTAGGCCTATGTTCCTCTACCTCATTTGTGTTTTGATGTATGGTCTTCTTCTCGCTATTGGTTTGATCGGGGGGCGGGTGGGACGGAGCCTTTCCTCCTCCGGGGTCTTTGTGTAGAATAGGGGTTCTTGGGCGACAGGCACACTGCAGGTTGGGGTGGCTTTTTAGCTTTTTGCAGGGGTGCAGGGTGGGGGGTGTTTTCTTGTTATTGGGGGGGTGGGTGGTTGGGAAGTTCGTTGTTTGTGTGTTCTGTGTTCAAGGCGACTTTATTCTGTATTTGAATTGCTTTTTGTGGTCATGCTCATTGATGGGGGGTTTGGGCTTTGACGGGTGGGATGGGGGGTAGCGGGTTGCGATTTGTTTCGTGGAACGTTAACGGTCTGGGTGATCGTATCAAACGAAGTGTGGTGTTGAAATGTATACGACGTTTATCCCCTGACATTGTTTTCCTGCAGGAGACTCATTTGATAGGCAATGTTTGTCATGCAATGAATAGGTGGGGCTATCGCCTCGTAGCACATTCGGGGTTTACCTCGGGTTCCAGGGGTGTGGGTATCCTTATTCGGGCTTCCCTCCCCCTGGCTATTGATGATGTTATTCAGGATGACCGGGGGCGGTTTGCTGTCCTTGTGGGTCGATATGAAGGCCGTGCCCTCTCCTTATTAACTGTTTATGTGCCCCCCGGCTTGCAGACTTCTACTTTTTCAGATTTGGGCCGTGTCTTGTTGGACCTTCCTGATAGTACTCTCTTTCTGGCTGGTGATTTTAATTCGGTAGTCTCTGGCCTCCATGATCGCCACCCCCCTAGGGATACCCCGGCGGCTCAGCAGTGGTTGGGTGGCTTTTTGGATACCTTCGGCCTGGTGGATTGCTGGAGGCTTTTGCATCCTACGCAGCTTCAGTACACCTTTCACTCTGGTGCCCATGGGAGTCTGTCTCGGCTGGATTATTTCCTGATGCCTGCGGCTCAGTCCCCGGCGGTGCGTGAGATTGTGCACATGCCCAGGGGTATCTCTGACCACTCTCCGCTCTGGCTTCGTTTTGAGGTTGGGGTGGAGGCAGTGGGCAGGGTGGCTCCTATTAATCCGTGGTACCTCACCTCCCCCGAGACCCGCACCCTTTTGCTTAAGTCCTTGGACTCGTATTTTCTGGATAACGAGGGGTCGGTTTCATCTGCTGTGTCCCTGTGGGAGGCCTTTAAGACCGTGATTCGTGGGCAGGCCCTCTCCCTTATTGTTGAGGCTAAGAGAGAGAGGAATAGAGAGGTGGTTGATCTTGAGGGGGAGATTTCTGTATTGGCACCTCTGGCGCAAGTAGTGGTGAATGGTAGGGTCTCGGCTCCTTTCACCCTTGGCAGGGGTACCCGTCAGGGATGCCCCTTGTCTCCGTTACTGTTTGCTCTCGCCTTGGAACCATTGGCTGCCTGGCTTCGGTGGGAACCGTCTCTCAAGGGGATTCGCTGGTCTCCGGACTTTGAGGACCGCGTTTCGCTTTACGCGGACGATATCCTTTTATATCTCACTTCCCCGCGTAAATCTCTGTCTGTTCTGTTTGACGTTCTTGCTTCTTTTGGAGCCAACTCGGGCCTCGTTATTAACTGGACCAAGTCCTGCGTATATGTTCTTTCGGGGGTTTTGCCCCCCTTGCCGAGCAGACTTCCTATCCAGGTGGTCCAATCGGGTTTCAAGTATTTAGGGATTTTTATTACGTTGGACCCGACGCTCCGCTTTGAGCGTAATCTCCTCCCACCGTTGCTTAGACTGCGCTTGGATGTGGCCCGTTGGCGCAAGCTTCCTTTGTCTCCTCTGGGCAGGGCGGCCCTGTTTAAAATGATGTCCTTGCCGCGATTCCTTTACGCGCTTCACAACTCCTATGACGCTATTCCTAAGACCTATTTCCAAGAGATTGAGAGTCTTCAACGGCAATTGATATGGGATGGGCGACCGCGTATCGCACTCGCAAAACTCACCATCCCCTGGTACGACGGGGGCATGGCGCTCCCCGATATCAAGCGATATTACTGGGCTTCCCAGTTGTCTGCCATTAATCACGTGATGTTTTCCCCGGGTCGTAATCCTGCATTCGAGATGGATAGACTCCAGCTTCCGGGTGGGGACTTTACCAGAGCGCTTTATTCCCGATCGGCCGGGCGCCATCTTGTGGGCCCATCCAAGATTGCAGTAACTGTATGGCGAGCTGCGACTGTGAGTTTGAGGTGGGAGGATCGATTGACTTTGGCGACGCCGCTTTATGCCTCGGAACGTTTGGGCGGACTCTGGTCTACCAAGGGTTTCGACCGCTGGGATGTGATTGGGATTTGTAAGGTGGGTGACGTGTACTCGAACGGTTGTGTGAAGTCGTTCCAGGCCCTCCAGGCGGAATATGGTTTGAGTGGTAGGGAATTTTTTCGCTACCTGCAGGTCCGGCACGCCCTCGCCTCAGTCTTGGTTCCTGATGAGGCCCTGCCTGAATCTTCCCCCCTCGAGGACCGTGTCCTTGATGGGCATCTTCCCGATAGCACTATTTCTCTGATTTACAAGAAATTGATAAATAATCGGGCGGACTTACTGGTCCGACTTCGGGAGGCTTGGGTTGGCGATGGGTTGGAACTGGACGACGAGGATTGGCAGTCGGCACTCTCTTCTCCCAAGGAGGTGGCCATTCCTGCCCGTCTCCGTTTGATTCAACTTAAGATTCTTCATCGAGTCTATGTCACTGGTCCGCGTCTGGTTACGATGGGCTTTTCTTCGGATGGGCTATGTAAGCGTGGATGTGGTTTGAGTGCGACCTTTTTACATATCCTTTGGGAGTGCCCGGTTGTAGCTGCTTATTGGACTGCGGTGCTTGAGGTGATGACTGCTGTGACGGATGTGGCCCTGCGGCCGGAGCCTCGACGATGTCTGTTGAATGTGTGGGAGCCCACTGACCACTCTGTGGCCCAGACCAGATGGGCTACCCTTGGTTACATGATTGCGAAGCGGGATGTCGCGCAACTCTGGGGCGCTTCCAGGCCCCCTGAGGTCTCGAAGTGGGAAGACAACATGGACTGGTCCATGTTTCGTGAAAAGACGGTTTATGTGGCCAGGGGCAGACCCAGGGCGTGGACGAAGGTTTGGGGCCAGTGGAATGATTATCGTGGGGGTATTTGCACCCCTCCCCTTGTAGACACTGCTGAGATTGTCCTTTCTCCCTAGACTAGCGTTCCCGGAACCTTTCCATAAGGTTTTTTATATTTTCGGTTCTCCCCGCTGCTCCCCTCCCCCCCTCCCGACTTGATTGGAGCCTCCGGGCTCTGGGTGTGTTCTCCTGATCGTGGACCGTCCCCTCCGTTCTTTGGGCTGACCTTAATTCTCGTGCATTCGCCTTTTAGTGTTTGTTTTTCTTTTTGTAAAAAATATAACTACAAACTGTTTTGTGATAGCGATAGAGTAATGCTTTGTACTCGAGCTGTGCCTAACCACGGGTGTACATTTTTATTTCATGCATTGTGCCTTGTTATTAGCGGCCAGCCCGTGAGGTTGTAGGCCCATTCTTGTACTTTTCTATGCTTACTCCAATAAAGGTTTTTGAACAAAAAAAAAAAAAAAGAATGGTGCAAAGGATAAAACCGTGTCCCAATTTTTCCCAGCTCCAGATAGCATTTTCTTTAACGGCAGCTTGAGGGTTCCATTATATCTTTCACCCAATCCAATAGTATGTTGGTGTAAACTTAGGCATTTATTTGTTATATTTAGCTGTTTATATATTTGTCTCATTAGGCTGGATACAGATGGGATTCATTGACCTGTTAGGAGTTCGTTTGGAAATCCCAGGAGAAAAATGATTTCAATAAGGTTTTGAGCTATAATTTTAGTGGTGATTGCCCTCAAGGGTATGGCTTTGGGATATCGCGTACCATAGTCAATGAACACATATTTTGCTATTCCCACCTTTTCGATTGGTTTTCCTATTATCTGTAGAAGTTGTAAAGGGACTTTAGGGTGTTGATAAAGATTTGTATTCTGACATATATTATGCTCCCTACAATATTTCTTTATTTGGGCCATTATCCCAGGTCAAGAGTAGTGTTGTAAGATGGCTGGTGTTTTTCACATCCACTATGACCTTCTAGAAGGTGGAAGTGAGCATAAAACAATATTTGATCTCTAAATTTCATAAGAACTAACAATTGAGTAGACTTGTTTACTCCTCCTACTCCATACAAAAGCCTGTTGTTAACTTTGATGCGAGGATATGTGAGTTGTTGTGACCTTCCTTTATCTTGCATTGCAGTTTGACAGTCTTTGTGGTGAGTGTAATCATTCACTTGGGTCAGCGTGAAATGCCAGAGTAGAACCCAAGGTTCAGGGGTAAGTAAAGCTTTCTGCAGGTTTTGGGGAACTCCCTCTATGACCCTCTTTTCATTTTCTCCATGTGCTTTAAGAATATCTTGTAGCATGCTAGGGAATTGAGGGTTATCAGTCTCTAAAATAACCTCCCTTGGAAGACTCCAGAGTACCCTTACCTCAATGACTGTTCTATGGCCTTCTAAATTGGTGACTTTTACCTTTGCTACGGGAAAAGTTTTAGTGCTCCCATGCACACATCGGAACTCTACATGTTTATATGAAATAATTTAACACGGAAGCACTATGTCATCTGTGATCACTTCCATTGGCTCCTATCCAATTTTCTAGCTTTTACTACATCTGGCAATACATCCCGACTCTTCACATTCATAACACTGAGTATCACTGATAGGAATTGAGTGTGTCTTGGTGGCATGGGAAAACCTTTTTGACTTTGCTTCTCACTTCTGCTAGCGAAGGAAGGTTGTGAATGGCACAAGCCTTTCTCCATTTTTATAAGGTGTGGTCAAGGTTGTGCCCTCGCAGAAGTTATAGCCATTTCAATGGCCTGCTCCAGGGTTAACCCTGAATGTTGATGTAACCACTTATGAGTGTTGAAAGGCAGAGCATCCAGATATTGCTCTATATCTATTTTAGTCACATCAATGAATCTTTATTCTGACAAAAATATAAATAAAAGAACAATTTACAAAAGATCTTAATAAGTATTCTATATAAAACCAATAAAAAAGGATCTCATACCATGGACAATTAAATGTGCAGAAGCAGAACACCAGATACCAGACTAAGCGTCAACCTAATGGTCATCAAGTTTAAAGGCAATATCAAAAACAACAGTTAAGGGATAATCAATGGACTATTAGTTTTCGCATCTTAAAATGTCCAGGTGTAGCTGATGTTTCCTTCTTTGGATGGCATAAGAAACATAGACAGAAACTCAATAGCACAGATTCAAAGTATTAATATTACAGATAAAATTAAAAGCATCTTTATAATAAATATGTTTTTCTTTTAAAAACCACTGCCTCAGTATTTGTTTCCTCAAATTTCAATAAAAGTTAACAAAAAGTAAAAAATGCAATGTAGTCTGGCTGGACATGCTATCACATGGGCATTTGGGTAAATTTTGTTAACAAATGTCCCCCTCGGGGAAAGCAACAAAAAGGGTAATGCGCCTATTCTTAATCTTGTTAAATAAAATCGGTGTTGAATATTTGAGACTAAGATGAGCTAGGTCTGGGCATTTGATTGCATGGGCCTGAGAGGTACATTGACTCAGTCGGTTTGGCACACTCACGCTTTTCTCTATCTACCATTCTTTTACCCATCAGAACACATTTTAAACCTTTTTAACAGATTGTAATCCTCCCTCCGGCTAATCAATACTCAATTTCTCATTCACCTCCTTTAGCAAACTGTTTACATAAGCCAAACCAAGGTATTCTTGCTCTACTTTCCAGAGTAAGACAGTTTGTTATTATCTCTTTGAGAAATTTAGTGCCATCTTTACTCCATATGCTAACCAGAGTGTGATGGGGCTTGACTGCAAGCTATCCTCTAGAAAGGGGACTCTTATTTCCTTATGAGCAATATAAGAAGAGGTTGAATGGGGCACTGCTAATAGTCTGCAGAGCAAAAGATTTTGCGTTGTCTGCATCAATTTACAATCTTTTAGTCCACACAATCGGGCCCCATAGTTGACACTAGGAACACCTTAACTTCTATATATGGCTACCAGCTCTCCGATGGTGTTATTACCGATTTTTGATGCAAACCTAAAAAGGGCTTCTGAAGATCTATATATATATATTTTTTTATAGTCCTCATTCTGCCAATGCTCTTGTTTAGAATCCTCCTGTCTCTCTATACTAGCGTGGACTGGCCTTTGGGAGGCTAGAGAGAGCAGAGATTCCCTCAAAGATAATGCTGTTCCACTTCCATCTCCTGTTCAAATGTTGGGACCCCTGGAATGTTACTGAAGATGCCAGGACCAACAGCATTGGAATCACTTGTCTTCTCCCTCCAATCCACCTGTGCAGACCAAATCCTGTCTCTGCTTCTTGGGTCACAAGCCATGTCTGATTCACTGGTATAAATAATGTTCTTTAAGCATTCAACAAAAGTTGGGGGAGTTTCTGATTTCCAGAGCCTGCATATCTCCCGTCTCGCCACTACCATCATATAAAACGTTAGCTTAGACCTAGGTGCGTTTAACTGATAGTCATTCGTAAGTCCAAAGAATATCAAACTAGTGCTTACTTCCATTGGAGGGAGGAGTCAGCACCCGACATGGCCGCTCGGAGCTGAGGCTCCGCGGCGAGCCCTTTTTCCAACCTCTTGAGCTGTGTTCCGCCGCACTGTTATCCCACCACAATCAACGATTCCACTACCGGAATTCAGACGGATCACATGAAGCCTTTTATCGCCCTTCTCAGACTTGGTTCCGCAGATTTATTGAACAGTGAAGTCCCTGCCTTTGATTCCGAGAAGATGGCGCCCAGGGAGCTATGAGAACTCGCCCAGTGCTGTAAGAAGTTCGCCGACACTGGCCTCGGTTTTTCCTCAAGAGATCAGTACCCCCACCTCTTGGTCCACCTCTTGAAACGCCGACCTGCCTGCTGCAGATGCGCTCCTTAATGTGAGAACGCGGCGCTGACTGCACAAGGTGACCACCGTTGCTTTCACCCACGAGGAATAACAGACTGTGAGGACACTTCTGATGACCCTAGGACCCCTGATGACTGGTATGGGCAGTGGGGGGGGGGGGGCTCCGGTGTCTTGTACCCCCTTCCTTTGGTCATAATTCAGTAGTGCTTTCGCAATTTAGCATTGCTCTTGGTGAGCACTGGGATAGTCGTCTGACCCCAAAATAGCCCCCCCTGTGAGGCAGCATCGGTAGGCTCAGCGGTGCACCCCGGGAGCTCCCCCATTCACAATACAGCTTAGCTTTCTCTACTCTTGGCAATAACTCCTAGGTGGAGGGCACAGGGGAGTTGCTGTTCACCTTCCTGCACCTCTCCGTATTTTGGTCCTTGTCCTCCAGAGAAATATTGAGTCCCACTACTTCTACCCCACGCTTCTCGACACCAGCTTGGCATCCGGGCTGTCTTTGGTCTATCATGAGCAGGGCCTCATTGTGGTGGAGACCTATCCACCTCAACTACGCCTACACAGGGATCTACATAGGCCCGGTCCTGACGTGCCTGACTTTAAAAACTTTAAAAGGGCGGCCTCCGCTGCCTTCATTTCTCCGGGAGCCAATATGACAGACCCCAGTTCCTTCTCCGATACCGAGCTGGACTATACCAAGCGTCACCATCTCCGCCTACACGTGGATTTCAGCAGCAACATCATCCAGCAGTGATGTTTCCCTGAGCATGGAGTCCCAGCAGGGTAGCCTCTCCTCTATTCTCCTTTGAGGATTTGGTATTCTATGCAGCTGTAGCTAATATACCCTCTCAAAATTGATTAGTCTTGTTTTTCCCGACCGCTGAGACCTGAGCAACAAGGCTGATGCCGGTGGAGCTGTTAGATAGCTGTAGAGGAGATTGGCCCCGGTTCACCCCCTTGACCATCACCTACCCAGCCGGACATTGGGCATAGTTCATCTTGTCTCCCGGCTGTGTCACAGCTCCCTCTCTGGCTTGTTTCTATGCCCTCCCCCCACTGTCTTCTTTTACTTCTATCCTCATAGCCTATATATCTATTCTAAACTGTTTTTCCCGAACGTTGAGACCTGAACAACATGGCTGATGCCCAATGGAGTTGCTAGACAACTATTGAGGAGATTGGCCCTTGTTTCCCCCTCGACTGTCACCTACCCAGCCGGACATTGGACACAGTTGTTCCTCATCTCCCTGCTGTGGCTCCTTCCTCCCATCCTTTCCTATAAATTCTCCCAACCTCCTTATTTGTTTACTGTACCTTACCCCCTCGACCATCACCTACCCAGCCGAACATTTGACACAGTTCTTCCTCGTCTCGCTGCTATGGCTCCTTCCTCCCCTCCTTTCCTATAATTTCTCTCAACCTCGTTGTTTATTTACTGTTCCTCACTACGTTATTGTAACTGATGTAATTTTTTTTTTTAAATATATATATATTTTTTCCCGAATACACACATTATACATTTTTCAATTCATATTTGTGTACTTAAACCATTAATTCTATATATAAACAATGCATATTCCTACTGGTACCCTTACAATAATCAATCAGGTTAATACAGTAGATTACAGCATTTATAGATTCTAGTGGCAGCAGTAAGAAGAAAAAATAAAGCAAAAGAAGAGAGATAATGCTAATAACATAAAATACGGTTTAAGACAAGTTAAGTTTATCACTCATCTAGCCTCTAAGCAGTACCAACAGTCTTAAAACAATATAAATGCTGCCTCAAAGTCTCTTTCCATCTGTCTATGGGTTCCTAAATTTTTAAACCTCGGACCCTACCCCTTCTGCCTTTCCGGGCGTATATAGATTTCTCCCGATTGTAGGTAACCAATAAGTTTGCAAGCCAGGTGCGCATATCCGGGGTTTTTTTATCTAACCATGCTCTGGCTATGGTCAATCTATATACTGCAGTAGCCATGAACATAAATTCTTTCTGTGGACTATTCCCCACTGGGTCTACCCCTATCAATATCCAAGCCGGAGTTAAAGTTGCTTGTATACCTAGTGACCTATGCAGAAAGAACTCAATATCTCTAATTAACGTATGTAGTTGAGGACAGGTAGCGAAGATATGGATAATATCTGCCTCAGGTAAATTACAGCGAGGGCAGGAAGTACCCGTCGTACCCCCCCATTTTGCAATCCTAGCTGGGGTAAAATAAAGTGAAAAGAGGGTTTTATAGTGCTGGGACTGTAAAGGAGCTGAGCACAAGATTGTGCGGCCCAAGTCCAGTGATTGCTGAAACCTTTCAGGAGCTTCACCCAATTTCTCAGCCCATTTATTACTATGTTTATCCATATCGTCAGTTTTTCCCTTTACCATAACTGCATAAAATGATGTAATCATACAGTCCCCGCCCAGCTTAATCTTCTCTAAGAGTTCGTTGCAATCGTATCCTGCTGGACCACCCTGCTTATTACTTAGGAAGCTCCTAACTTGCAAATATTTAAAAAAAATCCCTTCTATCGATGCCATACTTATATATCAGGACAACAACATACTGCATACCAACCAATCAGGCTTTAGGTCCAATCATTCGACCGAATCTGCCCTCCTGTTCTCTGCTGAGACCCTGCGTACCGCTATGGACCAGGAGAAGAAGGCCGTCCTGATTTTACTCGATCTATCGGCGGCCTTCGATACGGTCTCACACACAATCTTACTCAGTTCAGGGATAGGAGGAGTAGTGTTGGACTGGTTTAAGAACTTCCTTAGCCAAAGACGGCAAATCACGGTGCTGGGCGAATTCAGCTCCGAAGAAAAATCCATCAGCCTGTTTGAGCCCTGTACTTTTCAATCTTTATATGGTACCCCTGATCGAGCTTATCTCTTTCTATCAGATTAGCACAATATCTTATGCTGATGACACGCAGCTTATCCTGGTACTCGACAGGGAGCTGCCTGGAGCTGAGGAAAATCTTAAAAAATGCCTGACTGCCACATTTGAGTGGATGAAGATCAACCACTTAAAATGTAACTCTGGGAAAACGGAAATGTTACCGTTTGGCCCCCGTAATCTGTTTTCCCCTAAGCAATGGTGGCCTGAAGATGCTGAAGCCCCCCCCAAATACCATCTCTAGTGCCCGCAACTTAGGTATTAAGTTTGATGACTCACTATCATTCAAACAACAAGCAATGAGTGTGGCTAGCACATGCTTCGACATCATTCGAATGCTCAGAAAATTCTTTGACCTCCTCCCACTATCAACAAGGAAAACGGTAGCGGTGGCACTCATAACATCAAGACTGGACTACTGCAATAGCCTGTATGCAGGAGCAAATAAGTCCGTGCTCCACAGGCTGCAGATGGTCCAGCATGCCACCGCCCGCCTGGTTCTCGGTTGGCCCAGGAAGTCATCCGCTACAGCTGCACTAAACGCTCTCCATTGGCTTCCAATCCGTAAACGTATCCTATTTAAGGTTTTGGTCATCACTTTTAGAGCCTATCACTCACAAGGACCTAGGTACCTTTCTAAAAAATTTAACCGCCATCTCCCTGTTCGGAGTTTAAGATCCTCCAGCCAGAATCTCCTAGTTGTTCCAAAATTCAGACTTGCCACCAAAGGTGGAAAATCCCTTGCTGTTCTGGGCTCCAGAGCATGGAATAAATTGCCACCTCCGCTCCGGCAAATTCCATCAGAATTTCTCTTTAGGAAAGCCCTTAAGACCTGGATTTTCACGCTCACTGATGGTGCCTGTAGAGCCTTAGTGTAAAGGATACAATCTCCTGGGATTTGTCTCAGCTAACCACCTTTTCCATTCTGGGCTGGTATCAAGCGCCAAGATGCTCCTTGGAGTGATAGAATGCGCTATAGAAAAACCATTTTACATTACATTACATTACAAAATTGTGCTATTCCTTCTGAGTCTCTCAGATCTCCGATCTGTACAATCCCTTCTCCCGTCCACACACCCATTGTTTGATCAGTGAAAACTGCAGTTGGGAAAGATCTGTTCTTATATAACCTAATATACCTATTATACCTTCCTAACACAGATTTTTTCAGAAAGGCATTCCAAATTTTGATTGCTGCTTTAACAGTCTTAAATCTTGTCCTCTTATAGTACCCAAATTCAATGCTGTTTAGGAAGCAGTTTTCTGCCTCTGCTGCCAAGACTGGTATATACACTTCAGTGGTTATAGCTCCTTTCTCAGTACCCCCACCACCAATCAGTCCCTGCATATACTGTATAGCTGCAGCCAAATAATAAAGTCTAAAATCAGGAGCCCCCCAACCACCTCTCTCCCTTGGGAGAGATATGAATCTATAAGCCCTTCGGGTCTTGCCATGCGCCCAAATAAATCTGTTCAAGAGAGTCTCTAGAGCATTAAACCATTTAGTTTAAAAAAACAAAGGAATAGACCTGAAAAAATACAGAAACTTAGGCAGGATCAGCATTTTTATGACATTAGTACAGCCCACTAGAGAAAGATGTAGGGTATTCATTTTTTTCAGATCCGACTTAACCCTGGATAACAGTGGAGCAATAATGTTCTCAACCACTAAATCTAGGTTTGCTGATATTGCCACCCCAAGATATACTGCTGAGCTGACCACTCTTATATCATTACAGCTAGAGTATTGATTTTGGATTATTTGAGTCTTGGGTCTATTAAGGCTGTATCCAGAGACCTGTCCAAATAGCTGAGCCTCAGCTTCCACCTCGGCGATGGCCAATGATGGATTCGGAGTAAGTATAGCCACATCGTGCAGCCATTTACCCTCATTGGTGTAATCCTAGGATTGCTTTCAAGTCTGTGCAAAAAAGGCTCTAAATACAACGCAAACAGCAGCGGCGATGAAGGGCAGCCTTGCCTAGTTCCTCGGCCGATCTTGACTGCTGCCGAATGTCCCGTATTAACTCTAATTTTTGCGGTAGGTTCATGATATAAAACCTGAATAGCTTTTATAAATCCTTCACCGATCCCACACCACTCCATAGCTAGCCATAAATAGTCCCAGGAGACCTATCAAATGCCTTCTCTGCGTCTAAAAACAAGGCAGACATAGGATCCCCTGGGACCTCTACCGCATCAAACATTGTGACCACCACCCTAACATGCTGTGTTGTACCTTTACCAGGTATAAACCCATGCTGTGACGGGCTTACCAAGTTCTCAATGATCCCCGACAACCTCTTTGCTAACATTTTAGAATACATTTTCAAGTCAGAGTTCATCAGGGTGATCGGCCTATAAGAGCCGGGTACCGACGGTGGCTTCCCTTTTTTTAAGATTACAATGATATCTGCCCCACCCCATGATTCCGGGCTCGATTCCCCCCTTTGTGCCTGCAGCATGATGTTAATCATATCCACGAGGAGTGCTTCTTTAAATACTCTATAGAACTCAACCGGAATTTGGTCTGGTCTTGCTGCCTTTCCCGAGGGTAGACTGTTTAAAGCCACTATAAACTCCTCCAATTGTACTGGGGCATCTAACATCTGCCTTTCTTCTTGGGACAAAGTTGGGGGATGAATATCTCTGAGATAACCTTCTATACCCGCCAAACCCCCTAAATAATCTGAGGCATAGAGGTCAGTGTAGAAGTTCCTAAAAACTTCCCTTACCATTTCAGGATTAGTGATTAGATTACCCTGTACATCCAGAATTTCTTTATTATCGGCTGTAGCCAATCTCTGCCTAGTTCGTATAGCAAGAATGTGCCCCACCCCTTCACTTGGCTCGTAGGCGCTTTCTTTTTTAGCCAGGTAACTATCTCCTGCTTTCTTTGCAATACAACAGAGACAACAGATGCCTCAAATGGGAAACCAATAGATGACAGGACAACAAAACTTACAACAACAAGAGCAGTCTTTTTTATCCAGGGGCCAAAATCAACCCAGAGGCAGAAAAAAGTCCCTAACCTGGCAAGATCAACAGAGAAACATACTGACAAGGAGCATGTCATCAGCCCAGCCAACCACCAGCAAGAGCAATCACTGATAATTAACCTATCAGAAATAGAACTTTCCCGAGACCAATTGAGTGTCCTCAACAGAGGTTTAGGTTTCGTACCAACTCCACCACTTGACACCTTCAAGTTAAAGTGCGAATTAGCAGAATTCTGTAGAGTGCTTAAACTGAAAGCCTTCTTTTCAGGAACTCCTGCCCGAACGGAAGAAGGAGACACCTCTCTAAGAAGAAAATCTACGTTCAATCCTCCACCAGGTACTGTTCCTCCAGAACTTCAGACGTTTGAACAAGCATTATTGAAAGGTGTGGACCACATGGAAAGAAATAATAAGAAAAAAACCTTTCAAAATCTGAGTAAGAGAGAACGCCTGGCACTAGAAGCTTTACAAATGAATGAGGACATAGTGATCTAGCCAGCTGACAAGGGGGGAGGCATTGTAATCCTCGGTAAGGATAGTTACAAGCAACAATGCCTCGCCCTCTTGTCAGATACAAAATTCTATGAAAAGATCACTGTGAATCCGACAGAGAGACTCCTAAACACGATAGCAATGATGATCTATGAAGCAGAGACAAATATGTGGATTTCAAAAAAAGAAGCTGATTATCTATTAACAAAAGAACCTAAGATCCCTTATTTCTATTCGCTCCCAAAAATCCACAAAAATAAGTCCCCACCGCCAGGACGACCAATAGTTTCTGGCATCGGATCAATTTTGGAGCCCCTGTCTAAATTCACAGACGAATACCTCAAGCCCCTGGTTCAAAAAACACCAACCTACTTGAAGGATACTCGAGACCTGTTGATACAGATCTCTGACAAAGTCTTTGATCCTGACACTATGCTCCTAGTGGGACTCGACGTGGAGTCATTGTATACCAGCTTACCCCAAGATGAAACCCTTCAGATGTTGGAGGATGTACTTTTTATGGAGGATTGGCAACACAACACCCCAAGACACTTCGTTCTGGAGTGCTGTAACTTAGCACTAAAAGAAAACTTTTTTGAATATAATGGAGACCTGTACCTACAAAATCATGGTACATCCATGGGCAGCGCCTTTGCCTCTTCAGTAGCAGGCCTGTATGTCAGCCATTTTGAAAACCAACATGTCCTAAATGAGTCCAATCCCTTCTCTTCCAGTATTTTATACTGGAAGAGATACATTGATGATATCCTTCTAATTTGGGATATAAAACAGGACCTAAGATCATTTATTGACTGGCTGAATGGACGTGATCCATGGTTAAAATTCACCTACATGGCCAACAACTCACAATTAGAATTCCTGGATCTAACGATCTTCACTGAAAATAACACTTTGCAAAGAAAAACTTACACGAAGCCAACGGCTAAAAACAGCCTTTTATCGTACAAAAGTTACCAACCAAACCCACTGAGGGACAACCTCCTATACAGTCAATTTATACGACTTAAAAGGAATTGCAGCAAGGACAGTGATTATAAAAACCAAGCTCAAGAACTCAGTGAAAAATTAAAGGCGAGAGACTATACTCCCAGAACTATATCGAAATGCAGAAAGAGCGAATAATCAACCAAGAGAATGCCTCTTACAGATCGATCCAAAAGAACAAGTGCCCGATTTAGCCACCTGCGTT
Organism: Lissotriton helveticus; assembly: GCF_964261635.1. Classification (NCBI taxonomy): domain Eukaryota; kingdom Metazoa; phylum Chordata; class Amphibia; order Caudata; family Salamandridae; genus Lissotriton; species Lissotriton helveticus. The sequence goes on along the minus strand of NC_136061.1, from coordinate 1,447,463,622 downwards.
ACGACATTCTGTCCATCCACCTATGAAGTTCAAAAACTGGTCAAGAAAAATTGGCACATACTGAACACAGGAAGATTTGATGGCCGAAACATAGATTTGCCAATAGACGAACTAAGAATCTAAAAGACACACTGGTACATACTCGACCCACAAAAAGGAAACCACCTGACCAAATAAGAGATACTTCCATGACACCAATCACAGGACATTTTCCTTGTGGGACATGTGTAGCATGTAAATCAACCTCAACATCGAAATCACTACAGCTAACAGAGACCCTACTGTGGACCCAAAGACAGCATACAAACTGTAATTCCACCCACGTCGTCTACATGGTTAGCTGTCCATGTCAGAAGAAATACATTGGGATGACTTGTAGAAACACACTTGTAGGGAACACAAAAGCAACATTAGATTAAAAAAGAACACTACGAAACTATGCTCCCACTTTGTAGAAATGAAACATTCTTGTGAGGATCTATACTGGACTGTGCTACAAATGTTAACAGATAAGTCACAGAATGCAGAAAAGAAACTCTATGAAAAGGAACAGAGATGGGTGAATCGCCTTCAAACTCACCTACTGGGCCTTAACGATAATATTCCATGGCATCAATTTGCAAAATAGCTGCATGCGAGAAGAAATCTAGGAGTTCCATATGATAAACACATGAAAAACACTATTCCATAAATCTGCATATAACTGAAAAGATTTTTTGAGACCAAAAACTTACGTGTAATAATATGGACATCACCACATGATTGTGATATCAATAAGTGGTCTCTAGTTCGTAAAAATGTATTTTACTTGACCATCTAGGAAAATGCCTTTCTTACTCGAATAACAAAAAAGCGATATGCCAATCCAACACGTTTTACTTATTTGTCAATAATTCGCATTGCCTGCAATATCTTAGCTGGTCGAGCATAAAGTTGTTGTTGAAGAAAAAACCACTGCCGTCATTTACCGCTCATGACCTTTAAAAACGTGCTGAATCCGCCTACCTGATGTCCAGGGGCAGAGTCAGCACAAGTTACAGCACTCCAAACCACGCGGGTAATGGCGACTCAACATCTATCTCCCTTTACCGATAAGATGCAAGAGAGGCGATTTTAACAACATGCCTTCCTTTTCTCTAGCTCTGCGCTATATCAGCGATATCCCCTGACGAAGTAATACGTTCTTCGTGTTAAGGTAAGGTTCACCGAGGTAAATAATTTGCAACCTCGCGCAAAACAAACCTTCAATCGCACAACACATACTTTCAGCTCACATTAATCGTACGGTAATTTGAATTCTTTTAAAACTAGCTGTGAGTATTATTCCTCCAGGCAACCTAAGTTCCCTCCAGCCGTAGGGATTGTATATCTTACCACGGTGGCATAACGATGACATTTTCTGCTTCTGTGTAATTTGAATAATCGTATTTTGATGCTTGTGAAAACATGACTCTGTAAATATGAAATGTAGAAGAATGATTTAATTTGACCTATCATATACAGCTCCAAAAGATATCTTGGTCCACTACCAAAAAGAATTCTTTTCTCACCTGAATTTTAGCAATAATAAACGCTAACATCTAATTTAGATGCCAAACAAACCCCCCCCCAAAAAAATTGAGGATGATACCAAAAATTTATGTATTGCTGCATGTCTCTCCTTTGTATTACAGATCACGGAGAGCACGTTTTGTAAAATAAGTGCCAAAAAGTGGATACTTAAAAACGTACTACACAAGTCGTGTAAGTATACTGTTCTGTATGTTAGTCCTGACGAAAGCTCCACAGACCCGGCTGGGCCAAAGGGAGCTGAAACATGTCGACAAGCTTTTTCTGAGAATACTAATGGATCTAGTAACTCGATCCTTTTAGGTACCCGAACATTTTATTCCAATAGAATCTCACTCTCCATTAAAGTATCTTGGTGACGTTCTATTTTTTAACATCACTAATATTTTTGTTATTTAACCTTTTTTTGGGGGCATCCCTCATTCTCTGGACACTGCATTCTATACCAGAGGTGCCTCTGGATGAGGCTGGCATTGAGCACGCATTGCAACATCCAATGATAAATGCCATAACATCAATGTGGGGCGGATGAAGAATATATACCGCTTTTCCAAATAACATTGAGTTTTTGAGGGTGTTTTTTAACCAATGGTTTTGAACTGTTACAAGTGTCCTTTTTCTTCCTTTGATAACCAAATACTTGCCATGGGGAAATAAGTGGACACTTCCTTCCTCCTCCCTACCGGTTGATCATTAATTCTTTGCAATACCTTCTATGGCTTCTGCTTTAAGCGCCACTATTTTAAATAAATGCGGCTCAAGTGGGTGGTTTTGAAATACAGCTAAAGCTAGTTCTTCTTCCTCTTTTAACAACTTTTACCGTACTTCCTCTATCCTCACTTTATCCTTCTTCTGTCTTGCTAGAACAAAGCTCAGTGTCTCGCCCCGAACCCCGGCCTTAAAGGCATCCCAAACCACCCCAGGGGATGCTGTACCTCTATTAATATCCCAGAAAGATTTAATCCATACTACCATGTATTCTCTATATGCATGATCTTTTAACAATGCTCTCTCAAAAGTCCATTGCATAATAATTTTAGGAGATTGTCAACACCAACAGGCTATGATCTGAAACAATGTGGGGGTGTTTCTCCATCCTAGAGCCTGGAAATAAAGTGTTGGAGATTAGAAAGTAATCCAGCCTTACCATGGTGTTGCGAGGAGCCGAAAAAAAAGTGCTGCCATCCAAAAAAGGATGTAGCTTAACCCACGGGTCGCACAGAGAATTATGTAACACCATATCCGATAGTGCTCTGTGAACCTTCTTTTTCCTCCCAACATAATTATTCTGTGTCTGTACAAATGAGCTATCTGGGTCATGTATATTAAAATCACCAAAACAAACTATGGGCTCAGGCCATTGTGCTAATTCTGCATCCAGGAATTAAAAGACACCAGGGTCATCCTCCGTAGAACCATATATTGTCGCCAACGTTAGATTCTCAACTTTTAACCCTATTTCCAGTATCACCCATCTGCCCCACCTCCTGCTTCCTTTTAACTACTACGTCCTTGCTTCTTCCCAGAACTGCAACCCCTCTGGTTTTACTCCCTTGTTTGCTATTCGCTAAAACTGTAAACCCTAGTTGTCCCAAAAGGTGTGAATTTGCTCCCTCTTTGTGGGTTTCCTGTAAACATATTAGGTCTAAGTGTAGAGTTTTAAGTAAAGCTGCCACTCTCACTCTCTTATTAGCATCATTGAGCCCACATACATTAATCGTAGCGATCTTACATGCCATTAAAATACATCAAGAGCGCCTGCAGAGATAACCAGATTAAATGAACACGCACTGTAGCTACTGCAGCTATGCTTCCAGTTACTGTTTTTATATGCCATGTATCATGTGTACTAACCCAAATGACAGTTACAATGTGCTGAAACAAATCAAAAAAATCAACCATTTGACCATTTTTCACCCCCCCTTTAACCCCCTTACCCTCCCCACCCCTTCTTACCCCTCCCCCCCATTACTGGCAAATAGGTCAGAAATGACCTATGTGTGGTCGCTTTTGGATTGTGACAGTCACACCCTCCTCCCACCTGATATCCCACCATACAATGATACCCCCCTTACCCCTTGTCCTGATCAAAAAGAAAAAGAAAAAAAGGGGGGCCTTAAGCCTTTCTAGCAGAAAACATTTCTTATATATACATTAGGAATGCGTTAATGCATTATCTTCCCTTCTCAATTTTTAGCTCATCTAGAAACTGCTGGGCTTGGATCTCTGACATGAACAATCTCACTTTCCCCTTCGTTATTACTTTTAACCTAGCTGGAAAGAGGAGGTAAGCTTCTGAGCCCTGTGCCTGAAATGGTCCGATCATCTGCCTAAGCCTCCACCTTCTTTCAAATGTGACATGACAGATGTCTGGCCTGGCGAAAAAAGTGGTGCCCTCAAATGTTCGCCTACTATCAGGTCTAGCTTTGTCGATGATTTCTTGTCTTAGAAGGAAATTTCCTATATTTACTAGGATCGCCCTTGGTGAAGGCCCCTGTCCACCCCTCCGCTCCTCGCTCCTTCTTCAGCGTAAAGGGGAATCTGTGAGCCCGCTGTACCTCCTTCTCCCACTGCCACTCAGACTCCGGGAATGCCCCCCTTGATAAGTTTACAACAAAGTGCCTTGTGTCTTGCCCTTCTAGCCCTTCCGCCACACCCAGCAGCCTGACAATATTACGTCTCTGGCGATTTTCAAAGTCTTCCAGTTTCCACTGAAGATCCTCCGATATCTTTTCCTGTGTTGTCTTGAAAGTCTGCCAATTCCCAACATCGTCCTCTAGCTTGCCCGTGCGTTCCTCAACTTCTGTTGCTCTGTCTGCTATTTCATCGTATAATTTGTTCATTTTCCTCATCGTATTCTGGATTTTTTTTTAAGCCTGTCTTGGTCTCTGACTTTCTGCCCTAGCTTCCACTTGCATTTGCTTGAGGGTGTTAAAGAGGAGATCAAAAGGGGCAGGTTGCGCTGTGGACCCGGGGGATGCTTCCATAGTATTATCCTCCTCCTGATACGTCTGAGAAGTTGCGGAGTAATCCCAGATTAATCGTTTCCCTGTGCCCCCCGGTAACTCAGTAAGCTGCCTAGTTAATTTCGCTGATTTTTTCTTTTTTTTCCGGGTACTGTCTTTGCCTGAAGTATTAAATCCAGAGCTTGTAAGCTCATCAGAGCTCCCCTCAGTGATTTGATCTGACTCTGTATCCTCATTAGGGGAGAAGAAGCACTCTCCTTCAGTTGAGGCTCCTACTCCTTTTTCCATTCCTTCATAGATTTTCCTGCTGGCTACTGTGTCTTTATTAACCAAGCTAACGTTACTCCCCCAGGTATTACCAGGTGTTTGTGCAGTGCTCATTTCATCTTCTAGCAGCATTATGGCTCCCAGCATGTCCGCCTTCCCTATCTCGTGGGAGCCCAGCCCAACCTCTCCTCCTGTGCTTACCAAGCCTGGAGCCGAGCTTCTCCTGTCAAGGACCCGTGCTGAAACCGCCAGCGTCTCGACGAGTGGAGCGGGATTACTGACTGAGTCGGGGCTGGAGTGTTGCCTGGCAACCCTGAGCTCAGCATTCCCTGCGTCCTCAGCGTCCTCAGCGTCCTCGATGGTGCCCTTGCTAGCATCAGTCTCTCCGGTGCGGTTCGTGTATCCCTCGGCTTGTCCTGGAGCCTTCGGGGAAAATACCTCTACTAAGGTAGGTTGACGCAGCGCTGCTTCTTTTACTTTTTATTTCTCGCTGCCCCCTCTGCCCGCTTTGACCAAGATTGTGCTCCTGGAATCCACAGGGCTGCTCTGCTCACCTCCAGTGGTTGAGTTTCCCTTTCCCCGCAGATCTGTTTTTTTTCTCAACGGGGGGCTGTTGTCTTCGGTATCGCTCCGAGGGATCGTGGCGGCCCATCCACATTGATTACCTCCTCGCTTGTTGCTGCTGCGGAAATGGTTTTTGCCGATGCCTGGGCCGCTTGGTCCTTCGCCTTGTCTTGCCCCTTCTCCTGCCTCGGGGGACGTGGGGGCATCTTAACCGCTTGCTGTTGTTTTTTCTTGAGCCCGAGTGCGCTCATCAGAGCATCCACTTTCACCCTTGCCCAGCTCGGTTTCAAGAGGGACTTTCAGTTTAGTTGGGCAAATTGCTTCCTGAGGATATCGTATCTCTGTAGTCCTGAAAGCAGACTTGTGTGTAGCCAAGTCACAGTGGCCATCAGGGGGTATCCAGCATACTCGGCATACTTAATTGAAAGTGGGAGAGAGGGTGACTGCGACTGCTCACCACCGTCCAGCCGCGGCCATCTTGCCTTCCTCCATCTTGCCTTCCATAACTGATGTAATTTGTAACGCAATGCTCCTCTGTTATATCGCTCTGATACCTCCGGGTCTAGATAGCGCTATATAACTGTCGCAAATCAAATAAACTAAAACCAGTTTTTTCCTTAATGCTGAGACCTGAGCAACATGGCTGATGACCGGTGGAGCTGCTGGACAGCTAATGAAGAGATTGGCCCTGGTTTCCCCCATGACCGTCACCTACCCAGCCGGACATTGGCCATAGTTCCTCCTCGTCTCCCCACCATTACTCCTTCATCCTCTCCCTCCTATGAATTATTGAAACATTGTTTATGTGTACTTTACCTTACTATGCTCTTGAATCTGATTTAACTTGTAACTCAATGATCCTAAATGTAAAGCGTTCTGATACCCTCTTGGGTCAAGTTCGCGCTATATAAAACTTTATAAATAAATTGGTATCCCAACTATTTCTTTCAGAAAATTGCACACCCCTGTCCAATAAGGTTTAATTATTTGGCACTCCATAAATAGATGCATGTTATCTGCTGCAGAATACTTGAACCTTGGGCAGTTATACGTGTTACCTGTGACTTTTGATAACTTTTGTGAAGACCAGTAGACTCTGTAAACAGTGTTCAAGTGGTTCCTCTTAAGTGATGCAGGTTTTACGACTGCCTGTAACATACCAACAGAACCAAACCAGAGTTTCTTGATGTCTAGATCCCTATATTCTTTACCCCATAAATTTGTAATTTCAGTTTCTACATTGTCCTTAGTTTCCAAAAGGGCCCAATACCTAAAAGATATTTCTTTCTTCCACTTATCTGTTCTTGTCACTTGATCCAGTTTTGGGTTTTCCTCCTCCTGGGGCCAGTTTTGAGTCACCCACCAAGAACACAGCTGATAATATTTAAACCTGGTTAATCTCCCTCTTGTAAGATTATTGAGCACATCCCCGCTTACGAAACTGGATTCCTTTTTGAGAATTGCCCAGTAATTTATGCCTCCCATTCACAAAGGCTGGCTAAGTTGATCTCTCAAGCATTCAGGAGTGCCTGGAGATTCCCAGATTGGAGCTCGCGATGAATAGTATGGGATCTTCAATCTCTTTCTTATGAAAACCCAGGTTTCTAAGGCCGTCCTTAAAATCTTTAGCCTTACTTTCCTAAATGTTTTTTGACCTCCAGATTTATAGAGAAAATGTTGCTGACCCTGACGCACATCTCCTAACATGGCATCAAATAGTAATCCCAATGATGATCTTTCGGTCTTACTGGACAACATACGATTTTTTTTAAATGGAAGGCACAACAGTAGGTAAGTAAATCCGGTACACCAATCCTCCCACATGAAGCCCTCTTCTCAGCTTTTTCCAAGCTATTCTTGGACTTCTCGAAGACCAGATGAAGCTATCTATTTTTCCCAGTAGCTCAGCTATATCTTCTTTCCTGAAAAATAGGGTGATAGAGTTACAGAGGAAAGTAATTTTGGAAAGAATAATAATTTTTACAAGGTTTACCCTCCCATAGATATTTAAAGGGAGGTTTGACCATCGTGAAAGTAAGCTCATTATCTCCTTGCTGACTCTCTTCCAGTTCACTACAGGAATATCCTCTAATTTCTGAGTTAGCTGTACACCCAGGTATCTCATTTGATTTTTGACTCCCTGACTCCTCACCCCCTGATTCCACTCCATTATTTCAGTTTTTCCCCTATTGACCATATACCCCAATATCTCGCCAAATCTCTCCGCCTTCTCCATTCGACTAGGAATTGCCACTTGAGGGTCTGTCATGTAAAGGATCAGATCATCCACATATAAGGCTAGTATAATTTCTAACTCACCAAAACTAAAGGGAGAGATTGAGGTGTCCACCCTGAGCCAATTAGCAAAAGATTCAATATATAAATCAAACAAGAGCGGAGACATGGGGCACCCCTGCTTTGTGCCTCTTGTAATGCTAAACCAATCTGTTAAGTCCCCATTCACCAGCACCTTTGCCCTAGGGCTTAGGTATAAATTTTGCACCGTCTTGATCAGGTTTCTCGAAAAGCCAAAGCTTTTTAATGTCTCCCAATGATATGTCCGGTTCACTTGACAGAAGCTTTGGCAGCATCTATTGCAACTATAGTTAATGGAACCTTTCTAATTTCTGCCATTTCCATTATCTAGAATGTTAATTAGTTGAGCTGTCTCTCTGGTATAAAGCCCCTCTGGTCAGAGTAGACAACCCCATTTAAAACCTTAGCAACCTGTGATGCCACTGTACCTGAGAATAGCTTATAATCTATATTTAATAAGCTATCCCCCTTATATAAACTGTAGCTTCTGCCCATGAGCTAGGTGGATTTTTCCAATTTATATATATTTTATTAAACATAGTTTTTAGAATTGGCACCACTCTATCCAAAATGTATAAATACAACTCTACTGACAGACCATCCAGTCCTGCTGCCTTCCCCTTGCCATTATTTTGCACTGTACCCTTACTTCTTCTTCTGTAATGCCTACTTCTAAAAATATCCTCTGTTCTTCTGTTAATTAGGGGAGTGTTATCATTTTTACCCAGTTCTCTATATCCTCTCAGCCTGGTATTTTATCTACGCTATACAGTTCGCTCATAAAACTTTGAGCTTCTTCACTGATATCTATATCCACCTGAATAGTTTCTCCTGACCCTCTTTTTATTAGGTTCCTTATTGTATTTCTAGCCCTGTCTGCTTTGGCTTTCCACGCCAGCATGGAAATGACCTTCTCCCCATAAGCGAAATGCTGAAGCTTACTTTTTCTCCATTTGTCTAATAGCTTCTTGTCTAACTGTTCCTGAAGCTCAGCCTGCAGACTCTCCAGCTCTTTCGCTAACACTGGTACATTACCTAGGCCTTCCATTGATGCTTTCTGCAGGTAACCTTCGTTTTTCTTAATCTCTCTGATTTTTCTCTCTTGTTTCATAGCCTTTGTCTTTCCCCCGTTATGGACCTGATTATCCCCCTTAAATAAGCTTTGAAAGCATCCCAAACTATCTGATCCTTAGCTGAACCCATATTGAAATGAAAATACTCACCTGTTTTTCCTCCAAATCACAGATCACTTCCTCATTTAATAAGATCGTCCTGTCTATTGTCCACCTCCTCTGCCCCTCTTTTTGCTGAAACCTCAAAGTCATGGCCACTGCTGAGTAATTGGATAATATCGCAGGGATATTGTTTACTATCTCTACCTCTGTATACAACTCCTAATCCATAAGGAAATAATCAATTTGTGAAGGGTGTCTGTAGTTTTTGCTATAAAAAGTAAAATCTCTAGCTTCCCCCATCTTGCTAAGCCAAATATCCAACACATTGAGTTCTATTATCATATCATTTAAGCTTGTAAATGTTTTTGGGGGGCTATTGTATTTTACTCTTGAGATGCAGTCTAATTCTTTGTTTAGAATCAAATTAAAATCGCCTCCCATAACAATCGGTGCTGTGGTATCTAATAAGCAAGATTCAAGTTTTGAGAGTTATCCCGGATTGTCTTCATTCTGCCCATAATATACTGCACACACCAAGGGTCTGTCCTGAATCAATATAGTATCCTTCAACCATCTCCCTGATTCCTCTGTCTCATATTTAACTACTTTTATTACTGCATTGCTTCTTATGATTAGTGCCACTCCCCGTGTACTTCCTCTTTGCTCAGAACAGAGCACCTCCTGGACCCATCTTACTTTACTATAAGTCTGTCTACATTCTTCTGCTTCCAAACAAATCTCCTGTAAAAAAATAATGTGTGCCTCACTACTCTTTAAAAATTCTGTTACCCGAAACATCTTTCTCCTATTCCTCAACCCATTCACGTTTAATGTTAATAGTTTGATTGTGTTTGACTGATCGATATTTAGAGCTTTTAACCTTGTAACATCCTGACTTCTCCAATCTAAGGCCCAAATCAATCATGAGGAATAAATGTTTTCTTTTTTTCCTTGTGCTCCCCACACCCTGTACCCCCCCATCCCCAGGAAACCCCCTTTTTACTCCGTTGGCGGTTCGACCCACCTTCGTGACCCTGCAATCCCAACAGGAAGCATTAAACACGAAGATGAAGAATCAGCCTATTTTTTCTGTTAAATAATCACAGTATCTTGATCCCTACAGTTGATACCCCATTTCCAACCTCATATGACTGTTTAAGACTCATCCCTCCATCTGTGCGAAAAGAGTGTCCACTTCCTCTGGACTACCGATGTTATACATTTTGTTTTGACACATTATTTTTAACGTGGCTGGGAACTTCATATGGACCTGGGCACCCCTGCTTCTCAAATCACTCATTCTGGTCCCCAGCTCCCACTGCCTCTGAGCCGTTCTTGTACCAAGATCCGATCTAATTTGGTAGCTGAATGACTCGTGTTTTTAGGACGCCTCTTTCAAGGCTTTCCCCAGTACCAGCTCTTTCACCGTGTAAGTGGGGAAGTTTATAAATTTTTTCCTCTGCACCTTTCTGGCCAGGTTTAGCTTGAAAGGGTCTCCGTGGATTCTCTGGATCTCTTTCTCAAGCTCCATATCCAGTCTATCCTTCAAGATTCCTTCTCACAACATTTTATTTACAAAGGCCTTAATATCTCCTCCTTCTGCACCTTCTGGAACTTTAAGCACTCTTACGTTGTTTCGTCTGGCCTGCATCTCGAGCCTCTCCATGTCCTCTTGCAGGGTCCTGTTCTGTACTTTTAATTTCTCTAAATATTTGGTGTTCTCTGTGACTACTTCTGACAAGACCTTCACCTCACTCTCCAAAGCCCCAGTTTGCTGGGCAATGTTCTATCTGTTCTATCTGGTATATGCTCCGTGAACTCAATCATTTCATTAAGAGCCTCACCAAATGGATTTTGGGGGAAATAAGTTAGGTTACGCCCATGGATGTTAATATATCCACACATCTTACTAGATGGTTTATCACAGGTTTCTTTATAAAAATACCCAACCCATATGTAAATGCAGCTATCTAAAACAGTAGTCACAAAAAAATCTAGATCTCTCTCTAGATCATCTATAACGCTATTCCTTGTGTTGTCAAAAACATTATTGTGAAAGCTAATCAATATTAAATTGACTTTCTCAATGGTCTGGAGACGAAATATCTGGAAGAAAGGTTAATTGAGGAGACCCTTTTTTTACCATTAACAGGGAGGTCGTGTTTTTTTTTTTATAAAGCTAGGACCCCCCCTCGGCACGTCCGTGACTGGAGGGGATGGCTGGTGTACTATAGGTTTTCAATAATTTAAATAAAAGTCCCCTTATTCCAGGTTTCCTGTAAGCAAATCAATTAAGTCTACCCAATCCTTGTTTCCTAATGTATGTTTAATACGTGCACTATTCCAGAGATCTTTGTATGGTAAAGTAGTGGGAAAGTTAGAAAAGTTTATTACACTTAGTTTTACTTTAAGTCCGTACCTCCATTATTTTCTATGGAAGGGTGATGATTTATCAATGGTTGGCCATGCATTGCCAGTAGTAACTTTTCACTCATACATATGGCTCCTCACCCTTTTTTAGGGGGTGGGAATGTGTAAGTCTAGAATTTGTAGTAACTTTACTCTGCGATTCTGTGAATAGCTGATACTTACTTCATTGTGCAATAGTAAACAAACTTGTGTAAATTACTCAAAAGTGTAAGCTACCTTCGTGAATAGCCCCCTTAACCTCCCCGTTCCTAAAAAAATGTGTAATGTAATTTGCACTCTTGTAAAGTGCTCTATTGCAATTAGGACAAGTTTATATGAAGCTGCAAAAAATGTATTCATTAATTAAAATGTGTAGAAAACTGATAGTTCAAGAGTACTTATCCTCTAGGCTAAATTACACTGTCAGTATTAATTGTGGTTATGTGAGCACACAGTTGCTTAGTTAGTTTTAGAAGCAACCTCAGAACTATTCACCCCAATGTGACTCATTTGATGTGCAATTTCAGTTTCTGCTTCAATGTAGAAATATTTAAATGTTCTCACTGCAATTAGCAGTGGAGTGACACCTTCATACATTTGAAAAATACTTAATTACTGTATGTAGTTATTTTGGTGTTTGGCAAATGAATAGCATGTTAGAAAAACATTTTGTATTGCTGTTGAAGAACGCAGATTTTCCTAACTAGAATAGTGAAGATACTTCATGATTTTGCTATAGACATGTAAAGAAATACTATAATTTCTTTATACAATACGTATAGGAAGGGGCCTGAGAGTTCTGAAAAACACTATTCACTCAATTAAGAGTTAGCAATGGAAGTCCATTGATGTTTTGTGTACACAGCCTTTTGGGTAAAGCCCACAAATCCCACACCTACAGTAATCGTTTTAAAATATTAGACACTAATAACACTATTTCATTAGTGCAGTAAGTGCTGCATTACATCTTAAAAACTGAACATTAATAGACAATAGTTAACAGGTGTTTTCATTTTTTGTTCCTTGTTGGTGACTTGTAATTTTACTTGATTTAGTTCGAGCAGACAACACCTAATTCACCGCTTCTATTGTTATGCAGATCTGGTAATTTTTTCAAGGCACTTAATATACTTACATACAATTTGAAAGTTTTTACGACAAACTCAATGTTATCACAATAATGAACATTAACATGTGTTAGATTAAATAAGCATAACACATTGAACTTTCGAGGTCTCAAACCCTGAGTTGATTGTTTGTATAATTAAGTATTTATTAGCATATCAAAGAAATATAGAACAGGTAGTGTGAAAGGAAAAGAGGAGGATATATATTTCTGAGCAGTAAAGTGGACATTGTGATAATTATACACACAGTTATTTACAGTCTATTAAGGTTAGGGCATTTAAGATAGATTTGAGGATTATTTGTACAAGAGGCAGTGGTATCAATGACAATTTTTGGTGGGGGATATATACATAATGGTCAATCAGATCAGCTATGTATCTAAAGCTAGGATCAAAGCCATGATGTAGTAGGTAATGAGGCATGGGGTAATAGAGTAGTACAGCTACTGCAGAGGGCAGTGTTGTTCTAATGAGATGAGGTGGTGTGATTGTATGGAGTGTCCAATAAATGATGTGCCCATAGACTTATGTTACGTCATTGTGATTTAGTGCATTCTGTTGGGGTTAATTTGAGTAGGAGGTTAGGACATGTCTGTAGGTGTCATAGTAAAACAGACCATCAGGAAGCCTAGCATCCTGGTTGCGTTTACTAGGGTCAGTGGGTGGTGCCATGTCACCACATGCAATTATATTAGAAAGAACCACAAGGAGTAGCTAACTCAGTAAAAAATTGTAACGTGGACAGGTCAGTGTAAGCGGAAGTAACAAGACAATTGTTGTTGTTCTTTCTTCCTTTCAGAACAAAAGACTTGGCGTCACGGCACAAGCTTAGTAAAAGTAAGGTAGCCTGAACAAAGTAATATGGTGTAGCCGCCAAAGTATCTGCAGTTATGTGCAAAAATGGCCTGAAAAGAAAGAGGAGGAAGTACATAGGAAGTGAATTCCCAACAGCATTCGTGTCATAACATGGTATGGAGTGGATGGGGAAAAATATTATCAGCTACATGGAATGCCATGTTACCTGTTTGGTCAAGTCAATTCTGGAAAAAGCACAAGAAAAGAAGCAATGTCGCAGTGTCCTGTTATCCATACAAAATGGTGGGAATGAGATCATTTGTGTGTGGTACACCCAAAATAAATAGAAATACATCATAAGTAGTGGTAGAACCTGTCTTGGAGTGGAGTATATGTATGCCAATGTTTTAGTCAAGTAACATTTTGGTCTAAAGTACTTTCTATTGTGAAACAGAAAACATAGAATGGTTGTGGAGTAGTATGGTAGTTGGTTTGTAGAAAGTATGCAAAAGAAGTCCCAATGTGTCTACAAGTACAAACCTTCAGTGGCCAGCCATCTCTTATAGGTCAAAGCGTACTAGTATTTATTAACCCTGGGCTTAGTTTGCGTAGTAGCACTACGCGTAGCTACGGGAAGTGCACTTCGCACTACGCAAACACGCGTAGCTATGCGAACTGCGTAGTGCGGTAGGGAAAATGCTGTTCGCACTGATTGCACAGTGCCAGATGCTTGTCTGCACTGTGCAATCATTGCGAGCAGCATCTTGTACAGTGCAAGCGGTCGTTTTCTGCCGTTTGAGTAGATTTGTACTTGAGCGGCAGCTTTCTCAACGCGGACTGGTAGTTTCCCATCGCGAGCAGTCGCGATCATACGCGACCACTCGCAATGAGAAACCTGACCTCCCTGCGTTGAGAATTTCACCAGGAGGTTTATTTTCCACGCTCGCGATCGGCAACTTGATGTTGCTGATCGCAAAAGAGGAAAACATCTCACCGGGATGGTGATTTTGCTTGCTCGCGGTCGCCAACTTCACGTTGAGGAGCGAGAGAGAGCAAAAAAAGCCCGCTACACGTTTTTGCACTGTGCTACGTGCAATTCGCGCAGTGCGTAGTTGCGCAAACTACTCACACTCCGCGAGCGTAGCGTAGTGTTCCGCCCAGGGTTAGTATTTATGTGGTGATCATCATGAACGGGTGGAATGCCCTATGTGTATTGTACTCACATGGATGTTAATATACCATTCAATAATTTGTCAAAAGGTTTCTTGTTTTTTATGTGGATATATCTGATGCAAAAACAATAGTTGATGGACAGAATGCAGAACAATGTCATACATTCACCCCAGTACAGAGATCTGGGCCTAAATCCATCGTTTTTTTGCACTCCACACCACCCCAGTTCAGACATGGCCATATGCAAATCAGCCTTGACCCTGTGCCTCATGGGAACAGTCCAGCCCGAACTGCCAAGCCATGTCTTTCCTGGACCGGAATCAAGCATCCTAGGACAGGGTTTCTGGCTATCAGCCGTCTTCAGCCAGGATAGCTTGACTCCAGTGGTGTGGAGAGCACGGGACCCACGTCTGGGCATACCCTTCCCACATAGGGTGAACAGCAAAACACACAAGATGATGGACAGAATGTTGCACAATGGTAAAACATTCACCCCCAGTCACAGATCTGGGTTTAATCCATCGTTATTTTGCTCACCAAGCCACCCCAGTTCAGACATGGTGATATGCAAATCAGTCTTGACCCTGTGCCTTATGGGAACAGTCCAGCCCGAACTGCCAAGCCATGTCTTCCCTGGACCGGAATCAAGCATCCTCGGACAGGGTTTCTGGCTATCAGCCGTCTTCAGCCAGGATAGCTTGACTCCAGTGGTGTGGAGAGCATGGGACTCACGTCTGAGCATACCCATCCCACTCGGGGTGACAAATGCAAAAATAACAGTTGATGGGCAGAATGCAGAACAATGTCATACATTCACCCCAGTACAGAGATCTGGGCCTAAATCCATCGTTTTCTTGCACTCCACACCACCCCAGTTCAGACATGACCATATGCAAATCAGCCTTGACCCTATGCCTCATTGGAACAGTCCAGCTAGAACTGCCAAGTCAAGCAATCCTGGCTGAAGACAGCTGATAGCCAGAAACCGGTCCTAGGATGCTTGATTCCGGTCCAGGGAAGACATGGCTTGGCAGTTCAGGCTGGACTGTTACCATGAGGCACAGGGTCAAGACTGATTTCCATATGGCCATGTCTGAACTAGGGTGGCTTGCTGAGCAAAATAACGATGGTTTAAACCCAGATCTGTGACTGGGGGTGAATGTTTTGCCATTGCACAACATTCCGTCCATCATCTTGTGTGTTTTGCTGTTCACCCTATGTGGGAAGGGTATGCCCAGACGTGGGTCCCGTGCTCACTAAGCCACTGGAGTCAAGTTATCCTGGCTGAAGACGGCTGATAGCCAGAAACCGGTCCTAGGATTCTTGATTCCGGTCCAGGGAAGACATGGCTTGGCAGTTCGGGCTGGACTGTTCCCGTGAGGCACAGGGTCAAGACTGATTTGCATATTGCCATGTCTGAACTGGGGTGGCTTGCTGAGCAAAATAACGATGGATTAAACCCAGATCTGTGACTGGGGTGAATGTTTTGCCATTATGCAACATTCCGTCCATCATCTTGTGTGTTTTGCTGTTCACCTATGTGGGAAGGGTATGCCTAGATGTGGGTCCCGTGCTCACTAAGCCACTGGAGTCAAGCTATCCTTGCTGAAGACGGCTGACAGCCAGAAACCGGTCCTAGGATGCTTGATTCCGGTCCAGGGAAGACATGGCTTGGCAGTTCGGGCTGGACTGTTCCCATGAGGCACAGGGTCAAGACTGATTTGCATATGGCAATGTCTGAACTGGGGTGGCTTGGTGAGCAAAATAACGATGGATTAAACCCAGATCTGTGACTGGGGGTGAATGTTTTGCCATTGTGCAACATTCCGTCCATCATCTTGTGTGTTTTGCAGTTCACCCTATGTGGAAGGGTATACCTAGACGAGGGTCCCGTGCTCACTAAGCCACTGGAGTCAAGCTATCCTGGCTGAAGACGGCTGATAGCCAGAAACCGGTCCTAGGATGCTTGACTCCGGTCCAGGGAAGACATGGCTTGGCAGTTCGGGCTGGACTGTTCCCATGAGGCACAGGGTCAAGACTGATTTGCATATGGCCATGTCTGAACTGGGGTGGCTTGGTGAGCAAAATAACGATGGATTAAACCCAGATCTGTGACTTGGGGTGAATGTTTTGCCATTGTGCAACATTCCGTCCATCATCTTGTGTGTTTTGCTGTTCATCCTATCTGGGAAGGGTATGCCCAGACGTGGGTCCCGTGCTCATTAAGCCACTGGAGAAAAGCTATCCTGGCTGAAGACGGCTGATAGCCTTAAACCGGTCCTAGGATGCTTGATTCTGGTCCAGGGAAGACATGGCTTGTCAGTTCGGGCTGGACTGTTCCCATGAGGCAGAGGGTCAAGACTGATTTGCATATCGCCATGTCTGAACTGGGGTGGCTTGGTGAGCAAAATAACGATGGATTAAACCCAGATCTGTGACTGGGGGTGAATGTTTTACCATTGTGCAACATTCTGTCCATCATCTTGTGTGTTTTGCTGTTCACCCTATGTGGGAAGGGTATGCCCAGACGTGGGTCCCGTGCTCACTAAGCCACTGGAGTAAAGCTATCCTGGCTGAAGACGGCTGATAGCCTTAAACCGGTCCTAGGATGCTTGATTCGGGTTCAGGGAAGACATGGCTTGGCAGTTCGGGCTGGACTGTTCCCATGAGGCAGAGGGTCAAGAATGATTTGCTTATCATCATGTCTGAACTGGGGTGGCTTGGTGAGCAAAATAACGATGGATTAAACCCATATCTGTGACTGGGGGTGAATGTTTTACCATTGTGCAACATTCTGTCCATCATCTTGTGTGTTTTTCTGTTCACCCTATGTGGGAAGGGTATGCCCAGACGTGGGTCCCGTGATCTCCACACCACTGGAGTCAAGCTATCCTGGCTGAAGAACGCTGATAGCCAGAAACCCTGTCCTAGGATGCTTGATTCCGGTCCAGGAAAGACATGGCTTGGCAGTTCGGGCTGGACTGTTTCCATGAGGCACAGGGTCAAGACTGATTTGCTTATGGCCATGTCTGAACTGGGGTGGCTTGGTGAGTTTTGTGGATATAAATGAAGCGTAAACTTATTGGAAGAAGACAATAGTTAGCAAAAAATAGATCATGTTGTGTTGTAATTGCTGGAAATGTGCACTTTCTACAGCATCACATTGGACTTTTTTGCCTTTTTACTGATCCCTATTTTTGCTGGCTATATAACTATGTGCACATTTTCTCTGCCTATCAATGCTCATGCTCCTCCTTTCATCATGGTAAAATTGATATAGAAATGATTGGTTTATTTAATTTGTCTATAGGTCCCTTTTTTATGGTATCAGCAGTACCCAAGGCTGATAAATTAAATTCTATCAGTGGCCTGTAGCACTCATTTTGCCACCCACAGCTGTGCCACTATGAAACCTGTCTCCCAGCCTTTCACTGAAGCCTGACAATGCAGTTTTAACACTGCAAATTTGACCTGTCAAAATAACCCCTTTTGACATGCCAAAACCTTCCTTAAAAAATAAAAATACCTTAAAGCGAAAAGATCCTTAAGGCTCTTTTTACTGTAATAAGACTGGATGCTCAGTAGGAAAGCATTGGGATACAATAATAAGTTGAATTAATGTTGCCATTAGCTAAGAAATGGCTAAAAATTTAATTTTGTACTTATTAAAATATTTATTACAAGCCCAATTCACTGGTGGAGCCAGATTTGTAATAAATATTTCAGAACAATGACTTTTAGAAAGTTACCTTTGCCCTGCCTAAAACAGTTTGCTCTCCCACGTCTGCCAGATAGCAATTAGCATCGGAATAGGAGTGAACTTGCTCCTATGAGGAAACAATAGGCTGACCTGAATGGGCAGAGGTTACCTAACTGAACCTAACAGAATATGCAGGGTAGGGTTGTGATGATCCTTTTTGGAGATTAACGTGAAAAACACTACTTTAATATCAGATCTTGCTTAATAGGTCTGCTGGAGTTTCTCATATGATACTTAGGCACACTTCAACGAGGCCTCCCCTGTTGCATACTAATGTTAGCTGACAATTGGGCAGGGTCCTTTTTTTGTCCCTGAAGCCAAGTAGGCCCCAAACACAGTGGGCCTCGTTTTGACATTACAATGCGAAAGCCTATTTGAAAGGTCTGCTAGGTTTATGCATAACATTTGGGAACCATTTCAAAGGATGGTAAAAGGATGCCACAACAATGTGTGTGTATTCACAGTCTTGTTGCTGAAAACTCAGCTATTGTTCCACCACACCACTGTAACTGAGGTTATTGTGGGCACAAGGCTACCACAAACTGGATTTTAGTGATAGATGTGGGAGGCTACTTGGACTATCATATAACACTCCCCACACAAACACCCAGCCCTCAGAGCTCAGGTTTAGTGTGGCAGAAGACTGTGGTGTCTTGAAAATGCCCAAAGGGGGTAGAGGTAGCCCTGGTAACTTTTACCCCATTGGTTATGGTATTCACATAGTTCATTCTCACTCAATGGTTCGTGCCAGGCATTAATGTGGCATCTCCAAGCACCCAATTCAGAACCCTCCCAGAACTGAGGAAGATCAGAAGAGGACTCGACCGGCTGTCTTCAACCTGAGAAGATCCCCTGAGGACTGGGTCTCCTTATGTACCAAGGGCAAAGAAGTGGACTCCAAGGATCATAAGGCTGTCCTCTGTTTAAAACTAAAGGGATTGAACAAGCTAAAAGAGGCCTTTCGACCGGCCACCCAGCTGTTCTTTGAGAATGGGACCTGTACTGGCTTCTGCCTGACACCCAGCGAGTCCCAAAGTGCCGCTGATGAGATTCTGGGGGGTTTAAAAGTATATTGCTGTGGTAGATTGGGACTTATATGACTAAATAAGAAGGTCAAATCTTTGTCCAGTGCAAATCTTTGTCCAGTGCAAATTAGGGGAGAGGAGTTAGCCTAACGGCTAAGGCGCTCGACCTCGGACCTGGGGATCTGGGTTCGAGTCTCGGTAACGACGCCAAAACCTCCTGTGATTCTGGGCAAATCACTTAATCTCCCCGTGCCTAAAAAGGAAAGTGTGTGTCCTCATGTAAAACGTAACTTGTGCTATGTAAAGCGCTCTGATACCTGATTCAGTTCGGGTCTAGTTCGCGCTATATAAAACTCTACAAAAAAAAAAAATCTGGTTAGTGTACCTGACATGTGCTCCATCACGGTCAGCGTCAAATTGCACCCAGGTCCTGATCTACCTCCACCAATGACTGGCACATTTTGCTTCTTGGAGCTATCTTTACTTAAAATAGTAAAACTTCATATCTCCAGTTCCTTTCTTTGGACTTTAGTGTCTTTTTTTTCTTAAAATTATACTCTATATTTCTAATTCGGTTTGGGATTCCTTTTTAAAAAAAAATCTTTATTTAGTTTTTAACAACAATTTACCCCTCCCCCACTCCCACCCCCCACCCCTCCCGGTCAGACAAGTATACATACAGTTACATTATTCGCACTAAATCATAACTTTGGGAAACTGGGTTTCTGAATACATTAGCTTCAAAAAGAGCGAAAAACACCCACAACAGGCTTCAGTTTAAACATTAGAATTCAACTAAGTACAGCCTTGAGATTGACACTATTCTATTCGAGGGGTCCAAATTTGTAACCCTCTTTTACGTTGCTTCCAACCCTTCTGTTTATAAATGGCGATTTCAATATTTGAAATGGCGAGTAACCTGGCTAGCCGTTGTTGGAATAAAGGAGCAGTAGCGTCCAGCCACGCTGAGGCTATACACAGCGTGAAACCAGCCATAGCTATAAACATAAGTTAATGGCCTACTCGAGCATTGCTTGGATCTGCCGCTCCTAATAGAATGACATCGCTGGATAATACTGTTGTGCTTTGCAGCACTGTAGTTAAAAAACTCCCTATCTCTTGTTTTATAGATGTTAATCCTTCACATGTAGAGAAGATATGTGCACAATCAGCATTATAAAGCATACATCTCGGACAGCATATACTCTTCTTTCCACTTCCCCACTTAGCAATTTTATCAGGTGATTAATATAAAAAACAATAGGTTTTAAAAAATTGGGCTTGCAGTTTTGTTGACATGAGGATTGTTTGTGACATTATGGGGTCGATTCCGATTCTGGAAACAATTCCGTACGACGATTCGTATTCGTAGCTGTTTCCGTACAAATCATACAAAACCGTACGAATCGCGTAATACATTCTGTAGGAAAAGAATACGTAGGAATGTCTACGAACCGTACGAAAAACTAGGTTAAATCCATACGACATAGAGCCGCACAGTGAGCGGTACAATTCGTAAACATGCCGTACGACACGCCAGATACGATCTGGACCTGGGACCGAGAACGTGATTCGTGTAGAAAGGGGCGATTTAGCAATTCATACGGAGAACCACACATACGCACCGTACCCCTGCGATCATGGGGGTACGCACCGTACCCCTATGCTCTGCACCCCTACGCACCGTACACCTACACACCGTACACCTACGCTAGGTACACCCATGCACCGTACCCCGATGTACCGTACCCCGATGTACCGTACCCCGATGTACCATACCCCTACGCTCCTTACTCCGACGCACCGTACCAGTTTGCACCGTACCCCTGCGATCATGGGGTGCACTCACGTACCCGGGGGGAGTCCGTTTCGCACGCGTTTATCGTCCGCATTATTAAGAGAGTAAATCCCCCAATAGTGTTTTTTTACCGTGTATTAGTGTTTCTACTATATTGACTTTTGCAAACCAATCGCTCACCCCTACCTTTCATGACAAAAAGTCTCTAATTTGAAGGTACTTAAAAAAGTCCAGCCAATCCAGTTCAAACTTTCTTTTTAGTTATTTGAATGATTGAATCCCTGCAGAGGAAAGGAGGCAGCCTATCTGGACAATTCCCGCATCGTGCCATTTATGTATATATTTGTCATTAAAAATTTCCGGAAGAATTGGATTATTCTTTAAGGGAGCGTAAAAAGACAGTCGCCCTATACCAAGCATTTTTCTATCGGATTTCCATACCTTAAATCCACTGTATAATGTCTTAAATTTAACCTTTTTGTGGTAACTGTCATGCAGATGTTGCCAGAGATATCCTCTCCTCTCATGGCCTGAAAGTAATTGAAAGATAGATGGCATATAATCCTCCCTCTCCTCCCATTCCCTGTTATTATGTGATAACATTTTACTATATAAAAGCACAGTTGCCCAATAATAAGCCTTTAAGTTTGGGAGAGTTAATCCGCCTCTATCCTTGTGAAGAGTAAGGAACTTATAGGCCTGCCGGGGTTGGGAATATGCCCAGATAAAACTTGAAAACATTCTATTGATTTAAACCAAGAAGATGAAAATTCTAGGCATATCGCTCTAAACAAATCGAGAATTTTGGGAAAAAAGACCATTTTAATCGCATTCATTCGTCCAATATTAGAGAGGTGTAAATTGTCTAGGCGTTGGAGGTCTTTCTGCATTGCGTCTGTCATTGGTTTAAGATTTAGATTAACCAGATTTTCGAGATCCGATGAGATGCAGACTCCTAGATATGTAGCTTGTTCCACAACGCGGGAATCCCTCATTTCACTTTTCTTATTTAATACAATCTGTGTTTTTCTTTTATTAAGTGCGTAACCAGACACAGAACCTAATTAGTTAGCCTCACTTTCAATAGTAATCATGGCCGTGCTCGGATCAGATGTTACAATCGTGATATCATCTGCATAGGCCGAAGATTTATTGGAGTAGTCCTGTGACAATATGGGTTTCATTTCTCTGTTCCCTTCTAATCTGCGAATGAAACGATCTATATAAATTGCAAAGAGCAACGGCGAGCAAGGGCAGCCCTGCTGTGTTCCACGCGATATTATCAGTTCTTTAGCTAAACTACCATTTACCATAACTACAGCCCTGGGATTCACATACAGTTTTTGGACTGCTTGTATATAACCTTCCTCTATACCCATTCTGGCCATTGCAGCCCACAGGAAGTGCCAGGAGACCCTATTGAAGACTTTCTCTGCATCAAGCAGAACCAACGCCATAGGGTCTCCTGTAACATTCATGCCATCAAACAAGGTGATCACTCGCTGAATGTAGTTAATAGTAGATCTACCCGGAACAAAGCCATGTTGACTTTGAGCAATCACTTTATGAATGATGGGAGCAATTCTGTTGGCTTTCGAGTATATTTTGGAATCCGAATTAATGCAAATAATGGGACGATATGAACCTAGCTGCTCCAGAGGCTTATTCTTTTTGGGAAAAATAACTATTTTTGCACGTGACCAATATTTTGAGGGTTGGCCACCTTGAGAAATATGTATGATGAGGACTGTCAGGATATTTTTATTATGATCTAAAAAGGAAGCATAGAACTCCGAGGGGATGCAATCCAATCCCGTTGCTTTCCCTTTTGGCAGACCTTTAATTATGCTTAAAATTTCTTCTGCATTGGGGGTATCCTCTAAAATACTCGCATCTGCAAATTTTTCATTACCAAAACTTATCTAGGTATTCCTCAATATTTGCCTGGTCGCCTTCCGCTGTCTCTGTATATAAATCTCAATAAAACCGCCAGAAGGCTTCTCTTATGAGTTCTGGGTCAGATAATCGGCCTCCCTGAGGATCATGAATTTTGCGAATCAACAGCTAACTGGTGTCCAATTTGTTTGTTCACTTCATATAGCATTTCTTTTTAAGAGAGTGCTTTTTTAACAGCTTTATCAGTGAAAGTATTCATTATTAGTGCCTTTGCGATTGCCACTTGGCTCTGTATTTTTGCTAATTCATCCTTCCCGTCCAGAATATTTATAGTTGTCACTCTTATTAGACCTTCCTCAGCCATCTTCAAGTTTTCTTGAAGCACCTGCATATCTTCCCAAGCTCCTTTGTTAGCCTTAAGGAGTATTGCAAAGTCTCTCCTCGAATCCCGGCTTTTAGAGCATTCCATACGACTTCAATTGAAGTGCTCCCCACATTGTTTGTCAGAAAATTGGGGATCCACTCTCTCATATGGCTACAGTAATTATCGTCTAAGAGCAGGGATTTCTCAAAAGTCCACGAGCTGGATGTGCCTTTTCCGTTATCTATTTCTACGGAACAGATTAGTGGATTATGATCCGACAAGATTCCGGGTATTTTCTTAATTTGGCACTTAGTTTTGATTAAGTTAAACATCAATATATAATCCAATCTTATATGGGTAAGATGTGGACCTTAAAAAAATGTGTACCCTGGATCATGAGGATTTAAGGTCTGCCAACCATCCACTAGCCCATGCATACAACACATTTGTCTCAGTGCTTTAAATACTTTGGGTTTACGACCAACATAATGCCAACTATCTTTTAAGGACCAATCATTTGGAAGGTTGATGTTGAGATCCCCAAAAATCATTAAAGGTAATGGCCAATGCATGAGTTTGTTTGAGACCTCGTCAAAAACCGACAGATCATCGCTCTTACTTCCAAAAATGGCGCAGTGTTATCTTTCGCCCATTCCCATACTGTCATTCTGTAATTGCCCAGCGACCAAATTTGTCTGCTTTAGCGTGACTAAAAACATACCCGCTTCCCTTAGTTAGAATAGCAACCCCCACACCCTAGCTCCTTGTGTTGTGGCACAGATCAACCTATACCCTAATGTTTTTAAAATGTGTTTGTGAGCCCTCAATGTGTGTTTCTTGTAAACAAACAATGTTTGTACCCCATGCCTGTAATCCTACTGCTACAGTTTGCTTTTTTTTAATATCATTTAAGCCACAGGTATTCATTGATAAAACTCTTAACAAACCCATCTTATTACATTGTATACACCATATATATATATCCAAAAATTTGCATATATCGAATCTGGGTATTACCATCATACCTAATATGCCTGTAAAGATTTTTGCAATTTTGAGCAACCTGTCTGACCCGTGACCCACACCCCCCTCTATCCACCTCCTTCAGAGGTTACCTGTCCGAGCCAGGGATTTGACATCCAACGTGCAAAACCCCACGACCCCGCTGAGCCTCCCCCCTATAAAAAAAAATAACCTATAACCTCCGGTAGCAGTTTACACCAAGAGACAAAAATGTACCATAATAAGCAACAGGAAAAAAACAAAAGCAAAAACAAAAAGACGGGGAAAAAAAATTCCAAGAGATGAAAGAGCTCCTCAGTATTATTGCAAACCTACATTCTCCACACATTGCCTAAGCATGATTAGAAAATTACCATGGAGTTACCCTCATTATGCATTTTGTGCTTATTATCACCTTACTTATGCCCAGAAAGTTCCTCTAAGTACTTTTTGGCTTGGATTCCTGAAACAAAGCTGCGTGTGGCCCCTTTGTATCCCATTTTCAACCCGGACGGATTTTGTAAGTACACCTCAGCCCCTTGTTTCTGAAATGGCTCAAAAAGCTGCTGGAGTCTTCACCTGCACTCTACTGTGGCGTGTGCAAAATCCGGTCTGGTGAAGAAGGTTATCCCGTCATTTGTGGATAGGGCCAAGTCGAAAAGGATTTGGCGGAGTAGAAAATTACCAAAAAATAAAAGCATGGCATGAAGGTGCTGTGGTGCCATGACACGTTTACCAGGAAACAGAGGAAAGAGAGGAAATCTGTGGGCTCTTTGTATTTCCCTGTCCAAGTCCCATGATTGCAGTTCTGGAAAAGCCCCTTTGAGCAAAGTAATCATACATTTCTTGGGGTCATCTTTTTCTACCCCTTCCGGAATTCCTAGGAAGCGGAGATTATTGTGCCTCTGACAGTTTTCCTGCTCCTCCATCTTCCACATCAAGTCTTTAACCACCCCCCTCATGCTCATCATGCTGTGTTTTTAGCATGGTGACGGCTTTTTCTAGTTGTTCAGTCCTTTCCTCTACCACAGCCGCTCGATCTGCAATTTCGGGACAGGCTTTGCCAACCTTTCTGACTGCCCCTCGCAGTTTTTTGGCAGCCAGATGGGATCTGTGACTGTCTGCCTTGACTTCCTCCTGGAAACCTTTGATGGATTGCAAGATATCTGTCAAGGCAGGTTAGCTTCTTGAGTCTCCATGATCTCCCCTTTACCGCTGCCAGTGTTTGTTTGGTTGCGCCCAGAAACTGTAATGGAACTTGAGAATAGCGTAAGAGGGGTGTTGTTGTAGTCCCATTTCAGATCTCTTGCACCCTCTTTATCAGACATGTCACAATTCCTTTGCAGTCGATCTCTATTTTTTTTCTTAAGTAGCTTTTTAGTGCCCGGTTTACTTCCCTGTGTATCAGTGTTAGGGCTGCTGTACCATTTATTGCCTTCCTCCCCGCTTGACAACGAGATACTTATGTCTGACATTTCTGATTCTCTGTCAGAGAATAAAACTTGTCCTGGTTGTCTGGCGTTTTTGGTATACAGTCTAACGGCACACTGTTTTCAGCTTGAGATGATAGTAGAGGGCTGGTCGTGCCTGCAATATCCATAACAGTAGTCATGTTGCTATCCAAAGTGCTGGTGTTATTATTATAGTTGGTAGTATTGCCCTCTGGGCTGCCTTCTGCTGCCAGACTTACAGGTACAAGGGTATTTTCCATGTCAACAGGAGAGAGAGTGTCTGATCAGTAAAACACCAAATGCTGCAGGTGAAGGGTTGCCAGCCATTCCTACTCTGATTTGCCAATCCGCTTGCCTCCGAGGACTTTCTGCAGGCAGATTGTCTTCCTCCCCTCTTGTTGCAGTGAAACTACTGGTGATTAAGGGCTGCGAGACGTCAGTTTCCTTATGTAATCGGGCGGTGCTTTTTTTTAACAGTGGCAGTGATCGCAATGTCTTTTTCCTGTGAGCTCTTGTCCAAGCTGTCCCCTTTTTCTCCCCACCTCTGCTTTTGGCACTTAGAATCTCCAACTTTTTTTGGCGAGTAGTTGCTAGTGGTGTATTTGACTGAGAAGATGTTAGCACAGTCCAGTTTCTGCCCTTGCTCCTTTGCCGGTCATCCTTACATGGGTGATGAGGATGTAGATGCGATTCTGACACAAAGTATCCCTGATGCTGTCCCGCTCTTAGCGTCGTCTCCGTAGCGATTGCAGCACTTCTTCAGCTGGAAACCTTTCCGATCAGTGCGGTGAGTGTGCTGCTTCCCAATTGCTCTCCTGCAGTCCTGTTGTGCCGAGAAGAACTCACGCAGATCAGGCTGAATCCGTGAAGCCCGAGCTGGCTTGAGATCCTCGTGGCAGGGTAAAAATGTGAGTAGGAGCCATGAAGGAGATTCTTGCCAGATCACAATTTCGTTTTTCTGCCCCATTCTTTTCCGCTGAGATTGGTGTTTATTTACTGGATTTAGTGATTCCTCATATTTTCGCTACCAGAAGGTATCCAAAGGCGTCCATAGCCATTTCATTAGTGGAGACTCAGCAGAGTATCTCCGCAAAAATATCAGTCGGGTGCCATCTTGCCTCCACCTACTGAAGAGCAGAGCTCGGTTTGGGATTTCTATTGTTTTGCATTTTAAATTTATTAGTGTTTTAGTACTGTATAAATATTTTACAAGTTGCCTCTAAATTAAGCCTGTTTGCTCTGTGACACAGCTAATACGGTGTTCAGCTCAGGTTTAATCAGTGACTTTAGGGGTCATCATGATAAGGATTGTGATTATTGCTTGAGGATGGTAATGACCTTACCGCGCTAATGTAATAACCTACATTCTTACAATAACCTATAATCATCCCTCATTATTTCTATTTTAAAGTTTGTGGCTTAAGATATTGGCCTGTGTATTTATTGAAAACCTGACCATCACCCCATGGTGGTAGCAGGCTGTACATATCCCATTCAGAAAGTGTGCACTCTTTTAATGAGCCTTTCTGTGTAGTCAGATACATTCTGACTTTAATCAAACATAAATGTTCTTTAAATTCAAACATATACATTCTCATAAGGCCCAAGAGATTTCCTGACAATGGAGTCTGTCATACTGTCAGTATGTGATTAGGGTTTTTCTAATGTCCAAAGATATGAACACTCAATCAATCCTTTGACTCTCATGCCTGGAGGATGCAAAATGAGGAATATTACCTAATGCTGTTTTGGAGAATGCACAAAAGAGTGATAAAGATGATTATAATACCACCGATTTAGTCAATAACTGGCATGGAATTCTTTGATATTTTAATTAGCAGTTCTTAACACCCCCAAAGAGAAAAAACACTTATTCAGTCCTTTGAACCTCATTCCTAGAGGTAAAGTGTAAGACAAAGAAATAATCTAATGTTGTTTTGGAGAATGACAAAAGTATGATTACGATCACTATAATATCACTGATTCAGACAATGATAAATAATTAGTTCCAATACATTCTGCTATTGAGATAGCAGAATAAAAAACAATTTTTAAGGGAATCAGAAACATGTTTTTAAAAAGTTTGAAAAGTCAATGGCTGTAGTAGAAAAGGATATAGGTGCAATTTAACGCTGAACGTGATGGACCGCAGTTCGGATGTAACAACCAGGTTTGTTCTTGATGGAGTACATGAAAGCCCCCCTCCAGTACTTCAGTGGAGGCACTAAGGTCTCTTAGGGTGGAAGACAGAATCCAAACACCAGGATCCAGCCCAGGTCCAGTTGCAACTGGTCATCTGGGCTGTTGCTGTAAAAGTCTTCTTCTAGCTTGTTGTGTCCCTGTAGCTTTAAAAGGTCAGCCTTATGATGACCCTTAGAGTCCTAATCATTGCCTTGGATAAAAGTGGGAGAAGAGGTCCAGGCCTTATGACCCTTAGAGTTCACTTCTTTATCCTGGATGAAAGTGAGAGAGCAGGTCCAGTCTTCTAGGTTCTGGTCAGGCCTCAGCCAGAAGGTTCGGTCTTCTTCTCATCTTCTACAGGCCCAGGAGTGGTCTGAAGTGGCTGCCTGGAAGTGACAAATTTACACCTGGCAGGTGCAAGGGATATGTGTGAGGAGTTACTAGACCTGACATCCTTGGTGTGCTGTTGCCCCAAACTTGTGCCTTCATCCCAGTTTTCTGAATTAGTTTTAGTTGGCATTAGGACTCTGGACCCTATGGCTCTGTTAACCAGTGCTAACGTACTTTTGCTCTCTCCTTAAATTACGGTGAAATTGGGCTACACCTGATTGACACATTTTAATTACATATCAGTCCCTAGTATATGGAACAACACGCACACAGGGCCTGTAAATGAGATGCTACCAGTGGGGCTGCAGTACTCATTGGGCACCCACTAAAGTAGCTTTTCAAAATGGTTCACTGATAGAATATTGATATAACAAACATTGATGTTCTAAATATCGAAACAAAAAATTAATTGCAAATATATCAACTCCAATACCTTAAAAGGTAATGACAAAATATTGAATCAAAAATATTGAGGTAAAAAATATAGATGTAAAAAATATCGATTTAAAAAGTATATGTAAAATAAAATAATATATAGTAAATATATGAAATATTGATATTATTTTTAACAAAATAAATTACATTTAATATACATTTTAACTAAATATAACAAACAAGCCTAATTTATAAAATATAAGCACACAGACATAAACATGTATACATATGCATATATTTACTTAAAATTAATTTACCCTGTTATCTTTATTTATTTTTTTAACTTTAAAATGATTTACAAATAAAATATATATATATCAATTATTTAAAATTTAAAAACATTCCGTAATAAATTAAAAAATGTAACTATTAAAAAAAATGTTTACTTACATTTCCTGATACAATAAGTGCAACAGTAGGGAAAGTGTTGGATAGCGGAATAATTAAATTTACTATTTCAAATCCAGTTAGTGCAACAGTAGGGAAAGTGTTGGATAGCGGAGGGGCAAAAATTACTATTCCCACTCCAGTGAGCGCAACAGTAGAGAAAGTGCTGAATGGCAGAGAGGTAGAAATTATTATTCCCACTCCATTAATTACAACATTAGGGAAACTGTTGGTTAGCAGAGAAACAAAAATTACTAGTCAGTCAGTCAGTCAGTCAAAACACTTTATTCGATTATTTAAAATCATAAAAGACATGAATACAAACATTTCATATATATACAATTATAAACACAATCAATCTACAATATACAAAGAATATCCATGTCCATAAAAACATTTTTAAGAATCAGTCAGGATTAATATGGAAGGCCTCTCTTTTAGATTTATTCCGCACAGCAGCCACCAAAAAACTAGCAACACATAAAATGTCGTGAGTACTACTTAGCATCTGTAAGTATGTGAGAGCAGGCCTAACTTGTAAGAAACCTGCCTCTCTTAGAATTGGTAATAAAAACCTTCTCCGGATGTCAGAGTAGAACTCGCAAAACATGATAAAGTGCATGGTATCCTGTGTAGAGAAATTATCAGACTGACATGGTTTAGAGTTCTCAGGTTTACCCCACTTTCGGAAATCACCTAGGGTTAAGTGGATTAAATTAAAATGGAATCTAATCAGGAGCTGGCGATGAAAAGGTCTTGTTACTATTTTTAGATATGGTTCAAGTAAGGGAGTAGTTTGTAGCACGTCATTGGCTTTTACGTACGATTTCTTGAGTTCCTGCTCCTCACGTTCCATTGCAAGCATGTTTAAAAAACGAGTCCTTGTCCAGCTTACGTCCTCCCTTCTAATGCACTCCGGTGAAGTATAAATCTCAGGGCGCCCTAATCTTGTGAACATTGATTTTCCGTACACAAGCCAGGGAACCCTGTTAGCTTTATCCATGGATATGCAATCCCCTAGGATCTGATGATTCAGGGTAATTTCTTGGTTTAACCAGGTCTTCACCCAACAGATAAAAGGAGCAACTTTCCGCTGGTCCGTGACGTATCCTAGCCTTAGTTCCATGTGTACTGAAAAGGTTGGAGTGGACTGGGGAACAACAAGGAGAGCTCTTAAAAACGTGTTTTCCCCAACTTGCATCTTCTCATGCGCTTTATAGCCCCATATAGTGGAGCCATATGTAGCTATAGCCAGGCATTTAGATTTATAAATTTTCAGGAGTGCCTCAATAGGTCTCTCCCCCAGCCACTTGGTAAACCCCATAAGTTCTGAGGTAGACTTTGCTAAAGCATGACTTTTAAGATTCTGTGGTGGACCCCAGGTCCCTCTTTCATCGAAGAGGACCCCTAAATAAGTAAAAACTGGCACCCTTGTTAAAACAACTTCCTTACAGAAAAAGGTTTTTATCTTTGGATTCCTACGGTGTTTCCCCACTACCATGACGTGTGATTTCTTAGTGTTCACTTTCAAATCCAACAATGGACATGAAGTCCCCAAAGGAGTCCAACAACCTCCGAAGACCAAGGCCAGTACGTGCCAATAATACTGCGTCATCCGCGTAAAGGAGAACCGGGATCACTGATTCTACTATACGCGTAACATCCAAGGATGCCCCCCCAAGGACCTCTCCAAGGCGTTAATATATAAAGTAAACAGGAGGGGGGCCAGAATGCATCCTTGCCTGACACCCCTCTTAGAACTAAAGTGACTCGTGCATCTACCATCCCGTGTGACCCTAACTGTCGCTAAAAGATCCCTATGTAAAACAGCTAAGAAATTGACCAGGGGCGGGTCAACACCAATATCCAATAAAATTTACTAAAGTTTAGCCCGATTAACCAGATCAAAGGCCGATGAAAGGTCCATGAAACCCATATAGAGGGACCCCTCTTTGGCTACTTTGTATTTACTAATCAAGAGCTGTAAGTTCAGACATTGGTCCAGAGTATTTCTCTTTTCTCTAAAACCATATTGGAGATTAGAGAGGACCCCCCTGCTATCTAACCCATCCCTGAGTCTATCCAAGATGACTCTCCCCAGGATCTTAACCGCTGAGTCTATCAGAGATATTGGCCTATAGCATGAATGGTCCCCTCTCTGCCAATTTTTTTAAACCGGGATAATAACCAATGTGGACCAGGAGGCAGGAAACCCATTTAAACATGAAGCATGGAAAACATTAGTTAGAATCTTCGCCCAGAATTGGGGAAAATGACCGTAGAGGTCTGTCGGGACCCTGTCTGGACCTGGGGCTTTGTGTTTTTGACATTTCCAGAATTGCCCTTTCTACTTCAGCCACTTCAAAAATAATAGGAACATTAGGCTGATTAAAAATTATATCATCTTCCGGCGAAACAAGGCCCTCATTCTCGTAGATCTCCCTAGAATGTGCAAGCGACTTGTCATCCGGGATGACGCAATCTCGGGTTGTGTTCTTTTCCCACGAGAAAAACGGATGATTGATAATAGCCCAGAATTTGCTACTATCGCGCAGGACTTCAATTGAAAGGAGATTATTCTACGCCTCATCTTTTAACTCATTTTTGCGCTTATCAATAGCCATTTTATTCTGTCTCCTCAAAGTGGCAACAGACTCCTTATTTCTAGGTCTTTTTTTCAATGCTTTAAGAAGGGCACGATGCGCTTTAGAGCAATTACTATCATACCATCTTTCTGAGTAGATTTTTTTCTGGTTTTAGGTCAATAGCAATCTGACTACAGATGGAAACGTATGCACCAATTACCTCCAGACTCGGGGCAGATCTGTCCAAACAAATGGCCAGATTCACATCTGCCTTACTAAAGAAGTCCTCAAAGAAAGCATCGGGGACGACCTTTAGACCAATTAAGCCTCCTGCCTTGATCTTTCACGATCAGGTGGCTAACATCCAATGTCACAATATCTCTGGTTCCAGTTGCTTCTCCTAGATCTACCTCTAAAGTAACCGGGTTATGGTCACTGAACACAGAAGTTACAGCTTTGTTTGATACGACCCTAGATAGCACAAAAGAGGACGTGAAAATATAATCAATAACAATGCCTGTCTCTGCCCCGTTAAATGTAGCAGTCCTCGTCTCCCCCTCACTGACCCCTGGTTCAAAAAGATTCATAATAGCTAGGAGCTCCTCCAGGGCCTCTCCCTGCCTGCTATGTTCAAAATGAGGGACCACAGACCCGGGAGGTCCCTGTTGATTCTCTATATGGCAGTCCCAGCTGCATAGATGAATATTAAAATCACCCATAAAGATGATATTGAATGCAGTGTTATGTTTTAATTTATATTCAGACAAAAAACAATCCAGAGAGACCAAGTGTTGATTAATGAACACACTCTCCTTTGCATTATAAAAATTAATCAGTAAAATGTTAGCCAAGTTTGGCAAAACCCATTCAACAATTAAAATATTACTGGAACCTGACTCCAACATTATTGGGGAACCTTTCAGTTTCAACGAAAAGAGGAAAATTAGACCTCCTTTCGCTCTACCCACCGTCCCTGAAATGGCGGGAACAACAAAACTTATAAAGCCATCCAGACAACAATTCTCAGTTGTATCCCACGTTTCCTGCAGGGCGATAATATCAAATTGTTTTAGAAAATCCAGCCAAATGTTATCCTTTCTTTTAGACCAAATACCTGCAATATTACAGCTTAGGATTTTGCACACTATTACTTGATTGGGTATAGAGGGTCGCTCCTCTAAATGCTGAACATTATCCTGTAGTCAATCATTATCCTCCTGATTTGACAATGGAACAAAATGGTTACTTAAAGCTATGTCAGTAGTACATGAGTTTAGAGAGTTATGAACAGAATGTGGGACTACTTTGGACCATTCTACAGTACGTGGAAGATCCTCTACCAGTTTGAATCGAGGGTTATCAGTCAGAGCATTGGGTACCAGTGAGGGCCTCTTCTGGGTAGGTACTAATGGAGGGATGACATGAGCCTTAAGTTGTCCAGTTGCAGGGGGATAGAAAAAACCCAGCGGTACTTTTCTAATACCAGAGTTATCTATCTCCGAGGCATCCCAAAACAATCTATCCGCCACATTGCGTTTGTTAAAGTTAACGACCACACAGTCTCCTGCAATACATTTGGGGTGGCGACCTATCCATCCTACCCTTCTAGCCATAATAATGGTGGATGATATATCTAGACCCCCACTGCTATATTGCATACACCAATTTTCGGACTGCCTTAGGAGGTCTTGGGTAGATTCAGCCACATTATCACCTAAAGGGGGGACCCCTATAAATACTGCTACTAAAGGGGCTGCATCAGGTGGCTGATCCAAGTTACTACCCCCAGATTTCTCATGTCTCTTAAAAATACCTGTGTTCCTTGTGGTAATTTTTCCACTTGTGATGTAGCTAGACCCTACCCCATTGGTGCTAACTGTGTTAGGGCTCCCATTGGTTTGTCGGGGGATTTTGCCAATGGCACCCCCATACCCATTTCTCGATGTAGTACAAGGGGGGTCCTGAATCAAAGTTAAGCTGGTACTGCCCGAATGACCCTCCTGTTCCCCATATTTAGCAGTACAAACTTGCAGCGCCTGTCTATCCAAAGCTTGCTGACCTCTATACTCTTTAATAAATTCATCAATTTGATTAAATTTTTTTAAACAGCCTGCAACACAAGAGTTAAGAGTGTCTACAATATCCATGGCTACACCCACTAAAGCTGGTTCCAGACAGGATTTAAGCATCTCTTCCACCAGTTCACCCAGTTTTCGGGAAATATTACAGTCACTTGGTTGTAAAACAACTGCGGGTTTTGGCCGCTTAGTGCATTTCTTAATACTTCTACGTTTCCCCAACTTGTGTTGTGTTGTGGGTCCAGGAGGCTACCCCCTCCTCCCCATGGACTTCCTCCATAGTTTCTGTTATACTACTACTAAGCTTAGCCGTACACTTTGAATTTGTTATTACCACATCTGGTTCTAGTGGCACGATAGACGCGGGGGCGGGGCTAATGTCAGTATCTTCACGTACAGTTACGAGGGTGTCCAAGCCCAATTCCTTCTCGGGGTTTCTTTACTTAGAACTCCCACAGCTGACGTCAAGTATGAAATTATAGATTCTGACTTTCTGGGCACTTTTGCCTTTTTGCCCTCCTGCACCCCCGAGGTTAGAGGGGTGGCCCGGCCTCTTCCGGCCCCTGACGGGCCACAGACGGCCCGCCCTTTGCCCGGGCTTAGCCCGGCGCACGTCCGCGCGCGTCCTGCGGGACGGAGATGACGTACTGCTTTTAGCACACTACGGGCGGAAAGGGAGGGTTGCTGCTGGCGCTGGCTTTCCCCAATGGCTCCTGGGGCCGGTAGTCCTGCAAGCACCCACACGCCCTGAGCACCCTGAACACTCGGCGATGCGTCTCCCGCGAAGAGGGAGGCGCGAGCTGTTTTTCTGCTGGTGCGGTCGGGCGGGCGGATAGGGAGTTCTGCTGCTGGCGCTGGCTTTCCCCAATGGCTCCTGGGGCCGGTAGTCCTGCAATCCCCCACACGCCCTGAGCGCCCTGAACACTCGGCGATGCGTCTCCCGGGAAGAGGGAGGCGCGAGCTGTTTTTCTGCTGGTGCGGTCGGGCGGGCGGATAGGGAGTTCTGCTGCTGGCTTTCCCCAATGGCTCCTGGGTCCAGTAGTCCTGCAAGCCCCCACACGCCCTGAGCGCCCTGAACACTCAGCGATGCGTCTCCCCTGAACAAAATTTAATAAATAAAAAATTACTAATAACACTTAAACAATTGAAAAACAACTTAAAATATTACAACATTTAAAAAAATCATATACACAATTAAACAATATTTAAAAAATATAAAATTAAATATATTAAAAATATAAAAAGAACGCATATTATATTATTAATTACATATAAAAAAACTAAACATAATAAATACATTTATAAACAATAATTATTTAAACGTAGCAAATGTTAACAAACAAAAAAATGTATTAAAACATAAATATATTTAGGTAATTTCCTAACCTTTAACCCCACACCAATAACAAAACACTTCAACATTTTTTATATTTTTTTCATTTCCATAATTACCAAAATTAATAATCAATTAAAAAATCTTATTAATAAAAAAAACATTCTTTGAGTACACATGCTTTAACACTATACTATCCACAACATACACCTAAAGTATACTATAAAATAATAAAACACCAATATTTCTTTTTTAAGAAAAACAATTACTATCAACAACAAATAATTAACTATTCAAAAATGTATTTAATACCGACCTTTAACCCCATTAAAAATAAAAACAACACACACAAAAATTAACAATTCCACAAAATAAATATCAAATAATTAACATTAATTAACAACTATATACTAATTAATTAAACACAAAATACTGTCATTAACACCACAAAACACACCTAAAATTAATTATACAATTACCATTATAAAATACTTAATAATTATTTAAAATTCATTACCAACTAATAATTAATTCATCAATTAAAAATAAATAATTTCCCACCCTTCTGACCCTTTACACCTATAAACAACACAACACACACCTAACAATATTTACATATTCACAATATTTCATTACCACCTAACTAATTAAAATTCATTAACAACCAATTATTAATTATTGAATAATACATTACTTTACCCATTTAACACTATAACATCTTAATTAAACAAATAATGATAAATAAAAAATATTCAATAATTTTAGTACAATTAAATTACTTCCCACCCTAGTCTCCTATACACCCACAACCCACTACAGAACTAAAAATGCAAAAATCAAATAAAAAATAATTAATAATTACAAAAAATGTGACACATATTTTAAAAATACAAACAAATCTTATACAAAAAACATACTTCACATACATATAAAATATATACTAAAATACATAACATTAATAAAAAAAAATATTTTTAGCAACTATATTTTTGCAAACGATATTTTACACTTCAATATTACTTACCTAAATTCAATATTCTTGACCACGAGAAATTGTCTGTCGATATTTTTGACCCACAATATTTTTAACTCGATATTTGTGTAAATCGATATTTTTTGATTCAATATTCTGTCTCTGCACCTTTCAAAACATGTCTCAGGCCTGCCACTACAGTCTGTAGTTAAGGGTGGGTGGCGAAATCCGCTCCGCCAGCGGAGTTTGTGGAGTTTTTCCAACTCTGCGCACCTCTGGGAATGCAGAGTTCGGCGAAAACTCTGATTTCGTGGTGTGGCTGAGTTTGCCCCTGCCGCCCACCCGTAGAAAGAGAAAATAAGGAGTCTTACTTGAATCCGGCGTTCTCTGTGCCCGGGCTGTCCTCTCCTGGCTGTCTCCTTGTCCTTGACGGTGCAAAACCCCTACGCTACAGAACTCATGAGGACTGCTCATTTCAACACGTGCGCGCATGCACAGTCCTCCCAAGTCATGCAATCAATCAATCAATCAAAGCATTTGTATAGCGCGCTACTCACCCGGAGGGTCTCAAGGTGCTCAGGGAGGGGGGGTCGGCTACTGCTCGAACAGCCAGGTCTTGAGCTGCTTCCTGAAGGCGAGGTGGTCCTGGGTCAGGCGGAGGTGGGTCAGGAGGGAGTTCCAGGTCTTGGCGGCGAGGTAGGAGAAGGACCGTCCCCCTGTGGAGGCTCTTCAGATGCGGGGGACGGCGGTGAGGGCGTGGCCGGTCGATCGAAGCTGTCGATTGGGAGCGTAGAAATTGAGGCGGCTGTTGAGGTATCCTGGGCCTTGGTTGTGCAGGGCTTTGTGTGCGTGGGTGAGGAGACGGAAGGTGATTCTCTTGTTGACCGGGAGCCAGTGCAGGTCTCTCAGGTGTCCGGAGATGTGGTTGCGATGGGGGATATCCAGGATGAGTCTTGCTGAGGCGTTCTGGATCCGCTGGAGTCTCTTCTGGAGTTTGGCGGTGGTTCCAGCGTAGAGGGAGTTGCCGTAGTCCATTCGGCTGGTGACGAGGGCCTGGGTGACCGTCTTCCTGGTCTCGGTGGGGATCCATCGGAAGATCTTGCGTAGCATGCGTAGGATGTTGAAGCACGACGAGGAGACGGCGTTGACTTGTCTGGTCATGGAGAGGGAGGAGTCCAGGATGAAGCCCAGGTTGCGTGCGTGGTCTGTTGGTTTGGGTGCGCTGCCCAGGGCAGGGGGCCACCAGGAGTCTTCCCAGGCGGAGGGTGAGGATCCCAGGATGAGGACTTCCGTCTTGTCCGAGTTCAGTTTCAGGCAGCTGTTCTTCATCCATTCGGCTACCTCTTTCATCCCTTCGAGTAGGTTGGCTCTGGCTGTGGCGGGGTCGTTGGTGAGGGAGAGGATCAGCTGGGTGTTGTCGGCGTAGGAGATGATGTTAAGGTTGTGCTGGCGTGCGATGTCTGCGAGGGGACTCATGTAGACATTGAAGAGGGTTGGGCTGAGCGAGGAGCCTTGAGGAACGCCGCAGATGACTTCAGTGGCTTCTGATCTGAACGGGGGGAGGCGGACTCTCTGTGTCCTTCCGGCGAGGAAGGAGGTGATCCACTCCAGTGCCTTCTCCTGGATTCCGACGTTGCTGAGGCGCTGTACGAGGGTACGGTGGCAGACAGTGTCGAAAGCCGCAGAGAGGTCTAGGAGGATGAGGGCCGCTGTTTCTCCGTTGTCGAGCAGAGCTCGGATGTCATCGGTGGCTGCGATCAGGGCGGTCTCGGTGCTGTGGTTGGCCCGGAAGCCAGACTGCGAGAGGTCGAGGGATCAGTTCATCTCGACGAAGGTGGCCAGCTGCATGTTGACGGTCTTCTCGATGACTTTAGCGGGGAACGGGAGCAGCGAGATGGGTCGGTAGTTTTTGAGTTCGGTGGGGTCCGCTGATGGCTTCTTTAGTAGGGCGCTGAGTTCGGCGTGCTTCCAGCTCTCCGGGAAGGTGGCGGTGTCGAAGGAAGTGTTGATGATGTCCCGCAGGTGGGGTGCGATGACAGCGTCGGCCTTGTTGAAGACGTGGTGAGGGCAAGGGTCGGTCGGAGATCCGGAGTGGATGGAGTTCATCGTGCAGACGGTGTCTTCGGTGCTGATCGGGGTCCAGGCGCGGAGGGTGGTGGTGGGGGGCGGTGGTTCGGTCGTGGCATGCGTCGGTTGAGTGCTGAAGCTGTTGTGGATGTCCGCGATCTTGTTGTGGAAGTAGGAGGCGAGGGAGTTACAGAGGTCTTGCGAAGGGGTGATGTCGTTGTTTCCGGCGTTGGGGTTGGAGAGCTCTTTAACGATGTTGAAGAGTTCCTTGCTGTTGTGTGTGTTGTTGTCCAGTCGTTCCTTGAATGGAGTTTTCTTCGTGGTGTGGATCAGTTGGTGGTGTTTTCGGGTGGCGAGCTTGAGGGCAGTCATGTTGTCCAGTGTTGGGTCTCTGCGCCAGGCTTTCTCAAGGGCTCGGCAGTTCTTCTTCGAGTTCTTGAGTTCGTCGGTGAACCATGGGGCTTTCTTGCAGCCGGGTCTGCTAGGCGGGGTCCTCAGAGGGGCGAGGTCGTCTGCGCAGTCGCTGATCCACTTCGTGAGGTTGGTGGCCGCTTGGCTGGGGTTCGTTGTGCTGGTGGGTGGGTTCTTGTTCAGGAAAGTTGCGAGCTGGTCGGCTGTGATCTTGTTCCAGCTTCTGCGTGCAACCTGTTGCTGTTGGTGGTGGATCGTGGTCCTTTTGAAGCTGAAGTGGACGCAGCTGTGGTCCGTCCAGTGGAGTCCGGTGGCGTGGCTGAAGGCGATGTGCTTGCTGGAGGAGAAGACGGGGTCGAGTGTGTGTCCGGCGTAGTGGGTGGGGGTGGTCACCAGTTGCTTGAGTCCGAGGTTGGCGAGGTTGTCCAGCAGGGTGGTGGTGTTGCGGTCGTTGTTGTTCTCCAGGTGGAAGTTGAGGTCCCCGAGGAGGATGTAGTCAGCGGAGGGGAGGGCATGTGGGCTGACGAAGTCGGCGATGTCCTCGCTGAATTGTGTGCGTGGTCCCGGGGGTCTGTAGATGAGGGTGCCTCTGAGGGTGGTCTTGGGGTTGATGTGGATCTGGAAGTGCAGTGAAGGGTTTTTTCACAGCAGAGGACAAGGAGACAAGAGGAGGACAGCCAGTGCACAGAGAATGCCGGATCCAGGTAAGCCATAAAGCAATTGGCAGTCTGAGGGTCAGGCACCCTCCAGGTCTGCTGCCCGCATGCATAGTAAGGGTGAAGCAGAATTCCATGGAGTTTTTAGGCAACTCCGTGGAATTCCACATAGTGTCACTCCGCCAACTCCGCCCACCCTTACCTGTAGTACCGTTTTATTACATATAAGCCACTCCTAAGTTATCACCTAAAGGCTACAGATTAGGGTGCATTGTATTTAAAATGTAGGACATGTGGGTTTAAAGTCGTTATTCACTGCTTAAGGCCTATTTCTCCATTGGCTAAATCTGAGTTATCTTATTACATTTAACAAGTGCTAACCTTGGATTTGGGGTGAATAGAGATATGCTGTTAAGGCTCAAATAAATATAATCCAAAATCCTCTTCACAGGCAAACTTGGATTTTAAGTCACAAGTCTGAAAATGTCATCTTCAGAAACTCTTCTTGTCCTAACCATGTTTGCCTTCTGCCAGTGTCCTGGGTCACATGTCTTTGAATTGCTCTGTTTTTGGAGTTTGTTTATCAATTCCACACAGTGATACAAATGGGATTAGGTCTGTACAGAGTGAACCATCATGCCAGGATGGCTGGGACAACAGCACTGTGCCCTGCCTCACTTACACTCAAAGTGGCTTAGCTCCAGAACATAAAAGGTACCCAGACACCAGCCTATTGTGACCCCAGATAGTTTGGAACATTGACAGGGGTAGGAAAGAACTTTCCAGAAGCAAGATCTGGGGTCAGGACAGGCAGTTGAAATGCACAGAACCAAAGGCTTGAGCCGCTCAGCAGAACACTCCTGGACCTGTGGACAGAAGAAGGATTGCCCTGCTGCTTGAGGACTGCCTTGCTGCCTGGGAAGGAAGACTGGACCTGCTAACCTTTGTCCCAACCTAACAGGAGTGACTCCAAGGGTCAATTAGTTGACCTCCTGTTTGAGCTCCAGGGACATATCAAGCTCCAGAGGCCTCCCTGTAACTACCCAGCTGACCTGCTGCTACTTGACCTGCCTTGACCTGCAACTGGACCTGCCTGAGTCCTGCTGGCCGCTGCTTAAGTGAGTTACTGATGCTTAAGAGATGACACCAGGCCCTGGAAGCTTGACTGGCATCAATTTGAGCTTCTCCAATGGAGAAAGGGTGAAATCCTGACGTTTGGGCTCTTCACATAGGTCGTGAATGAGCAGTTTCACACAGAGATTCTGCCACTCGCGACGATTAGCAACACAAGATCTATAGTTCATGCTGCAGCAATGAGAGCCTATGCTGACTGCCAACGTGAAGCTCCATCAGCGACCGTCTCAAAGCCTGATCGGATCTTCGTGCTACATCGAAGACCATCCACTAGGCCTGCTCTTTGAGCTATAGTAAGAACCATCCACAATGCTATCCCTATCCTCACAGCCTCCTCTACCATGAACAGAAATCTTGATGCAGCATTCAGTGGGTACATTTTCAGAGGGACTATACTGGTCCCTGTATCAAGCCCAATCTTACTCATGGTCGGCCTGAACTTGAGGTTTTTCTCCAGTCAAAGTGAGACCAGATGACCACAAGTGTTGCTTTGTGCTTTTAGGCGCCATTTTCCCTAAAATCTTTCAAATTGACTATCCCCTGTTCTTTTGATTGTAGTTTTGTTGTTCTGGTATCATTTTCTTTATTAAAATATACTCTATATTTCTAAATTAGTTTGGGATTTTCCTGTGTTGTGTTTTGACTTATTTACTGTGTTGTATGCTGCATACATACCTTGCACATTGCTTCTTAGTTAAGCTTGACTTTTTTTATGCCAAGCTACCAGAGGGTTAAGCACAGTGACTTTTGTGGTTCACCGAGACAAGGATTGTGGTTGTTACCTGAGTGGGGCTTTGAGTCGTGTCAACCAATAACCTAATTTTTTACACATGTGTACTATGGTAATTTTAGTTTCCTTCCACATCTACCACAAAAATCCTGTTTTAGCCAGTCCCAGTATCCTGAACAAACTC
Organism: Lissotriton helveticus; assembly: GCF_964261635.1. NCBI lineage: Eukaryota > Metazoa > Chordata > Amphibia > Caudata > Salamandridae > Lissotriton > Lissotriton helveticus. Next base: position 1,447,422,421 of record NC_136061.1, on the reverse strand, counting down.
ACAAACAGTAGCTGAGCTTTCAGCAACCATTCAGTGGATACACACAAAGGGGCCTATTAGGATGGCGGGCGGACTTTCATCCACCCACCACACTAGCGGTGCTGGGACTGGCCGCCAGCTGTGCGGCGGTCCCGCATCGGCGATTAGGATGCCACCACCACAGTGGTGGTGGCATCCTCTATTCCCAGCATTGTGCTGTGAGCACTGCCCGCCACAATGCTGGGAATGCATTGTGTGCAATGTCATGCAGAAGGCCGCCTCATCCATGACACCGCTACCATATCTAGCCCCTTTTCCGCCCGGTCGACTGGTCGACCGACGGAAAACTGGCGGACGGTCTTTCCGTCCGCCGGGATCACCCCGCCATACTAATAAAGTGGGGGGGAAATGGGTGGCAGGTGGAGTATGTTGTAGGGCGGATCACCACCACCATGCGGGTGGTGGCGATCCTCCCTACCTCCTAATAGACCCCTAAGTGCCTTATTAGTAGTTGTGCGGTCCCGTGGACCACTGTGTGGGTGGTGGCGGCCAAGTGTGGAGAGCTCAGTTGTCCAACCACCGTAATATGAGTTGGGTGGATCACCTTTGAGAAGTCCGTCGCTGGACTACAGACAAAGCCAGCAGACCACCAACTGGCAGGTTCACTATCAGGGAATGGCAGCAGCCATAGGGTGGTACAGGGAAGATCACAGCTGTCCATATTACAAGTTGCCTGTTCCACAATCTGGCCATGGCAATCCAAACGCCTCATTCAAGGTGACGGAGATGAAGGAATTGGGATGCGCATTAACCCCTTTCTTGTTCTTCCAGGCAGATTCCCACGTGGATCCATTTCTCCAGGTCCCCCCTTCACAGCAGGATCTTCATGCCAAGGATTATATCACTGTTTGCGGCAATCTACAGGTAAGTACTTTTTGTACCATATATCCATTGCCAGGACTGACCACATATGGGCCGAACCCCGGTAATGGGTATATGGCATTTTTCCAATATATCATGCATATGTGTGCAGCCGAACCATCTGCAGTTGAAATGCATACACAGGCATTTATATATTTGAAAAAGTACTGACCTCCGCTACAAGATCCCCACCACCACAACGCCAGTCATGTGGTCAACTTGAAATATGGTGCCGTGGGCTGCTGGCAGGGGCCGACAAGGTCTTACGGTGGTCAGACCGCTAAACTAATAAGGCCCAACAATTTGGGGTATTCTGTTTCCCTCATTTGAACTATGCCCAAAAAGGTATATGCTAAACCTCAGCTATACAAAAAGATGATGGATGGAATGCTACACACTGTCAAACATTGGCCCCCAATCACTGATCTGGGTTAAATCCATCATTTATTTGTTCAACATTCCACCCCAGTTTGGAGCCAGCAATATGCATATCAGTCTTGACCCTGCTCCCCATGCGAACAGAACAGCCTGAACTATCAGGCCAGGTCCTCATTGGACCGGAAATCAAGCATCCTGGGAACAGTTTCAGGGTGTCACCCATCATCAACCAAGCTAGCATGAATCCAGTGGCATAGTGAGCATGCAACCCATGTCTGGGGATACCCTTCCCACTTTGAGCAACTATAGCTACACAAAAAGATGATGGACGAGATGTTGATCAGTGTCAAACATTCCCCCCCGGTCCCAGAGCTGGGTTAAATTAATAGTTTTTTGCTCAACTTGCCACCTAAGTTTGGACCCAACCATATACAAATCAGTCTTGACCCTGCTCTCCATGGGATCAGCCATGCCAGAACTGCCAGGCCAGGTCCTCCCTGGACCAGAAAACAAGCATCTTGATACCAATTTTGGGGGTTTGCACCTCATCAGCCAGGCTAATTTGAAACCAGTGCACATTGAGCACAGGACTCACACCTGGGCATACCCTGCCCACTTAGGGCGACCATAGCTACACACAAATATGATGGACAGAATACTGAACATTGTCAAACATTCACCCCCATTCACAGATCTGGGTTAAATCCCTCAGTTTTTTCATCACCTTACCACGCCAGTTTGGACCCAGCCATATGTTTGTTCAACCTTCCATCCATCATCTGGCAGATTGGGCTCGACTGGTCCCTTGGGGAGCATGGGAAGAACAAAAACGAAGAATTTTACCTAGATCTGTGACTGTGGGTGAATGTTTGATTTGTTCAGCATTCCAACCATCATCTGTTCTTTTTGCCTGTTTTAAACCTTCGCAGACTTGTCAACCACTGTAGGCATAATTTTGCATTGACATTTCTGTGATAGAAAAATTATCCAACAACATTTCCACTAAACAATTGCACTGCTAAGTTGGTTAATATATATAACATCTGCGTCATCCTGTGTTAATGTTATTTTTGCACTTATCATTGGGTGTTGTATTTGCTATAATATTGCAACTGTTTGAGTGCAATTCATTATCTAGAGTTAAATCAAAAGGAACATTTCACAAAGCATATCACTTGTAGTACCCCCTATGTTGAAGAACTCACAAATAAACACTGGTTTTAAAAGTGATGCCTTTGTCAATTTTGATCACAGTTTGTGTATTTTCATTGTATATGGAAAACATGTACCCAAGTACTATTCCCACTTCAATTTATACAAAACTAAGCAACCTATTATAGTAAATATATAAAAAAATTACTACTCCCACTTCATGCAACGCAAAAATAATAAATCTGGGCAAAATTTACAAATCTCCCTCCAGTAAATGCAGCAGTAGTGAAAGTATTAGATTGCAGAAATGTAATTTGTACTATTCCCACTCCAGCCAGTATAACAGTAGGAAAACTGTTGGAGTTTAGAGAAGTACAATTTACTAATCTCACTCCAGTCAGTACAGCAGTAGGGAAAGTATTGGAGAGTGGAGGGGTGAAATGTATTAATCCCACTCCAATAAGTGCAACAGTATGGAAAGTGTTGGATTGCAGAGGGCTAAAATGTTCTATTCCAACTCCAATTTATGCAACATTAGGGAAATTGTTGTATTGTGGAGGGGTAAGATTTACTAATCACACTCCAATCAGTACAACAGTAGGTAAAGTGTTGGACAGCGGAGGGGTACAATTTGCTATTCCCACTCCAGTCAGTACAACAATAGGGAAAGTGTGGGATTGGGGAGTGGTACAATGTACTATTCCCACTCTAATGAGTGCAACAGTAGAGAAAGTGATGGATTGCGGAGGGGTGAAATTTACTATTCCCACTCCAGTCAGTACAACAGTAGGGAAAGCGTTGGATTGCAGAGGGGTAAAATGTCCTATTTCAACTCCAGTCAGTACCACATTAGAAAAAGTGCTGGATTACAGAGGGGTACAATTTGTATTCCCTCTCCAGTCAGAGCAACATTAAAAACAAACAAAGGCCCTCATTAGGATGGCAGGCGGACTTTGCCCGCTCGCCATCCTCACGGTACTTGGGACCGCCCGCCATAAGGGCGGGGGTCCCGTGGGGGTATTAGGATGCGCCCGCCACAGGTGCGAACACATCCTGCATTTTTAACATTGTGGTGGGCAGTGCTCTCAGCACCGCCCGCCACAATGCTAAAAATGCATGTATGCATTTGCATACACAAAGCGGCAGGCACCGCGCGGTGCCTGCCGCATTGTGTATGCAATTGCTGGGGGGTACCACAGGTACCCCCCCATGTGCATCCCCCACCTCGCCATCACTTTGGAGGCCCGCCACGGAAAGGCATCTGTTTCAGCCTATCCAAATATGGCTGGCGGTGTCTGATAGACACCGCCACCATATTAAACCTTTTCCGCCCCGGTCGCAAGGCGACCGGGGTGGAAAAGCGATGGACCAGGATGTCGGGCGGATCCTCCCGACATCCTAATGGGCCCCAAAATATCTTGAAAAAAATTTATTTATTAAAAAAAATAAAGTACATAAAGAAAAATATAAATATGTACAAAAAACTACAAATAAACGTAATATTAAAAATAAAAATAAATAAAAACATATTACAAATATTATTATACATAACATACTGCAAAAAATTCAAATAAATATTCTGATTTAGAAATTATTTTTTAACAAAAAATGTATTACATAAGTTTAATTTAGTTACTTCTAACCCTATAACCTCACAAAACTCACAACCTGCACCTAAAACTTAACTTTAAATAAAAAAATATTTACAATATTAACATAAATATTCATCAACAAACTAATTATCGTTAATTAAATAATAATTATTAATGATTATAACTATTTTATTTCCCACAATACATACTCACAAAACACACAATACACTCCTGAAATTTAACAGAAAATTATGTACACAATTCACATAATTATTTATTAATTTATTAATAAATATTTATTTGGAAATGAATTAATAATTACTTCAAATTAATTTACTCCCCACCCCATACCCCTACAACACCCTCATCTAAAAATGTAATATTTTTTCATTTCAAAGTTAACATACTTATTTATCAATTAAACATATATTATTGATTGCAAACGAAATATTAATTCATTAAAATTATTAACTTCCCCCCTTTACCCCTATAAAACTTACAACCTGTGCCTAAGTAGACAAATTATACAAATAACATAATTAATTGACAATTAATTAATATTAATGAACCACTAATTATTAATTAATGAAAAACAAATTGTTTCCCACCCTTTAACTTTATAAACACCACAACCCGCACATAAAATGTACATACAAAAAGTATTAGCAGTATTAAATATCAATAAAATGATTATTATTACATATAAAATAATCATTAATGTGTTACAATTAAATTACTACCCACCCTATACCCCTATAAACCCACAACCCGCTATGGCACTAACAATCACCTAAATTAATTAAATTAAATGTAATAACTGCTAAGAATTTAACAAATATATTACAAAGCAATAATTATACAATTTTTTCACATCATATACATTTAAAATATATACTAAAATACATATCAATATTTAAAAAACGATTTTTTTAGCTACTATATTTTTCCAGATGACATTAATGACCGATATATAAAAAAACACATTACTACACTTTAAAAAGATATTCTTGAGAACGATATTCTTGGTGATGATTTTTACATATCACGATATTTTGGACACAGTATTTTTTTATGGCGATATTGATTGGGCATATAATGTCTGAATACCACAGTTCGTAGGTCAGGTTACTATTACAATTTTATAACAAGCAATTACCTAATACATACACCGCCTGCCTCAGAGCAGGACCCATAGTTGTTGAATTACATTAAAGAACAGATGCTATTAAGGTTTCCAGCAGGACAAGGATTTCACAGTTCCTGCGTCACGGTGAGCACTAATCACATTGTGAGCCCTGTGCTATAAAAATGTTATTGGGTAAATGAAAAGCACTGAAGAGCAAGGGTGTACCTGAGCTGTGAGCTGTAACAGCGTGCGGGTGCTTCTTTGCACAAGCTAGATGCAAATTATCCAATCTCTTTTAGTGGTTCCTGATGGTTTATGCAATCGTTCCTGCCTTTTCTTGAAATAACAGGGAGGAAAGACTTGGTTTAGTAGTTCCTGAGTTGATAGTCCTGCCTTAGAGGTTCCAACAAGGGAGAAAAAAAGGATTATTTCCTCATGTTTGTTTGAGATAGTTTGTCCTTGAAACAATTTCTTAACATGCCTAAAGTGAAAAGGAAATAAATCACACACCTGTGTGCGTAATACAGTTGGTGATACAGAACCAATCATAAAATACTGTTACTTCTCCTTCAATGTTTTTATCTTCATCTGGTCCATGGGAGGAGTGGATTGATAACTTTAAAAGTTATTTGGAAGTGACTGTTGGCCGCAATTTTAGACCATCAAGAAAAGGACGTTAGTAGTCAATGCATTTGGTAAGAAGGGGCAACTTGTTTTTAAGTTTTTCTTTGTTGTCATGGTGGCAGATAATATGAAAATAACTGATTTATACTTGGAAGCAAAGAAAAGATTTAGCTTCCAAGAAGGAATTTATTTTGGCAAGCAAGTGAATATTGTCATGCAAGGACATAAGTTCTATATCCAGCCACAAAGAAGTCATAAACTGTGGACGAGTTTGTGACCAGACTTGAAGAATTGGTTGTGCAATGTGACTTTAGGGAAAATGAAGGATCAAATGATAAATAGCCAATAACAGTGTGATGAAAAACAGAAATATGCAGGCTATATTATGGGCAGCATGCTGGCCCACGTTATAGGAAGTGATAGGCACTACAATACTTGAGGAAATGATGGATTCATGCATGCGGGAGATGCAACAAATGGATGGAAAGAGAAATTAAGAAGTCATTGTAGTGCAGAAAAAAAGCCAAGTCAATTTATTCCTAGGGTTGGCACACGTGTCCCACGCATGTAGCTGTTAGCATCACCTGATTCACTGAGGTACTGCCCACGAGACGAGATGCTGTGGAATAGTCTTTTTTCTCGAGGCTCCCACGACTGAGTTTTAAGCAAAGTCCATGACCCTATGAGCCTAGAAGCTGGAAAAGTTTAATTCTTTGTAGCAAGGAACTCATCTTTGCGTGGCAGGAGCTCTGAGAGGCGCTGCGACTGTGAGATGCTGAGGCGTCGACTGAAATGGCCCAGAGGAGGAAGCACGGTGAACATTCGGCGATGGTATCGATTGAGTCAGGGCGGCTGGGGCGCCTTGCTCTTTGAGAGCTTCTGCTGTTTGCCGGTTGCCGTTTGCTGTTTGCTGCTCTGAGTCCCAAATTTAACTCTGCCTTTCTGTCCTGGGAGCCTTCAGCCACTTGCACATTTGTAGCGTGAGCGCTGCACTATGGTTTTGAAAGACTGCTCCACAGTCCTATGTTGTCGCTGCCTGCAACTCTTTGAAGTCTACTATCGGTGCTCTATCATCAGGCAGTGACACTCCAGTGACGGTAACGTGAGGAGGTGAGGCGGAGAAGCTTATTGTTCTTTTTTTTGTCGCTTTTGCTCAGCATGCTCAGGGCGCTGGAGTTTAGAGACTTGCCCTCTTCTTTTTTCCTTCTTCTATGGAGTCCGGCCTCTGAGGGGAAATTCTATAGTATTGAATATTCAGGCACTTAGGCACTCAAGCAACAGGAAAGAATAGTATTTGGAAAATGCATGGCAAACAAAACAAAGTAGGTATGGGAAATATAGCCCCTAGAGACATCAGGTCAAGCAGCGCAAACACCTTCACCTGCCCCTAGAGGAGTACATAAGGGGAAAGAAACATGCAGCAGAGAATGGAGCTAAAGGCAAAAGCATTGGCTGAAAAATGTAGCGGATCTAAACTCTCTAGCCACAAGTGGAGAAGGCGGAGCAGGTGGCAAACCTAACAGGGGAGATGAGAACTTGCTTAGTCCTAAGCAAAATCCCTTTTTTAGCAAGCATCTCTCAGCACAGAGCTAGTCACAAAATCTTCCACACTTTAGCATTGAGAGCCTAAGATTTGAGGACCAAATGGATCAATTAGATTAGCAGACTTTACAAAATCAATCAGGTCAGCCCGTTCCATCTGTTCAGGCAATCCATTCACAGCCTCAATCGTATTTGCAATCTAAGACAGCTCTTTAAGAAACACCTCTTGTTAACCCTCCATCTATTCAAGATGATCAAATACTTTTACAGTCGATCAAAGGGGGGACACGTGACACGCAAACCAGGATAGATGCGTGAGTGTCTGAATCCTCATCTGAGTCGGAACAAGATATGGATCCAGTCTTATTGACTGCAGGCAAGGAATCTAAAGGACCTAAAGGAAATTCTTCAATAAAAAAAATGCTTACAATCATTTTACAAGAATTAAGAGACTTTAAAGTATCCCAAGCACCTGAAATCTCACAGTTGCATGATAGGCTGTCTAAGCTTGAGGAAAGTCTATTTAATATCCCTAAAAGGATTGTAGAAGTGGAGAATTATGTCTCGGTCTTCGAGGATAATATTATGGTTATGCAAGAGGAGCTCCACATGTTAAACGAAAATAAGCATCAGATGGAGTTAAAACTTCTAGATCTTGAGAACTATAACGGACAATCCAACCTGCGTCTGGTTGGAATACCGGAGGGCATAGAAAAGACTGATATGGTAAAGTGGTTTGAGTCACTTGTGAAAATGGCAATACCAGAGCTACAAGGAGATCTAACAATCACCAGAGTCCATAGAGTTCCCGCTCAGAAATATCCGAATGTCAAATACCCAAGCACAATTTTAAGGAACTTTTAAGACTACAGTATTAAGGGAAACATTTTAACTACAGCAATAGCAAAGAGAAAATTTTCCAATTCTGAGATTCAACATTTTAGAATCTTTTCTGATATGTCTGCAGCCTTTGCACATAGATGAAAGGACTTTATTAAAATGATTGAATGTAAGGCTAAGGGAGCGCAAGCATCCATTTTTCAACAGTCTAAATTAAAAGTCCTGGCTAAAGGAACATTTTTCATTTTCATGGACATATCAGATGCTCAAACTTTTTTGAAAGTACTGAGCGCTGCGTAAGAGAAGGGATTCTGTAGTGATAGGTTGACTTCGGATTATAATAGAAAGTATTATCAGATCTCTTAATGGAAGAAAGTAAAAGTAGGTCATGAGGTGAATCAGGAGTCGCAAATGGATGCAACAAGATGGCATTCAGGACAAAAACGGGAGAAGGAGGGAATAGTGGGATTAGCTGGGATTTTTCTCCTTCAGAGGAGCGGGAAGGTGAAGGGGTGAAGCATTTAGAAAGAAGAGAGTTCTTAGGCAAAGTTTTACTGTGTCAGAATACGGATAGATTTTGCAGAGAAATTGCCAACATACGGTTTACATTTACTGAAATATAATATGCATTTTAGGTGGAGAATGCACTTTAGGCACTTTAAGCTTTCTGGGTATACATGTTTTCTTGCACTTTATATGTTAGCTGCTGTTACAATCTGCTGCCCAAGGCTACATTTGCACACTAGATGGCTATCTTTTAAGAAGTGTTTTTTTAGGATGTTAAGTTGTCAAATAAAGGGCAATTGTAGAATGTATTATAGGTACCTACGCTCTAATGATTGTTATGTTTTAGCCACTATTGAGAGCTGCTGCTTAATGCATAATTAGCACAATTTGTACAAGTTGCACTTTAGTTGTTGTAGGTACTTATGCTCAATTGCGTGTTATGTTTCAGCTGCTATCAAGAGCTGCTGTTTAATGCATAATTTGCATGATTTGCACTTTAGCTTGTTAACTACTAGGAACAGATTTTACTGGAAGGATATTTATGTGTATTATGCTAATTCCACATAGTGTCACTCCGCCAACTCCGCCCACCCTTACCTGTAGTACCGTTTTATTACATATAAGCCACTCCTAAGTTATCACCTAAAGGCTACAGATTAGGGTGCATTGTATTTAAAATGTAGGACATGTGGGTTTAAAGTCGTTATTCACTGCTTAAGGCCTATTTCTCCATTGGCTAAATCTGAGTTATCTTATTACATTTAACAAGTGCTAACCTTGGATTTGGGGTGAATAGAGATATGCTGTTAAGGCTCAAATAAATATAATCCAAAATCCTCTTCACAGGCAAACTTGGATTTTAAGTCACAAGTCTGAAAATGTCATCTTCAGAAACTCTTCTTGTCCTAACCATGTTTGCCTTCTGCCAGTGTCCTGGGTCACATGTCTTTGAATTGCTCTGTTTTTGGAGTTTGTTTATCAATTCCACACAGTGATACAAATGGGATTAGGTCTGTACAGAGTGAACCATCATGCCAGGATGGCTGGGACAACAGCACTGTGCCCTGCCTCACTTACACTCAAAGTGGCTTAGCTCCAGAACATAAAAGGTACCCAGACACCAGCCTATTGTGACCCCAGATAGTTTGGAACATTTACAGGGGTAGGAAAGAACTTTCCAGAAGCAAGATCTGGGGTCAGGACAGGCAGTTGAAATGCACAGAACCAAAGGCTTGAGCCGCTCAGCAGAACACTCCTGGACCTGTGGACAGAAGAAGGATTGCCCTGCTGCTTGAGGACTGCCTTGCTGCCTGGGAAGGAAGACTGGACCTGCTAACCTTTGTCCCAACCTAACAGGAGTGACTCCAAGGGTCAATTAGTTGACCTCCTGTTTGAGCTCCAGGGACATAACAAGCTCCAGAGGCCTCCCTGTAACTACCCAGCTGACCTGCTGCTACTTGACCTGCCTTGACCTGCAACTGGACCTGCCTGAGTCCTGCTGGCCGCTGCTTAAGTGAGGTACTGATGCTTAAGAGATGACACCAGGCCCTGGAAGCTTGACTGGCATCAATTTGAGCTTCTCCAATGGAGAAAGGGTGAAATCCTGACGTTTGGGCTCTTCACATAGGTCGTGAATGAGCAGTTTCACACAGAGATTCTGCCACTCGCGACGATTAGCAACACAAGATCTATAGTTCATGCTGCAGCAATGAGAGCCTATGCTGACTGCCAACGTGAAGCTCCATCAGCGACCGTCTCAAAGCCTGATCGGATCTTTGTGCTACATCGAAGACCATCCACTAGGCCTGCTCTTTGAGCTATAGTAGGAACCATCCACAATGCTATCCCTATCCTCACAGCCTCCTCTACCATGAACAGAAATCTTGATGCAGCATTCAGTGGGTACATTTTCAGAGGGACTATACTGGTCCCTGTATCAAGCCCAATCTTACTCATGGTCGGCCTGAACTTGAGGTTTTTCTCCAGTCAAAGTGAGTCCAGATGACCACAAGTGTTGCTTTGTGCTTTTAGGCGCTATTTTCCCTTAAATCTTTCAAATTGACTATCCCCTGTTCTTTTGATTGTAGTTTTGTTGTTCTGGTATCATTTTCTTTATTAAAATATACTCTATATTTCTAAATTAGTTTGGGATTTTCCTGTGTTGTATTTTGACTTATTTACTGTGTTGTATGCTGCATACATACCTTGCACATTGCTTCTTAGTTAAGCTTGACTTTTTTTATGCCAAGCTACCAGAGGGTTAAGCACAGTGACTTTTGTGGTTCACCGAGACAAGGATTGTGGTTGTTACCTGAGTGGGGCTTTGAGTCGTGTCAACCAATAACCTAATTTTTTACACATGTGTACTATGGTAATTTTAGTTTCCTTCCACATCTACCACAAAAATCCTGTTTTAGCCAGTCCCAGTATCCTGAACAAACTCACAAACAGTAGCTGAGCTTTCAGCAACCATTCAGTGGATACACACAAAGGGGCCTATTAGGATGGCGGGCGGACTTTCATCCACGCACCACACTAGCGGTGCTGGGACTGGCCGCCAGTTGTGCGGCGGTCCCGCATCGGCGATTAGGATGCCACCACCACAGTGGTGGTGGCATCCTCTATTCCCAGCATTGTGCTGTGAGCACTGCCCGCCACAATGCTGGGAATGCATTGTGTGCAATGTCATGCAGAAGGCCGCCTCATCCATGACACCGCTACCATATCTAGCCCCTTTTCCGCCCGGTCGACTGGTCGACCGCCGGAAAACCGGCGGACGGTCTTTCCGTCCGCCGGGATCACCCCGCCATACTAATAAAGTGGGGGGGAAATGGGTGGCAGGTGGAGTATGTTGTAGGGCGGATCACCACCACCATGCGGGTGGTGGCGATCCTCCCTACCTCCTAATAGACCCCTAAGTGCCTTATTAGTAGTTGTGCGGTCCCGTGGACCACTGTGTGGGTGGTGGCGGCCAAGTGTGGAGAGCTCAGTGGTCCAACCACCGTAATATGAGTTGGGTGGATCACCTTTGAGAAGTCCGTCGCTGGACTACAGACAAAGCCAGCAGACCACCAACTGGCAGGTTCACTATCAGGGAATGGCAGCAGCCATAGGGTGGTACAGGGAAGATCACAGCTGTCCGTATTACAAGTTGCCTGTTCCACAATCTGGCCATGGCAATCCAAACGCCTCATTCAAGGTGACGGAGATGAAGGAATTGGGATGCGCATTAACCCCTTTCTTGTTCTTCCAGGCAGATTCCCACGTGGATCCATTTCTCCAGGTCCCCCCTTCACAGCAGGATCTTCATGCCAAGGATTATATCACTGTTTGCGGCAATCTACAGGTAAGTACTTTTTGTACCATATATCCATTGCCAGGACTGACCACATATGGGCCGAACCCCGGTAATGGGTATATGGCATTTTTCCAATATATCATGCATATGTGTGCAGCCGAACCATCTGCAGTTGAAATGCATACACAGGCATTTATATATTTGAAAAAGTACTGACCTCCGCTACAAGATCCCCACCACCACAACGCCAGTCATGTGGTCAACTTGAAATATGGTGCCGTGGGCTGCTGGCAGGGGCCGACAAGGTCTTACGGTGGTCAGACCGCCAAACTAATAAGGCCCAACATTTTGGGGTATTCTGTTTCCCTCATTTGAACTATGCCTAAAAAGGTATATGCTAAACCTCAGCTATACAAAAAGATGATGGATGGAATGCTACACACTGTCAAACATTGGCCCCCAATCACTGATCTGGGTTAAATCCATCATTTATTTGTTCAACATTCCACCCCAGTTTGGAGCCAGCAATATGCATATCAGTCTTGACCCTGCTCCCCATGCGAACAGAACAGCCTGAACTATCAGGCCAGGTCCTCATTGGACCGGAAATCAAGCATCCTGGGAACAGTTTCAGGGTGTCACCCATCATCAGCCAAGCTAGCATGAATCCAGTGGCATAGTGAGCATGCAACCCATGTCTGGGGATACCCTTCCCACTTTGAGCAACTATAGCTACACAAAAAGATGATGGACGAGATGTTGATCAGTGTCAAACATTCCCCCCCGGTCCCAGAGCTGGGTTAAATTAATAGTTTTTTGCTCAACTTGCCACCTAAGTTTGGACCCAACCATATACAAATCAGTCTTGACCCTGCTCTCCATGGGATCAGCCATGCCTGAACTGCCAGGCCAGGTCCTCCCTGGACCAGAAAACAAGCATCTTGATACCAATTTTGGGGGTTTGCACCTCATCAGCCAGGCTAATTTGAAACCAGTGCACATTGAGCACAGGACTCACACCTGGGCATACCCTGCCCACTTAGGGCGACCATAGCTACACACAAATATGATGGACAGAATACTGAACATTGTCAAACATTCACCCCCATTCACAGATCTGGGTTAAATCCCTCATTTTTTTCATCACCTTACCACGCCAGTTTGGACCCAGCCATATGTTTGTTCAACCTTCCATCCATCATCTGGCAGATTGGGCTCGACTGGTCCCTTGGGGAGCATGGGAAGAACAAAAACGAAGAATTTTACCTAGATCTGTGACTGTGGGTGAATGTTTGATTTGTTCAGCATTCCAACCATCATCTGTTCTTTTTGCCTGTTTTAAACCTTCGCAGACTTGTCAACCACTGTAGGCATAATTTTGCATTGACATTTCTGTGATAGAAAAATTATCCAACAACATTTCCACTAAACAATTGCACTGCTAAGTTGGTTAATATATATAACATCTGCGTCATCCTGTGTTAATGTTATTTATGCACTTATCATTGGGTGTTGTATTTGCTATAATATAGCAACTGTTTGAGTGCAATTCATTATCTAGAGTTAAATCAAACGGAACATTTCACAAAGCATATCACTTGTAGTACCCCCTATGTTGAAGAACTCACAAATAAACACTGGTTTTAAAAGTGATGCCTTTGTCAATTTTGATCACAGTTTGTGTATTTTCATTGTATATGGAAAACATGTACCCAAGTACTATTCCCACTTCAATTTATACAAAACTAAGCAACCTATTATAGTAAATATATAAAAAAATTACTACTCCCACTTCATGCAACGCAAAAATAATAAATCTGGGCAAAATTTACAAATCTCCCTCCAGTAAATGCAGCAGTAGTGAAAGTATTAGATTGCAGAAATGTAATTTGTACTATTCCCACTCCAGCCAGTATAACAGTAGGAAAACTGTTGGAGTTTAGAGAAGTACAATTTACTAATCTCACTCCAGTCAGTACAGCAGTAGGGAAAGTATTGGAGAGTGGAGGGGTGAAATGTATTAATCCCACTCCAATAAGTGCAACAGTATGGAAAGTGTTGGATTGCAGAGGGCTAAAATGTTCTATTCCAACTCCAATTTATGCAACATTAGGGAAAATGTTGTATTGTGGAGGGGTAAGATTTACTAATCACACTCCAATCAGTACAACAGTAGGTAAAGTGTTGGACAGCGGAGGGGTACAATTTGCTATTCCCACTCCAGTCAGTACAACAATAGGGAAAGTGTGGGATTGGGGAGTGGTACAATGTACTATTCCCACTCTAATGAGTGCAACAGTAGAGAAAGTGATGGATTGCGGAGGGGTGAAATTTACTATTCCCACTCCAGTCAGTACAACAGTAGGGAAAGCGTTGGATTGCAGAGGGGTAAAATGTCCTATTTCAACTCCAGTCAGTACCACATTAGAAAAAGTGCTGGATTACAGAGGGGTACAATTTGTATTCCCTCTCCAGTCAGAGCAACATTAAAAACAAACAAAGGCCCTCATTAGGATGGCGGGCGGACTTTGCCCGCTCGCCATCCTCACGGTACTTGGGACCGCCCGCCATAAGGGCGGGGGTCCCGTGGGGGTATTAGGATGCGCCCGCCACAGGTGCGAACACATCCTGCATTTTTAACATTGTGGTGGGCAGTGCTCTCAGCACCGCCTGCCACAATGCTAAAAATGCATGTATGCATTTGCATACACAAAGCGGCAGGCACCGCGCGGCGCCTGCCGCATTGTGTATGCAATTGCTGGGGGGTACCACAGGTACCCCCCATGTGCATCCCCCACCTCGCCATCACTTTGGAGGCCCGCCACGGAAAGGCATCTGTTTCAGCCTATCCAAATATGGCTGGCGGTGTCTGATAGACACCGCCACCATATTAAACCTTTTCCGCCCCGGTCGCAAGGCGACCGGGGTGGAAAAGCGATGGACCAGGATGTCGGGCGGATCCTCCCGACATCCTAATGGGCCCCAAAATATCTTGAAAAAAATGTATTTATTAAAAAAATAAAGTACATAAAGAAAAATATAAATATGTACAAAAAACTACAAATAAACGTAATATTAAAAATAAAAATAAATAAAAACATATTACAAATTTTATTATACATAACATACTGCAAAAAATTCAAATAAATATTCTGATTTAGAAATTATTTTTTAACAAAAAATGTATTACATAAGTTTAATTTAGTTACTTCTAACCCTATAACCCCACAAAACTCACAACCTGCACCTAAAACTTAACTTTAAATAAAAAAATATTTACAATATTAACATAAATATTCATCAACAAACTAATTATCGTTAATTAAATAATAATTATTAATGATTATAACTATTTTATTTCCCACAATACATACTCACAAAACACACAATACACTCCTGAAATTTAACAGAAAATTATGTACACAATTCACATAATTATTTATTAATTTATTAATAAATATTTATTTGGAAATGAATTAATAATTACTTCAAATTAATTTACTCCCCACCCCATACCCCTACAACACCCTCATCTAAAAATGTAATCTTTTTTCATTTCAAAGTTAACATACTTATTTATCAATTAAACATATATTATTGATTGCAAACAAAATATTAATTCATTAAAATTATTAACTTCCCCCCTTTACCCCTATAAAACTTACAACCTGTGCCTAAGTAGACAAATTATACAAATAACATAATTAATTGACACTTAATTAATATTAATGAACCACTAATTATTAATTAATGAAAAACAAATTGTTTCCCACCCTTTACCTTTATAAACACCACAACCCGCACATAAAATGTACATACAAAAAGTATTAGCAGTATTAAATATCAATAAAATGAATATTATTACATATAAAATAATCATTAATGTGTTACAATTAAATTACTACCCACCCTATACCCCTATAAACCCACAACCCGCTATGGCACTAACAATCACCTAAATTAATTAAATTAAATGTAATAACTGCTAAGAATTTAACAAATATATTACAAAACAATAATTATACAATTTTTTCACATCATATACATTTAAAATATATACTCTAATACATATCAATATTTAAAAAAAGATTTTTTTAGCTACTATATTTTTCCAGATGACATTATTGACCGATATATAAAAAAACACATTACTACCCTTTAAAAAGATATTCTTGAGAACGATATTCTTGGTGATGATTTTTACATATCACGATATTTTGGACACAGTATTTTTTTATGGCGATATTGATTGGGCATATAATGTCTGAATACCACAGTTCGTAGGTCAGGTTACTATTACAATTTTATAACAAGCAATTACCTAATACATACACCGTCTGCCTCAGAGCAGGACCCATAGTTGTTGAATTACATTAAAGAACAGATGCTATTAAGGTTTCCAGCAGGACAAGGATTTCACAGTTCCTGCGTCACGGTGAGCACTAATCACATTGTGAGCCCTGTGCTATAAAAATGTTATTGGGTAAATGAAAAGCACTGAAGAGCAAGGGTGTACCTGAGCTGTGAGCTGTAACAGCGTGCGGGTGCTTCTTTGCACAAGCTAGATGCAAATTATCCAATCTCTTTTAGTGGTTCCTGATGGTTTATGCAATCGTTCCTGCCTTTTCTTGAAATAACAGGGAGGAAAGACTTGGTTTAGTAGTTCTGGGACTGGCCGCCAGTTGTGCGGCGGTCCCGCATCGGCGATTAGGATGCCACCACCACAGTGGTGGTGGCATCCTCTATTCCCAGCATTGTGCTGTGAGCACTGCCCGCCACAATGCTGGGAATGCATTGTGTGCAATGTCATGCAGAAGGCCGCCTCATCCATGACACCGCTACCATATCTAGCCCCTTTTCCGCCCGGTCGACTGGTCGACCGCCGGAAAACCGGCGGACGGTCTTTCCGTCCGCCGGGATCACCCCGCCATACTAATAAAGTGGGGGGGAAATGGGTGGCAGGTGGAGTATGTTGTAGGGCGGATCACCACCACCATGAGGGTGGTGGCGATCCTCCCTACCTCCTAATAGACCCCTAAGTGCCTTATTAGTAGTTGTGCGGTCCCGTGGACCACTGTGTGGGTGGTGGCGGCCAAGTGTGGAGAGCTCAGTGGTCCAACCACCGTAATATGAGTTGGGTGGATCACCTTTGAGAAGTCCGTCGCTGGACTACAGACAAAGCCAGCAGACCACCAACTGGCAGGTTCACTATCAGGGAATGGCAGCAGCCATAGGGTGGTACAGGGAAGATCACAGCTGTCCGTATTACAAGTTGCCTGTTCCACAATCTGGCCATGGCAATCCAAACGCCTCATTCAAGGTGACGGAGATGAAGGAATTGGGATGCGCATTAACCCCTTTCTTGTTCTTCCAGGCAGATTCCCACGTGGATCCATTTCTCCAGGTCCCCCCTTCACAGCAGGATCTTCATGCCAAGGATTATATCACTGTTTGCGGCAATCTACAGGTAAGTACTTTTTGTACCATATATCCATTGCCAGGACTGACCACATATGGGCCGAACCCCGGTAATGGGTATATGGCATTTTTCCAATATATCATGCATATGTGTGCAGCCGAACCATCTGCAGTTGAAATGCATACACAGGCATTTATATATTTGAAAAAGTACTGACCTCCGCTACAAGATCCCCACCACCACAACGCCAGTCATGTGGTCAACTTGAAATATGGTGCCGTGGGCTGCTGGCAGGGGCCGACAAGGTCTTACGGTGGTCAGACCGCCAAACTAATAAGGCCCAACATTTTGGGGTATTCTGTTTCCCTCATTTGAACTATGCCTAAAAAGGTATATGCTAAACCTCAGCTATACAAAAAGATGATGGATGGAATGCTACACACTGTCAAACATTGGCCCCCAATCACTGATCTGGGTTAAATCCATCATTTATTTGTTCAACATTCCACCCCAGTTTGGAGCCAGCAATATGCATATCAGTCTTGACCCTGCTCCCCATGCGAACAGAACAGCCTGAACTATCAGGCCAGGTCCTCATTGGACCGGAAATCAAGCATCCTGGGAACAGTTTCAGGGTGTCACCCATCATCAGCCAAGCTAGCATGAATCCAGTGGCATAGTGAGCATGCAACCCATGTCTGGGGATACCCTTCCCACTTTGAGCAACTATAGCTACACAAAAAGATGATGGACGAGATGTTGATCAGTGTCAAACATTCCCCCCCGGTCCCAGAGCTGGGTTAAATTAATAGTTTTTTGCTCAACTTGCCACCTAAGTTTGGACCCAACCATATACAAATCAGTCTTGACCCTGCTCTCCATGGGATCAGCCATGCCTGAACTGCCAGGCCAGGTCCTCCCTGGACCAGAAAACAAGCATCTTGATACCAATTTTGGGGGTTTGCACCTCATCAGCCAGGCTAATTTGAAACCAGTGCACATTGAGCACAGGACTCACACCTGGGCATACCCTGCCCACTTAGGGCGACCATAGCTACACACAAATATGATGGACAGAATACTGAACATTGTCAAACATTCACCCCCATTCACAGATCTGGGTTAAATCCCTCATTTTTTTCATCACCTTACCACGCCAGTTTGGACCCAGCCATATGTTTGTTCAACCTTCCATCCATCATCTGGCAGATTGGGCTCGACTGGTCCCTTGGGGAGCATGGGAAGAACAAAAACGAAGAATTTTACCTAGATCTGTGACTGTGGGTGAATGTTTGATTTGTTCAGCATTCCAACCATCATCTGTTCTTTTTGCCTGTTTTAAACCTTCGCAGACTTGTCAACCACTGTAGGCATAATTTTGCATTGACATTTCTGTGATAGAAAAATTATCCAACAACATTTCCACTAAACAATTGCACTGCTAAGTTGGTTAATATATATAACATCTGCGTCATCCTGTGTTAATGTTATTTATGCACTTATCATTGGGTGTTGTATTTGCTATAATATAGCAACTGTTTGAGTGCAATTCATTATCTAGAGTTAAATCAAACGGAACATTTCACAAAGCATATCACTTGTAGTACCCCCTATGTTGAAGAACTCACAAATAAACACTGGTTTTAAAAGTGATGCCTTTGTCAATTTTGATCACAGTTTGTGTATTTTCATTGTATATGGAAAACATGTACCCAAGTACTATTCCCACTTCAATTTATACAAAACTAAGCAACCTATTATAGTAAATATATAAAAAAATTACTACTCCCACTTCATGCAACGCAAAAATAATAAATCTGGGCAAAATTTACAAATCTCCCTCCAGTAAATGCAGCAGTAGTGAAAGTATTAGATTGCAGAAATGTAATTTGTACTATTCCCACTCCAGCCAGTATAACAGTAGGAAAACTGTTGGAGTTTAGAGAAGTACAATTTACTAATCTCACTCCAGTCAGTACAGCAGTAGGGAAAGTATTGGAGAGTGGAGGGGTGAAATGTATTAATCCCACTCCAATAAGTGCAACAGTATGGAAAGTGTTGGATTGCAGAGGGCTAAAATGTTCTATTCCAACTCCAATTTATGCAACATTAGGGAAAATGTTGTATTGTGGAGGGGTAAGATTTACTAATCACACTCCAATCAGTACAACAGTAGGTAAAGTGTTGGACAGCGGAGGGGTACAATTTGCTATTCCCACTCCAGTCAGTACAACAATAGGGAAAGTGTGGGATTGGGGAGTGGTACAATGTACTATTCCCACTCTAATGAGTGCAACAGTAGAGAAAGTGATGGATTGCGGAGGGGTGAAATTTACTATTCCCACTCCAGTCAGTACAACAGTAGGGAAAGCGTTGGATTGCAGAGGGGTAAAATGTCCTATTTCAACTCCAGTCAGTACCACATTAGAAAAAGTGCTGGATTACAGAGGGGTACAATTTGTATTCCCTCTCCAGTCAGAGCAACATTAAAAACAAACAAAGGCCCTCATTAGGATGGCGGGCGGACTTTGCCCGCTCGCCATCCTCACGGTACTTGGGACCGCCCGCCATAAGGGCGGGGGTCCCGTGGGGGTATTAGGATGCGCCCGCCACAGGTGCGAACACATCCTGCATTTTTAACATTGTGGTGGGCAGTGCTCTCAGCACCGCCTGCCACAATGCTAAAAATGCATGTATGCATTTGCATACACAAAGCGGCAGGCACCGCGCGGCGCCTGCCGCATTGTGTATGCAATTGCTGGGGGGTACCACAGGTACCCCCCATGTGCATCCCCCACCTCGCCATCACTTTGGAGGCCCGCCACGGAAAGGCATCTGTTTCAGCCTATCCAAATATGGCTGGCGGTGTCTGATAGACACCGCCACCATATTAAACCTTTTCCGCCCCGGTCGCAAGGCGACCGGGGTGGAAAAGCGATGGACCAGGATGTCGGGCGGATCCTCCCGACATCCTAATGGGCCCCAAAATATCTTGAAAAAAATGTATTTATTAAAAAAATAAAGTACATAAAGAAAAATATAAATATGTACAAAAAACTACAAATAAACGTAATATTAAAAATAAAAATAAATAAAAACATATTACAAATTTTATTATACATAACATACTGCAAAAAATTCAAATAAATATTCTGATTTAGAAATTATTTTTTAACAAAAAATGTATTACATAAGTTTAATTTAGTTACTTCTAACCCTATAACCCCACAAAACTCACAACCTGCACCTAAAACTTAACTTTAAATAAAAAAATATTTACAATATTAACATAAATATTCATCAACAAACTAATTATCGTTAATTAAATAATAATTATTAATGATTATAACTATTTTATTTCCCACAATACATACTCACAAAACACACAATACACTCCTGAAATTTAACAGAAAATTATGTACACAATTCACATAATTATTTATTAATTTATTAATAAATATTTATTTGGAAATGAATTAATAATTACTTCAAATTAATTTACTCCCCACCCCATACCCCTACAACACCCTCATCTAAAAATGTAATCTTTTTTCATTTCAAAGTTAACATACTTATTTATCAATTAAACATATATTATTGATTGCAAACAAAATATTAATTCATTAAAATTATTAACTTCCCCCCTTTACCCCTATAAAACTTACAACCTGTGCCTAAGTAGACAAATTATACAAATAACATAATTAATTGACACTTAATTAATATTAATGAACCACTAATTATTAATTAATGAAAAACAAATTGTTTCCCACCCTTTACCTTTATAAACACCACAACCCGCACATAAAATGTACATACAAAAAGTATTAGCAGTATTAAATATCAATAAAATGAATATTATTACATATAAAATAATCATTAATGTGTTACAATTAAATTACTACCCACCCTATACCCCTATAAACCCACAACCCGCTATGGCACTAACAATCACCTAAATTAATTAAATTAAATGTAATAACTGCTAAGAATTTAACAAATATATTACAAAACAATAATTATACAATTTTTTCACATCATATACATTTAAAATATATACTCTAATACATATCAATATTTAAAAAAAGATTTTTTTAGCTACTATATTTTTCCAGATGACATTAATGACCGATATATAAAAAAACACATTACTACCCTTTAAAAAGATATTCTTGAGAACGATATTCTTGGTGATGATTTTTACATATCACGATATTTTGGACACAGTATTTTTTTATGGCGATATTGATTGGGCATATAATGTCTGAATACCACAGTTCGTAGGTCAGGTTACTATTACAATTTTATAACAAGCAATTACCTAATACATACACCGTCTGCCTCAGAGCAGGACCCATAGTTGTTGAATTACATTAAAGAACAGATGCTATTAAGGTTTCCAGCAGGACAAGGATTTCACAGTTCCTGCGTCACGGTGAGCACTAATCACATTGTGAGCCCTGTGCTATAAAAATGTTATTGGGTAAATGAAAAGCACTGAAGAGCAAGGGTGTACCTGAGCTGTGAGCTGTAACAGCGTGCGGGTGCTTCTTTGCACAAGCTAGATGCAAATTATCCAATCTCTTTTAGTGGTTCCTGATGGTTTATGCAATCGTTCCTGCCTTTTCTTGAAATAACAGGGAGGAAAGACTTGGTTTAGTAGTTCTGGGACTGGCCGCCAGTTGTGCGGCGGTCCCGCATCGGCGATTAGGATGCCACCACCACAGTGGTGGTGGCATCCTCTATTCCCAGCATTGTGCTGTGAGCACTGCCCGCCACAATGCTGGGAATGCATTGTGTGCAATGTCATGCAGAAGGCCGCCTCATCCATGACACCGCTACCATATCTAGCCCCTTTTCCGCCCGGTCGACTGGTCGACCGCCGGAAAACCGGCGGACGGTCTTTCCGTCCGCCGGGATCACCCCGCCATACTAATAAAGTGGGGGGGAAATGGGTGGCAGGTGGAGTATGTTGTAGGGCGGATCACCACCACCATGAGGGTGGTGGCGATCCTCCCTACCTCCTAATAGACCCCTAAGTGCCTTATTAGTAGTTGTGCGGTCCCGTGGACCACTGTGTGGGTGGTGGCGGCCAAGTGTGGAGAGCTCAGTGGTCCAACCACCGTAATATGAGTTGGGTGGATCACCTTTGAGAAGTCCGTCGCTGGACTACAGACAAAGCCAGCAGACCACCAACTGGCAGGTTCACTATCAGGGAATGGCAGCAGCCATAGGGTGGTACAGGGAAGATCACAGCTGTCCGTATTACAAGTTGCCTGTTCCACAATCTGGCCATGGCAATCCAAACGCCTCATTCAAGGTGACGGAGATGAAGGAATTGGGATGCGCATTAACCCCTTTCTTGTTCTTCCAGGCAGATTCCCACGTGGATCCATTTCTCCAGGTCCCCCCTTCACAGCAGGATCTTCATGCCAAGGATTATATCACTGTTTGCGGCAATCTACAGGTAAGTACTTTTTGTACCATATATCCATTGCCAGGACTGACCACATATGGGCCGAACCCCGGTAATGGGTATATGGCATTTTTCCAATATATCATGCATATGTGTGCAGCCGAACCATCTGCAGTTGAAATGCATACACAGGCATTTATATATTTGAAAAAGTACTGACCTCCGCTACAAGATCCCCACCACCACAACGCCAGTCATGTGGTCAACTTGAAATATGGTGCCGTGGGCTGCTGGCAGGGGCCGACAAGGTCTTACGGTGGTCAGACCGCCAAACTAATAAGGCCCAACATTTTGGGGTATTCTGTTTCCCTCATTTGAACTATGCCTAAAAAGGTATATGCTAAACCTCAGCTATACAAAAAGATGATGGATGGAATGCTACACACTGTCAAACATTGGCCCCCAATCACTGATCTGGGTTAAATCCATCATTTATTTGTTCAACATTCCACCCCAGTTTGGAGCCAGCAATATGCATATCAGTCTTGACCCTGCTCCCCATGCGAACAGAACAGCCTGAACTATCAGGCCAGGTCCTCATTGGACCGGAAATCAAGCATCCTGGGAACAGTTTCAGGGTGTCACCCATCATCAGCCAAGCTAGCATGAATCCAGTGGCATAGTGAGCATGCAACCCATGTCTGGGGATACCCTTCCCACTTTGAGCAACTATAGCTACACAAAAAGATGATGGACGAGATGTTGATCAGTGTCAAACATTCCCCCCCGGTCCCAGAGCTGGGTTAAATTAATAGTTTTTTGCTCAACTTGCCACCTAAGTTTGGACCCAACCATATACAAATCAGTCTTGACCCTGCTCTCCATGGGATCAGCCATGCCTGAACTGCCAGGCCAGGTCCTCCCTGGACCAGAAAACAAGCATCTTGATACCAATTTTGGGGGTTTGCACCTCATCAGCCAGGCTAATTTGAAACCAGTGCACATTGAGCACAGGACTCACACCTGGGCATACCCTGCCCACTTAGGGCGACCATAGCTACACACAAATATGATGGACAGAATACTGAACATTGTCAAACATTCACCCCCATTCACAGATCTGGGTTAAATCCCTCATTTTTTTCATCACCTTACCACGCCAGTTTGGACCCAGCCATATGTTTGTTCAACCTTCCATCCATCATCTGGCAGATTGGGCTCGACTGGTCCCTTGGGGAGCATGGGAAGAACAAAAACGAAGAATTTTACCTAGATCTGTGACTGTGGGTGAATGTTTGATTTGTTCAGCATTCCAACCATCATCTGTTCTTTTTGCCTGTTTTAAACCTTCGCAGACTTGTCAACCACTGTAGGCATAATTTTGCATTGACATTTCTGTGATAGAAAAATTATCCAACAACATTTCCACTAAACAATTGCACTGCTAAGTTGGTTAATATATATAACATCTGCGTCATCCTGTGTTAATGTTATTTATGCACTTATCATTGGGTGTTGTATTTGCTATAATATAGCAACTGTTTGAGTGCAATTCATTATCTAGAGTTAAATCAAACGGAACATTTCACAAAGCATATCACTTGTAGTACCCCCTATGTTGAAGAACTCACAAATAAACACTGGTTTTAAAAGTGATGCCTTTGTCAATTTTGATCACAGTTTGTGTATTTTCATTGTATATGGAAAACATGTACCCAAGTACTATTCCCACTTCAATTTATACAAAACTAAGCAACCTATTATAGTAAATATATAAAAAAATTACTACTCCCACTTCATGCAACGCAAAAATAATAAATCTGGGCAAAATTTACAAATCTCCCTCCAGTAAATGCAGCAGTAGTGAAAGTATTAGATTGCAGAAATGTAATTTGTACTATTCCCACTCCAGCCAGTATAACAGTAGGAAAACTGTTGGAGTTTAGAGAAGTACAATTTACTAATCTCACTCCAGTCAGTACAGCAGTAGGGAAAGTATTGGAGAGTGGAGGGGTGAAATGTATTAATCCCACTCCAATAAGTGCAACAGTATGGAAAGTGTTGGATTGCAGAGGGCTAAAATGTTCTATTCCAACTCCAATTTATGCAACATTAGGGAAAATGTTGTATTGTGGAGGGGTAAGATTTACTAATCACACTCCAATCAGTACAACAGTAGGTAAAGTGTTGGACAGCGGAGGGGTACAATTTGCTATTCCCACTCCAGTCAGTACAACAATAGGGAAAGTGTGGGATTGGGGAGTGGTACAATGTACTATTCCCACTCTAATGAGTGCAACAGTAGAGAAAGTGATGGATTGCGGAGGGGTGAAATTTACTATTCCCACTCCAGTCAGTACAACAGTAGGGAAAGCGTTGGATTGCAGAGGGGTAAAATGTCCTATTTCAACTCCAGTCAGTACCACATTAGAAAAAGTGCTGGATTACAGAGGGGTACAATTTGTATTCCCTCTCCAGTCAGAGCAACATTAAAAACAAACAAAGGCCCTCATTAGGATGGCGGGCGGACTTTGCCCGCTCGCCATCCTCACGGTACTTGGGACCGCCCGCCATAAGGGCGGGGGTCCCGTGGGGGTATTAGGATGCGCCCGCCACAGGTGCGAACACATCCTGCATTTTTAACATTGTGGTGGGCAGTGCTCTCAGCACCGCCTGCCACAATGCTAAAAATGCATGTATGCATTTGCATACACAAAGCGGCAGGCACCGCGCGGCGCCTGCCGCATTGTGTATGCAATTGCTGGGGGGTACCACAGGTACCCCCCATGTGCATCCCCCACCTCGCCATCACTTTGGAGGCCCGCCACGGAAAGGCATCTGTTTCAGCCTATCCAAATATGGCTGGCGGTGTCTGATAGACACCGCCACCATATTAAACCTTTTCCGCCCCGGTCGCAAGGCGACCGGGGTGGAAAAGCGATGGACCAGGATGTCGGGCGGATCCTCCCGACATCCTAATGGGCCCCAAAATATCTTGAAAAAAATGTATTTATTAAAAAAATAAAGTACATAAAGAAAAATATAAATATGTACAAAAAACTACAAATAAACGTAATATTAAAAATAAAAATAAATAAAAACATATTACAAATTTTATTATACATAACATACTGCAAAAAATTCAAATAAATATTCTGATTTAGAAATTATTTTTTAACAAAAAATGTATTACATAAGTTTAATTTAGTTACTTCTAACCCTATAACCCCACAAAACTCACAACCTGCACCTAAAACTTAACTTTAAATAAAAAAATATTTACAATATTAACATAAATATTCATCAACAAACTAATTATCGTTAATTAAATAATAATTATTAATGATTATAACTATTTTATTTCCCACAATACATACTCACAAAACACACAATACACTCCTGAAATTTAACAGAAAATTATGTACACAATTCACATAATTATTTATTAATTTATTAATAAATATTTATTTGGAAATGAATTAATAATTACTTCAAATTAATTTACTCCCCACCCCATACCCCTACAACACCCTCATCTAAAAATGTAATCTTTTTTCATTTCAAAGTTAACATACTTATTTATCAATTAAACATATATTATTGATTGCAAACAAAATATTAATTCATTAAAATTATTAACTTCCCCCCTTTACCCCTATAAAACTTACAACCTGTGCCTAAGTAGACAAATTATACAAATAACATAATTAATTGACACTTAATTAATATTAATGAACCACTAATTATTAATTAATGAAAAACAAATTGTTTCCCACCCTTTACCTTTATAAACACCACAACCCGCACATAAAATGTACATACAAAAAGTATTAGCAGTATTAAATATCAATAAAATGAATATTATTACATATAAAATAATCATTAATGTGTTACAATTAAATTACTACCCACCCTATACCCCTATAAACCCACAACCCGCTATGGCACTAACAATCACCTAAATTAATTAAATTAAATGTAATAACTGCTAAGAATTTAACAAATATATTACAAAACAATAATTATACAATTTTTTCACATCATATACATTTAAAATATATACTCTAATACATATCAATATTTAAAAAAAGATTTTTTTAGCTACTATATTTTTCCAGATGACATTAATGACCGATATATAAAAAAACACATTACTACCCTTTAAAAAGATATTCTTGAGAACGATATTCTTGGTGATGATTTTTACATATCACGATATTTTGGACACAGTATTTTTTTATGGCGATATTGATTGGGCATATAATGTCTGAATACCACAGTTCGTAGGTCAGGTTACTATTACAATTTTATAACAAGCAATTACCTAATACATACACCGTCTGCCTCAGAGCAGGACCCATAGTTGTTGAATTACATTAAAGAACAGATGCTATTAAGGTTTCCAGCAGGACAAGGATTTCACAGTTCCTGCGTCACGGTGAGCACTAATCACATTGTGAGCCCTGTGCTATAAAAATGTTATTGGGTAAATGAAAAGCACTGAAGAGCAAGGGTGTACCTGAGCTGTGAGCTGTAACAGCGTGCGGGTGCTTCTTTGCACAAGCTAGATGCAAATTATCCAATCTCTTTTAGTGGTTCCTGATGGTTTATGCAATCGTTCCTGCCTTTTCTTGAAATAACAGGGAGGAAAGACTTGGTTTAGTAGTTCTGGGACTGGCCGCCAGTTGTGCGGCGGTCCCGCATCGGCGATTAGGATGCCACCACCACAGTGGTGGTGGCATCCTCTATTCCCAGCATTGTGCTGTGAGCACTGCCCGCCACAATGCTGGGAATGCATTGTGTGCAATGTCATGCAGAAGGCCGCCTCATCCATGACACCGCTACCATATCTAGCCCCTTTTCCGCCCGGTCGACTGGTCGACCGCCGGAAAACCGGCGGACGGTCTTTCCGTCCGCCGGGATCACCCCGCCATACTAATAAAGTGGGGGGGAAATGGGTGGCAGGTGGAGTATGTTGTAGGGCGGATCACCACCACCATGAGGGTGGTGGCGATCCTCCCTACCTCCTAATAGACCCCTAAGTGCCTTATTAGTAGTTGTGCGGTCCCGTGGACCACTGTGTGGGTGGTGGCGGCCAAGTGTGGAGAGCTCAGTGGTCCAACCACCGTAATATGAGTTGGGTGGATCACCTTTGAGAAGTCCGTCGCTGGACTACAGACAAAGCCAGCAGACCACCAACTGGCAGGTTCACTATCAGGGAATGGCAGCAGCCATAGGGTGGTACAGGGAAGATCACAGCTGTCCGTATTACAAGTTGCCTGTTCCACAATCTGGCCATGGCAATCCAAACGCCTCATTCAAGGTGACGGAGATGAAGGAATTGGGATGCGCATTAACCCCTTTCTTGTTCTTCCAGGCAGATTCCCACGTGGATCCATTTCTCCAGGTCCCCCCTTCACAGCAGGATCTTCATGCCAAGGATTATATCACTGTTTGCGGCAATCTACAGGTAAGTACTTTTTGTACCATATATCCATTGCCAGGACTGACCACATATGGGCCGAACCCCGGTAATGGGTATATGGCATTTTTCCAATATATCATGCATATGTGTGCAGCCGAACCATCTGCAGTTGAAATGCATACACAGGCATTTATATATTTGAAAAAGTACTGACCTCCGCTACAAGATCCCCACCACCACAACGCCAGTCATGTGGTCAACTTGAAATATGGTGCCGTGGGCTGCTGGCAGGGGCCGACAAGGTCTTACAGTGGTCAGACCGCCAAACTAATAAGGCCCAACATTTTGGGGTATTCTGTTTCCCTCATTTGAACTATGCCCAAAAAGGTATATGCTAAACCTCAGCTATACAAAAAGATGATGGATGGAATGCTACACACTGTCAAACATTGGCCCCCAATCACTGATCTGGGTTAAATCCATCATTTATTTGTTCAACATTCCACCCCAGTTTGGAGCCAGCAATATGCATATCAGTCTTGACCCTGCTCCCCAATGCGAACAGAACAGCCTGAACTATCAGGCCAGGTCCTCATTGGACCGGAAATCAAGCATCCTGGGAACAGTTTCAGGGTGTCACCCATCATCAGCCAAGCTAGCATGAATCCAGTGGCATAGTGAGCATGCAACCCATGTCTGGGGATACCCTTCCCACTTTGAGCAACTATAGCTACACAAAAAGATGATGGACGAGATGTTGATCAGTGTCAAACATTCCCCCCCGGTCCCAGAGCTGGGTTAAATTAATAGTTTTTTGCTCAACTTGCCACCTAAGTTTGGACCCAACCATATACAAATCAGTCTTGACCCTGCTCTCCATGGGATCAGCCATGCCTTAACTGCCAGGCCAGGTCCTCCCTGGACCAGAAAACAAGCATCTTGATACCAATTTTGGGGGTTTGCACCTCATCAGCCAGGCTAATTTGAAACCAGTGCACATTGAGCACAGGACTCACACCTGGGCATACCCTGCCCACTTAGGGCGACCATAGCTACACACAAATATGATGGACAGAATACTGAACATTGTCAAACATTCACCCCCATTCACAGATCTGGGTTAAATCCCTCATTTTTTTCATCACCTTACCACGCCAGTTTGGACCCAGCCATATGTTTGTTCAACCTTCCATCCATCATCTGGCAGATTGGGCTCGACTGGTCCCTTGGGGAGCATGGGAAGAACAAAAATGAAGAATTTTACGTAGATCTGTGACTGTGGGTGAATGTTTGATTTGTTCAGCATTCCAACCATCATCTGTTCTTTTTGCCTGTTTTAAACCTTCGCAGACTTGTCAACCACTGTAGGCATAATTTTGCATTGACATTTCTGTGATAGAAAAATTATCCAACAACATTTCCACTAAACAATTGCACTGCTAAGTTGGTTAATATATATAACATCTGCGTCATCCTGTGTTAATGTTATTTTTGCACTTATCATTGGGTGTTGTATTTGCTATAATATAGCAACTGTTTGAGTGCAATTCATTATCTAGAGTTAAATCAAACGGAACATTTCACAAAGCATATCACTTGTAGTACCCCCTATGTTGAAGAACTCACAAATAAACACTGGTTTTAAAAGTGATGCCTTTGTCAATTTTGATCACAGTTTGTGTATTTTCATTGTATATGGAAAACATGTACCCAAGTACTATTCCCACTTCAATTTATACAAAACTAAGCAACCTATTATAGTAAATATATAAAAAAAATTACTACTCCCACTTCATGCAACGCAAAAATAATAAATCTGGGCAAAATGTACAAATCTCCCTCCAGTAAATGCAGCAGTAGTGAAAGTATTAGATTGCAGAAATGTAATTTGTACTATTCCCACTCCAGCCAGTATAACAGTAGGAAAACTGTTGGAGTTTAGAGAAGTACAATTTACTAATCTCACTCCAGTCAGTACAGCAGTAGGGAAAGTATTGGAGAGTGGAGGGGTGAAATGTATTAATCCCACTCCAATAAGTGCAACAGTATGGAAAGTGTTGGATTGCAGAGGGCTAAAATGTTCTATTCCAACTCCAATTTATGCAACATTAGGGAAAATGTTGTATTGTGGAGGGGTAAGATTTACTAATCACACTCCAATCAGTACAACAGTAGGTAAAGTGTTGGACAGCGGAGGGGTACAATTTGCTATTCCCACTCCAGTCAGTACAACAATAGGGAAAGTGTGGGATTGGGGAGTGGTACAATGTACTATTCCCACTCTAATGAGTGCAACAGTAGAGAAAGTGATGGATTGCGGAGGGGTGAAATTTACTATTCCCACTCCAGTCAGTACAACAGTAGGGAAAGCGTTGGATTGCAGAGGGGTAAAATGTCCTATTTCAACTCCAGTCAGTACCACATTAGAAAAAGTGCTGGATTACAGAGGGGTACAATTTGTATTCCCTCTCCAGTCAGAGCAACATTAAAAACAAACAAAGGCCCTCATTAGGATGGCGGGCGGACTTTGCCCGCTCGCCATCCTCACGGTACTTGGGACCGCCCGCCATAAGGGCGGGGGTCCCGTGGGGGTATTAGGATGCGCCCGCCACAGGTGCGAACACATCCTGCATTTTTAACATTGTGGTGGGCAGTGCTCTCAGCACCGCCCGCCACAATGCTAAAAATGCATGTATGCATTTGCATACACAAAGCGGCAGGCACCGCGCGGTGCCTGCCGCATTGTGTATGCAATTGCTGGGGGGTACCACAGGTACCCCCCATGTGCATCCCCCACCTCGCCATCATTTTGGAGGCCCGCCACGGAAAGGCATCTGTTTCAGCCTATCCAAATATGGCTGGCGGTGTCTGATAGACACCGCCACCATATTAAACCTTTTCCGCCCCGGTCGCAAGGCGACCGGGGTGGAAAAGCGATGGACCAGGATGTCGGGCGGATCCTCCCGACATCCTAATGGGCCCCAAAATATCTTGAAAAAAATGTATTTATTAAAAAAATAAAGTACATAAAGAAAAATATAAATATGTACAAAAAACTACAAATAAACGTAATATTAAAAATAAAAATAAAGAAAAACATATTACAAATATTATTATACATAACATACTGCAAAAAATTCAAATAAATATTCTGATTTAGAAATCATTTTTTAACAAAAAATGTATTACATAAGTTTAATGTAGTTACTTCTAACCCTATAACCCCACAAAACTCACAACCTGCACCTAAAACTTAACTTTAAATAAAAAAATATTTACAATATTAACATAAATATTCATCAACAAACTAATTATCGTTAATTAAATAATAATTATTAATGATTATAACTATTTTATTTCCCACAATACATACTCACAAAACACACAATACACTCCTGAAATTTAACAGAAAATTATGTACACAATTCACATAATTATTTATTAATTTATTAATAAATATTTATTTGGAAATGAATTAATAATTACTTCAAATTAATGTACTCCCCACCCCATACCCCTACAACACCCTCATCTAAAAATGTAATCTTTTTTCATTTCAAAGTTAACATACTTATTTATCAATCAAACATATATTATTGATTGAAAACGAAATATTAATTCATTAAAATTATTAACTTCCCCCCTTTACCCCTATAAAACTTACAACCTGTGCCTAAGTAGACAAATTATACAAATAACATAAATAATTGACAATTAATTAATATTAATGAACCACTAATTATTAATTAATGAAAAACAAATTGTTTCCCACCCTTTACCTTTATAAACACCACAACCCGCACATAAAATGTACATACAAAAAGTATTAGCAGTATTAAATATCAATAAAATGAATATTATTACATATAAAATAATCATTAATGTGTTACAATTAAATTACTACCCACCCTATACCCCTATAAACCCACAACCCGCTATGGCACTAACAATCACCTAAATTAATTAAATTAAATGTAATAACTGCTAAGAATTTAACAAATATATTACAAAACAATAATTATACAATTTTTTCACATCATATACATTTAAAATATATACTAAAATACATATCAATATTTAAAAAAAGATTTTTTTAGCTACTATATTTTTCCAGATGACATTAATGACCGATATATAAAAAAACACATTACTACCCTTTAAAAAGATATTCTTGAGAACGATATTCTTGGTGATGATTTTTACATATCACGATATTTTGGACACAGTATTTTTTTATGGCGATATTGATTGGGCATATAATGTCTGAATACCACAGTTCGTAGGTCAGGTTACTATTACAATTTTATAACAAGCAATTACCTAATACATACACCGCCTGCCTCAGAGCAGGACCCATAGTTGTTGAATTACATTAAAGAACAGATGCTATTAAGGTTTCCAGCAGGACAAGGATTTCACAGTTCCTGCGTCACGGTGAGCACTAATCACATTGTGAGCCCTGTGCTATAAAAATGTTATTGGGTAAATGAAAAGCACTGAAGAGCAAGGGTGTACCTGAGCTGTGAGCTGTAACAGCGTGCGGGTGCTTCTTTGCACAAGCTAGATGCAAATTATCCAATCTCTTTTAGTGGTTCCTGATGGTTTATGCAATCGTTCCTGCCTTTTCTTGAAATAACAGGGAGGAAAGACTTGGTTTAGTAGTTCGTGAGTTGATAGTCCTGCCTTAGAGGTTCCAACAAGGGAGAAAAAAAGGATTATTTCCTCATGTTTGTTTGAGATAGTTTGTCCTTGAAACTATTTCTTAACATGCCTAAAGTGAAAAGGAAATAAATCACACACCTGTGTGCGTAATACAGTTGGTGATACAGAACCAATCATAAAATACTGTTACTTCTCCTTCAATGTTTTTATCTTCATCTGGTCCATGGGAGGAGTGGATTGATAACTTTAAAAGTTATTTGGAAGTGACTGTTGGCCGCAATTTTAGACCATCAAGAAAAGGACGTTAGTAGTCAATGCATTTGGTAAGAAGGGGCAACTTGTTTTTAAGTTTTTCTTTGTTGTCATGGTGGCAGATAATATGAAAATAACTGATTTATACTTGGAAGCAAAGAAAAGATTTAGCTTCCAAGAAGGAACTTATTTTGGCAAGCAAGTGAATATTGTCATGCAAGGACATAAGTTCTATATCCAGCCACAAAGAAGTCATAAACTGTGGACGAGTTTGTGACCAGACTTGAAGAATTGGTTGTGTAATGTGACTTTAGGGAAAATGAAGGATCAAATGATAAATAGCCAATAACAGTGTGATGAAAAACAGAAATATGCAGGCTATATTATGGGCAGCATGCTGGCCCACGTTATAGGAAGTGATAGGCACTACAATACTTGAGGAAATGATGGATTCATGCATGCGAATGGATGGAAAGAGAAATTAAGAAGTCATTGTAGTGCAGAAAAAAAGCCAAGTCAATTTATTCCTAGGGTTGGCACACGTGTCCCACGCATGTAGCTGTTAGCATCACCTGATTCACTGAGGTACTGCCCACGAGACGAGATGCTGTGGAATAGTCTTTTTTCTCGAGGCTCCCACGACTGAGTTTTAAGCAAAGTCCATGACCCTATGAGCCTAGAAGCTGGAAAAGTTTAATTCTTTGTAGCAAGGAACTCATCTTTGCGTGGCAGGAGCTCTGAGAGGCGCTGCGACTGTGAGATGCTGAGGCGTCGACTGAAATGGCCCAGAGGAGGAAGCACGGTGAACATTCGGCGATTGTATCGATTGAGTCAGGGCGGCTGGGGCGCCTTGCTCTTTGAGAGCTTCTGCTGTTTGCCGGTTGCCGTTTGCTGTTTGCTGCTCTGAGTCCCAAATTTAACTCTGCCTATCTGTCCTGGGAGCCTTCAGCCACTTGCACATTTGTAGCGTGAGCGCTGCACTATGGTTTTGAAAGACTGCTCCACAGTCCTATGTTGTCGCTGCCTGCAACTCTTTGAAGTCTACTATCGGTGCTCTATCATCAGGCAGTGACACTCCAGTGACGGTAACGTGAGGAGGTGAGGCAGAGAAGCTTAGGGTTCTTTTTTTTGTCGCTTTTGCTCAGCATGCTCAGGGCGCTGGAGTTTAGAGACTTGCCCTCTTCTTTTTTCCTTCTTCTATGGAGTCCGGCCTCTGAGGGGAAATTCTATAGTATTGAATATTCAGGCACTTAGGCACTCAAGCAACAGGAAAGAATAGTATTTGGAAAATGCATGGCAAACAAAACAAAGTAGGTATGGGAAATATAGCCCCTAGAGACATCAGGTCAAGCAGCGCAAACACCTTCACCTGCCCCTAGAGGAGTACATAAGGGGAAAGAAACACGCAGCAGAGAATGGAGCTAAAGGCAAAAGCATTGGCTGAAAAATGTAGCGGATCTAAACTCTCTAGCCACAAGTGGAGAAGGCGGAGCAGGTGGCAAACCTAACAGGGGAGATGAGAACTTGCTTAGTCCTAAGCAAAATCCCTTTTTTAGCAAGCATCTCTCAGCACAGAGCTAGTCACAAAATCTTCCACACTTTAGCATTGAGAGCCTAAGATTTTAGGACCAAATGGATCAATTAGATTAGCAGACTTTACAAAATCAATCAGGTCAGCCCGTTCCATCTGTTCAGGCAATCCATTCACAGCCTCAATCGTATTTGCAATCTAAGACAGTTCTTTAAGAAACACCCCTTGTTAACCCTCCATCTATTCAAGATGATCAAATACTTTTACAGTCGATCTAAGGGGGGACACGTGACACGCAAACCAGGATAGATGCGTGAGTGTCTGAATCCTCATCTGAGTCGGAACAAGATATGGATCCAGTCTTATTGACTGCAGGCAAGGAATCTAAAGGACCTAAAGGAAATTCTTCAATAAAAAAAATGCTTACAATCATTTTACAAGAATTAAGAGATTTTAAAGTATCCCAAGCACCTGAAATCTCACAGTTGCATGATAGGCTGTCTAAGCTTGAGGAAAGTCTATTTAATATCCCTAAAAGGATTGTAGAAGTGGAGAATTATGTCTCGGTCTTCGAGGATAATATTATGGTTATGCAAGAGGAGCTCCACATGTTAAACGAAAATAAGCATCAGATGGAGTTAAAACTTCTAGATCTTGAGAACTATAACGGACAATCCAACCTGCGTCTGGTTGGAATACCGGAGGGCATAGAAAAGACTGATATGGTAAAGTGGTTTGAGTCACTTGTGAAAATGGCAATACCAGAGCTACAAGGAGATCTAACAATCACCAGAGTCCATAGAGTTCCCGCTCAGAAATATCCGAATGTCAAATACCCAAGCACAATTTTAAGGAACTTTTAAGACTACAGTATTAAGGAAAACATTTTAACTACAGCAATAGCAAAGAGAAAATTTTCCAATTCTGAGATTCAACATTTTAGAATCTTTTCTGATATGTCTGCAGCCTTTGCACATAGATGAAAGGACTTTATTAAAATGATTGACTGTAAGGCTAAAGGAGCGCAAGCATCCATTTTTCAACAGTCTAAATTAAAAGTCCTGGCTAAAGGAACATTTTTCATTTTCATGGACATATCAGATGCTCAAACTTTTTTGGAAGTACTGAGCGCTGCGTAAGAGAAGGGATTCTGTAGTTATAGGTTGACTTCGGATTATAATAGAAAGTATTATCAGATCTCTTAATGGAAGAAAGTAAAAGTAGGTCATGAGGTGAATCAGGAGTCGCAAAAGGATGCAACAAGATGGCATTCAGGACAAAAACGGGAGAAGGAGGGAATAGTGGGATTAGCTGGGATTTTTCTCCTTCAGAGGAGCGGGAAGGTGAAGGG
This sequence comes from Lissotriton helveticus, assembly GCF_964261635.1. Taxonomy (NCBI): domain Eukaryota; kingdom Metazoa; phylum Chordata; class Amphibia; order Caudata; family Salamandridae; genus Lissotriton; species Lissotriton helveticus. Next base: position 1,447,386,406 of record NC_136061.1, on the reverse strand, counting down.
GGTGAAGCATTTAGAAAGAAGAGAGTTCTTAGGCAAAGTTTTACTGTGTCAGAATACGGATAGATTTTGCAGAGAAATTGCCAACATACGGTTTACATTTACTGAAATATAATATGCATTTTAGGTGGAGAATGCACTTTAGGCACTTTAAGCTTTCTGGGTATACATGTTTTCTTGCACTTTATATGTTAGCTGCTGTTACAATCTGCTGCCCAAGGCTACATTTGCACACTAGATGGCTATCTTTTAAGAAGTGTTTTTTTAGGATGTTAAGTTGTCAGATAAAGGGCAATTGTAGAATGTATTATAGGTACCTACGCTCTAATGATTGTTATGTTTTAGCCACTATTGAGAGCTGCTGCTTAATGCATAATTAGCACAATTTGCACAAGTTGCACTTTAGTTGTTGTAGGTACTTATGCTCAATTGCGTGTTATGTTTCAGCTGCTATCAAGAGCTGCTGTTTAATGCATAATTTGCATGATTTGCACTTTAGCTTGTTAACTACTAGGAACAGATTTTACTGGAAGGATATTTATGTGTTTTATGCTAATTTTTTATCAGGGTCAGAGCTAGGAACAGAGTCAAGGTTAGGGAGGTATGCTCAATATGTAATGATGAGATATGTATCTTGTAGTTTTCAGACGATTTAAAACATCCCACAAAGCATAAAAATGATGAATAGGAATAAATTAACATTTCTGTCCTTTAATGCTAATGGTCTTAATAACAGGCGCAGAGCTTACGGCGTCGAGAGCTGGCTCAGAGGGCACTATCCTGATGTGATTTTTTTTCAGGAAACACATTTTCGAAGTTTATCAGATGCTAGTAAAATCTTTAGGAATTGGGCGGGCTTCTAGTGCTCATCTGTCTCAGGTATTACGCAGAGGGGTGTGGGCATTTTTTTAGGTAAGAATGTCTAATTTCATGTTAATGCATCACACTCAGATCCGGGTGGAAGATGGACATTTGTGCATGGAAAACTAAATCAGTTAAATCTCATATTGGCTATGATTTATGCACCAGTGATAGTTGATCCACTCCCTGTTTTACAACTAAAGCAAGCTTTATCATTCATACCGGGACAGATCATTTGGGGAGGTGATTTCAATTGTTTATAGGACCCTTCAGTTTACTCGATAAAGTTATAACGTAAACAAAATAAACTACAAGTTGCTATCGCTCTGTCTGGTTGTAAATTCGATCTAGATATCATAGATGAGTGGCGACTTAACAACCCAGTTAAATGTGGATACTCTTGCTACTCAGCAAAATATGATTCAGCTTCAAGAATTGATTTTTTTCTGACCTCACATAATCTTGTAGTTAGTAGATATGAACACATTCTAAATGCCTTTTTGGATCATGTCTTAATTAAAATGGAAATTGTTGTAGGGAATGTAGATAAAGGTGCATCAAGATAAACTTAATTTAGCAAATGAATTATGGTGCACAGACATAGATAATGAGATTAGGGCCTTTTTCTGTATAAACAAAGATTCTGCCCCAAATAATGTAATCTGGGATGCATTCAAGGCTGCAATAAAAGACATAATCACTTCAAAGGATATCCCGCAACAAAGGTCGAAAAAAAGGAGAGAATGATGATTGATAAAAGACTTGCTCATGCAAATCAGGAAAACATCAGGAATAGGGGCCGAAATAGTAAACAAGAATTATCGGAAGCAAAAATACAAATGAGAGAATTTTATTATGGGTTAGGTGATATGGCAAGCAGGACTCACCTTCAGACGGTCTATGAAGACAGCGAGTACACAGGCAAACGTTTAGCCTAGAAGGCAAAAGAGAATCAGGTACGTAATAGGATCGTGAGTATCTGGAAAGAATCAAATAAAACACATTCAACCAGAACGCCGGACATAGGCGAAGTTTTCCTTAAGCACTATAAGGGAATTTGCCAATCAGACTATAATGCACCTTCGGAATCTATTGAAGGTTTTTTTGTGTGATTTGCCAGTTCCTATTTTAAATAGGAACTTTTGAAAGGAAATGTTAGCTGATTTTACGAAGGAAGAACTTGATTTAGTCATAAGCTCTTTGCCTAACTGTAAAGCGACGGGGGAAGATGGTTTTCCTGCAGAATTTTTTCAAAGATTTACATCAACTGAATTCTTAAATCCTGCAAATCATCTATTGCAAGGGGGGACCCTCCGTTATCTTTTCGTACAGCAGTAATGGTCAGCATTTTAAAGAAGGACAAAGATAGTGAGAACGTGAATTCCTATAGGCCTATACGCCTTTTAAATGCTGACTACAACATTTTTACAAAACTCCTCAATAACAGGCTAACAGAATGGTAGGTTTACTTATTTAGAGGGATCAGTGTGGTTTTATAGCTGGGAGATAGCTACATACAAACAGAATTTTTTTATTAGGAGCACTGGATTCTTTTTACATAAATAAGACAGAGGCTCAGGTCTGGTTTTTAGACGCCGATAAAACATTCTACCTAGTCTCATGGGATTGTCTGTTTTTGATTTTAGAAAAATTTGGCTTCCCAAAGGAGTTTATCCATTTAATAAGATGGCTCTATATGAACTCTCAGGTGCAAATTTTATTCTATTCTGTGAATATAGGTATATGTCAAAGAAATAGAGACACTAGGCAAGGGTGTCCTCTTTCTCCGATATTATTTGCGCTATTAATAGAGCCACTAGCAATAGCAATTAGACCCAAAAAAGCGTATACGGCCCCTGTTCAAGGTATTCGAAATACAAAACTCTACACCGACGACATAGTCCTTTTTTAAGACTCAAAAACAGACACTTAGGTGGAAAACATGAGGATTTTTTCAGATTTCCAAGCAATAGGAGATTACAAAATAAATAAGACTAAAACAGAGATCATACCGTGTAATTGCTCTGTTGACTCTTTATTGCTAGAATTCAGGCATGTATATAACATTCGCCGAAAGAGATATTTAGGAATTTTTGTTACAGAGAAAATAGAAGATCTACTCCACTTAAACTATACTCCATTGCTGAAAAAAGTGAAACACCTGTTGGCACGATAGAACCAGCTCCTACCATCAATATTGGGGCTAGTGGCATCAATTTGCATGTCCATTCTTCCACTTTTTAATTTTCTCTTTAGTGCTGCTCCGTGCCTACTACAATCAGCTTTTTTTAAAGAGATAGATAGCATGTTTTCTTCTTTTTTATGGTCTTATAAGATACCGAGGCTGGCACTTAGCGATTTAAGTTACCCTGTTGCAGAAAGAGGACTGTCCCTTCCAAATATTAGGAACTATTATCATGCGACCTCTGCACATCACAGTTTTAGATTTTTTCTATTGGACCCTCAGGAGGCAGATACTCTTAAAGGAATATAATATTGTTGACCCCACAAGAATAACTAAGTATCCTAAAAAAGTACGTTATAAGACTCTTCAATGGGTACTAAAGCAAAAATCTGATTTTTTAACATTTTATAATATCCCAAGACTTAACAGTTCAACTAGACTGTCCCATTTTTACACGGGGAAAGATGTTTTTTAGAGTCTAGTATTTTAAAGATATGGGAAGAAAATGGGTATGTGCAGATTCGGGATTTCATTATAGGTAATTGGTAGAAGTCATGGCCAGAGATCTAAATGGGACTATTACACTCTAAAACAATCCTGAAATGGTCATTTATCAGAATAAAACCGTTGTTACAAAAATTTGACATTAAAAGTGCATTCGCTAGAACAAGTTTAAGTGAAGCCTTTGATTCCCCGATACAACGGAAGACTAGTGCCTGGTTTAAAATTCTTGATGAAAATAAGCCTCTCTTGATATATATGAAAAAGTTCAGGATAGATGGTGGAGAAGGGAAGGGATGCAGGTCTCAAAATTAACCTGGGATAGAATTAATACATTTAATGCATCAACACTCAGAGGCACAAATTTTAAGCGCATGCAATTCTACTCAAAATGGTTGATCTATAGAACCCCTTCCTTTCTTAATAAGATATACCCACAAATTGAAGACAGGTGTTTCCGTTGCACAAAAGAGGGTGGTGGCACCTGGTTACATATTGTCTGGGAATGCCCGACGATCAGTAATTTGTGGGAAGGAACAGACATTTATCTCAGATCTATCTTAGACCCTACTATCTCTATTGAAGCATCTATTGCAGTTCTGGGTTGCTCTCCTTATATTACTGTACAAGAAGAATGCCTGTACGTTGCAGCATTGGTAGCAAGATCTTTAATTTTACAATGTTAGCAATCAGATAGGGTACCTTCCTTTCAAGCATGGATAGCGAAGTTAAGTAAAATCAAAGAACTGGAAAAAGAATATGCAAGAAGATCAGGCTCAATAAAAAAGTATGAGAAATGCTGGAGCTTATTGGGGACATAGGTTAGAGGTAATGATTTTTTTGATGTGCTTGTTTATTATCACTGAGTAGAAGATGTCGTAGAAACTTGAACTCTTAAGCTTACTTGTTACAATATGGTCAGTGTTAGAATGTTGGGTTATGCTAATTTCCTAAGATTTAGCATCCTCTAAACCCCATCTTATCTAACTGCGATTTGTAATTGTTTTGCATGATTGTCTTATTTTTCAGGCCTACGCCAAAATGTTTAGCACTTTGCACTTTTTACAAGGTATCTACCTTTTGTAACAGGGTGAGGTGATAGAGCGATGAGATATGTTCATTCTTAAATGTTTCGCACTTTGTACTTTATAAGGAATTTATCTTTGGATGAAATATGTATTTGTGAGTATTCTGATTATTTTGTAATATGCATTTTACTTGACAGTTCTGTAGTTTTGTAATTTGCACGAACTCTCAATAAAAGAATACATTAAAAAAAAGTGATTCCTAGGGTTATGCTTTAAAGTAAGTTCAACAGAGAGGAATAAAGATAAATAAGCAAAAGTTACAACAAACCAACATACAGAGGATGTTTCAGAGGTTGGAGCATGCTGTATGCAGCAGACTTCGAAGAGTGCTTGCGAGAGACCAGAATTTGTGTAAGTGCAGGAACAGAGGTCACATAGCAAGGGCTTGAAGAGACCTACATAAGTTACAGGTTGGGTGTGTAGAAGAGGATGATGACGTCATGAAAAAGGATGTTATGGATTGAGGCTAGAGAGATTGCATGAAAGAATAGACAAATGGCTGAAATGTTTGTGCATGAGCTTTATAAATCTAATGGTTGACCTAGGATCTACATACACTATTGTTCCAAAAGTGGTGTTTTTTGAGAAGATGTGGCCTCACACTTCATTACAGTCAAGTTATATGCAGCCTTATGGGCATGGGTGGGGTCATATTCAGATTTTGAAGTCTTTGAATGCACATTTTCATTCAAAGGTCGGAAGGCAAATAGGAAAAGCATGTTTTACAAAATGGATCTTGGGGTGGGTTTAGCAGTACAATTTACACATAAAACTTGACCCTAGGTCTGACGAACAAGTGTTAGCTGTCAGGGGTAATGGGTCTGGAGAAGGCTTTGGGGGTAGCTTTAATGTTGTGTTTCAAGATAAAATAGGATCATTAAAAGGATATTATATGAATGAAGCTGAAAGATGGAACAATGACAGTAAGACACAGTTTAGGAAATGTACCCATTCCATTTAGGGATGATGTTAAGAAAATGCGAAAAGACATGCAAAATGAGGGCATTTTAAAAGTGGTTGAGGCTTCACAGTGGCAGTCTCCTGTTGAAATAACGAACAAAGGGAACAGCATATTAACATTCTGAGTGCATTTGAGAAGCTTAAACCAGTGAATAGTGAGGGATGGATTTCTCTTATCAAGTATTTGTGAAGTTGTTTTACTATTCAAACATGCCAGATTTATCACTAGGTTAGGCTTGAAGTATGAGTACCACCATATAAAGTTGCATCTCTGATCCAAACCACTCATAGCATTTGTAGCAATGGTAGGGGTGGTAGAGTTTACCAGACTTCACTTTGGCTTAGCATTTGAATTCCACCATATGGTAACAAATCTGTTAATGAAAATGTGGAATGTAAATTTTTACTAGGACAACATATTGAAATACAGTAGAAGAACATAATGAGGTTTTAATAGATGTGTTGAAAAGACTGAGGAAGGCATGTCTTACTCTACGCATATAAAAGTGTCCGTTTTTGTTGAGGCAAACTAGGTGCATATGTACAAGGAAGTGGCAGAATGAGGCGTTAGTAGTCATGACTTAACGCCTCACTCTGCCACTTCAAAAACGCAAGGCAGCACCATATTTACAACAATATGGTACAGCGTTGCATTTCCCCATGTGCTGGCCCTACATTTAGCAGTGTAGCGCCAACACAGACACCCATGCACCATAGTGCAAGGGTGTCTGCATGCAGGGGAAGATTATTTATGTGCAGAAAGGTCCGCCTTCCTGCACATAAATAATCTTTAAATGGCATTTTGTCACTTCTATGTGTGTGCCTAATGCAGCACACATGGAAGTCACAAATCTAATTTTATTTAAAGATTGTTTGTGTACAGGAAGGGGGACCTTCTGTACATAAACAATGTAAGGCTTTTTGTTTTTTCCATGTGTGCTGCACAATTCAGCACACATGGAAAAATCAAAAACGAGGAGAAATAAAGCATTTGTCTTTGTTACACCAAGTTAAGACCAGGTTTTCCCAGGTCTTAATTTTGGCGCTGCCTCCTATTTACACTGCCCTTGTAAATAGGGGGCAGCGTCAAAATCAATAGGCGTTGCGGTGGAACGCTCACCGCAACACCCACTGCCCACCCCTTTCACACTAAGAATTGCATGAAAGGGGGCCTTACTTACAAGGCAGAGTTAGACCATGTTAAGTGGCTTAACCCTGCCTTTAAATAGGGAATAGCCCCTAGCGCCATGAAAACTTCACAAAGAGTGACATTTCCGTGGTAATAGGGGCTTGTACACGTGCCCCTAAATATCTGAGGTACACCATTTCAGTGAAAGATATCACACCTGAGGGAGATTTACTGAAAGCTATACTGAAAGACTCCAGCTCCCCAAGGAAAGGATCAGGTGAATTCTTTCATGTGGTTGATTTTGAATTTTGTAGAAAAAACAGAACTTTTGAGAGAATTATTGCAGAAGAGTAAATAATCCAACTGGAAGAAGAGACACAAATAAACTTTTGAGTGTGCCAAAGCTTAGATTAGTGATGCAAAAATATCAATGCTATTTGGTCCAAAATGTATGCACATTTTAACCAAAGCAATTTTAAGTCAACTCAAAGAAGGGGGTAAAAAACCTGTAGCATTTGTTTCAAGATCATTGAGTGCCACAGAACACAACTATGCAGAAATTGAGTGCGAAGCTTTAGCAGCTGCTTGGTGAGTGAAGTATTTTGTAACATACTTGTGGGGTGTGAGTTTCATATTATGTGGATATCATAAACCATTGCTTAAAGTTTACAAGATGTGCCTCATGTTTTCAAGACTACAGATATGGAATAATGCATGTAGTGGTGTAGAAAAACATACAGGCTGATTGTTTGCCAAGACTTCCTGTGAAGTAGGATGATGATATGAGAAATGAGGAATATGTTGTAGCAAACACTAAGGATGTTTTGGAAGAGGAGGTGCTTGCCAAGCCTTAAGATGGTCGCTCACTGAGCACACTCCTTCAGCTGCTACAATGATCCTGCATTATCCTGTGTCAGTATGCCAGTAAAGAAGTATTAATTAGCAGCTTATAGTCCTCTGAGACCCGCGACTAGGAATGTGATCGAAGATCGTGCTGGAGAGTGGGGAATTGACCAATACTGGCGGAGTACCTGCCGGCGGCGAGAGGCCTAAGCAGGCAATATGGAAAGAGACGCAGTGTTGTGCTGTGTCTGTGAAACCCAGACAGCGGCATGAAACAGCCATCAAGGAGAAGCAGCTAATAGACGAGCCTGGAGTGTGCAATGTGTGATATTCAAATATCTGCAGCGACAAATGTGGAGGCTCTGAGCGGACGGCCAGCATGCACACAGTTCGAGGCCCAGGGTACATATGCAGTGCATCAGTGGCATTTGGCCCTCTGCACTGATCACATGGCGTGTAAGTGTCTGAACACTGCTGCACAGATACAAAACAGGACACTCGAAGCAGTCATCCCACCACACCGACAGAGTTGCTAACATAACCAGTGTGAGGTGGAGGAACCGGGCCCATATAAGACAACTAGAGCCTTGCCTGACCTTGCCTGACTGTGGGTGTGCGGCAGAGGACAGAGGGAACTCTGAGAGATCAGAGGCAGAAATAATCCAAGACCATGACGAGTTATAGCCACCACCAAGAAGCGGATATCCTGAGCACTGCGTGACCTCAAAGAGTCTGGAACGGAGGTGAGGGCCTAGCGCTCATATAGCAGACATCCTATGAGTGGGCCTAGCTGACCGCACGGATCCGCTGGAGTGGAGGTGGCTGAGCACTGTTGCATGACTGTAATAAAAGGTACGGGGCAAAAAAGTAATCCTACTGAACAGCCCAAAATGCCAACACAATGGGAGTAAAAGCAAGAGTGTCGGGCCAGCGAGAACAGCGTCGGCCCTGCCTGACCGAGATCACTGCAACAGGGGCCAGCGAGTGAACTCCGAGAGATTAGAGGCAGGAATAAGCAGCGTCAGAAACCAGGAACAGCATGAAATTACATAAAAGCACAGGGCAGGATGGGTAGAAATATACACGACTTGCTCCCAAACTCTCTGAGGATCCCCTCTGAGGGGAAAAGCGTAAATTACCTCTGACTGGACGAGACCTCCCACCACTACTCTAACTGCCATAACAAGTGGGACACGTCCGGAGCCCGGGCTGCCGCCCAGACTGCAACGAACACGAGGTGAGAGAACCCAATGTGGGGGTACCTCAAATTTATGCTGGAGAAAACAAAGACCTTGCCCAAAACCACTGCAAGTGATCGCTGTCACCCATCGCAATACCAGCAACCACCCAGGTGATATCGCATTACCGTATTGTCCCGGGAACCACACGATGCAGACAATTCCCAGTTAATTGAGAAGCTCTTCATGAAGCTGCGCACATAAAAGTAGCCACGGTCATGAGGAAATAATGTAGGCCACCACTCATGCATGTGGACCACAGGAGGTGGGCATAAAGAACACCAGTGTTGCAGCAATCGGGAGGCACAACCCAGCATGCTGCCAAAAGCACTTAACTCACGGCTAGTACTACTACACCGGATCAGACCCTCTACCACAACACAACCAGTGTCTGGTGAGGCCACTTCTAACCTGTCAGAAGCTAACACGCAACAGACATGGGGAAAAAGGGCAATATGCAATCAAAGCTGCAATTTGATCAGCGCAAACCATCAGCAGTGTAGTAGGAAGGGGGGTGCGGTGGGTGCGGGCTGCCCCGGGTGTCATCACTGAAAGGGGTGACAAAATGGCAAAAATATGTATTTTAAACACATATTGTTGCCATATTGTCAAGCCGGGGGTGACAAGTCTCTTCACTGGGGGGGTGACAAAAAAGGCAAAAATGTGTGTTTTAAACACATATTTTTGCCATTTTGTCAAGACGGGGGTGACAAAAAAATTTCCCCGCCGGGTACCACCTGACCTTGCTACGCCACTGACCATCAGGGCTACGAAGCGAGGATCAGGAAGCCCTCAGCACAAACGCAACCCCCCCAGAAAACAGGACTAGGGGGAGACATTCACCAAATCCTTACCACAATGCAAGACCCAATAAATAGATGATATCTTAATAGCACACAGTGATTATAGAGAACCAGCCACCCCGCAAACACCGAATGCATTTCTTTTTTGGCCGGCCGCTCCCGCCCACATGTGTACACCACACCAAGTTAAACTAGTTATTGGGGAAGAAGGTCAGGAGTGTGGCAGGGTGGCAGGGGGGCACAAATGGGGAATGTCTCCAGTGCAATTGGGGTGGTAGAGTAGGTGGGGGGGTGTATACAGGGAAAGGTTTCAAAAGATGGTTATTGGCACAGACACAAATAGTATGACTGGCACACCACCAGTGAAAGCCCACAAGATGCCAACACATACTCAGGGATTTAATAATCCACAGAAGCCCTGACAGTAGATGGCCTACCTCGACTGCCATGGCGTAGACAGGTGCCCTGTCTTCAGGAAACATACCTCACTGATAACACAGCATTGAACATGGGTGCCCGTTGGGCGTCCATACGTATAGCATCCTCCTACTCAAGATACACCAGTGGGGTACTGATATTAGTCAGAAGAGGCACCACATTTATACTACTACACATATTCACTGCCACTACATCATAGTCCTTGAAAACCTCAGTGGAACAGTGCTAACACTAGTATACATATGTGGAGCTAACACATACAATCAGGCATTCTTCGCACAAATATTGGCAAAACTACATGAACTAGCACTGGCAGAGATATTATGGAGAGGTGACTACAATACAGGCATTGACCCAGCCATGGACAGATCAATGAGCAATGATAGATACGGCAAGTGAGCGATCAGAGTGCTTAGGGACAATATGGCAGAGCGGGGAATGGTTCACCTCTGGAGGTTGATAAACCTGAGTAGGCGAGAAGGCACATGCTCCTTTATGGCACATAACACATGGTCAAGGTAGATTATTGGATAGCAACACAAGGGATTCGCACATAGACAGATTAAATTCGACCATGCACCCATCCATCTAGTACTGACACTCCCCTCGCACACTCCTCGACAGTTTACAAGGCGCTTCCTGATTGCAGCTATTCTAGATCAAGTGTATAAGGCTGATGTAAGACACGCTATTGTAGACTTCTTTGAGCACAACTCTGGGACAGTCGCTAGTGCTCGAACACTTTGGGAAGCATTTAAAGTAACCCTACGAGGACACTGTATAGGCCATCATGCTGGTATAGAATGGGATATACATCAGCAATTAAACAAGATAGAGAACGAAATCCAGATATTGGAGAAGGAGTATGCCCGGACGACAAATATTGCAATACTCGCTGATATTAGAAATAAAATGACTACCTATCAGGAATACGCAGACAACGAGGTAAAATATCTTACGTGTAGATAAGCTGCACAGAACTATGGGGAAGGTGGTCGCTGAGACCGCTCCCTGGCAGCAAGAATACAAACCTCACACACAAATCGTACAGATCATTGACGCATAAGGTAAGACATATTACAACACACCAGAGATTTGTGGAATATTATACACATTTATATTCTACACAGTTAGCCACCTCGGAGTATGATATTGCTGATTACCTAGATGAAGTTGCCCTAGCTTGGCTCTCTGATGCCCATAGAGATTATGTTATGCAACCCATAACAGAAGACAAAATCAAAGAGGCAATAAAAGCCCTCTCAAACAAAAAAGCCCCCGGACCAGATGGTCTCCAGAGTGAATTTTTATAAAGAATTCAATGACTTATTGTCCCCCCACCTACTCGCTATGTATACGGAGGCTTACGAGGAGGGAATACTTCCCACCTCCCTATGTGAGGCTATATTAATAACACTACTTAAACCAGAGAAAAATCCAGATCACAGCGAATTCTACAGCCCTCTGTCCCTTACAAATACATATGTCAAAATATTAGCAAAATAAATAGCCCTTAGATTACAACCCCTAATGCAGAACTTCATACTACCAGACCAATCTGGATTCATTCCAATGCGCTTGAGAAGTCATAACCAACGTACAATATTCGCACTATTCCATCAATTACATCCGGAACTACCCACAGCTGCTGCTTTATTAGATGTGGCCAAAGCTTTTGATTCAGTGGAATGGACATTTATGTTCACTATCCTCCGTAGATTGGGATTCCCACAAACATTCCTCCACTGGATTGAACCATTGTATATGGAAACATGCGCCATACTTCGTATCAATGGGAACACTGCCAATCAATTAAAGATCCAAAGGGGAACCCTGCAAGGATGCCCATTGTCACCATTATTATTCACATTAGCTCTTGAACCAGTGGCATGTATAATTTGACAAAAGCACGCAAACTCAGTGCTACAGGTCTTCGTACAACCCATTAGCATTTCATCATACGTGGATGACATGGTCTTATACACCCGACATCCAGAGGATAATTTAAATCCACTAATACGGGAATACACACGCCTTGAAAAATACTCTGAATTGAGAGTAAATTGGTCCAAATCAGTGGTATCCCACTGACACCCTGCACACTGCAGGTCCCATTAGACTTCCCACTCCAATGGCAAACAGACCTGGTCAAATACTTGGGCATCTGGATCCACTGGGACCCAGAACAGGTGCTATGAGAGAACTATGGGAAGGCCCTTAAAAAACTAGAAAACAAAGTGGATTTGACTGCGATTGTCACTAGCAGACAGACTAGCACTTAAACAAAAAGTAGTGCTACCGCGATTTGTGTGTCTATTCATAAATATACCTATCGCTCTTTCACAACAGTTTTTCTGGAAACTATGCTAATTTAAAAACACCCTTACATGGGCAGGTCGACAACCTAGAGTCGGGTGGAAAGAGCTCACACGTTCTTACACCCAAGGTGGATTCAGAGCCCCAGATTTGCACCTATATTGCAATTATATTACCTTTGTGCCCAAGCACAACATGCACACTATTTGATACACCCACACAATTATCTTCCACATGTAGCTGAAGAAAGGGATAATGCCCAACTGACTCCATTAGTCGCTCTCATATCACAATCAAGGTATGGCACCACACGATCTGTGATTGACCCAGTACACAGTACTATAGCAACGTGGCATATACTGGCACGCAGGGCGAACAAACTCCAGGTATACATACCCGCCATCCCACTATTGCATCACCCAAAGGTATCAGTGACACAAGAACAAAAATGCAGAAATTACTGGATGAAATGGGTCTGTAAAAATGGGTCTGTAAAAATGGGAGACATGTTTCATAACAGCCATTTTGCAAACTCATCAGATGTGCTGCCAGATGAGACCCACACACCACTGATACTTTTTTGCATACTTTAGACTATGCGCTACGGTCAAAGACATATACCCTACATTCCCTCAAGAACCACCAACTCATAATGCCCTTGGGGTGCTGCTCACAGCGCTCACACGATAACGCCTTATAACCAAACTCTATAACACAGACCAACATGAACAGTATAGGCAAACTGAACAAGAACTAGCAAAATGGAACAATATGCTGTATACACCTCTATCCATAGATGAATGGGACACTGCTGTGCACTCACACAGATGTTGACACCAAACGTATCATCAATTTCAAATTCTTAAACAAACATACTATACACTGGCACAGCTCCACAGGTATGGCCTACTGAATGCGCTGTGGCACCCACAGGCAGATTTTCTACATGTTGCTTGGACATGCCCCCCAGTGAAGAGATACTGGGAGGCGGTGATGAATACCCTAGGAACCCTACTTGCAGAGCCACTTCCGAACTCCCCACAGATTTATCTCTTGGGCCTCAGTAAAATAAAAATAAACACCTAGCTGTAAATTAGCCATAGCCCTCCTATGGCCAAATGGCGTGTTGCTATGAATTGGGGAATCGAATATGCACCAAACATCAAACAGTGGATAACAGACATGACAAACTGTAAGGAACAAATTAAAAAATATTAGGATAGATGATCAGCTATCCATGGAGGAACAGGTTAAGATAGTATCCGGTTTGTGCTTCGGCACTATGAGGATGCTAAGAAAAATCTTCCCCTGGATTCCTTTGTCGGTAAGGAAAACTCCTGTCCAGTCACTCGTGGTGAGTCGGCTAGACTACGGCAACGCGCTGCTGGTGGGGGCCAGGGAGGACTTATTAATGCGCCTACAGGTGGTGCAGAACACCGCAGCCCATCTGGCTTTAAATAAACCAGCACGGACTCCGTCCGCCCCCTTACTGAAGTAGCTCCACTGCCTCCCGGTGTAGAAACAAGCCATTTTCAAGATGCTTGTTGTCGTCTTTAAATCATTACAGGGGAAAGGACCTGTTTATCTGAGCAATAAACTTAGGCGATATCTACCGGCCCGACAACTGAGATCCAGTAATGCCAATCTTCTGTGTTCACAGACGATACAGATGGCAAGACTGGGCGGCAGAGCCTTTTGTCATCTGGCCCAAGACATTGGAACAAATTACCAGCAAATATCAGGGCTTGTAATGAACTACCCAGGTTTAAAAAATTGGTGAAAACATGGCTGTTTTAGTTGGCTGTGTCCCCCTCACCTTCCTTCTCAGCGCCGAGACATCCCTTTGGGGATGATTCGCTTTCGCTCAATAAGTCCACAAAGTAAAGTAAGTAAGTAAAACCTATGCAGAAGAGTTGCTTGCAACCAAACGCCCAAGACAGTTCTTGGGCCCATTTGTACAATCCTTACAATATGAGCAAGCTTTATAGCCAGAAGAATATAACAGATAACGATAATTGTATAACAAATCTCAATATGTATTGTATTTATGACCACTACAACACTTTGTACTGTGCTGAAAAGATCAAATGTACAGCTGTATTAACTTTTGAGTAGATTGTGTAAAACTATGGAACTGTGTTATGTGCCTAACTGTCGATAAAATTCAATTAAAAAAAAGGATGTTTTGGAAGGTGAGCACAATACTGTTACAAGAAAGAAATGGAAGAAATCTGCATAGAACAAAGTATTTAATCATGAGTGGGTGGGGAACATTCATGATGGATGAAAGAGAGAAGACAGTGGGCCTAATTACTCTTGTCAGAGGCTTACCGACCAACATAGTAGGTTTACATTCCAACCGCCTATTATAATGCCGGCGGTCAGAGTCTAACCAACCAGGGAAACCGACTGGGTCCTGATGGGCTCAGAGAGCCTATTAGCCAGTTGGAAGCTGCACCTAATCCCTTAACCCCTTCGATGCTTGTGACGGAACCGTTCCGTCATCAGTCACGGCTCAGCTGTGCTGATGACGGAACGGTTCCGTCACAACCGCACCCTGTTCTGGAATGTCCAGCACAGGGGCGGAATCGGCGCCGCACGGAAGCGGTTAAGGATAGCATTTCTGAAATTGGGATTCTGATGACGGTTTCTGACAGTCTTCCTAAGTCATATTAAAGTGCTTCTCTGCACACCTTCGTTAGACTTAACGTATTTATGAACTTCCTCCTTAGTTGTCAAATGAGCGTGCAGCCCGATCACGTGATCCGCCCTGATTCATGCATAAGTTAACAATTAGATGAATCGGACCATGGTAGCGATCCTTTTACGGGCGCACTGCAAATGCTTTCCATTTCTACTTCTTTTCAAGTTTTAAGAATTAATCAATGTCCTCCTTGAAGTTTTGTCAAATATTAATTCACTTCCAAAGGTCAATCGCACGTGAGATAGTATCTGTTGAATTGCTTCTCATGACTCAGATATGCTCATCCGAGCCTTTTTCTGGTCATGCCACAACAAAAACATCCTCAGAAGTGAAGCAGATGGTACCCAATGCATTTCAAGCCCTAAGCGGCTCTTCTTCAGGGGTTTCACTACAAGTAAAGAACATACAGTAAGTTACAACTTCAAACTCTCATACCTGCATGGTGCGCAACTTATAACTCTATCATTAACCAATTTAAACTCCATACCATGCTCTGCAGTTAGCCCGTAAGCAGCGTTTTCTCTCTAAGATCATGACAGTAATCAGCCCAAACAGTCGCCTGCAAACCCTTTCACGTTACCAACATTTCCCTACACAGCGATTACTCAAACCCACATCATTGCCTACCCAGACACCTTTCTCTAAACCCGATTAACAGCATCCTGTAGACATACCTCCTTATTCCTTCATATTATGTACTGCGACTCACGCTTTTCTGAATAACGGCACTTCCCTACCTAACCTTTGTGTGTTTAAATAGAGTATGACATAAACCCTCCTCTCTTGATAAACCAATCCTAGCGATCTCACACCTGGACTACTGTCCCCGTACCTCCCGCCCCACAATGCACTATTCTAAGCTGCACTCCATCCCGGTTACACTTACCCATTCACAATTCGAGGCTGATTTCAGCTGTTCGAGACAGTCACTGCTCATGCCCAATAAAAAACATTGCCCCGCCCTCCCTTGTGATGTTCTCAATCACGCTACTCTGAGAAGGATGCAAATCATAAATGTCCTCCTTGAAATTTTGTCAAATATTCATTTATTTCCAAAGTTCAATCACACGTGATACAGTATTTGTTGAATTGCTTCTCTTGCCTCAGATATGCTCATCCGAGCCTTGTCAGCCTTTTCAACATCGAAAGGCTATCGGAGAGTGACTTTGGGGGCCCCTAGCAGGCCCCCTTCTCCCCGGGCTCTATGTTTGAGGCCCTATTCACTTCCCTGCACTGTGTGGCAGGCACCATAAGGTGCCTGTCACACGGTGCAGGGGTGAGCAAAACTCTCCCTTTTACAAAGGGAGCTGGTGCTGCGGGCAGTTTCGGACAACCCCAAAAGCTCCCATTGTAAAATGGAAGTTTGCGACTGCACATGGTCCTAATTCGGTATGAGGAACTGCCAACCTATTGTCAGTCGGTTCACTCATCGAAACGGTGTCCAACATCATTATGAGGGCCTATATGCCTGTGTCGTTACATAAGTTTGTAGAGCTTCAAGATGTATTTAGTTTTGGTATAACTGATATTTTGATTATGAGATGGGAGAGATATGTAGCTACAGGAAGAGTCAAATCAAATCAAATCAAAAATAGTGTTATTCGATTTAAGAACTAAATCATAAAAGCACAGTTTCAAACATTCATTTAAATACATTCCTAAAAAACATTTTTCAGGGAAAAAAATACATTGATCGTTAAAAATAAGTAAACAAATAATCAGGGTTCAGATACCCCTATAGATTTTCTGTAATTAATAACACTTTTCAAATAAGAAGCAACAGATAACATGGTCAACTCATCATCTAGAATTTGTAACACTAGGAACGCTGTGCGACATTGTCTCAAGCCCCTCTTTTTTAAAATTGGTTTAAAAAAAAATTCTTGGGTACAAATAGAACTTACAGAATAAAGTAATATGCAATGTAGATTGTTGCAATATGGCATCACACAGGCATACACTCACATTTTTGGACCAATCATTAGTTCTAGGGAAGATTATAAGTCTGTCAAAGGACCCCAAATGAAATCGAGTTAAGAGCATCCTATCATAGCTCCCCGGTAAAACAAACTAAATATGGCTGCGTGACATAACATGATAGCATTAGTTGATTGTCCACTACTGTAGGTTTAAAAATCTCCAGTCTAATGGTTTGTAAATGTGCTAGACAAATTGCTTTTAATTCCTTTCTAGAAATTGCACCAATACTGTTAGGACTTTCAAAATATCCAGGGTGGCCGATGTCACTCATTAACTTTTTTATATAATTCAACCACAGGATAGCTGTCACCCTAGACATCCCCAAGCAGTCCCTGACAATGTCCAGATTAAAATTAGTATCCTCAGAGGCCCATACCTGGTGCCACAATAACAACGGTTCAATTTTAATCATGTCTGTAATATACGACAGGCCCAGTTCTGAATGACAGATAAAATTGGTTGTGCTTTTAGGGGCAGCCCATAAATATTTGGTAAATGCATTTTCTATTAGTTGAATCGATTGCACATCCGTGTAACCCCAAATGCCTGCCCGTGCATTACTGTGGATAAGCACTTAGCTTTATATTTTAGTATTAACCCTGGCACCGGTCTTCTGCCCAGTCTTCTAGAACAGCAGTTCCCAAACTTTTGACTCCTGAGGACCCCCACTGAATCACTACTGGAAGCCGGGGACCCCCAAGCAAGTTGTACAATTTCAATTAAAAAAAATTAAAACAGTAATTCGCAAAAAATACACAAACAAGTACACACCAAACAAATACTTGCATTATTAAAGCTTTTATTATTTACAGTGTGTGTTAATTTGGTAATGCGAAGATCTGACCGTCGCCACATTGGTTTTGCACTCTCTTCAGTGCTCTTTGGGCAAGATAATCCGCAAGTTCATGCATATAAACTGACTGCCAATGCATTTGTTTTAAAAAAATGGGTGGCACTCGGGAACACCACCACATTACTCGGGGACACCAGCACATCACTCGGGGACACCACCACATCACTCAGGAACACCACCACATCACTCAGGGACACCACCACATCACTCGAGGACACCACCACATCACTCAGGGACACCACCAAATCACTCAGGGACACCACCACATCACTCAGGGACACCACCACAACACTCGGGGACAACACCACATCACTCGGGGACACCACCACATCACTCGGGGACACCATCACATCGCTCAGGAACACCACCACATCACTCAGGGACACCACATCACTCAGGGACACCACATCACTCAGGGACACCACCACATCACTTAGGGACACCACCACATCACTCGGGGACACCACCACATCACTCGGGGACACCACCACATCACTGGGGGACACCACCACATCACAATGGGGGACACCACCACATCACTCTGGGGGACACCACCACATCACTCAGCCCAACCACATCATCACTCAGCACCAAAACAGCACTGTCCTTTTTGCTACCAACAAGCATTGCCATAGCAAATAGGACTCGCATTAGGAAAGTGTAAGCTATTGGCTTTGTGAATAACAATGCTATTAATTTATATATTTTCAAAGCAAACACATATTAAAAAAATGTGTCATTTACAATACCAATAGCTCACAATTTCCTAATGCGAGACCTATTGCATTGTAAACGCTTGTTTAAATGATTCTTATGCTGCGTGTGTCAGACTGGCCTGTAGGGAAACCCGCAGATAGAGAGACAGAACCGTGCTCATAGTTGTTGAATGTCACTCCTAATTACAGACTTGATGCTTCTCACCGCGCTCGTGTATTTTCTTCATGATAAACCCACGTGTAAATGTGCAATAATGATCATTAACTAATTTTCTGTGGGCACGTTTAGTGTCGCTCCCGGGTACTGCACCGGGGACACTTGGGAGATATCATGCTTTCCCACGTGTGGTGTAAGCATCTTGTTCCACAGGCTTGCTCTCAGTCCTATTACTGAATGTTGCATTTTTTAAAGAGAGAGAAGGTATGTAAAGCGCTCGGATACCTACAGGTAAAGCTAGCGATATATAACACTTTTAAAATTAAAATAAAATTAGGGCACAGGGAAGTCCCCACCACAACGTTTATGAAAGTGCTATTCTTAACCTCTGACTCTGACTCTCAGCTGGATCAAACTGAGGAATGTGAAGAAAGTGGTTGTCTGTGGAAACTGCTACAGCGCATCAATCCTGAAGCCATGAAATCCTAGGCCTTCGTTATATTAATTTATAGTGAAGTGTGTAGCAGATGAAAAGACAAGAAGTAAAGGGAAAGGGTCATCAATAAACAAGATTGTATCTGGAAATATACAGTCACTACTGGGTATAGTTTAAGAAGCTTTTGCAGTCAGCGAAAGGAAAGGAAAAGACTAAAATGCATGAATCATTTCAACTTCAGGGCAGTTGTGACAAGCGCACTTATTTACAAATATAATTACTTATCTGGTATGCTGTAGTCCTGAGTGGATGCGTCACAGATTTTGGGCTGCTTTCAAATATACCCACACAAACACGCACACATAAACACGCACACACAAACACGCACACACAAAATAAACACTTACATACAGTTCCAGCCTCCAATGCCCTTCTATCTCGCCACGCAGCTGCTTTCAGGGCAAATGGGGACAGATAGCAAAATGCCCTGTGCCTGGTCACAAACAGTACAGGAAACGCAATAAGGGCAATCACCCTTCAGCTTGCACCTATAGCTGAAGGGTGATTAGCCAGATTTCACTGCTGTCTTGCTGCCCAGGCCCCAGGCGCCAGCAACATTCACACCTCTCTACAGTACTGTGCGCCTGGGAGCCAGATTGTATTGCAGTCTTGCTGCCTGGCGCCAAGTACATTCACACCTCATAAACCTTTTGTTTTTTTTACCGACGTTAGGCACTCAAGTCCTGCGGACCCCCTGGGAATGTGTCACGGACCCCTGGGGGTCCGCGGACCACACTTTGGGAAACGCTGTTCTAGAACGTTGGACAGTGCACCAATTGTCCTAATAAACATCAGTTTTCTCACCCGCACAGCTGGTACTCAAGTCCCACAATAGTCAAATTGGATACCTAAATATGGGAAACTACTAATACATTCCACTTTGGTATTTTCAATGAGAATATCACGACACCAAGCACTGTTTTTACCACATTTAATTATGTAGGTCTTTGATATATTCACTTTCAGTCCCCTTGAACCCATGAACATTGTAAAACTGGTTAACAGGAAGAGTCAAATGGGAGTTGATCAGTCTTCCTAAAGAGGGCCATTTTGGGTCAAACACTTACTAAAAGACATTTAAAAGTCAGGTTTTTCATGTTGAGGGAGCAAGATGGCATCTGAGTGAGATCGCTGTTCTGCCCGCCCCCCCTGCCACCCAACCAGGCCGTTGTTCAGCCATGACATAGTATGCAGGGTTGATCCTGTCCCAGCGCTAGGACTTCAGAAGCTGAGTACACATTTGAATCCGTGGCTGGAGGATTGAAGCGGTCTGTACTCGGCGGAGTGCTTTGGGTCAGCTGTTGCTTTCCGTGGCAGCGGCTGATGGTATGCGGTTGTCAATTCTGTCAAATTTGAGGTAATTTCCATCTTTGTCGTCTAGCTTGTAAAACATCCCGGCTGAAGATATGACAGGGCGAGGCAGCAAAAGTGTCAAGCTGCGTCCTGTACCGCTAGTGGCTCCTGCTTCAAAGGCAATCCAGCCCTGGTGTGTGGCTGCAGTAGAGAGCAAAACCCGAGGGAAGAAAGGAGACATTCAATCCAGTAAGAACAAAACAGATTAGTCAGAAAACTACTGCAGTGCAATTTCCGGGAAACTGAATGGTCTCAATCCTTAATGGTTAATCTATTCTCTTCCGTTGGGACTGGTGGCTTGAATTCCAGCAGTGACCAGGTGGAAACAGAAGCTCAGCTGGTGTTGTGAGGTGGCAATACTGTTTAGGGACAGAACAACCTGATATCAGCTTCCCTTTTGGCTAAAAGTAGAGATACAGGAGCTATGTTAGAAGCAGACGCTGATGTCTTGTTGCTGCAAAATGAGGTGACTATTTTTAAAGTGTCAAAGACAGAGAATGTGACAGGCAACAGTCTAGAGGAGGCGCCTGGGGCGGTCTCCGTAACCTGGGCTGTAGAGGCAGACAGGAAAGGGCAGATCTAACTTCCAGGGACCTCCATTTTCAGTCAGATAAAGCCACTGAGGATAACAAGGGAAAGGGGCCTAAGGACATGGATACGTCCCCAGATACAATGGAGAAATTCTACTCTCTCACGGATGAGTCCGATATCTCTGATGCTAGTATCTTGGTGACAAGCGGGGGTAGGGGCCTCAAAGTGGAGTAGTAGTAGTGGCCACGAAGATTCAACATGCTCGACAAATACAATTGTTGACAAGATCTACAAGCAAGTACTTTAACTACCGAAATTCTCATCTCTAGCCCATGCCAGGGTTGAACTTAGGCAGGTGACAGTGCCTATCTGAACTTTTTCCATTGAAAACACCCATTATAATGACGGTGTTTTCACGTGGTGCCATCGCAATGCGCCTTTCACATCCCAGGCGGCTTTACAACGCATGGTTTCATAACGCATGCTACAGCTGCGCGTTGACATTTACATCACTAGCGATTACATCGCTAGCGCAAGTGCAAATGACATGACAGATGCGGTGCAAGTGCACAACGTTTAGCTATTCTAGCTATGTTGCCACGCTTGCGTTTTTATGTGTGCACAGACTCTAGCTAAGGTTAATTATAGAATTAACACACTTTAGCTATTAATTATATGCGTTTTATGGTCTGGATGCCTGTTCCTTTGTGTTAATGAGGCTAGTGGTACCTCTGCAATGGCACGCATTTGGCTGTAGGGCTTTGTGTAAAAACGGCAGATCTATTTAGTGTTCAGAATGTGTGTCTACCCACTTAGGGCGAGATGTAGGTGGCTAAATACCGGTCCCTAGTGCCGAAATTCTGTAAATTTCAGCATTACCGACCGGTATTTCGCAATGTGCGATGTAGGTATTACCGAACGGCATTGGTAATAAAGAATCGGTAAAAATAGGGGAAACCAGTTACAGACTCCTTATTTACCAATTGGTAGACAAAAATACTGAATGGGTAAATAAGGAATCGGTAAAAAATTGCACATGCAATGTACCAGAAATCGGTAATACCGAATTTGCTAAAAATTGGTATTTAAGAATCGGTAATTAGCACTGACTCAAAGCAGGTGGTAATCAGGTGCACTGCATATAAACAGCCTCAAAATACAACAGTGTGAACACAATGGCGGCCTTCTACGTGATAGCAAGGCGTCTACATTCGTGAGCAGCAGGAGTGAGGATCTGGAGATGGGAGGAGCGTGTGTACAGACTGCATGTTACACTGTTCCAACTGACTGAGGCTAAAATCCATGAGAGGTACAGACTACCACCAAACACCATCCTGGACCTGAAATGGGACCTGCACCCACTCCTGGAGCACCAGACACCAAGGGCTCACACAAAACCCACTCATGTACAGGTGCTCTGTAGCCTGTACCTACTGGCATCTGGCAGTTACCAGGGTGTGAGAGCTGCGGCAGGTGGTGTGTCACAGAGTTGCCTGTCCCGTTTCTTCAACTCCTTTTTGGATGCCATGATGCAGAGAATGCATCACTACATATGCTTCCCCAGCACACAGGCGGAACTGCAGAAGACAAAGCTGGATTTCTACCAAAAGGCACAGTTCCCACATGTAATAGGGTGCATTGATGGGACCCACATTCCAATTTGCCCACCTGCAGCTACAGAATACATATACTGCAACCGTAAATCCATGCATTTGATATGTGATGCAGACTATATTATTACTGACATTGTGGCCAAATTTCAAGGAAGTACCCATGACTCCTACATATTCAGCAACAGTGGGATCTGCACACGTCTGGCTGCTGGTGAATTGGGAGAGGGATACCTGCTAGGTATATCAATTAATCAAAAACACCTTTATTCGATTCATAGAATCATAAAAGAACAAACAGTGTTAAAAATACATTATATCAATCTAGTACAATAATCCCAAGGACTCCTACATTTAAAAACCGCCTAAGTGGATTTTGCAAACTATTACAAATATATTCACACAAGTTTAAGGATCTTTACTACAGTGGAGGATACGAAAGGCATATTTGCTAAAGTAAAACTACAATATGTAGATAAAATACTAAAGTGCTTTAGTGTCTAAATACAATTTTGGAAAGTAAATACTTGACCCTTTAACCTTAATATTGAAATCAGTTAAAGAAATAGATAAAAATCTACTTTTCATCGAGTACTTCCATACAAAGGGCAATGTGCAAGTGCAGGTAAATCAATGTGACACACCCTGACGTATACCTTGGATGAATGTATTGGTGACTCAAATTAATGGCACTTTCTTTCCCATTTAGGTGACAGCACATAGGCAGTGCAGTCTTTTATCCTAACTCCATACCTCAACCCATCCACCCCAAGTGAGAGGAGATACAATGTGGCACATAAAAGCAGGCGCAACGTTGTGAAGCGCACCTTTGGACTACTAAAAATCAGGTTCTTTCGCCAGCACAAAAGTGGAGGTGCATGTCAGTACCGCCCCATCATCTGCTGCAAAATAAAAGCAACATGTGCAATGCTGCATGACCTTGCCACAAAGAAAGGAACAGTAGTGGAACTAACTGACTCTGAGGACGAGGGTGTGGACTGTCCACAGCCAGAGCACAGTGCAGCAGGTGTGGCAGCAGCACCGGATGGGAGACACAGATGGGCTGAGATAACACGCAACTATTTCTGAGTCAGTAAGGAGACATAGACAGTTACTGTATTTGAGTGATGGTGTTTAATGATCATAGCACACCACCAAGATCAAAAGCAGTGTGCATACAAACATGGGTTACGCCACCCATTTCAGTGCAACCAGTTGATGGCTGGCTCTACTTAATGCGACCACGCAGTGCACTGCCACGTTCCTTTGCCCCACTGTCCGCACTGCCAAACTGTCCAGAGCCAGCGCTGTGGCGTTTGCTGCACCTCCTGGACTCTGTGGGAGGGGTGTGAGATGCTACTACTGCTAGTAGCCTCTTCACTCCCCCCCCCATCACCAGTAGTGGCCACTTTGTCTGTTTGGAGCACTTCAAGTGCAGTGGTCACTGTGACCAGCCCCCTAGCCACATCACGACTGCAGCGTGCCATCTCCTCCTGCATGGCCACCGAGCGTCTGCACATGAGAGAGGTTGCACTAAACAGGTGGTGTAATTATCAAGTTTCTGCCTCTCCCTGCGCCTTGACAGACGGTCCTCGTCTCACTGCAGCCTCACACCCTTTGCCACATCACTCATGCCCTCAGCCATGGTGGTGTTCATGGCACTGATGCCCTTCTCCATGTGGTGCATGTGGGCATTCATGTGTGCCATCTCCCGCTGCACTGACCTTATTGATCTTCCTTGCAGGTGCTGGACCTTCAGCATGTTACCTTCAAGCCCAGCAAACACACTGTCATCTTCGCCCTGGAAGTGAGGACTAGCTGCCCTTGCCCTGCGGCATCTGGAAGTTGTGTGGGCGTGATCTGGGGGGGAATGTGATCCTGCCCTGTTGGAATCCTCAGCCACTGTGGACTGTTGGCCCCCTGTGCTGTCCTCCTCGGACACCTCCCTCCATCTGCTGGAGGGTGGCCACTGCATGCCTCCTGCCTGTCGGTGGTGGTGGTGTTGATGGTGGCGGTGATGGTGGCGGTGGTGCTGGTGGGGTGGTGTGCCCAGCAGGTGACTGGACCTCCTCCTCTTGTCTCCTCTCTGTCTTGGGTGCCTTTCCACTGCTCCCCTCAGCAGCCCTGCGAGATGGCTCGCCTGTGAAGACAGAATGTACATATGCTCACTTATCTGGCAGCGGTGCATTGTAATAAATGTAATGCCTGCCAATCACACTGCTTGCTAATTGCTAATTGGTGTCACATGCCTTTGGGTTTGGTGGACTGACTGGTCTGACATGTGTTACTGCTGACTACATCTCCCATAATGCATTACAGGATATGAGTAAAACATGTATTGGAGTGCGAGTCCCTATGCCTCTCTGGGGATTGGGGGTAGGGAGGGGGTGCAGGGACTCCATCTCGCTGAATTTCTGTTTTCTTTTCCTTTCACCTGCCTCCTTCTCCCTCTCCTGGTTTGCCATTTTGCTAGATTTCTGTTGCAAAACGAAGCTGAGTTGCACCTGGCTTCTCTGCTCTGCTCCCTGCCTCAAGTCAGCTCCAAGTCAGTGCAGCTGCTTGGGTGTGGCCACTGCCTATTTGGGAGGTAATTGGGATGCACAGGATTGGCCGATTTCACAATTACTGATTTTTTAAATGACTGATTCGGTATTTACCGATTCGGTATTGGGGATTCGGTGTTTATGATTCGGTATTTCTTTTTTACCAATCCATTCCGAATTGCTATTTTTTAGCGATTTATACCGAATCAGTAATTTTTACCGATTCATTATGTACATTGGAAATACAGAGTCCTTAATAATGAATTGGTAAAATTTGCTATTAAGGACTTCGATTTTTCTGGATTACCTACATCTAGCCCTTAATATTTAGACTGCGACATTGTTGCTGATAGGGTATGTCCGAATCAGTCAACAGTTCAAAGCAGAAGCGTCAACAGCGTAACAATGTTTTCTTTGAAAACAATGGAGCTTCCCCGCATCTATATCATCGCGCATTTACTTCTTGATGCTTTTGCGGTGCCTTGTTGTTTGCAGTGGTATAATTACTAGCAGGTCAGGTCAGCCTAGCTGCCAGAGGGCTAATTCTTGTTAAGGACAAGTGCTGGTATAGATGATCAATTTGTACTTTATGCACTTCCACGTTTTTAATCAGGATGGCCCGAACCCTGGGATGAATGGCCTGGTGTTGTTTTTCCACTGCATGTTGCACCAATAATGCACTTCAGTTTATCCCTGGGTAGGGCGCCCCGTTTTATGGAGATGTTAATTTTTTTTTGCTCCACCAATTTTTCAGCGATCAAATCGTTAGTTTTTACATGGAGAGGTCCACACACACAGTAGTTCCCTTCAGTGCCAGGGACTACCTTGACAAGGTGTGCTCTTTGATAGTCAAAAAGCATGACAAAACAAAATAAGTACTGACAATGCGAAAAGGCTGCCAGACACTGCCTGACCCATTGACTTTACCAATGCTTGCTTGGATGTGACTGTTTTAAATAATTGGGTCCAGCTATTCTCATTCCATCCGGAACAGTTGTGCATTTTATTTGTGAAAATACTGGAAAGGGATGCTGCCCTTATCAGAAGTCACATTTCTTTTATCATCACTGGAAATGGAATGGAAAGAACCAAGATGGCCGCCTGGTAGGAGCTCTGGTCCGGAGCTCCGAGTGCTGGGGACCCCTCTCCTGGAATCACCCCCGTTGGCACGCACCACCGCCGGCGGGAAAAGGAAGAACAGGACCATAACGAGTAACTGGAGTTATTTCAAGTAACTGGATTCAAAAGTAACTGGATTACTGCCGAAATACACGTACCTGCAGCAGAGAAGGTTGGACCCTCTGCAGCCTCGGCGAAACACAGGACGGCAGGACAGGAGCCGAGCTAAGAACGCGACCGGAATATTGCTTGCTGAGGAGCTTCCAGACAGAAAACGTCATCTCAGTGCCCTCTTGACAGCGGAGCTACCCTGCTGGCCCGTGGACACCGCCGGCAACTGATCTGGGTCACTGGAACCGCCGGGACGAGTGACAGGCGGACGGGACGGGAGCTGGCGGTGACGGCTCTGGCTGACAGATCCCAATTCATTCGGCACCCAGAGCGGCTCCGACGTGCCCCCGCAGGAGTGCTTGGGTCAGCGTCTTGGTCTGCCAATGTATGGCGGTCTTGGAACCGTGAGTAGACGGTTGCTGCCGAAGTGACGGGGGATAGCGGCAAGAACTGGTAATATCTGACCGGCGGGAAGCGGGAGGCAAGCGGGGGGCATGATGCGCCGCTTCAGGACCGGCAGCTGAAGTAGTGGAACCCAGAGGTCGGGAAGGATCCGGAGAAACGTTCGATCCACAACTTGAGCCTGCACCGCATGTGACGGGAGCGGGCGGCGACCGGCGACCAGAGCTGGGACACCACCACACAAGGAGCAACTTGTGTGGAGCCTGAAGCGAGCGGGACTCGGGGGCACAACGGACAACGGACAACTAGCAAGGTGGTGACCGGAGATTGCAGCGCTGCACGGTGGAGGTGCCTGAGCCCCGAGATGGTTGGGGAAACAAATCATATCAAAACACACGACAACACGACGCTACACAGGGGATCCACAGGGAAGGAGTGGAGAAACAGGCAATCTAGTCTCATCTGGTCTCATGTTTATTATAAAAAGCGACGACTATCGGATGTGAAAGGGCTGCAACACAGCTGATCCAGGCTTGCACGCACTTCAACCTGCCAGCAAGCGCAGCACATTTTTAGCTTCGTTCCAGGTGTTATCATTGTCTACACTTCCAATAAATGCTGCACCTTTGCGCCACTTTACTGGCAACATCATAATACAGGCTGAGAAGATCTACAAGAAGGTATTGTACACTTTTTCCTTCCTCCCTTTGTTCAAAATGGCTGGGGCCATAAAGCTGTAGTAATAAATCTCCCTCCTTTACCTTCGACGCCCACAAGGCTCCCCAGCTTGACTCCTCCACACAAGACAAGACCATAAAAAAAAAACAGAGATAAGACTCCCTCCCAACAAGTCAGAGCTGGGCTTGCTCAAATAGAAACTGAAATAGCCCTTCCTTGGTCTTAAAGCAACAACTGACAGAGGACTATCGGATATATCCCCCCTATTTGCCGGCCATATTTGACTAATATTTCACCTTCTTCGGCGGCCATCATGGACTAGTCACTCTCACTGCTTGTCCAGCCCCTAAGAACTGACTATTTACGAAGCCGGGGACCCCCAAGCAAGTTGTACAATTTCAATTTAAAAAAATTAAAACAGTAATTCGCAAAAAATACACAAACAAGTACACACCAAACAAATACTTGCATTATTAAAGCTTTTATTATTTACAGTGTGTGTTAATTTGGTAATGCGAAGATCTGACCGTCGCCACATTGGTTTTGCACTCTCTTCAGTGCTCTTTGGGCAAGATAATCCGCAAGTTCATGCATATAAACTGACTGCCAATGCATTTGTTTTAAAAAAATGGGTGGCACTCGGGAACACCACCACATTACTCGGGGACACCAGCACATCTCTCGGGGACACCACCACATCACTCAGGAACACCACCACATCACTCAGGGACACCACCACATCACTCGAGGACACCACCACATCACTCAGGGACACCACCAAATCACTCAGGGACACCACCACATCACTCAGGGACACCACCACAACACTCGGGGACAACACCACATCACTCGGGGACACCACCACATCACTCGGGGACACCATCACATCGCTCAGGAACACCACCACATCACTCAGGGACACCACATCACTCAGGGACACCACATCACTCAGGGACACCACCACATCACTTAGGGACACCACCACATCACTCGGGGACACCACCACATCACTCGGGGACACCACCACATCACTGGGGGACACCACCACATCACAATGGGGGACACCACCACATCACTCTGGGGGACACCACCACATCACTCAGCCCAACCACATCATCACTCAGCACCAAAACAGCACTGTCCTTTCTTGCTACCAACAAGCATTGCCATAGCAAATAGGACTCGCATTAGGAAAGTGTAAGCTATTGGCTTTGTGAATAACAATGCTATTAATTTATATATTTTCAAAGCAAACACATATTAAAAAAATGTGTCATTTACAATACCAATAGCTCACAATTTCCTAATGCGAGACCTATTGCATTGTAAACGCTTGTTTAAATGATTCTTATGCTGCGTGTGTCAGACTGGCCTGTAGGGAAACCCGCAGATAGAGAGACAGAACCGTGCTCATAGTTGTTGAATGTCACTCCTAATTACAGACTTGATGCTTCTCACCGCGCTCGTGTATTTTCTTCATGATAAACCCACGTGTAAATGTGCAATAATGATCATTAACTAATTTTCTGTGGGCACGTTTAGTGTCGCTCCCGGGTACTGCACCGGGGACACTTGGGAGATATCATGCTTTCCCACGTGTGGTGTAAGCATCTTGTTCCACAGGCTTGCTCTCAGTCCTATTACTGAATGTTGCATTTTTTAAAGAGAGAGAAGGTATGTAAAGCGCTCGGATACCTACAGGTAAAGCTAGCGATATATAACACTTTTAAAATTAAAATAAAATTAGGGCACAGGGAAGTCCCCACCACAACGTTTATGAAAGTGCTATTCTTAACCTCTGACTCTGACTCTCAGCTGGATCAAACTGAGGAATGTGAAGAAAGTGGTTGTCTGTGGAAACTGCTACAGCGCATCAATCCTGAAGCCATGAAATCCTAGGCCTTCGTTATATTAATTTATAGTGAAGTGTGTAGCAGATGAAAAGACAAGAAGTAAAGGGAAAGGGTCATCAATAAACAAGATTGTATCTGGAAATATACAGTCACTACTGGGTATAGTTTAAGAAGCTTTTGCAGTCAGCGAAAGGAAAGGAAAAGACTAAAATGCATGAATCATTTCAACTTCAGGGCAGTTGTGACAAGCGCACTTATTTACAAATATAATTACTTATCTGGTATGCTGTAGTCCTGAGTGGATGCGTCACAGATTTTGGGCTGCTTTCAAATATACCCACACAAACACGCACACATAAACACGCACACACAAACACGCACACACAAAATAAACACTTACATACAGTTCCAGCCTCCAATGCCCTTCTATCTCGCCACGCAGCTGCTTTCAGGGCAAATGGGGACAGATAGCAAAATGCCCTGTGCCTGGTCACAAACAGTACAGGAAACGCAATAAGGGCAATCACCCTTCAGCTTGCACCTATAGCTGAAGGGTGATTAGCCAGATTTCACTGCTGTCTTGCTGCCCAGGCCCCAGGCGCCAGCAACATTCACACCTCTCTACAGTACTGTGCGCCTGGGAGCCAGATTGTATTGCAGTCTTGCTGCCTGGCGCCAAGTACATTCACACCTCATAAACCTTTTGTTTTTTTTACCGACGTTAGGCACTCAAGTCCTGCGGACCCCCTGGGAATGTGTCACGGACCCCTGGGGGTCCGCGGACCACACTTTGGGAAACGCTGTTCTAGAACGTTGGACAGTGCACCAATTGTCCTAATAAACATCAGTTTTCTCACCCGCACAGCTGGTACTCAAGTCCCACAATAGTCAAATTGGATACCTAAATATGGGAAACTACTAATACATTCCACTTTGGTATTTTCAATGAGAATATCACGACACCAAGCACTGTTTTTACCACATTTAATTATGTAGGTCTTTGATATATTCACTTTCAGTCCCCTTGAACCCATGAACATTGTAAAACTGGTTAACAGGAAGAGTCAAATGGGAGTTGATCAGTCTTCCTAAAGAGGGCCATTTTGGGTCAAACACTTACTAAAAGACATTTAAAAGTCAGGTTTTTCATGTTGAGGGAGCAAGATGGCATCTGAGTGAGATCGCTGTTCTGCCCGCCCCCCCTGCCACCCAACCAGGCCGTTGTTCAGCCATGACATAGTATGCGGGGTTGATCCTGTCCCAGCGCTAGGACTTCAGAAGCTGAGTACACATTTGAATCGGTGGCTGGAGGATTGAAGCGGTCTGTACTCGGCGGAGTGCTTTGGGTCAGCTGTTGCTTTCCGTGGCAGCGGCTGATGGTATGCGGTTGTCAATTCTGTCAAATTTGAGGTAATTTCCATCTTTGTCGTCTAGCTTGTAAAACATCCCGGCTGAAGATATGACAGGGCGAGGCAGCAAAAGTGTCAAGCTGCGTCCTGTACCGCTAGTGGCTCCTGCTTCAAAGGCAATCCAGCCCTGGTGTGTGGCTGCAGTAGAGAGCAAAACCCGAGGGAAGAAAGGAGACATTCAATCCAGTAAGAACAAAACAGATTAGTCAGAAAACTACTGCAGTGCAATTTCCGGGAAACTGAATGGTCTCAATCCTTAATGGTTAATCTATTCTCTTCCGTTGGGACTGGTGGCTTGAATTCCAGCAGTGACCAGGTGGAAACAGAAGCTCAGCTGGTGTTGTGAGGTGGCAATACTGTTTAGGGACAGAACAACCTGATATCAGCTTCCCTTTTGGCTAAAAGTAGAGATACAGGAGCTATGTTAGAAGCAGACGCTGATGTCTTGTTGCTGCAAAATGAGGTGACTATTTTTAAAGTGTCAAAGACAGAGAATGTGACAGGCAACAGTCTAGAGGAGGCGCCTGGGGCGGTCTCCGTAACCTGGGCTGTAGAGGCAGACAGGAAAGGGCAGATCTAACTTCCAGGGACCTCCATTTTCAGTCAGATAAAGCCACTGAGGATAACAAGGGAAAGGGGCCTAAGGACATGGATACGTCCCCAGATACAATGGAGAAATTCTACTCTCTCACGGATGAGTCCGATATCTCTGATGCTAGTATCTTGGTGACAAGCGGGGGTAGGGGCCTCAAAGTGGAGTAGTAGTAGTGGCCACGAAGATTCAACATGCTCGACAAATACAATTGTTGACAAGATCTACAAGCAAGTACTTTAACTACCGAAATTCTCATCTCTAGCCCATGCCAGGGTTGAACTTAGGCAGGTGACAGTGCCTATCTGAACTTTTTCCATTGAAAACACCCATTATAATGACGGTGTTTTCACGTGGTGCCATCGCAATGCGCCTTTCACATCCCAGGCGGCTTTACAACGCATGGTTTCATAACGCATGCTACAGCTGCGCGTTGACATTTACATCACTAGCGATTACATCGCTAGCGCAAGTGCAAATGACATGACAGATGCGGTGCAAGTGCACAACGTTTAGCTATTCTAGCTATGTTGCCACGCTTGCGTTTTTATGTGTGCACAGACTCTAGCTAAGGTTAATTATAGAATTAACACACTTTAGCTATTAATTATATGCGTTTTATGGTCTGGATGCCTGTTCCTTTGTGTTAATGAGGCTAGTGGTACCTCTGCAATGGCA
This sequence comes from Lissotriton helveticus, assembly GCF_964261635.1. Taxonomy (NCBI): domain Eukaryota; kingdom Metazoa; phylum Chordata; class Amphibia; order Caudata; family Salamandridae; genus Lissotriton; species Lissotriton helveticus. Next base: position 1,447,354,262 of record NC_136061.1, on the reverse strand, counting down.
CGCATTTGGCTGTAGGGCTTTGTGTAAAAACGGCAGATCTATTTAGTGTTCAGAATGTGTGTCTACCCACTTAGGGCGAGATGTAGGTGGCTAAATACCGGTCCCTAGTGCCGAAATTTTGTAAATTTCAGCATTACCGACCGGTATTTCGCAATGTGCGATGTAGGTATTACCGAACGGCATTGGTAATAAAGAATCGGTAAAAATAGGGGAAACCAGTTACAGACTCCTTATTTACCAATTGGTAGACAAAAATACTGAATGGGTAAATAAGGAATCGGTAAAAAATTGCACATGCAATGTACCAGAAATCGGTAATACCGAATTTGCTAAAAATTGGTATTTAAGAATCGGTAATTAGCACTGACTCAAAGCAGGTGGTAATCAGGTGCACTGCATATAAACAGCCTCAAAATACAACAGTGTGAACACAATGGCGGCCTTCTACGTGATAGCAAGGCGTCTACATTCGTGAGCAGCAGGAGTGAGGATCTGGAGATGGGAGGAGCGTGTGTACAGACTGCATGTTACACTGTTCCAACTGACTGAGGCTAAAATCCATGAGAGGTACAGACTACCACCAAACACCATCCTGGACCTGAAATGGGACCTGCACCCACTCCTGGAGCACCAGACACCAAGGGCTCACACAAAACCCACTCATGTACAGGTGCTCTGTAGCCTGTACCTACTGGCATCTGGCAGTTACCAGGGTGTGAGAGCTGCGGCAGGTGGTGTGTCACAGAGTTGCCTGTCCCGTTTCTTCAACTCCTTTTTGGATGCCATGATGCAGAGAATGCATCACTACATATGCTTCCCCAGCACACAGGCGGAACTGCAGAAGACAAAGCTGGATTTCTACCAAAAGGCACAGTTCCCACATGTAATAGGGTGCATTGATGGGACCCACATTCCAATTTGCCCACCTGCAGCTACAGAATACATATACTGCAACCGTAAATCCATGCATTTGATATGTGATGCAGACTATATTATTACTGACATTGTGGCCAAATTTCAAGGAAGTACCCATGACTCCTACATATTCAGCAACAGTGGGATCTGCACACGTCTGGCTGCTGGTGAATTGGGAGAGGGATACCTGCTAGGTATATCAATTAATCAAAAACACCTTTATTCGATTCATAGAATCATAAAAGAACAAACAGTGTCAAAAATACATTATATCAATCTAGTACAATAATCCCAAGGACTCCTACATTTAAAAACCGCCTAAGTGGATTTTGCAAACTATTACAAATATATTCACACAAGTTTAAGGATCTTTACTACAGTGGAGGATACGAAAGGCATATTTGCTAAAGTAAAACTACAATATGTAGATAAAATACTAAAGTGCTTTAGTGTCTAAATACAATTTTGGAAAGTAAATACTTGACCCTTTAACCTTAATATTGAAATCAGTTAAAGAAATAGATAAAAATCTACTTTTCATCGAGTACTTCCATACAAAGGGCAATGTGCAAGTGCAGGTAAATCAATGTGACACACCCTGACGTATACCTTGGATGAATGTATTGGTGACTCAAATTAATGGCACTTTCTTTCCCATTTAGGTGACAGCACATAGGCAGTGCAGTCTTTTATCCTAACTCCATACCTCAACCCATCCACCCCAAGTGAGAGGAGATACAATGTGGCACATAAAAGCAGGCGCAACGTTGTGAAGCGCACCTTTGGACTACTAAAAATCAGGTTCTTTCGCCAGCACAAAAGTGGAGGTGCATGTCAGTACCGCCCCATCATCTGCTGCAAAATAAAAGCAACATGTGCAATGCTGCATGACCTTGCCACAAAGAAAGGAACAGTAGTGGAACTAACTGACTCTGAGGACGAGGGTGTGGACTGTCCACAGCCAGAGCACAGTGCAGCAGGTGTGGCAGCAGCACCGGATGGGAGACACAGATGGGCTGAGATAACACGCAACTATTTCTGAGTCAGTAAGGAGACATAGACAGTTACTGTATTTGAGTGATGGTGTTTAATGATCATAGCACACCACCAAGATCAAAAGCAGTGTGCATACAAACATGGGTTACGCCACCCATTTCAGTGCAACCAGTTGATGGCTGGCTCTACTTAATGCGACCACGCAGTGCACTGCCACGTTCCTTTGCCCCACTGTCCGCACTGCCAAACTGTCCAGAGCCAGCGCTGTGGCGTTTGCTGCACCTCCTGGACTCTGTGGGAGGGGTGTGAGATGCTACTACTGCTAGTAGCCTCTTCACTCCCCCCCCCATCACCAGTAGTGGCCACTTTGTCTGTTTGGAGCACTTCAAGTGCAGTGGTCACTGTGACCAGCCCCCTAGCCACATCACGACTGCAGCGTGCCATCTCCTCCTGCATGGCCACCGAGCGTCTGCACATGAGAGAGGTTGCACTAAACAGGTGGTGTAATTATCAAGTTTCTGCCTCTCCCTGCGCCTTGACAGACGGTCCTCGTCTCACTGCAGCCTCACACCCTTTGCCACATCACTCATGCCCTCAGCCATGGTGGTGTTCATGGCACTGATGCCCTTCTCCATGTGGTGCATGTGGGCATTCATGTGTGCCATCTCCCGCTGCACTGACCTTATTGATCTTCCTTGCAGGTGCTGGACCTTCAGCATGTTACCTTCAAGCCCAGCAAACACACTGTCATCTTCGCCCTGGAAGTGAGGACTAGCTGCCCTTGCCCTGCGGCATCTGGAAGTTGTGTGGGCGTGATCTGGGGGGGAATGTGATCCTGCCCTGTTGGAATCCTCAGCCACTGTGGACTGTTGGCCCCCTGTGCTGTCCTCCTCGGACACCTCCCTCCATCTGCTGGAGGGTGGCCACTGCATGCCTCCTGCCTGTCGGTGGTGGTGGTGTTGATGGTGGCGGTGATGGTGGCGGTGGTGCTGGTGGGGTGGTGTGCCCAGCAGGTGACTGGACCTCCTCCTCTTGTCTCCTCTCTGTCTTGGGTGCCTTTCCACTGCTCCCCTCAGCAGCCCTGCGAGATGGCTCGCCTGTGAAGACAGAATGTACATATGCTCACTTATCTGGCAGCGGTGCATTGTAATAAATGTAATGCCTGCCAATCACACTGCTTGCTAATTGCTAATTGGTGTCACATGCCTTTGGGTTTGGTGGACTGACTGGTCTGACATGTGTTACTGCTGACTACATCTCCCATAATGCATTACAGGATATGAGTAAAACATGTATTGGAGTGCGAGTCCCTATGCCTCTCTGGGGATTGGGGGTAGGGAGGGGGTGCAGGGACTCCATCTCGCTGAATTTCTGTTTTCTTTTCCTTTCACCTGCCTCCTTCTCCCTCTCCTGGTTTGCCATTTTGCTAGATTTCTGTTGCAAAACGAAGCTGAGTTGCACCTGGCTTCTCTGCTCTGCTCCCTGCCTCAAGTCAGCTCCAAGTCAGTGCAGCTGCTTGGGTGTGGCCACTGCCTATTTGGGAGGTAATTGGGATGCACAGGATTGGCCGATTTCACAATTACTGATTTTTTAAATGACTGATTCGGTATTTACCGATTCGGTATTGGGGATTCGGTGTTTATGATTCGGTATTTATTTTTTACCAATCCATTCCGAATTGCTATTTTTTAGCGATTTATACCGAATCAGTAATTTTTACCGATTCATTATGTACATTGGAAATACAGAGTCCTTAATAATGAATTGGTAAAATTTGCTATTAAGGACTTCGATTTTTCTGGATTACCTACATCTAGCCCCTAATATTTAGACTGCGACATTGTTGCTGATAGGGTATGTCCGAATCAGTCAACAGTTCAAAGCAGAAGCGTCAACAGCGTAACAATGTTTTCTTTGAAAACAATGGAGCTTCCCCGCATCTATATCATCGCGCATTTACTTCTTGATGCTTTTGCGGTGCCTTGTTGTTTGCAGTGGTATAATTACTAGCAGGTCAGGTCAGCCTAGCTGCCAGAGGGCTAATTCTTGTTAAGGACAAGTGCTGGTATAGATGATCAATTTGTACTTTATGCACTTCCACGTTTTTAATCAGGATGGCCCGAACCCTGGGATGAATGGCCTGGTGTTGTTTTTCCACTGCATGTTGCACCAATAATGCACTTCAGTTTATCCCTGGGTAGGGCGCCCCGTTTTATGGAGATGTTAATTTTTTTTTGCTCCACCAATTTTTCAGCGATCAAATCGTTAGTTTTTACATGGAGAGGTCCACACACACAGTAGTTCCCTTCGGTGCCAGGGACTACCTTGACAAGGTGTGCTCTTTGATAGTCAAAAAGCATGACAAAACAAAATAAGTACTGACAATGCGAAAAGGCTGCCAGACACTGCCTGACCCATTGACTTTACCAATGCTTGCTTGGATGTGACTGTTTTAAATAATTGGGTCCAGCTATTCTCATTCCATCCGGAACAGTTGTGCATTTTATTTGTGAAAATACTGGAAAGGGATGCTGCCCTTATCAGAAGTCACATTTCTTTTATCATCACTGGAAATGGAATGGAAAGAACCAAGATGGCCGCCTGGTAGGAGCTCTGGTCCGGAGCTCCGAGTGCTGGGGACCCCTCTCCTGGAATCACCCCCGTTGGCACGCACCACCGCCGGCGGGAAAAGGAAGAACAGGACCATAACGAGTAACTGGAGTTATTTCAAGTAACTGGATTCAAAAGTAACTGGATTACTGCCGAAATACACGTACCTGCAGCAGAGAAGGTTGGACCCTCTGCAGCCTCGGCGAAACACAGGACGGCAGGACGGGAGCCGAGCTAAGAACGCGACCGGAATATTGCTTGCTGAGGAGCTTCCAGACAGAAAACGTCATCTCAGTGCCCTCTTGACAGCGGAGCTACCCTGCTGGCCCGTGGACACCGCCGGCAACTGATCTGGGTCACTGGAACCGCCGGGACGAGTGACAGGCGGACGGGACGGGAGCTGGCGGTGACGGCTCTGGCTGACAGATCCCAATTCATTCGGCACCCAGAGCGGCTCCGACGTGCCCCCGCAGGAGTGCTTGGGTCAGCGTCTTGGTCTGCCAATGTATGGCGGTCTTGGAACCGTGAGTAGACGGTTGCTGCCGAAGTGACGGGGGATAGCGGCAAGAACTGGTAATATCTGACCGGCGGGAAGCGGGAGGCAAGCGGGGGGCATGATGCGCCGCTTCAGGACCGGCAGCTGAAGTAGTGGAACCCAGAGGTCGGGAAGGATCCGGAGAAACGTTCGATCCACGACTTGAGCCTGCACCGCATGTGACGGGAGCGGGCGGCGACCGGCGACCAGAGCTGGGACACCACCACACAAGGAGCAACTTGTGTGGAGCCTGAAGCGAGCGGGACTCGGGGGCACAACGGACAACGGACAACTAGCAAGGTGGTGACCGGAGATTGCAGCGCTGCACGGCGGAGGTGCCTGAGCCCCGAGATGGTTGGGGAAACAAATCATATCAAAACACACGACAACACGACGCTACACAGGGGATCCACAGGGAAGGAGTGGAGAAACAGGCAATCTAGTCTCATCTGGTCTCATGTTTATTATAAAAAGCGACGACTATCGGATGTGAAAGGGCTGCAACACAGCTGATCCAGGCTTGCACGCACTTCAACCTGCCAGCAAGCGCAGCACATTTTTAGCTTCGTTCCAGGTGTTATCATTGTCTACACTTCCAATAAATGCTGCACCTTTGCGCCACTTTACTGGCAACATCATAATACAGGCTGAGAAGATCTACAAGAAGGTATTGTACACTTTTTCCTTCCTCCCTTTGTTCAAAATGGCTGGGGCCATAAAGCTGTAGTAATAAATCTCCCTCCTTTACCTTCGACGCCCACAAGGCTCCCCAGCTTGACTCCTCCACACAAGACAAGACCATAAAAAAAAAAACAGAGATAAGACTCCCTCCCAACAAGTCAGAGCTGGGCTTGCTCAAATAGAAACTGAAATAGCCCTTCCTTGGTCTTAAAGCAACAACTGACAGAGGACTATCGGATATATCCCCCCTATTTGCCGGCCATATTTGACTAATATTTCACCTTCTTCGGCGGCCATCATGGACTAGTCACTCTCACTGCTTGCCCAGCCCCTAAGAACTGACTATTTACATAGCTCTGTATCTAAACACTGTAATTAAGTATCTGCTTTGTATTGCAGTATTGTATTTTATTTTTATTTTTATTTTTATTTTATTTTATTTTATTTTGCTATTTTTGTTTTTCTACTCTATTATACACATTTATTGTACTTATATTTGTATTCTGTGCACTGCTGGACCCTGTACCCACGTCACTTTATCCTCACCTGTAATTCACCGATTACTACCTCATATGTATGTGACTAAGTATCTGCCTCTTATCGCAGTACTGTACTCCTACCTGTACCTATCTGCACCTACACTCTGTTAGTATTATATTTAGTATTTGTATTTGTATTGTATATGTATCTTGTGTGATTAGGTGACCGCCCTATATTGCAGTTTTATACCTCTACGAGTATTCTATACATTCTGCGCAGATTGCTCCCATTTCACTTTTTCCCATCATTCAATGTTCGCTACCCATTTATTTGGTTCTTCGATATCAGCTACGTCGCGATGTTGCATTGAATACTTCTACCTCATTCTCTTCGTCTACTCAAGTAAGCTGCACCTAGCCACTTTCTACATCTACACCTAGACTACACCGCTGCTACCTCGTACACTCTGATGGGTAAAGGTGATTCCACCTATCCGGTTCTACCTCCCATCTCTTGTACATAGTGTAAGCTGACTGCTACCTCGCATATAGGATATATTTTGTAAGTTGCACCTTCGCACTGTTTGTTCCTGTATGCACTGACTTCTACCTCATATACTTTTGGTCACTCACTAGTGTCACTCCTCTGCCAACGGCTGACAGTTGTTATTGTCGTTACATCTCCCACATCCAACATCACAGCCCTTCCAATATGGACCCCAACGGCAAGCACACGTTTAGAATTAACTACCCCTCCACCCTCACCAAAAAAGCCACTAAACGTTTTAAACATAACTTCCTGAGGTCGCACCCTGACACACCCTTTGCCGACACCTACTTCTCACAGGGCAGTGGAGCCCTGAATACTGATTTCATCTTCCACACCTCACGCAGAGCCCAATGGAGAAAAGTGTTCCTAACCCTACTCACCGTCTCCTCCACCAGGAAAACAACTCATGGCCTAACTCTCTCTATCACACCTTCCCACCTCTTCCCTAGCAGGGCTACCATTACTATCTACAATAACGGGATTGTCCTAATTCAATCCACGGACAAAAACCTGGAACTACTAGACAACCTGTTCCCCAAGTTCAAAGAGCAACTCTCCAAGCTGCGGACCCACACCCAGAACTCCACCAGCACTATCACCCCTGACGTCGCAGCCCCCACCTACAACACCTCTACCCCCAACACCCCAGTAAATGGCCCACCTGCTGTTAACGCCCCACACTCCCCAAGAAGAACAGTCTCTAATGTCTCCACCTCCTTTACTAGCCGCCCCACTAACTTGACCCCCTCTACCCCCACTCACACCCCCCCACCACTCCCTCCCTTGACATATCAACCCCCACCCACAACACGCCACCATCTGAACATACCACTGCTCGGAGTTCATCCACCCCCCCCTCCCATCCCCCCCACGGCAGACCCCTCTTCCTCCCCAGCTCCCTCCCCACTCCCACCCACGACACTTCTACCCCCACTTACACCCCCCCACCCCTCCCCCCTTGACATATCAACCCCCACCCACAACACGCCACCATCTGAACACACCACCGCTCGGAATTCATCCACCCCCCCCCTCCCATCCCCCCCACGGCAGACCCCTCTCCCTCCCCAGCTCCCTCCCCACTCTCACCCACGACACTCTCACACCTGACATAACAACTCTCACAACTCTCACCCACAACACGCCACCAACGGATCACACCACCATTCGGAGCTTATCGACCCCCCCTCCCATCCCCCCCACAGTGGACACCTCTCCCTCCCCAGCCCCCTCCCCACTCCCACCCACGACACTCTCACCCTCCCTACAAAACATACAGAACATACCGTCTCCTCTACCTTAGCATCCCCCTCTCTCCTACCTCCTATTCTCAGCCCTCACTACCCTCCTGTCTCCCCCACTGTACTCAGCCTTCACTCACTCTTCTACTCACCAGCACCGTCTCTCACCGATGGCACTACCTATGCCTCCCACCCACCGCCTTCACCGCCTACGTCACCCACACCCCTCGCCCACAAACACGCCCACACATTGAATGCCATCCCACTCATTAGCACCGCAGAACCTCCCAACAACGATAGCATATCCCCCCCCTCGATACCCTGCCCGCTCTTCAGCTCACTACTCAACCAGTCACCAATGGCTCTCACCACCAACCCCATCCCCAATCCACCTCCTGACCTGACTTTATCCACCCTTCAACAAGTCAAAGAAGATATTCTACAAATCAAAAAAGATGTCCACTCAATTAAAAACCTTCTCTCCTCACAGCCCAGTCTGCCTCCCACCTGCCCTCTACCCTACAAACGACGCACCCTCCCTACATACCATCGCCTCCAACGTCACCCGCGTTGGCCGACTATCCCCGCTCGCAATAACTCCCAGCGCCCCCGACGTGTCCTCACCTCACTGTCGGACCGCGACATATGCTCTCTCCTACGCTCTTATGGCCCAGGCCCGGTAAAACAAAGATCCAACACACACATCCCCATACCCACAATTCTTACATACCCTCTGAGGCTCCCAACACACAACAACAGAGGTTCCGTCCCTAACAACCTCAGAAAAGTTCCACTCACCCTAGAAAGCTCGACCACCCTTCTCTCTCCCAAACTCAAATGCATCCTACTCAATTGCAGATCGGCCCAGAGACACTCCTCCGACATCGCTGATCTCGTCTCAGCTAGGGATCTGGACCTAGCCATTCTAACGGAAACGTGGCTTACTGAAGCCTCTACCCCGATTATGGACATACTAGTCCCCCCTAATTATCACATCATTAGGCTAGACAGGTCCCCTGGCAAAACGGGCGGGGGAATTGCATGCATCTTTAGGAGCAACCTTTCCGTTACTAAAGTCAACTCCCCTTCCCTTTCCTCCTGTGAACTCCTATGCCTCGACATCACCAGCGAGGGCAAACAAGTTTGTGCTCTACATCTCATCTATCACCCGCCTGGGGACAACCTCACATTCACCCAACAACTCATGGACATGATCACTTCCAATGCCGGTCGGCAGACCACCCAAGTCTACCTGGGCGACTTCAATCTTCATTGGAACGATCAGAAAGACACAGTGGTGAATAGCCTCAAAACTTTCCTGAATGCGCTTGACCTCACCCAAATATGCGATAGACCAACACACGACAAAGGCTCGATACTTGATCTCATCATCGCCAAAGAGAACTCTACACAACTGGAGGCGATACAACCGTGCGACTGGTCAGATCACCACATTATCACCTTCTTTATCAACGAAAAAGTTAAACCTAACCCAGCTCAACCAATCAAATCCAAAACATGGAAAAGGGACATGAAGAATCTTAACCCCTCTTCTCTGCCTCCACACATCGGCAATCTCCTCCTCCCCCCCTCAGGTGCCTCGGATGTTCAATTACTGACCGACCACTACCTTGACTCTATGTATACAATAGTCAATGAAGTCGCCCCACTGCAACTGAAGAGAGTCTCCACCAAAATCTCTAACCCCTGGTATGACGAGAGACTCAATGACGACAGGCGTACTATGCGAATGGCAGAGCGCACCTGGAGATCTGCATCTCAAAAGGCTTAAGAACAAGAGAAATGCCTACTTCAGGAAAATAAAGCGCACAAAGTCGGACTTCTTTAGCCGCCAGTTGGACCTAGCAAAAAACAGGCCAAGAAAGTTGTTCGAACTAATCAAGACTCAAACAAAGCCACAACCCTTACAATCAAACGGCACAACAAGCAAAACCCCACACTGTGAAGCCTTCTCTGCTTTCTTTAAGCTAAAGACTGACAACATAAGAAATGATCTCATCATGGATGTAAGCCGATTCACCAACCACACCCGGATGTCCAACACTCAACCTAAAAACAAGGCTTCTTGGCTACACTTCGATACTTATTCGGAAGAAGCAATACACAAACTGCTCTGCACCTTGAAGCCCTCTAATCACCTCACTGACCCCCTTCCTGCTAATGCTGTAAAAGACTTCATCCCATTGCTCCTCCCTCTCTGGACCAAAATCATCAACAGCTCCCTTCAACAAGGTCTCATTCCAGACTCCCTCAAGGTGGGGCAAGTCACGCCTATACTCAAGAAACCTACAGCTGATCCGTCTGACCTAAACAATTACCGACCCATCACCAATATCCCCACCCTGGCCAAACTGCTGGAGAAATGTGTCCAACTCCAACTAACTAAACACATTGATCAATTTGACCTCCTCAACGCTCATCAATCAGGCTTCCGAGCGAAACATAGCACGGAAACAGCTATGACGCACATAATTGATGACGCCCTCCAAATACTTGATCGCAATGAGTCCTGCCTCCTCATCCTTCTTGACCTCTCTTCAGCATTTGACACGGTCAAACATGAGAACTTGCTGGAGCTGCTAAGCACTAGAATGGGTCTATCAGGAACTGTTCTCAAATGGTTTTCGTCCTTCCTCCATAACCGGTCGCAGAAGTTCAAGATCGACAATATGCTATCTACACCTGTGCCTGCAGATCTAGGTGTTCCACAAGGATCCTCCCTCTCCCCCACACTGTTCAACCTCGTCATGGAACCGCTCGCCACCTTGCTCCAAGCTTCCAATGTCCAATTCCATATGTACGCCGACGACACACAACTTTACCTAAAGTTACAGTCACCGGAAGATATGAAACATCTGAATTCCACACTTATTAACACTCAATCTTGGCTGGCCGATAATCACCTCAAACTAAATACTCTGAAAACTGAGTTCCTACTCATCTCACCCCCGGCGAAAATTTCCACCGCCCAAACTTGGCTCAATAACCTAACAGCACTCAATGTCCAACCTACCATCGTGGACTCGGCGAAATCCCTAGGCATCACACTCGACGCCAAGCTCAACATGCAGCAGCACATTAGCAAAGCCACAAAAGGAGCTAACTTCCAAATCAACACACTGAGGAAAATTAAACCCTTCCTCCCTGCCGAAGACTTCCAAACTGCTGTACAAGCCTTAGTCATCCCGCGAATAGACTACGAATTGTGGCCCACAGCGGACTCCCGCTATCCACAACGGCACCCCTAGGAGCCTCCCTGAACGCTGCTGTGAGACTCATTACTGGCTCAAGAAAACACTCGCATATATCCCCAGATTTAAAGTCTCTAAAATGGCTACCTTTTGAAGCCAGAATACAGCTAAAAATTGCAGTTATGACACACGCGGCCTTGCACCACAAGGCACCCAACTACCTCGCTCAAAAGTTGTCTATATCAGGAGGTTCGAGATCCAATAGAAGTACAAAAAATCTACTCCTGAAACCTCGTAGATTCCGGAAAGAGAAAACATTCAAGCGCTCCTTCTCAGGAATGGCACCCAGAATCTGGAATGCGCTCCCTCCTGAAACCAGGCTTATCTCCTCCACTGCAATCTTCAAGAAAGAGGTGAAAACCATCCTTCTGGCCAAGATCTCCTGAACTTTATAAGTACCGGATCAGAGACTCTGCCTCGCTGTGTACCACTGCTCACCTTGTCCATTGGCACTATACTTCTACTTGATGATGACACTACTACGCTACCTCTTACTCTTACTACCGACCAACATATGATACACTTTGGTCAACTGAACCACCCTCCCGATGCCCCACTCAGTGTTCTCTCTAGCCTAAGAACTTGGTATAAGCCATTCACACATCCTAGGTTTACCTGAAAACATCTGCAGTGAGATTAATGACTTGTGCCGTCTTATATTACTTGTCTACTTGATTGTATATTGATATGTTTTCTGTACGTTATTATTATCCTACTATGTTGGTGACTATTGTACTGCTCCCATTATCCCTCTTCTTTCCTGCTGCCCCTACCCATGTCTCTGTGAAGCGCTCTGATATCTGTAAGGATCTTGTTCGCGCTATACAAAACTTTGAATAAATAAATAAATAAATAAATCACACATATCCTGTCAACAAGCTTTAATTGCATGCTTCACTGAGAGCATCTTCAGTTGATATGCAGATTTGTTCATGACTGCAACTGAGAAGTTGTTTTAAATCACTAGCTTAATTTGAAGCTTTAAGAGCATTTTAACATGCCAAACACATGTGCAATCTGTCTGAGTATTTGCACAATGTCTTAATTTGTGTAAATTTTAATATTCAAACAATACACCTTCTTTATTTCCGGTCAAAACTCGGCGGTTTGACCCTGTCTTTTCCTTCTGAGCTGCATAAAATGGACTGATTATTATTAATATATTTTATTGTTTCCAGGAGATAGTGGAATTTTCTCGGCCTACGTGCAAAATCTAATATTCTATGATAATTTCTAACTCTTGGCAAGTGTAAAGGGGCGTGTTTGAGTTCTGGGAGCAGTGGTACTAGAACGATTTTCAGAATTGGCTGCTGGTCAGTTGTGCCACTTGACTAAAGTCATATGAATTTTAAACAAATATGGTGCAGAAAATGCCAAACTCCTTTCAGGTGAGTGTGGGTACTCTTCTATTAGTCTACCTTTGACATGTTTGGACATAAATGCCCCGGTTACTTACCGGTAATCTTCATTACTCCGAGTATAGTCTTCCTCGCCACATGACTAACATAGTGAGCTTCAGCTCCACGACAGAACCCTCCAAAGTAAAAAAAGGCCTCCCATCCCCTCCCAACATGGCCGACCAGTCACCCTTGACCTCTATAAGAGGCGGGCCGGCCCAACCAACAGCCTGAACCACCAAGCAAACAATGAAGCCGATAGCCAGACAGGGAGGGGGGAGGGAACTCATGTGGCGAGGAAGACTATACTCGGAGTAATGAAGATTACCGGTAAGTAACCGGGGCATTACCTCCTCGTTAGTCTTCCTCGCCACATGACTAACATAGTGAGCAAATACCCAAGCCAAAAGGCATCATTGACCACCAGAAGAACAACACCACACGGTGAAGTAGAAAACCAACACAAGGTTTATTCAGCATAAAAGAAACAAAACAGGAATAACAGCAAACCTGAATCAAGAAACAAAGGGGCCATCAAGGAGCCACCACCCCAGCACTCAGAACGGCCCCAGCAAAATCCCCAGGAACAGAACCACCCAGGACAACACGATAATGTTCCATGAACATGTGGGGGGACGACCACGTCGCCGCCCGACAAATCTCCTCAGTGGAGACACCCTTGAATGAGGCCCAGGAGACAGACACACTCCTAGTGGAACGACCCTGAACCCCCACCGGAACAACCGAACCCAGTGAAGCATAGGAAAGGAGGATAGCCTGCTTAAGCCAGCGACTCAAGGTGGAAAGAGAGGGCTTGTGGCCAGAATGAACGGGACCAAACGTAACGAACAGGCTATCACACCGGGAAAGGGAAGACGTACGCTCAAGGTAAACCAAAACAGCACGCCGGACATCCAGCAAGGACAGGGAAGGATCCGAGTCGGGAGGGAAAGAAGGCAACGACACCTCCCGAGACCGGTTCACCAAGGAAGGAACCTTGGGAAGAAAACGGGGGTCATGACGGAGAACCAGCCGGTCAGGAAAAACCCGCAAGAAGGGAGGAGAGCGGAGGAACGAACCCAGCTCGCCCATCTGACCGGCAGACACAATGGCAACCAGGAAAACCACTTTAAAAGTGAGAAACCGCAGAGCCACCGAGGCCAGGGGCTCAAAGGGGGGACCCTGAAGGGCCCGCAGAACGAGGGGGAGATCCCAAGGGGGAAACAGGCAGAGTGTCCGAGGGCGACGGAGAAAACAACTCCGGAGCAAACGAGCCACCAGAGAATCCAGCTCGTCGAAATCCGGACTGCGGAAGGCCCGCAAGGCCGCCCACTGGGCCCTCAGGGACGAAGGGGCCAAACCCAAGGAAAACCCCTCAGCAAGGAAATCCAAGACCCGCAAGGGATCCACGGAAGCGGGATCCGCGCCCCGTAGACCGCACCAACGCGAGAAAGAAGACCAGTGTCGGGCATAGGAGGACAAGGTAGAAGACCTGCGACAGCCCTGCAGCAAATCCACCACCCCAGAAGAGCAACCACGGGAAAGCAACGTCACCCGCTCAAGAACCAAGCCTGCAGATGGAGCCGGCCCAACACCGACCCCGGGAGCGGGGGACCCCTCAAAGGAAAAGGGAGATCCGGGATTGGCCAGCAGGCCTGAACCGCCAGCTCGCAAAGAAGAGGGTACCAGGGGCGGCGAACCCAGCTGGGAACCACCAGAAGCACCCTGGCCCTGTCCATGCGAATCTTGCAGAGGACCCGAGGGATCAGGGGGATGGGGGAAACGCGTACAGGAGACCGGAGGGCCAAGGGAACGACAGGGCATCCACACGCCAGACCCCCGGAACCGGGAGGAGAGAGCAGAACCTGTGCAGGAGGGCCGACTCCACGTCCGCAAACAGATCCACCAGAGGCAGACCGAAGCGAGACACCAGGCGGTGAAACACCACCGGAGTCAGAGAGAGACAGGACAAAGACGGAAAAATCCGACTCAGACGATCCGCCTCCACATTGTCGGACCCCGGGAGATAGACAGCCCGAAGAGACAGGACCGACGACTCCGCCCAAGACAACAACTCCTGAGTCAGCAACCAAAGGGAGCGAACCCTGCACCCCCCCTGATGGTTGACATAGCTCCTCACAACCTGGTTGTCCGTCCTGATCAAGACATGGTGGCCCCGGAGAGAGGGAGCAAAATGAAGGCAAGCCAGGAGGACCGCCTTCAACTCCCGAAAGTTCGAGGAGCAGCGTGACTGGAGGAGATCCCAACGACTCTGTACCGACCCTGAGCCCAAGGTCGCCCCCCAGCCGAGGAGACTGGCATCGGTCGTGACCACCCGGGAAGGGGAAACCAAGAAGGGAAGACCCTTGGAGAGGTGAGACTCCACCAACCACCAACCCAACTCCGAACGAAGCTGAGGGGAGACCGGGACCAGGAACTCGTAATCCTCCGAGCGGGGATCCCAGAAGGAAAGCAGATGGTTTACCAAGGGATAAAGGTGGAGGCGAGCCCAGGGGAGTACATTGATGGTCGCCGACATCAGGCCCTGAACCCTTAGCCAGAGGCGAACAGGAGCGGATCCCAGAGCCAGAAGGGACCCCAGATCCCGCCACAAAGTGTCCCGGCGACCCAGAGGCAAGAACACCTTCCCCAGAACCATGTCCAGTCGACCCCCAATGAAGTTAAAGTCCTGAGTGGGGGACAGATGGGACTTCCGCTCGTTGATCAGGAAGCCGTGGGAGGAGAGAACCTCGCAGACCCGTCCGACGTGCAGAATCCCCTTGGAGAAAGAAGATGCAGAGATTAACCAATCGTCCAGGTAAGGAAAAACCCTGATCCCCTCCCGGTGAAGAATACCCACCAGGGGAGCCAGGACCTTAGTAAACACCCTTGGGGCAGATGACAAGCCAAACGGAAGTACCTGGAACTGATAATGGGAACCCCCAACGCAGAACCGGAGGAAGGACTGTGAAACCGGATGGACCGGGACATGGAGGTAGGCGTCGAGGAGATCCAGAGAAGCCACCACATCGCCCTGAACCAGAAGAGGCAGAATTTCCTGCAGAGAGATCATCTTGAATTTAGTATGTGGAATATAAGAATTCAACCATTTCAAATCCAAAACTGGCCGAAAATCCCCAGAAACCTTCCTTACCAGAAAAAGGATGGAGTAGACGCCCGAACCCCTCTGAGAAGGCGGGACCGGGCGGATGGCCCTCTTGGCCAGCAAGTCCTGAACTCCGGCCAGCAAGGCCCGCCTCTTGACCATGGAGGAAGGCAGGGGCGTAGCGAGGAAAAAATCCGGAGGAGGAGATGAGAAGACGATGGAAAATCCCTCCTTCACAACCCGAAGAGCTCAAAGATCCGAGACAGACTCCTCCGAGGCTGGGAGGAAATGGCGGAGACGGCCCCCCACCGGGAACACCCCGGAGGGAGACGGCCGAAAGTCAGGACTTAGGGGCGGAAGAGGAAGCGGCAGCCGCAGGCTGAGACTGGGATTTGTTGAAGAACGGGGCGCCCCGGCCGTGACCCTTCCCCCGAAAGGGCGTGCTGCCCTTACCCCTGGATGACAAGGAGAAAACACGGCCGCGACCAGGGAAGCGGGACCCAGACGACCTGATGGGAGCCAGCAACTTGCGGTCCTCAGCAGACTTCTTAATCATAACCTCCAAAGGAGGGCCAAACAACTTAGCCCCAGAAAACGGAATCTTCATGAGCACAGCCTTCTGGGCAGCCTCCGACTTCCAATGCCGCAGCCAGATCTGACGCCGAGCCTGAATCGCAGAACCCACAGCGGCAGCCGCCGCACCCAGAGTGTCAAAGGAGATGTCCGACAGGAGGCGCGTCTGCTGTTCCATCAAGGCAAGGGTGGGGACAACATCAGCCCCCTGATCCAGGAGCTCACCCAGGGACTGGAAGTCCTTCAACAAAGACTGCACCGTGCAAGATAAATAGGCCGAGGCCCTGATGGAGAAATTAGCCGCAGCATAGGAACGCTTAGCAGCAGCCTCCACACGCTTGTCCACAGGGTCAGAAGGGGAGGCGTCCTCCGAAATGATCGAACCCTGGGAAGACAGTCCCACCACCAGAGAGTCCACCTTCACCGTCTGAGGGAAATCCTTTGAGAACTCATCAACAGCGTAACGCTTCGACAGATACCGTGGAAAAGACTGCTTATCCACATCCAACCACTCCCCCTCAATGACCTTCTTGATGGACGCATGCAGAGGAATGGAGTCCGGAGCCTTGCGTTGATACTGCACAAAGAAATCCTCGGAAACATCCGCCGCCGCAGGAGGAGGAAAAGCCAAGTTATCCCTGACGTGGGAAAGAACATCACGAAGCTCCTGGCCCTGGATGTAACGGCCATGGAGATCCTCCTCCTCCCCCTAAGCATCAGACACAGGAGTGGGGTCCCTGCGAGGACGCTTCGGAGAGGAAGGGCCCTGGGCATCACGCTGTGCAAGGGCATCAGCCACCGCATACTGGATCATCAACTGCAGGGACTGTGCAGTGAAAGGTAAAGCAGAAAAGGAGTCAGACCCAGACCCCGCAGCGACAGAATCCTGATCCATCACAACAAGAGCAAAAACACCACCCCGCCTGAAACCAAGGCGAAAACACAGGGACACCCAGAACGCCGGAAGACTAAATAGCCAGCCGGGGAACCCAGCTGAAGTCCATCCAGACAAACAAGCAGCACCCGGCGCGAAACCCCCCCCACAAGGGGCGGGACGCGCCCGGGACCAATCCCAGCGCAGCACACAGCCGTGGGCCGAAGGGTAGAAAACCCCCCGTCAAAGGCGGCAGCGTCCAGCGCCGCGAAAACAGCACCAGACCGGCAGAAGGGAAGCCCCCGCAGTGCCCAGAATACCGGTAAGAGAACCCCCGCCCAAGCCGCACAAACACGGGAGAAGGGACGCGCCTCAAGAAGCACCCGCGGGAACACCCAGGGCACTCACAGCAGGCATACGGGAACACAGCGAGTGAGCTGGAGACCGAGCCTGTGAAGGAAAAACGCCCGGCCAAGCCGCACAAACGCGGCAGACCGGGACGCGCAGCACATACTCACAGGCCGGACCCGAACATTAAAAGAGACGGCGGCCGCCCCAGACCAGGGGCATGCATGCGCCGGACACCAGAGCCCGAAAAGGGCGCGGGCCCATAAACTAACGACCGGGGCAGACAAGAGGAATGAATCCACAACCCCGGCCGCCCCCCCCCCCCTGTAAACCCACGGCACGCTATAGCAGTACCCAACCGGCCCCACAGGACCGGGGGAAGGAAGAAGGGGTGGGATTTTAAGATCCAGGAACCAGGGTCCGCTAAGGCAGGACCTCCAACCCAGAACCCACGGACCAGCTAGAGCAGGTCCAACTTACCTGTACAGCGCCTCTGGAGAGAATCGCGCAGAACAAAAAAAACAGTGCTGTTGGTTGGGCCGGCGCGCCTCTTATAGAGGTCAAGGGTGACTGGTCGGCCATGTTGGGAGGGGATGGGAGGCCTTTTTTTACTTTGGAGGGTTCTGTCGTGGAGCTGAAGCTCACTATGTTAGTCATGTGGCGAGGAAGACTAACGAGGAGGTAATAAGGTATATAAGCAGCTTTTAAAGCATGTTTCCTCATAACCATAGTATTTTATGCACTTTTATAGAGACAGTCTTTTTCTAAATTGCTGTTTATGCTGTGAAAGCGGTAGAGTCCGTGGAAAACAAATTCAGTCTTACTTATCTCCAAATCAGCTTGTAATCACTTAAGTCTGGAAGTGTATCAACAGAAACGTGTGTCCAACTGAAACGTTGAATGCACAAAAAGGTTCACTTACTGCTTTGCTTTTCATACACGGACTCTACCTCGACGTTCTCTTTGCCTGCAGCCAGCATTTTTACCACGTGCATGCCCTCCCCCTCCCCGCCATACACTGAAGCGTGGGGCGATGCTTGGTGCCCTGCCCAGCCAGTGCCCTCCTCTCCTTGCCCCAGGGGACATTCTCCGGCTCTCGAGTGCCCCAGTTACATACCTTAATCGCGCACTGAGTTGCCCTCGGCCACGGGTGTAAGCACGCTCACACTGCCGCAGCTACTCCGCTTGCAGCTTGTCGCACTGGGCACCCCGCCACCCACACACCCTACCTAGTGTGAGCAGGTCCATGCAACCTGCCTCCGCTATCTACCTGCACTCTCTTGTATATTAGAGACTTCATAAACTCAGAGTAAAGAACGATGTAATAGCAGACGATTTTGTGACCTGCGTTGTAATGCCCCAAAGCAGCAGATACACTACAATCGCGTGGCAACAGCATGCGCAGTAAATGCGTGCGATGTAATGCCTTTGATGATTTAAAAACAGCGTGGTAATTGCATGCATTGTTACGGTTGGCGTGTATCATCATACATCCCTTTTCCACAAGCTACAGAGTTGGTAGCCTTGAGGCACTGCACTGCTATGGTCCCACATCAGCCACAGCCAGACAGGTGAAGCACATAGTCAGTATCTAGATGCCTGCCTGCAGATCCTGAATGCCAGACACCTCTGGGCTGGTAACTCAATCAAACAATACTTCAAAATGAGTATAAGAACATTAATTTGCCTCTAGTCATTTCATTCGGAGAGGGCACAACTTGCAAAATGCAGGCATGCCTGGTCAGTTACTAGCAGGTAACAGCCAGCCACTAGAGCATCATATCTTCCCTGCACATACACTGTCCATTGGAAGATAAGATTTATGGTCCTTAGACTAGCGGAGTGGCCCTTCCTGTAACATCTATTCAGCTGGCATCCTCCAAGTGAGAACATAACCTGTAGAAGGTGTGGCAGCTACGAAGAACCTTTTGACCACGTCATATGCCTATACTCAGCTCTGCTGAATTAACATATGGCCAGACTATGAAGAGAGTGGAACAATTTAGGAGTTCGCACCTGTCGGCAGGCAATTATCACATCATCAGATCCCGCAAACACAACTCTGATCATCTTGTTGACTAGGTTTGTTACCACCTCATCCAACATATTAAGTCAGCAAGGGGTCCACAAAGCAGGTCCTGGTACACCCCCTTGACCAAATTGCTACAAGTGACCAGCCGCATCTACCTATATATAAATCAAACCAGTACCTCAAACGCTTCGAACTCAAGGTTTCTAGCGCTGAGGACTACCTTACTGCCATTAAAGGCCTTTTTGTTTTTGCAACCACATTTTTAAATGGCCTCAGCTCCACCGGTAATGAGGAACAATACATTGCTATTCTGATGCAAGCTTGCCAAATGGGACATATCTAAGGCATTGGAACTGTACTCAATTCTTGCGTTGTTCCCAATGAAGTATATTTAGCAGGTGTTTTCAGATAGCTAACTCACTGGCTGAACCTGATCCACCACCTTATTATTTTTTTAAATGGCATCCTCAACGCATCTGCACGTTATTGAATTTTTGTGCTGCTTTAATTGAATAATAAACTGCTGCTTTCCCATGTTGCTGACAAATGTGGCAACTCTGGCCTGCTGTTTCACAGCACTTGCACTTTATCTAATGTATTGGGCTGCTTTAAATGTGGAATAACTTCCTGACATCCCTATGTAGCTGTCCAATGTAGTGACTTTAGCATGTTTCCTTTTTATAGCCAACTACACTGTTTTAATATACATGAACTTGATATTTGTTCAGCTTATGCAAATCTGACACGTTCCTGTTTTAAATGAGGAATAACCTGTGGATTCCCCTATGCAGTCGATCAATACGGTAATTTTAGTATGCTTCTTTTAATAGCTGACTGTTTTTATATGTATGAATTCAAATTCTGCTTAACTCATATGAATTCACCCCTGCTTTATCGATTGCATTTGTTCTTATATATTGTAAAGGCAAGCTTGCCAAATTGGACATATCAAAGGCATTGGAACTGTAACCATAAACAATAAAGTATTATTGTTATTATTATTATTATTATTATTATTATTATTATTATTATTATTATTATTATTATTATTATTATTATTATTCATAAAAGCTGATCACCTTGGAGACAATTACATGGAAGAAACAGTCAACATCATGATGACCATCCATCCTGGGTCTTCAAAGGACAATATGGATGGCTCCTCTATCAGCGAAGTTACCTGCATCCTGAACAACTCCATCACTGTCTCAACATTCCCGGATGCCTGGAAACACATGATGGTCAGTAACCTACTAAAGAAACCTTCAGCTGACCCAACCCAACTAGAACACTACTTACTAATCTCCCTCGTACCCTACCCAGCCAAGATCAGAAAGAAAGCCATTAACAAGCAACAAGCTCACTATCCCAGCACACACCAATGACTAGACACCACACATTTAGATGTACGGCCCAACTAGAGCACCAAGACTGCCTTCATCCCTCCAACAGACAACATAAGGATGATACTCGACTGTGGAGAAACAGCGGACCTCATACTACTTGACCTCTCAATGGATTTCAACATGGTCTACCACTCCACCCTGATCAGAAGACTACATGAAAAAGGCATCCAAGGACCTGGCCTCAAGTGGATCGCCTTCTTTCACAAGGGAAGAACATAAGAAGTTAACCAGCCATGTTGGAGGTCAATAACCTCATATGGGGAGTCCCCTAAGGATCTTCTTTCAGTCCAATATTATTTGATATCTAAATGACCCCACTGGTAGACCTAATAAGATCACATAGCATCAACATACTCTCCTTTGCAGATGGCACCCAACTGATATTCTCCCTAACGGACAAGACCCGTACAACAAGAATCAACTTTGCCTTCTGCATGACCATGGTAGCCACTTACAATAAATCCAACTGTTTAAAACTCAACACAAAGAAAACTGAAGTGGTGCTCTTTGGAAAGAAAACTTCTGCTTGGGACTCTGCCTGGTGGCGAAACAACCAAACCACCTCCGCCCCACACCAACTCCCACCACCCATGCCAGAAATCTAGGAATTATCCTGGACAACAAGCCCACGTAAAGACAGTGACTTCCACATGCTTTCACATCTTGAGGATGCAGTGAAAGATCTTTAATGGCTACCAGAGAACAATAGGAAAATGGTTACACAAGCCCTTATTACCAGCAGGCTTCAATACGGCAACACATCTGACACAGGACTTACTATATAGCAGTTGGACAGGCTCCAAAGCATCCAGAATCCTACAGAAAGATTCATCCTCAACCGACCTAGCCGCACCCAGATCACTCTACACCTGAGAGAAATTCACTTGCTCCCCATACAAACAGTTCAAAAACATTCAAAGCACTGCACAGCACTTTCCCTGCCTACCTCAACATCTTCATACACTTCCGCCTAGCACCAAGGCATCGCCGTTCAGCCAAACTCTCACTTGCACACATACCCTGTTTTCAGAAAACCGAAACCGGAGGCTGCACCTACTCTTACATCTTCCCTGAAAGCATGGAACAACCTTCCCCACCACATTCGAGTTTTTTCTTCACCTCTGGAGTTCTGCAAGAAATAAAGACTTGGGGCTAGATGTAGGTAAATTGGATTTACCGATTCATAAATACCGAATTTTACCGATTTGGTATGTATGATTCGGTAAATCCAATGTAGGTAAAAAATCGGTAAAAAATACCGAATCTGTAGGATTCGGTATTTACCGAATCGGTATTTACCGATTCGGTAATTGCCATTGATTCCTATGGGCTTACCGAATCGGTAAATACTGATTCGGTAAAATTGCCGACTTGACAAGGGGGACAGGGTGTCACTTTGACACCCTGTTGCGCCCTGATTCTGGCTTGTGTGCCATGTGACACACATACATGCCCCTAGGGCATGTATGTGTGCCACATGGCACAGGTGTACATGTACACAGGAATTCGTTATTTACCATGAAATAGTATTTCATGGTAAATAACAAATTCTTAAGGGCCTGTGGCACTATTTTAAGTGCCACCTACATCTAGATTTACCGATTCGGTAAATTTACCGATTCGGTATTTTACCGAATCTGTAAATTTACCGAATCAGTACATTTACAGAATCGTTAAAATTTGGGCCCCCTACATCTCAAAAACCAAATACCGGTCGGTAACGGCCGAAATTGGCCGTTACCGACCGGTATTTGCCTTCCTACATCTGGCCCCTAGCTTTTTAAATAATTCCACTAAGGAGTCATCCGCCTTTCCACATGCAAAGTGCCTGGTGATTAGCGGACTATAGATTAAAAATAACATTAAGTAATGCAACATAACATGACATAACAAAACATAAGATTCTAAAACATAACATAAGATTCCAAAACAAAACATAACAGTTCACACAGATAGCACACTTCCCCACAAATAATACCAGAATTCCTTAATGGCTCAGCTAAGCTCTAACTTCTCTTTCTCTATTATGAAATAGATATATTTCATGCCTTTATGAGTTCTAGCGACACAAGCAATTGTGCTCCTTGTGCCGTCTTTTACTGTATGACATACTGCTCTCAAACTTTTACTACTCGCATCAATGACAACCTTAGATTTCCTGCCAGAAATAAGCCTGGATATTTGGGGCTCAATTCAATTCCTGTTTGGGTTGTTCGAACTCCTTCTGACAGATTGGTTCCATAAGAACTCCACGCTTCTGTGGCACAAGTGCCATTGTTCTCTGGTTTTCATTGATAAATTGGCCACTGTAAAATTCCATCA
Source organism: Lissotriton helveticus (assembly GCF_964261635.1). Classification (NCBI taxonomy): domain Eukaryota; kingdom Metazoa; phylum Chordata; class Amphibia; order Caudata; family Salamandridae; genus Lissotriton; species Lissotriton helveticus. The sequence goes on along the minus strand of NC_136061.1, from coordinate 1,447,330,925 downwards.
CTCCAAAGAATGAACGCACTTTATATTTATTACCAGAAGGTCTAATATTACAAATGGTGTTAAGACTGCCTTGGGTTTCACACCATGTCTCGTCACAGTGTGGTCTAACTATGGTATCTCCTCTTAAGTCAAACATACATTTTTCTTCAATAAAACAATGTCTGGCCTCCTTGGATTTCTCAAGAACCCTGAAGTCTCTCTTATTTTCTTCTTACCAGGTCTCTCCAAACACTAACATATCATCCTGGAAACAAAACACTCTTTTCATGTTATCCAGTAAAGACACCTTGACTCTCTGAAATACTGAGGTGGCCATGCTAGTCCAAATGGTGTTCTAAGAAATGTATTTGCCCTCATGGGAGTTACAAAAGCATTCCATTTTTGTAAAACAGGATGCAGTCTAATCGGGTAATGGATACAAGGCCTAGTTTCATGAAGAATCTCGCACCCACCCATTTAGATTTAATCTCAGAATTGTTTGCTAAAGGATATTTAGCTACCACAAATTTTTTTGCTCAACCGCAGGAGATGGCGTACTGCCTATAAGGAAGAGGATAACATTCCTCTCAAGGAGTCTCTACATGATTATAAGTTAGGTATTATGAAGGCTACGGCGGATTTTTACGCTAATACCATCCTAGCTGCCCCTAATAGAACCAAGAATATGTTTGATATAATGAGGGAAATTATCTAACCATGCATGCCTGAGCCAAGCCATTATGCTTTCACAAGGCCTCTGTGCCGACCTGGCAAAGTATTTGATGATAAGACAACCACAATCTTAGAAGATGTAAACTCCTCCATCTCGGCAAAGGCCGCCTTAGAAGATCAGATGAACAATTCACATATAATGCCATCCAATATGGTGTCCCAATCAGCGAAAAAAAAGTTAGACAACTTTGGGCCTTTGTCCTTAGAGGGATTTCATTCTATAGCTATGACAATCTCTTCTGGCTCACCCCTGGATGTCCTCCCAGTTAGAATCTGGAAGGAACATGCAGAAACTTGTTTCCTCTGTTAAGGTCAATTTGCAATCACTCCCTATAACCAAGCACAAAACCACGTGTATGGAAAAATGCCATAGTCATGCCTATCTTGAAAAAGTCATCTCTTGATCCAGCTGTTATGAATTACTATAGACCCATTTCTTTTCTGCCCTTTCCGATGAAAATTGTGGAGCGCTATGTTAGTAGGCTCCTAGTTCATTATCTAGAAAATACCAACTACTTGAGGTAGAACAATTTGGATTTAGGCCTGGCCATGGCACTGAATCAGCTTTGATAATGGCCGTGGGCAAGCAAAGGATGCAAGTCGATGAAGGGTATTCAGCGGGACTGATTTTTTTTACTTCATTGCCACATTCGGCACGGTGTGTCATGCCACCCTTTTAGCTCGGCTGGAGTCCATTGAAGTGTGTGGAACTGCTTTGCAATGGTTCCATTAGTTTCTCCAGAATAGAAGTCAAGCGGTGGCTCTACCTCCTTATCGTCCCCAGGTCAGGGCTACTAATCAGGGAGTGCCACAGGGCTTTACCATAACCGGACTTTATTTAACATCTATCTTGCTCTGATGATTAGACTTGCTAAGTCCCATAAAGTGACCCTGGTCAACTATGCTGATAACACTCATCTTTATATTTCTCTACCGGCAAACAGGACATGTTAAGCAAAGAGTTCAGTTTAAATCTCTTTACCTGTCCATAATAGCCTTTCATGGGCTAGGCCCTGTCTGTTTGCAAATGTAGGCAAGGTGGCAGGACATTTACAGTCGAGGCAACTAAGCTCTGGAATTCACTTCTTTCCTCTCTAAGAGCTATGACTGGCTTGTTAAATTTTAGAAAGGCACTCAAGACTGGGCTTTTCCCTAAGTAATTGTACTGAATTGACTCTTCCCCTGTAACATTGAGTTGTCTTGCACTATGGTCCTTTTCCTTTTCATGTATCACCTTTAACCAGGTTGTCCAGCACCAGGATACCAGTTGGTGACAGATCCCTTTATAAAAACTATAAAATAGATAAATAAAAAATAAAAGCCTCGCATGTCCACACAGATAGAAATGGCTGCTGTCAAGGTCCTAGCTACCACAATAGGGTCTTCTTCAATCTTTCAAATCTTTCAAATTGTTCACATACAGCATTTTGCACAGTAAAAGGGAATCATTAAAACTTTAGAGGAGTAAGTAATCACACCCAGTTTGAGTTTTATGTAGTGGACATACTAGTTTATTGGTTAAAACATCAGGAAATCATTTTGCAAAATCAGCACACCATTCCACTTCTTGTCGCACATCCACTTGTGGCTGTGCAGTAGGCTCAAGATAAACCCCTACTTCCTAATGATGTGGCCAGCCCAATATAACATCTACCCTAATAGCCACATAAACTTTCCTGGAATTATATGAGCATGGCATTCAATTGTGGCAATAATATCATCTTGCATTTTTATTTTCTGTTCCCCATAAACATGCAGTTTAATGTCCATACAATGTAAAGATGTTTGTGGGTAATGAGTTTTTTAAAGATGTCTTCAGAGAGAATTGAAAGTATAGAAATAGAATCAAATAACATTTGAATACTCACTTATTTTACAACACCTTTGTCTGTAGAATTGTCAAGCACAGTTTCACTCCCTTTTTAGCACCACTTTCTCTGCTACATCTTTCACCACACCCCCGTCTTGCAACCTTTAAGAGGATCAGCAGAATTTAATGAAATTACTATTTTGACCACATTGGTTACACATTGCATGCAATGTTGGGTAATCTCTATGAATTTCCATGTGATCCACCAGTCCACACCTGTAGCATTGCCCTTTGAATTTCTCGATACGTTTGCCAATCCCTATTAAATCAACAGTTCTCACGAGATTCTTCCTCACATTCTCTTTCTGTGACTCATCCACAAAACAGAGCATTGTTCATCCTCTTTCCTGCTACTAATACATCATATAGAGGAGGTTAATCTTTTGACTAGAGCTCCTTTCATATTCTGCCACTTTTTCAGTGCAACAAAAATTGATACCTCTTGTGTTTGTCTAGTAATGTTCTAAATGTGCTTGAAGTGACTAACTTCCTTCAGTTACATATTCCTCTACGAAACTCACTGTCATTGTGCACACATCTACTAAAATAATATCTTGTGCTCATCCAAGGCAAATGATGAAGATCTAGTTATTAATAACAATTGCATACTGTGTACATCATCCTGACAAAGTTCAGGTAAACTTCCACTGTTTCTTGTCCTTCAGTCCCCAGAGTATGCATTAAAAGTGTAAGCTTACAAAGCAATATCCTTGACATATAAAAAGTTAGTTAACACCCCGGCTGACACTCTGGGGCTGATACAAGTGCGTTGGGAGGGAAATGGGTTGGACCTGGACGATGAGGAATGGCAGTAGGTGGTGGCCTCACTGAGAGAAGTGGCAATATCATTCAGACTACGGCTGGTCCAGCTAAAAATCTTGCACTAAGTATATGTCTCAGACCCCAGGTTAGTGCAGATGGGAAGGGCGAAAAATGGAGACTGTAGAAAACAATGTGGCCAGGTAGGCACCTTCATGCACATCATATGGGAATGTGGGTATTTACAACAATACTGGAAGAAGATACATGCCTGTATGAGTGAAGTGTTGAACACTGTAATAAGACCTGTAGCAAAAAGATGTCTTCTGAATGTGTGGGAACCTACAGACCTCACCAGTAAGGACAAACTATAGGTCAATCTGGGACTAATGGTGGCAAAAGGAATATTGCACAGTTGTGGGGGATGGAACTGTCTCCCAAACTTGTGGCTTGGAAAGCAGATGTGGACTGGTGCTAGGTAAGAGAAAAAACTGTATACATAGCACGTGATTGTCCCCAAAAATGGACTTCGTTCGGAACAAATGGAATACATTCTCTGGACATATTTGAATCCCTCCTGATCCCCCTACCCATGATGAACCAACTTCACCGTAACTGCTGAAAATTGTATAGCCTCATGAACGTAGTCTGTAATACGCTGTTGCAATCTCTCTGTGGTCATATAACTCTCGTAAATTTATTGTACAATGTTGAATTTGATAATGGTTCATAAAAATATATATATATTTTCTAAAGTGCAAGCTTGCACTCCACACTGAGACTGATGTCACAATCTCACATTGCAGTTGAAAACTTTTTTTTAATTTGGACAATTTTTACAGCTTATTCTCCTTGATAACAAGAAAAATGAAGGTGATGTCACGTTCTGCACTACAGTATTTGAAAACTGACTAAACATTCTAGCTGAATGTTCAATTTTATGACTCAACCCAAGGTTATAAGGCAAAGATAAAAAAGCCTTCCTTCTTTTTTAATCATGTTCATCAATTAGAACAATGTCAGTTGTTTGGTACAATCCCAATGTCACAACACTACTGCTACTTGAATGAGAGTCAGTTGAAGTGTTTATGAAAGTCCATCCGAAGATAATAATATTGTATTAGCCCTCCCATTATTGGGAGCCAAGTCTTGTAGTTTTGCGAACATATGTGATAATAAAGAGCTAAAAATATAAAGAACACATTATTGTTGTAATGGGTGAATACGATGTCTATGAATACCATAATATGTGCAGGCCCGCCAATGGCAGTTCCAATAAATGTAATGCCAACGTATGCCATAACCCGTGCCTGTATAACAATATCAATACTCATAACTGAAATATCAATGTATACCTTATCTATGCATGCACAACAGTGTCAATCCCAGCAGTAACAACGTCACTGTATGGTATGATACATTCACGCTGAACAATGTTGTAACCAGTAGAAGCAATGTTGATGGACGACATGATCTAGGCACACATAACTGTGTCAATATCAGTAAAGATGATGTTGATGTACACTGTGACAACTGTACGCACAATGTTGAGAATGTTGTTAAAAAATCATATCAATGACTGCCATATTATTTTCTGAAGTTCTAATGAACTTGTATCATTGCTGTCGGAGTCACCCACGGTGACCTCCGCATCAAACCCCGAGTCAGAGAAATGTGCTCACACAGGTCCTGCAACCATAACCCATACCTGGCGAGTGACAGGTCACAGGTGGGGTTTCACATGGCCCAGAGACAAACGCCCCCCCAGGGAAAAACCTAATCGATCCAAAAAATAGATAGTTGCACCATAACCAGGTCCAATGAAATGGGCCCTAATAAAACATGTTTGGCCAAAGGCGCACATTCCCCCAACAATACCAAAAGCTAGTTGTCACATGCAGATAGGAACACTTTGCTAATCAGTACATGGCATGCAGCCCACACGTAGTGATCACGTGCTCCCAACATCAGACATCTGGACACATATACAGTTGTCGACACAAGCTCTATCCAAGGTCGAGAGTCGTCTATGTCCTTTTTCAGATGCCCAAACTTGTTCATTTATGACTGAGATGTTTTTTCAAGAGTTTAGAATGGTTTTAGCGAACCTCACAAGATCTATATATTGTCAGTCAAAACTTTGTGCAATGAGAGACTTTCTTCAGAAGCACTCTGTCAAGATTATCCCAGCCGATGTGTATAATTAAACCAATTTGTTCCTGTTTTGTCGAATACCTCTTATCGTTTCATTTGATTATAGTAAAATCATATCCGAGCAACATTAGTGCTTGATGATGTAGTCTTACATGACCTTACCGTATACTGCTCTGATACCTTGTAACTACCATATTCTTCTGTAGACTCTCTTGTGACAGAGAAACATGGCTACCACGAAGACTAAAACTGCCTGCATACTCAAGATTTAGATCAATATTAAAAACTAAGGGGCTTATTTATGAGCCCTTGCGTCAGTTTTGCGCCGACGGTGCGTCACTTTTTATGACGCACCAGCAGGGTAAAAAATGCACCATATTTACAAAGGGGCGCAACTAGGTAGACACATCACTTTGTAAACCCCTGCGCCACATTATACCTGCACCAGGTAAAATGTACAAAAGGTGGGCATTCTGACGCAAGTAAGCCTCGTAGAAGTGATGCAGTGAAATCTATGAGATTTCACTGCATCGCTTCTAGGACGCAAATACATAAATATCTTACGCCTGCCTCACAGCAGGCGTAAGACTGCCGCAGGCACATTTGAAATGGGACTTGCCCATGTGAAATAACCCATTGATGGAGTTGCGTCACTTTCGTGACACACTCCAGGAATGCGTCATTTTTGTGCCTACAACTAAGTCAGAAATACTGAGATATCTGTGACTCCTTGCGACATGATGCGTCATACTGCAAATTTGACGCATCAGGCATGTCGCAAGGAGGGCACAATGAAAAGTGATGCATTGCTGTTTTCACACGGCGATGCATCACTGTTCATAACTGAGGACCCACGTTTTAGTTAAAACATGCTTATTCTTTCCAATGAACATTATCCCAACAGCCAAAGTTTTTTTTGTTTTTTCCAGGTGGCCTGATTGTCACACCATACTTGAACACTGACCGTGGTGGCCTGATGGAGTACACTCTAGCATTAAGATGTTACAGGAAAATGGCATGTCTATTACTTTTAACAGACACTATCCCAATTGCCAAAGATGGCTGCCATGCATATGCTGCATGCACCAGACTGATATAGCAGGTGGTTGCAAGCTGAAACTGGGCCCACAAAGAGTTGCACATATCTGATGGCTTCAGTCTCAATTGCCACAGAGGGCTCTTACGCATAGGTTATGGCCTCTGTACCAATTACCGAGGATGGCTCTCAAAGGGACTTTGAGTACACCGACTGACATAGTGCATGATTTCGGGAGGGGATTGCATTTGTGAAGTACTTTGCATACCTGATTGACTCCGCAAATAATGACCTGTGTCATTATGACATAACCGCTCTACTCCACAGCTACGGCTTCTCTCAGCAACTGCACAGTTCAATGAAGAAGAAATGGCAAATGGTGCTTTGGAGAGCTCTCTCTCCACTCTCCCACTGCAAAGAATGTATTCTCCATATCAACCTCTTCTCTTATGTTCCTTCTATGTGAAATCCACTTATTTAGATTAATATTGCCAAATAAAGCATGCTCAGTCAGATATCTACAATTTCTCTTGTCCACCTGGTAAAAACTACGGGGCATATTACCAAGCAATAGCGATAATTATCGCTATTGCTTGGTTAGAGACAAAAATTCACCGCTGAGCTGCGGCGATTATTATCGCAAATAAACCTTGGTATTACCAAGGTTTATCGCAAATGCGATAAAAATCGGCCGCAATGCATGAATATCGCTGAAAAGTCAGCGATATTCATGCATTATCGAGCTAATGCTCTTAGCCATGTTATCCACCTCCCATTGGATAACATGGCTAAGAGCTGCTCAGGGCAGGTGTTAGCTTTTGGAGATATTCGCGCTTAGCGCGAATATCTCCCTAAGTTGGTAATAGGAGATAGCGTTGTTAGCGACTGTTTCCAGTCGCTAACATCTTGGCACGCCCACTTTGCATGTCATTAGTGATAAATATCACTGACATGCAAAGTGGGGCCCAAGATGGTCGCTATCTCCTTCTAGCTGTCGCTAACTGGTGTTAGCGACTGCTAGGTAATAGGGAGATAATTTTATCTCCGCTTTCTTGGCTTTTCAAGCCAAAAAAGCGGAGATAAACCCCCTTGATAATATGCCCCAAGGTTAGTTTCACAGCTTCTCCAAATCATCTGTCACAACCAGAATCTCCCTTCTCTCCCATTCTAGAATGACCGCCATTTAGAAGAAACATGAAGCCGGCCAGGCATAGACAGAGAAGACAGCAGCAGCAATTCTGAGGCAAACTTAAATAGCACAGTTGGATTTCGACCCGCTGAGTGGAGGTGATGGGTGAGTGTACCCGAAATAAGTTGAAGAATGAGATAGCGAGACACTTCATAGGCTCCATGTTGTGCCCTGATCTCTAATACAAATGCAGTAACATCATCAATATCTGATATCAATGCATAAAACTAAAATCTAATCCTTATTGACACAAAGGGTGTGTGAAATTCGCACAACTTGCTCTTGCACAATTAAGTGAAATTTTGGAAAAATTATGCACAATTATGGAAAATGGAATTTAGAACTTTATTTTCGAGTGAACTGCCTCCTCGGGTCCACTTTGTAACAAAAGCACCACAAAGAAAAGCTCTTTGCGTTCTGTATTTCGCATTGTTCCCATGCATTCATAGTACATTTTTACAGCATTGTAATGTTTGTGGTAATGTTTTTACTGCGAATGCCACGTAACTACGTGCCATGGTGTAATAGCATGATTTCAGAAATTTTGCTTAGCAAGAATAATGTGAAAATAACGACATTTTGCTGGACTATGCATGCAGAAAGAAAATTTCGCCTTGGACTATTCCTTTACCATCAAAAATAGATTAATCATCCTATTTGTCTGAATTTATGTGGTGATGATGTAGTAGATGTTCAAGAATATATTGAACTGACATTTGCACTTAAATTCACAATAAGCTCAAACGAACAGACAAATGTTGATATTTTATCGTTTTCAATTGCCAGGTAAAGAGCAACCAATTTCAGGACTGCATTACAATGGAAATTAGAGTCATAGCTTGGCTCCCTTGAAGCATTTCGCTTTGACAAGTAATGCATTTTAAAATTGTATATGCTTTCCCCTGTGGCCTTATTTTCTCCAAGGGGCAACTGAAGGGTGGTAGAAGGCCATAAGGAGCTCTCCAGAAAGATGAATCTTTTTTAGATTCTGCACGTTTCTTTCATAACATGCTTGGCACCAGGAGGCTGCTTCCTGTTATGGACTCTTATGACTGCTAAAAAAGGACACGAAAATGAACTGATGTACATAGTTCGCCTACCTGAAGTCGAATTCCCTATTACAGCAAAAATAATAATCCTCTGCACAGCTCTCTATTTCCGGGGCTTTGGTGTGTTTGTAATCAAAGCACAAAGACAGGCAGTAAAAAGCAAACAGTCGAAGTGGGGTGATGAATGAGCTCTATTACGATTGTGATTTTCAATAAATCCTTAAACGATAAATGTCTTTTTAGCACATTATGTAATGCTCCCCACAAAGGAGTTTTTACCCTTGAGATTTCTGGTGCATTCAAAATCTTCTTCACACTTAGATTAAACTGAATCATAATAAAAATGCATTGCTTTCCCACGGTCCTATTTGTTTTAAGGCCAAAATGGGCTTTGTAATGTAATATTTTATTTTGTGGCAGCAGTGCATTCCATGTGCTTGCAGTACTGGCCACGCGAGATACAGACAAGTGCATTTAGCATTGACCATCTAGGAAATGTAGCCCATTTCAAGCCCAAGAGTGAACTTGGGGACCACAGTAGACTAAGTACAAGGGGGCAGATTTACAAGCCCATTGCAAGACTTTTGCACTGCCGTTGTGTCACTTTTTGTGACCCAGCAGCGGCTTAAGCAATGCACCACGTTGCTGCCAATTTACAACGGGACGCATCTAGAGAGATGCGTCAACTTGTAAAGCCCTGCGCCAAAATATACCTGTGTCAGGTATAATGTATGCAGGGTGGGTGTTCCCACGCAAAAAAGTAATGTAGAACTGATGCAGTTACATTTTCAACATTTCACTGCATCACTCTACTCCTTCACTGCATCAAAGCCTTACGTCGACTCAGACCAGGTGTGAGGAATGACGCAAGGCTTTTTAAATGGAACTCACATACCTGTTGTGGCGGATTGCTGGAGTTGCCTCACTTTCATGAGCAATTCCAGCAATGCGCCACTTTTGCACCAACAGATGCGTCAGAATTTCTGAAGCATGTGCCAATCCTTGCGCCACGGTTCGCAGTATTCTAAATACGGCGCATTCACGGTGGCGCAAGGGTTTCGTATGGCGGCGCAGGGAAACTGACGCATCTGTATAGATGCGTCACTTTCTTGTAAATCTGCCCAAGGGGTTTACTTTACTTAATGATTTCATAGTCATAAAAGCCTTAAAATAGGAACTATAACCATGACTTAGCAAATGAGTCTCCTGTGGCATACTATAGTCTTAAAGCAACACGTCTTAGCCCAGGAAAGATTTAAGACTATTTTTTCTTGCTTATGGCAGTTGTATTCTGTCTTTAGTAAGGACAAAACCTTGGCATAGCATTCCCATAATCAGGGACAGGATGGCTATTTGTATCATCGTGTATTTCTCAGAGGGGATGGAGCTATTCTAGACATGTAAACGATGCTCAGGGTTGGGCTGGCCATCCATGGCATCGGGCATTTCCACTTGAGGCTGGAGCTATTGGAGGATGATGGTTGGCCCACCTCCACCTCTGCAACTTTCTCCAACTCCCTGCGGTTTATTCCAGCAGGCAGACCAGGGATGCAAACAATAATAGAAAGAGAGTGGAAGAAAAAGCGAAAAGGGAGGGAGAAAAGATTGATAGAGGGGATAAGAAAGGCAGGAAGGAAAAAGAGAGGCAAGATGTGGGGAAAGAGAGAGGGGGCATGAAGGTGATGACGCTGGGATTCTCTTACAGATTTTTCCTTACCAATCCTTAGAATCCCTAGCCGACTGAATCTCTTTTGTCTGCAAAGAAGTGTAAAGGGAAGCTCTCTATTTTCATGCTTGTGACAAATTTGCAAAGACCAAATACATCCCAATCCAAAGGACCACTGACTAAGAAGTAAAGTTTAAAAATGTATTACAAAGCCAAAAACAACTGAACATACAAGCACCTCAGCAAGAGGTTCAAGAAATAAACTGGCACTAATACAAACATAATCCCACGCAGGAGTCTCAGACGACTCAAAATGAAAAGCAGAGTAAGTTCCAGAAGCTTTAGGCATACTATGATTGTTCCACTTGAATTCTTGACTGCATTTGCTCCAATGGGAAAGAAAGGATTAGTCTGTCCCTACACTAACTCTAAGGTGACATCCCTACATAACATACCTCCCAGGCAAGAGAAAAAGGTGCCAGCTTTGAAGGCTCCCTAAGAAGCACATTCACTTTTTCCACGTAAGTAGCCAAAGCTATCAAGCTCATTTTAAGATGCTCCTTCCTTTCTCAAGCCTAGTTCCCACTAAAACCCCCTGTCTAACTGCATCTCCAACTGGACTGCCTACGACTGAACTAACTCTCCTCCCTCGGGGCACTTTCCCTAATACAAAATCCCAAAACAGTAGATACGCCTTAGTCACACCCCCTCTGTGCAGGTGCGGCCTCTCGTATTTTTCCAGCACAGGTCCATCTTCTTCCAAAAACCGTTGCTGTGTCCTTGGGTCCCAGGCACTTTCACCGTCAAATGTTGCTGTTGTGCATACCAGTAGACTCCCTTCGCTCTCAATCCTACCAACCTAACTCCTAAAACAATGGATTATTCAACCTAACAAGCTACGTGGCCTTGCACCTGCAAAAGAAATGCATGAGAAACAATCTTATACACGCTCTCAGTTACATTTCGAATTCAACTGTGGAAAGGAGCCTTTTCCCAAGGAAACCATTTCTCAAACCTGTAACATTAGCCAAACTAAGAAAATACAGGCCTCTGCTAGCGATTTCATGTCTCAGGCCTTTACACTGTTGAATGCGTTTCTAATACAACAACATAAACATTACATTCAAACCAGTCTAAAGCATTATTTCATTACATTTCGAAACATTACTCCTTCTCATGTTAGCATCACGTGTTTCTTTAATAGGCAACCTACACGTGCAACTTTAATATGGCATGTTCAAATCTAATGCAACATTTTAAACATGAAACAATAATTTCTGCTTTACTGCAGACATATTCTCGAATCTGACACTACATTCGTCTCCAAGTGATATGAGCACACTTCTACACTTCGCAATACACTCGATTAGTTCTACATGTCTAAGAATCACACGTTAATACAGTCCTCTAAATATCCAGGTGCCGACTACAAGTGGTTATGGTGCACCCCTACAACTTTCAAAATAACATGGCGCTCTATCAAAGGGAGCGAGGAGATGGAAGGACGAAGACCATCAGCCAGAGGAAAGAAGGAGAGGGAGCAAGAATGAGTATTGAAATATAGAGATAGTCCATATGTTGTGGAAGTTTCTGAGTGGGATTCATTATAATTATCTCCCTACCATCACTCCTTCGTCTGGCAGAGATGTTTTAAGGCATGGGCAAAGTGGCCTCTGGCCCAGGACCCCAGCCTTTCAGGGGGCCCACTGATAGTGATAGCTCTGTTCTGCAGAGAGTCTTTTCCTGATGGCATTGAATAATTCTTAAACAGATGGTTTTAAATACTGTTTCACTTTCATTTATTTTTAATGTGAGTGGTGTATGAGTCTGTTTCAGACATTTTGCAGAGAAATGTTGTGTGTGTGATTAATGCAACATCCATAAAAAAGGTTGTCTTAGTTCAAAACAGGACATCACATATGAGAAGTGGGAGTGTGCCACAGAGTTTGTTTGCAGTAATAGCAGTGAGCTACTTCTGTGTTACAATATTGAAAACACCCGTTACTATCCCTGAATATTAGATGTAACGACCTTGGAATTTGGACTTGTGAGCTTGTGCACTGGCCGTGAACTGGCCAGTGACGGCATAACAGAGCTGAAATCGGATCATAAATTCATAGCTGTTCTGAACAGGGACCCCCAAAATATGTTCGGCCCGGATCCCCAAAATCCTTAAGATGTCCCTGTCGTCTGGTCTAAACATTTCTGCTAAGGAAGCTTTTGGTTCCCAGTCGGGCACCGTCACCACTATCTCCTCTTGCTAATGCCCCGGGTTTTTGCACTTTAGCATAGTATGGGCTCAATCAGAGAGACAGATAGGCAGATGGAGGGTGAAAGAAAACAGGTGAGGGAAATAAATTAAGCATGGGCGCAAAATCCGTTCCGCTCGCGGATTTTTCGGATTTTCGGCAAATCCGCAATCCGCGAACTCTCGCGGATGTGGCGAAAATACGTAAATCCGTGCGAAGCGGATTTTTTGCTTGTGTTCGCACTGCTCGCGGTCCGCGACGCGGGCAGCAACAATCTCGCACTCGCGAAAGTCCAAAAATTACAATTAGGGAGGGGTGAAGGAAGTGGCCCAGTCTCCAACTTCCTGTTCCTGTCCAGCAAGCTCCTCCCATAGGGGTGGGGTGAAGGAAGTTCCCCAGTCTCCAACTTCCTGTTCCTGTCCAGCAAGCTCCTCCCATTGCTTAGTCCATTTCCTGGCCACTTTGATTTCGATCTTGACTGGGAAGGGTTACTTTTTGTGGATGCTGCTGGATATTTGGATTTGAGGCCTTTTGGATTACTTTTGGATTCGAAATTTAATTTCACAAGGAAGTAAGTTGATGTTGTTTGTTTGTGGTGATTTTTGTGTGTGTTGCTTGTTTTTCGACTTTTTGGGGGGGAAAATCTGCAAGTTCGCGAGCTGAGGATTTTTTTGCTTGTGTTCGCACTGCTCGCGTCCCGCGCAGCAACAATCTCGCACTCGCGAAATTGTAAAAATTACAATTCTGCACATGAATTGAAAACCACCAGGCTTAGTTATGGGTGCATGCATGATACAACTGTTTTGTTGAAATTTATTTTTAACATGATTCTGGCCAGGGCATGGATGGCATTGGATTGTGGTGATTTTTGTGTGTTTTACGACTTTTTGGGGTGGTGTTGGGGGCTTGTTATGTGGGTGGGGCCATTTTATTGCCTGGTCCCGTGTGGGTGGGGGTCTATGGGCCATTTTTAAGCCAGTTTGTGTGCTTTGTGCCATAGGCCTGCACCCAGTGTGCTCTGATTTCATCCATTATGGCCAGGGGGCCCAGAATCGGTCTGTTCGCGGATTTTGCTGGTTTTTCGGCACGTTCGCGCCGTGAAGCAACAATCTCGCACTCGCGAAATTATAAAAATTGCAATTTTGCACCAGAAAATCACCAGCAGGCAGCATAAGCCTTCTGAAACTTGATGGATGGCATTGGATTGTGGTGATTTGATTTGTGTTGTGTTTTTTGACTTTTTGGAGTAGGGGTTGGGGGCTGGCTATGTTGGTGGTGACTATTTTGAGGCATGGTCCTGGCCATGTGGATGGGGGTCAAGCGGCCATTTTGAAGGCAGGCAGTGAGCTTTGTGCCATAGGCCTGCACCCATTTTGCCTTGCTTTCACCCATTGTGCCCAGGGGGAGTCAGTGGTACATGAAACTATAACCCTCTCTGTGTGTGCTCTCTTGGATCAATGTTAAATTCCTGTTTCCCAAAAATTTAGCAATTCTTAATTTTGAAATTTCCATATTGTGTGGTGTGCACGAGTGTATTCATAAATGCCTACTTGCAAACTATTTATTGAAGTGCTACATATGCAACATATATTTACTGATGTTCCTCTGTCTTCGTTTGCTTGTAGGTGCATAAAGTCAATAAATCCGCATCATCGTTGAGCATCAGTGCCAGGAAGAAGTCCTGCTGCGGCCTGTTGTTCCGACATCTGAAGAAGATGGCTCCAAAAAGAGGTGCCCGTAGGTCCTCTAGCAAGAAAGATGTCTCTACTAAGGAGAAGAAGAAGCAAGTGGCACCACTTACCAAGGAGACTGGTGGCACCACCACTAAATTTGTGTGGGGAAAACAAAGGCCCACCATGAGTGCTGCACAGGTAGCCTGTTTAGTGGTTGAATCACCAACGACCAGTGATGTTGGCTCATCGCAAGAAAGTAGCAGCACACCATCAACGCAAGTTGTAACTCATCTCACAAGTACTATTCAACAACCAAAGCCGCAACAACAACTGTATGGGCTACTAGTACAAGCACAAGTACATGCGCAAGGAGCTGTCCGAGAAGGAGCTGTGCGAGAAGGAGCTGTCCGAGAAGGAGCTGTCCGAGAAGGAGCTGGCCGAGAAGGAGCTGGCCGAGAAGGAGAAGGCCGAGAAGGAGAAGGCCGAGAAGGAGAGGTCCATGGAGAGTTGCAAGTAGCGATCAGTGAAGAGGCCCATGTAGCGGCGCATGGAGCGGTGCAAGTGCCCACAATGGTTGTTCTTCCAGAAGTAGGGGCACAGGAGGAAATTGACTTTGGAGCCGGGGTATCATGTCAGGAAGACGAAGGCACTCCTCCTGATGATTCATTTTCTCCCAGCTCCCCACCAAAGAAAAGATCAAGGAGTGTGTGTAGAAGTTCCTCTTCAAGCCCCGCTCCATCAGATGATGATCTGGATCTAGATTGGCACCCATCTCCGACGTCTGAGAGGGAGGCACACCATGAGCTGCGAAAGGTATCAAATGTTAAAAGCAAGGGCCCCGGAAAGCTCATACTTATGGATCCGAACGTCGGACTTGATGAAGTGGTTCATTCTGATGTTGATGAACAGGATGACAGCAATGACCTAGTCATCACACACGTCATTCCAGCCACACCGGCCATGCAGCAGACAGACATTTATACCCTATCCCGACGGCAGGCTGAGCGTGACCCTGGCGACGTGCCACTGGTAGCACCACCAATGCAGTCAAGTAGTACAACAAGTTCAACAAAACCTACAGCTCCCATATTTTCTCCCCAGAGGGGGACTCCATCCAGCTCGACTCCCTCAAGTAGGGTTGCTGAAATAATTGCACAACCCAGTAGATGTCTGCAAGGCTCATCCACCACTGCTTCATCTGGCATTGGCAGTATCATCTCGTGCGCCAAAACCAGAGGTTTCAAGTCCCCAGTTTGGAACTTTTTTAGTGTCCATGCAAAGTATGATAACATAGCCGTTTGTTGCATTTGTAAGACTAGCGTTAGCCGTGGTAAGACTGGTACCAACTATGGAACCGGAGGCCAGATAGGTCATCTTGAAAGAAGGCACGCTGTCGAATGGTTTGCGCACCTAGCAAACATCAAGGGAAAGCAATCCCAAAGGGCAAGTGGCAAAAATTTACCCATACTAGGTGTTTCATCTGAAGATGACGGGGAGGTAGAAGAAGCGTCAGACATGTGTCCGGTTGTACCCAGTACCCCTGGCAGCACCACACCCTCTGGAACACATAGGAGGCACACTGAGAGTCTGGGAGACACACCAATGCGGAAAATGTCAACACTGATCAGAAGTGGGTCGAAGAAGGCATCAGCATCATCACGTAACTTTGTACAGCACACCATTTCAGCCATGTTCTCCTCAGATGTGCAATTTCAACGCAACCACCCAATTGTACGCCTGTATAACACTAAGCTGGCTAAAATGCTAGCGGTGGACCTTCTCCCTTTTTCGTTTGTCGAAGGTGTGGGTTTCCTTGAACTCGTGGCAACACTGGCCCCTAAATGGAAGGTTCCTAGCCGGTTCTATTTTGCCAGGGTTGCTGTTCCAGCACTATATAAAGAGGTGCTTGAGTTGGTTGGGGCTGCTTTGCAGAAGAGTGCTGTTCACACTATACACCTGACAACAGACATGTGGACCAGTTGCCAAGCCCTTGATTACATGTGCATCACTGCACACTGGGTCTCTTTTTCAGGGGTTATAAAACAGATAAATGCAGGTGGTGACTTGGTCGAGATTTTTAAGGGTGCTCGTAAACATGCAACATTAGCCATGTTTGGCATGGAGAAAAGTCATACTGCAGCCAACATTTTGGATGACTTTAACAAAAAGGTCTCGCAATGGCTGCCCCCAAGAAAATGCAAGGTTGGTTATGTTTCTACTGATAATGGCAGCAATGTAGTTAGGGCCATGGAGGACGGTTTCTATTTCAGAGTGCCGTGTTTGGCGCACTGTATGAACCTTGTCGTGCAAAAGTTCTTGAAAAAAGAACTTGCAGTCGACCAAATACTGACTATCTGCAGAAGAATATGCACACACTTCAACCATTCCTTTAAGGCCCGGAAGGAGCTGAGGCGCCAGCAAAATGTACGTAGAATGCCAGTGAAAGCACTTATCCAGGAGGTGGCAACACGTTGGAACTCAACCTTCTACATGCTTGAGCGTCTGCATGAGCTGTTTCCAGTAGTCAATGAGTATTTCTACAACCTGGGTGGTGATACGACAGAAATGATGCTAGCGGTGGAGCAATGGCAGCTATTTAAAAGCCTGACAGACATGCTTCGTCCTTTTGAGGTCTTCACGCGTGACGTCAGCAGGGAGGACTGTTCTTTGAGCAAAGCTATCCCATTGTTGCTGAAGCTCGAACACCAAGTCAAGGTGGTGTCTTCACAATTAAAAGATGCTGGAAAGAATGAAGCATATGAGTTGGCGCAGAGATTATTACAACGCCTAGTTAGCAATAAACGGCTTGTCAATATCAAGAAACAACAGCACTACATTTGTGCTACTATTCTGGATCCACGTTACAAAAAGCCATTGTTTGGCAAAGTAATAATTCCTTTTGAAACATCAGATGTTACAGAGTACAAAGGTTGGCTAGCTCAGTCAGTCATTCGTTTTGAAAGAGAGCGGAAGGAAACTGTACGAGAAGACAGTACTACTAGTGAATCAGCAGGCCATCAGGCGTCCCAAAAAAGCACTTCTGCATCTGTGCCTCTGGCAGAAGTGAGTGACTTTTCCACTAAGCCGTTAACCACACCAGCAACCGTATCATCTGCACCAGGCCCAGGCGATATGTCTGAAGCGGATTGGCTAAGTGAGCTAGGGTTTCCTTGTCCCAGAAAGGACACAGAAGTGCAAAGTACAGGAATGCGGGAGGACATTCTTTCAATGGTGCAGGCCTATCTGGATGACTCAACAGCGGTCAATATTACTGAGGACCCATTGGCGTATTGGCATGGGAAAAGGAAAATATGGCGAGAGCTCACCAACCTGGCTATCAATTACTTGTCTTACCCACTCGCAAGCGTGTCTTCAGAACGTGTTTTTAGTTCTGCTGGTGGCATTGTGACTTGCAAAAGGTCCCGCCTCTTGCCGCAAATGTGGAGCGGCTCACCGTGATAAAGATGAACCAGCACTTCATACCACCAGATTACAAAGTACGAGAATGCACGCAGGAAGAAGAGGACACCGACCTACCTGAGGAAAGTTCTCCTCAGTTACCAGAAGTACAACCGACTGATGAATTAGCAGAGTATGAGGACGAGTTCTGCTTCCCTGACAGCGAGTTCTGAAAATGAGTCAATGACTCATTAACTGTAAATTTAGTCCTCCTTATTCACTTTTATTCCTGTGTGTCTGTCTTTCTTTGTTTAGCAAGTGCTTCATCACATTCACAACAAAACTGTAATCACCCCATCACAAGCAACAACAAGCCCATCAGCAGAACTGTCTTGATTTTGATGCCGCAGCATTCTTCATGTTCACAACAGTTAGTTGACAAGAACTCAGTCCTGGTCGTCTATCCTCCTCCTCCACTCATCCTATCCATTTCCCGTAATGCTGATGCCTGGATTCTGCACAATGAAGAAACTTACGTTGAGTCCCCTAAAGAGGGACTGGAAGTAGTGAGTCCTCATTTAAATACATTTTGCTAAGTGTGACTTTTTTCCGCGATTTGCATTTTTGGCTGTTTGGGGGTGTCAAACTTGTTTGCGCTTGGGTTTACGGGTCTTGGCTGGGCCATTGCTGGCAAGGTCTATTAAGGGATGAAATTGGCCAGTTGTGGCCCTGCTGCAGAACGCTTTAGGACTCTGTGAATTCCAGGTGGAGCCAGCCCTCAAACACAAATTACAGGTAAGATAAGCGTTTGGATGGGAGGTAGTATAATGGAGTGTTCGGAGAGGCGAGAGAGTGACAGTGGTACTAGTAGTAAAGTCCTAGGGCTCTTGAATTAACAAACTCTGTGACAGGCATTTAATTTGGAAAACATTTGGCCTATTGCACGTGAACGTTTAGGCGTTATTATTGCTCGCTTGCCTGTCTTAGGGGTGCTGTCTGTGGGGCTTCTAGGTTTTTGTGGTGTGTGAGCACCGCTGCCACATTTCTAATGTTGATTGCTTTTGTTTTGCAGAAAATCCACGCCGGGAAACTCCAGTTGTGGCCCTGCTGCAGAACGCTTTAGGACTCTGTGAATTCCAGGTGGAGCCAGCCCTCAAACACAAATTACAGGTAAGATAAGCGTTTGGATGGGAGGTAGTATAATCGAGTGTTCGGAGAGGCGAGAGAGTGACAGTGGTACTAGTAGTAAAGTCCTAGGGCTCTTGAATTAACAAACTCTGTGACAGGCATTTACTTTGGAAAACATTTGGCCTATTGCACGTGAACGTTTAGGCGTTATTATTGCTCGCTTGCCTGTCTTAGGGGTGCTGTCTGTGGGGCTTCTAGGTTTTTGTGGTGTGTGAGCACCGCTGCCACATTTCTAATGTTGATTGCTTTTGTTTTGCAGAAAATCCACGCCGGGAAACTCCAGTTGTGGCCCTGCTGCAGAACGCTTTAGGACTCTGTGAATTCCAGGTGGAGCCAGCCCTCAAACACAAATTACAGGTAAGATAAGCGTTTGGATGGGAGGTAGTATAATGGAGTGTTCGGAGAGGCGAGAGAGTGACAGTGGTACTAGTAGTAAAGTCCTAGGGCTCTTGAATTAACAAACTCTGTGACAGGCATTTACTTTGGAAAACATTTGGCCTATTGCACGTGAACCAACACAATGACAGTGTTCAGTTAAATGAACTTACTGCAAAACCACCACCCACCAAGCTCAAAAGTAGTAAAAAAACAGGTATGCTCAGATAAAGTTTGAAAAAGTATATTTATATCCCTAACAAAATAATCTCCCGCAAAACCCTCCCTAACCCCAACAAATAAATAGTCCTTCAAAAGTCCCCAAAAAACCCAACTCCCAATTCCCACCCCCCAAAAGTCTCTAAAAAAGGGGCAAGGGACACTCTAGGGATGCAAGGTGTTGAGTTTGGCCTCCAGGGCATCCTGCCTTAGGGCCAGGGCATCATACTTCTCCTGGAGGGTGGCGTGATCTAAGCGGAGGCCCTCCACCACATTCTGATACTCGTTCCATTTCTGGACCTCCGCCTCTAGGTCGGACACTCTGCGGAGTGCACGGCGCAAGCGAGCCTTAACAGTACTGTGAGGTGCAGCCTTTGCTGCTCGGCGGTGGCGTCTTCCAGCACAGCTCCTGTTCGCTGGAGTACTGCGCTTACCGGCAGAACGTGGGGTCACGGAGGAGGATGCAGATGTTAGATTTGATGCACTGGAGTGCGTGTCGTCCCCCTCCAGTTCCACCAGTCGCCGATATTCGGCAACAGTTGCTTCCAGCCTCCGTTGCCAGGCCAGTACAGCCAGCATACTCCTCGTCGGTTTTGAGGTTTTAGTATTGCCAACTATATGAAGAAAGAAAGACATAATATGTAACCAATGCTCTTTAAGAATATGATTAACACAAAATAATTCAGCAGGAAGTTGTGTCACAGTACAACTAGCAACTAGCCAGCGCAGTACAAAACTATTCAGGCCAGTATCATGGGCGTCCGCAGGGAGGGGCAAGGGGGCGCGCTTGAATCACCATTTCCCTTCCCACAACTCACTTGTATCCTTGGTTTGATGCTCTTTCACATGAAAGAGATCTGGCAGAAGCCCAGGCGATATGTCTGTTTCCCTCTCTCTCTCTCTCTCTCTGTCTCCCTCTTTATGTCTCCCTGTGTCTCCCTCTACCTCGCTGTCTCTCTCTCTCTGTCTCCCTCCCTCACCCTCCCTCTGGCTCCCTCCCTCTCTCTCTCTCCTTCTGTCTTACTCTCTCTCTGTCTCTGCCTCTATCTGTCTGTCGGTCCCAGCCTGCTGTAATTACCATATTGTAATTTGTCACTGGGCCACCACTGGATACACATCATATCCTATCTAAGAGTCAGATAGTACCATGATCCAGCTTACCTGTACTCGCCACCGCCACTGTCTCCTTCCTCACAGTCTGTACTTCTTGGTCCGACTCCTCTAGCGCCGCCTCCTCCCCAGAGTGATCCTCGGACTCAGAGTCAATGATCACCACCACATCCGAGCTGGCCCCGCCACCAGATGTTCCACCTACAAAGTAGATTTAAGAATGTTAGATTACACCACTCACTAGTATTTGGTCTATGAATGAAAAAATGTGAAAACAACAGAAAAATTAATTGACTGTCTACTCTAGTCTAAAGTAAAAATGTCCCTCCTTCCAGGGAAGGCTGTTGTCTTGCTTCACTTTTTTGTCACAATTGTTGAATGCTTGCTTAATTTTAACACACACCATTTTTCTCTGAACAGACAGAAACTGGACTTCTAAGGACAAGAGCAACATCAACTTCAAACCAGGTGAAAGCTCGGCTCGACCACAAGAAATGTGTTCCATTACTCATCAACTCAGCACCAAGCACTTTTCCATTTCCAACTAACTTTATTTTAATATATGTGTTTACTTAAACTTTTAATAAAGCTTTTAAACTTGAATAGACTCTGTGGTTTTTGGTCCTCCAGACTAGAGTGACTGAGCGAAAGGTTTTGCAATTTTTGCAAGGAGGAGTCCGTGCCACTACCAGGTTTATACAGTGTGCCAAACACGCCACTCTGAAATATTATTACTCTGGTCTTTGGTGTCCATAGTTCGGTTTGTGGAGAATTGTCCCTGCAACAGTAGTATTATTGATTTTGCTCCTATCTAAACACTATTTCGAAAAAATGTAATTAGGAACGCTTGGACAACAATAGGTCCTCTATATTTAAAGGAAAACTTACTGGGGCCAGCAAAGGAGCACTCGCCGCCCTGGCCTGCATCCTCCTCCTTTGGAGCCACTGCATCCGATTTTTCTGTCCGCTTGCCCCTGGGCGGACCTGGCGTACAACATGAAAGAATGAACAGAAAACATTGATGATTGCTGCTTGCCGATGTCCTTGTCAACCAAATCAAACATTTAGAAAGAACAAGAACCAACTATTTCATCCAAAATGAGGGCTACAAAGGAAGGACTGCACCTGAGCCTCTACTCTAGGGGCAGATTTACAAGCCCCTTGCAGCTCTTTTACTCCATTCTTGCGTCAATTTTGTGACGCAGCGCCACAACAAGAGAGGCGCCATGGTGTGGCGTATATTAACAACGTGACGCATATGGGAGATGCATCCCATTCTAAAGCCCTGCGCCATTAGGGAGCGTTCCAGCGCAAGGGAGGGCGTTCCTGCACAGGAACGCATGCTAAAAGTGGCTATGGGGAATATATAAAATTTCAATCAGTCATTTAGGACAATGATGCGTCACTGAAACCCTGCGCCGGCATGAAGCAGACTTACGGCTTGACGCAGCATTGCTGGAGCTGCGCCATCGTTGCAACGCAACTCCATCAATGAGCCGCCTTTACGGCACCGATGCGTAACGCTTCGGTGACGTTTTGGGACCATGGTGTGCCGCATTGTAAATACGGCGCACCATGGGTGGTGCTGGCGTGCCGCACACTTTGCAGGGATGCGCAGGTAATTGCTAATCTGACACTTAGGGGCATACTTACGAGTTCTGAGCTGGACACCTCCAGATGTGCACCAGAACAAATGCGTAACGCAAAACTAACCTTGCGTCACGGCAGATGCGCCGCTATTACAATGCGGCAAACCCTGGCGCAAGGGTAGGCAGATGCGTGACGCATCTCGTGACGAAAGAGGGGGGCATCTCTAGAGTCGCGTCGCGGGCGCGATGCAACTATAGCAATGCTCAGGGCTGCCCAATACTCAACATACCGCATCAGTCCTTACGCCTGCTTCAAGCAAGCAGGCATAAAGAATTGACATAGCAGCGTCGCGGAAGTGCCTGCGTTAAATCTTGTAGATTTCACGCAGGCACTTTTGCGAGGTGCACAGCTGCCTGACCGCCACCCCCCACCCCACCCCCCCCCCCCTGCGTGGGAACGCACCCATTGTGGCGCAGGCCCAGGCCTTAACGTGGCGCATCTCCTTAGATGCATCACGTTGTACATGACTCACAGGGATGCGCCACGTTTACGTCGCTGTGCGTCAGGTAAGGCAGCGTAAACGTGGCACAAGGGGCTTGTAAATCTGCCCCTTTGTGTCTAGCATTACGCAGTTCTGTAAAATACACTCATACATTACTCAGCCCAACTAAATGAACACAAAATAGAAAACAAATAAGCAGTGGCACCGCCACAGAGAAGGAGAACAGTGCACCTGAAATGCACAGAAGATTTTGAAATATTAATTTACCTCTGTCAATGTAATCAGCAGCATTATTGCTCTTTGTAAAAAAGTTAAAGCAAACATTTGCAATATAACACAGTCACATAGAGCAGGAGAAAAAAACAGAGTAGTGAGTGATGAAAAAATTGCTACTACTACTCACCAAGCCCGGGGACCTCCACTCCCAGCACGACTAGCAGGTCGCGCTCTCGGTCCAGGATATCGGTCCAGCGGTGGGTTACTTGATTGTAGGTGCGCTGGACCCCCGTGATCTTAAAAAGGGCCCGGCACACCTGCCCCCACCGCTTCCGTCGCTCCTGGCTGTTGGTGTAACCAGCAGCGATCCTGCCGCCTGCCGCGATGGTCCTGGGGAGACGGCGTTGCACATAAAAAACGAGTGCGCCCACCTCCTCAGGGCTGAAGATCTCCCGGGGCACCACCATTTCCGCCCTCAAGCGGCCACACGGGAGCCGGGCACGGGCTGCGGTGCCCGTCTTGGGCAGCTTGACAGCTGTCTTCACCATGTTCTGGGCAGGTGTTAGTAGTAAGGAGACAAAACGAAAAAGAATAAGAGTAGGGAAGAAGGAAATAAAAGTTTAAAAAGTAGTTGAAAAGTAAACAAAAGTAGCCTAAAACACAAAATTATAGACCTAGAAAAATAGAGGGATAGAAAATAAGTTAAATAGATCAAACAAATATTAAAACAAGCAAAGGATGGCAGAGATATACAGAGGATAGAAACACCATACCCAGACACATAGGAATGAATGAAAAACAAGATGGCGGCCCGATCACGTGCGCGTAAGTAAGTTCGCACGCGATTTCTCTCGCGAACTCGTGCGAACTTGCATTCGCAATGCGCTCATTGCGCGAGATTACACATAGCGGGCGGAAACGGAAATACGTCACGCAAACAAAATGGCGGCGCCCATACTCAACCTTGGGGTAACTCGCACGAGTTCGCGGCTTCCACGGTCGAGTTCGCACGACGCCGCGCCTCGCGAATAGGGCGAAATTACCGAAAAACGAGTTTTGCAAAAGCAAAACCAACGAGCAGGTGCAAAAGTTCGAGCTCATCATTTGTAACCATTTACCTGTAGTGCTTCCTGAAGGGGCCCTCCAGAATCCGGTTGCCTACTTGCAACTATTGTGTGACCCTGCTCTGACAGTCACAGAATAGTTACAAGTATGCCATTGCATCCTGTTATTGCAACAAAAAGGAAAGGGAGCAGACAAGCAGGTGCCAGCCTTCATTAATGTCATTTGGGGCAGGGCAGGTGTTGTTGTTTGCAAAACTTAGTGCAGGTGTGCATGGCTTTGCCACAATAATGTACACTCATTAGTCAATCAGAGGGTGCTGTGATGACACCGAGGGTGGCATGGGTGTGCCAGCCAGAGGGTGGCATGGGTGAACCAGAGTGCCAGTGTTGACAGAGGATGGCAGTGCTTTGCTTTGCCCCAATAATGTACACTGGTGAACGAGAGGGTGCTGTGATGACACAGAGGGTGACATGGGTGAGCCAGAGGGTGGCATGGGTGACCAAAGAGAGTGCCAGTGGTGACAGAGGGTGGCAGTGATGAAGAAAGCCTTGCAAACAGGCTGGGCACGTAGAAACAACAAGTTCGCAAAACTGGCGACCCGACAAGTAAGTTCGCAATTTGCGAAATTGTACAAAACCCTCGCGAACTTGCAGAAACCCGTGCGAACACACACCCCCCAAAAAAATACGCAAATCCGCAAGAATTCGCGGATTTTGCGGATTTTGGCAATCCGCAAATCCGCAAATCCGCAAATTTGCGGATTGCGAATCCGCAAAATCCGCCCATGCTTAAAATAAATGAGAATGAGAGAAGAAGAAGAGTGTTCAGGGAACAAAAAGAAAAATGGAGGAGAATAGGAGGTATTCTTTAGCAGTATTATTTAGGGGTATTTTGTCTGTAGACCTGCGAACCGAAAATGTCCATGAATATATAATTTATGATGTAATGGAGCTCAATTCATCCGTCCACCGTGTCCAGTGGCGCTGTCGCTGGCTGTTATATGGGTTTTTCAACCAGTCCTCTTCCTCTATTGGCCTTTTGCAGAGTCATTCACATATCGTCCACCCACTGCAGAATATAGTATGGTGTTATGGGGGTCAGCCTACTTCAACCAGGCTAACTTCACTGCTAGTGACTGACTGCCCTTGCATAAGGAGCACAATCACACACAAAGCAGTTCCTTCAGGTGCCAGGAACTACTTTAGCAACATGTGCATTTTAAGGCCCAAAAAATTGCTTCATGCATTTTTTTCCCCATTAGATTGGCGAGGGCCCAGCTGCTTCTTAAACAAAGCTTTGCAAATAACTAGCCATAATCAAATAAGCACTGGCAAAGCCAAATGGATGCCGACTTTCGACAGACCTATGGGTTTTGCCAATGCTTATGCTCAAGGGTTTCTATACTAAAACGCCAGAAGGAGTTTTGTTCCTTACTGAGTCTGGGTAAAAAAGGCCATTTGATAACCAATTGAGTATCAATCTTCTTACTTAACAGCAGGGCAGCGAACTGATTCAGCAAAAAGTGAAAAAATGCATGTGCAGAAACACTGTGCAGAAAGAACTGGGAATATATTCAGAGATGTCATAACATAATTGGTTCCTTCAAATAAAAATCATAAGTGGAAATGACAGGAATTGCATTCAAAGATATAATGTCAGGCTGAAATTTGCAGTAACTCGTGTTTCGCATGAGGTTGTTTAATGACCTCCAGTTCTGAGAAACTACCTCAAGATAAAAGGGGGAAATTAAAGTTAATAGAAGAATATACAGTTTATACACACACACACACACACACACACACACACACTCAAACACCTCTGCGTCAATCCTCGGGGACTTTGCCGGGATTAAATCATCTGGCTGTACACTGCGCACTCCAGCTGGTGCATTAGCCCATCCACCAATGTTAGGGGGTTTCAAACCTGCTCCTTGCATGTTACACTTTGCTAGTTTACTGACCAATAATAACACTGGTAATTAAGAAAATTGAATTTGATAGTACATTAAAGTGAGTATACACGTGTTAATGCAAAGGGAAGGCCGGGCGGGTCAGACGTCCTGAACAAAAATCTGACTGACCTCTCTGAAGCCTTTTTTTTGAGAATTCAAAAAAGTCGTCTTGTGAGCACTCGGCCCACTGGCCCCTCCCACGAATACTCACCCAAACTTATTGTACATAGTGCTGCTGGGAAATTCCACCTGGAAAAGGGTCTGCAGGAGACCATGACTGGGCAGAAGCAGTGCACTTACATACCCCTCACCCACTCCTCTAGTGATCTCAGGATGGAATATAACAGAATGTGTTAGTGGTCGGACATACAGGCAATTACAGCTTCTACGATGGCGACTATAATTAGGGAAGCTCTGTAGATCAATGGTTTGTCAAACTTCCAGGATTTACTAAGTGGATTGAAAAGTGCCCAGATGTAGTTTAGCTTGCCACTCAGGGCTATAAAAAGTTTGCAAATAAAATAAATACAGTCCATTAAAGTGTATCAAAGAGAATGATCTTTTCGGGAATTATCGGTTCCAAATAAAATATGAATGTGAGACAGGGCAATACACGAAGTGCAAAGTTCAGGCAACAAGCAAACAAACAGCAACAGGTGGCACTATGTTTTGAGTTTACGCCCACAACTCTCTCCACTGACAGCCACAAAGAGAGAAGGCACATGCCCACAGCACCTTGAAGAAGGGAAGGGTTTCAAAGTAATAAGTCAAATGTCAAATTAACTGACGAATAAGTAACTGAAAAATGTGGACAGGGTCTGCAAGGAACCTGCAGGAATATACACCACTTGCACTGGGGGTGGGATTGAATTCAAGCAGAGATCCTGAACAGTGTACAGTAAGAATGAAATGCCAGTGTAGCGTTTACTTGCATCATATACAATAAAGAGCCCCCACCCTTCTTTCTGTGGGCTATAATCTGATATCCAGAGTATATACAAGATACTGTAAACAATGACATTTTGAAAACTCTGCTTTATGTGGCATGCAAAAAAAGTGTTACTGTATGGTGTTATCAGTCCCATCTGGGTGTATTTAAAGTGAAATGGGCCAACAGCTTTATCTGTGAACCCCGCTGCACTCCCTCACTCATCTCCCGGCTTAGGGTCCCTTGCCGTGTGGGGGCCACAGGGAAGTGCGGGAGGTGTAGAAGATTTCCTCGTTTGTTGAGAAGTCCTCCTACATGCTGCTGTATCTGCTGCTCATGTTGCTGCTCTACGTCATCTATCCGTTGCGAAGGGGGGTGAGGAGTTGTCTAGCTCCTCGAAGCAATCACCAGGAGCTGGATGGGCACCAGCACTCTTGTCCACTCCCACTTGTTACTGTTTCTCCCTTGGCATGAGTCTCCGGGCTTCCCTACATCACACCCCTGTTGATCCACTCACCGTCCACACCCACATTGTGCATTAATTAACCTCTTCAATGGGACGCCGGGGCTCACACTCAGGCTTGATAATGAAGTAACGTCAACACCCACCACATGCTAATGTCTCTTGAGCTTTCCCTGCAGCACTTCCTGCCACTCACCGCGCTCAGGCCCCTCGCAGAACAGCCTTATCTACTTGTGGCACCTCTACCTGCTCTTTGCCAACTACTCAAGCAAGCATTTACAATGCAATAGGACTCGCATTTACGTGAGAACTATTGCATTGCATCACCGGACTATGGACGCGAGGGTGGGGGCACGGGCACTGACAACGGGAGTGCCGACGGGGTGGAAGGTGAACAAAGGAGTGCTCCCACTCCTAATCTCACAAAATGCTCTTATACCTGGAGTGACGTCCGTCGCTGCTAGATTGCCATGTTCAGTACACGACAGCAGAAGCAGCCAGAGTCTTACAGCCAGGTATCAGCAGCTCGTTGCCCGGGGGCGGCGATCCAAGCTGCGGTTTGTATTGCTGGACAGGGCCAGTACAGCAGCACTGACCAGTGTGAGAAGAGAGGAGACAGCAGGGGTAGCTGGGGGAGCAATACCGGATGAGGTGCACTCTCATGGCAAGAGCACCTCTAGCTCTGACTGCAATGACAACAGCACCCCGGTCGAGCAGCAGTTCGACCCCATCTCTAAACTTCCTTTGCCTGCAGCTGAAGCAGAGCAGGCGTCTCCCACTTCCGCCTGACTCCCATTCACTGTCTCTGCGGGAATGCCTGCTACGTCAACTTGCATATCACGAGACCGCTTCCCCTTGGAGAACTGACGGCAGCTCTTCTCCCAGCCTTAACAAAATCTACCACTGAAACATGCATCACTCATTTCAATTGGATGTACTAGGAACAGAACACAAGCATTTGCAATGCAATAGGACTCGCATTTAAGCAAGACCTATTGCATTGAAAACGGGAGTGCAGGGAGCGAGAAGGCACAAACATGAGTGCATGGGGAGGGGGGCTGAGAAGGCACAGACTGCGGGAGGGGAAGGAGGCACAGGATGAAAAGAGTGCGGTCAGTAAAGGGGCCAGTAGCCGTGGATGACACAAATGACAACATGCTCGTCATTAAGGAGGGACTAACAAGCCTACAAACAACTGGAAGGCAGCATTTAAGAGACAATCCAATGAAAAAGATGGGGGCCGAGAGTGGGCGGAGTTTCCATGAAGCTTCCAGCTATGGTGCATACTGCATGCCTCGCAAAGCGATGGCAGCACATTCACGCTGCATTGCTAGGCGAGACCTAAAAACAAAATCTACTGTAATTTACTTCCAGTACATGTCCTACCTTTAATATACATGGCACCCTGCCCACGGTGGCACCTTTGGCCTACCTTAGGGGTGACATATGTAAGAAAAGGAAAGGTTAGGGCCTGGCAAGTGGGTGCCATGCCAGGTCGACATGGCAGTTACAAACTGCGCGTAGACACTGTAGTGGCAAGTCTGAGAACCCTTTACCGGGATGCTTGTGTGGGTGGCACAACCAGTGCTGCAGGCCCACCAGCAACATTGGGTTTACAGGCCCTGGCACTCTCAGAGCACTTTAATAGGGACTTACGAGTAAATCCAATATGCCAATCATGGAAACACCAATCCATACAGTCAGTCAGTCAGTCAAATTTCTTTATTTCGATTAATAAAAATCATAAAAAGCAGCAACAATACATACATACAGAATGTGGGAGATAAGATAAAATTATGCACAAAATGAATAATTGTGCAAGCATTTGCAAACATTCATATATACATTATTTACAAATCATATAAAATAGGTAGTGATAACAGTGTTCATACAAAGTTTAAAAAGCCACTCTAAAGCTTCAATTAAAATCAAAAATGCATCAAGTGTATTAACATAATATATAACAAGGTACCCCCTTCACCTCCTACTATACATGAAGCATACAGGTATTACAGTTTTTTTTATTAATCCTAGCAGATGCCACCAAGAAGCTTGCTACACTGAAAATAGTGCGCACACTACTCAATAATTGCAGATGTAGGAGTGCTGGTCTTACTTGCACAAAGACTGCCTCTCGTAAAATGGGGTATACATTTTTTTTACGTGCCTTGGAAAAATTTTCGCAAAACATAATTAGGTGGAGGGTATCTTGTGTTGAAAAATTGTCGCAGGAGCATGGTGGCGATTCTTCCGGTTTACCCCATTTCGGAAAGAATCCTAAGTTCAGATGTATTAAATTGAACCTGAATCTTGTCAACAAGAAGCGATGAAAAGACTTTGTAACAATCTTCAGATAGGGTTCAATTGAAGGGGAAGTCTGTAAAAGATAAATACTTCTAGCACCCAATTTTCTATTATGTTTGATCCAGTCCACATCCTCTTTCCTAATACCCTCTGGGGCTGTATATAGTTCAGGGCGACCCAGTCTGGCACACGCCGCTCTAACGTATGCCAGCCATGGTATGCCGTTTGCCTTGTCGAGGGCTAAGCAATCTTTAAGGAAAGGGTGGTTGAGGGTTATATCCTCATTAAGCCATGTCTTTGCCCAGCAAATTAGGGGGGCTACTTTTAGGTGATCCATAATGTAGCCTAGACCCAATTCAGAGTGGATGGACAGAGTCGGGGCAGACTGAGGAATCACCAGCAATGATCTAAGAAATCTGTTCTCCGCGAGTTGAATTTTACCCACAGTGGCATATCCCCATATTGAGGCCCCATAAGATGCAATCGCGCAACATTTGGCCTTGTATATTTTAAGTATGGCCTCCATAGGCCTAGCTCCCAGTCGTTTAGCAAAGCTGAGAAGGGCGGATGTAGATCTTGTGACAGCATTGCTCTTTTGTTTCTGCTGGGGGCCCCAATTACCCTTCTCGTCAAACAACACTCCAAGGTAGGTAAAAACCGGAACCCTGGAGAGTTGATTGCCCAGACATCTGAACGTGTTTACCTTGCTAATCTTCCTTCGGCCTCCAGCAATCATAACATGAGATTTGCTGCTGTTAACTGTTAGGTCTAATGACTCCATAAAGGCGCCGAAGTTATCCAACAGCCTCTGTAAGCCTAGGCCTGTGCGAGCGATAAGTACAGCATCGTCCGCATACAGGAGGACCGGGATACCCTTTCCCCCTGCACGCGGAATATCTGCACTTGCCCCAATTAGTGAGTTTTCCAGGCCATTAATGTAAATTGTAAAAAGAAGGGGGGCCAGAATACAATCTTGTCTGACCCCCCGCCTGGATTTAAATTGGCCCGTGCACCTTCCGTCCTGTGTGACCCTAACAGCTGCCGCTAGGTTCTGATGGAGGTTGCTGAGAAAATTAACCAAGGAAGCATTTACACCCATTTCCAGCAGAATATGCCATAGTTTGGAGCGGTTCACCAGGTCGAACGCTGACGATAGGTCCATGAACCAGAGGTATAAAAAACCATCTTTAGCTACAGTATATTTATTAATCAAAAGATGTAAATTTAAGCATTGGTCCATGGTACTTCTATGTTGCCTGAAACCGTACTGGAGGTTCGAGAGCACCCCCCGTTCAAGCATCCAATCTCCCAATCTCTGCAAGAGGACTCTGCCCATGATCTTAATGGCAGAGTCCAACAGGGAGATTGGCCTGTAACAAGCGGGATCCCCTCTGCTCCCTTTTCTAAAAATGGGTACAATTATTGAAGAGGCCCATGATGGGGGGAAACCCGCTATGGATGATGCATTGAACACGTTAGTTAAAATCTTGGCCTAGAAGTTGGGGTATAAGATATGGAGGTCAGCAGGGACCCCGTCAGGCCCTGGGGCCTTATGTTTCAAAGTGTCGCAAATGGCTTTTTCTACTTCTACTATTTCAAATTTACCAATTTGGGTAGGGTGACCCAAATATTTTTATAGCGCCTATCAACGCCGGTCTCTAAGCGCTTAAACAAGAAAACATAACACACTGAAGCCCAAAAGAAGTCTGCAACTATATTACCGCCTACACCGTCCCAAAAGCCTTCTTAAAAAGATACGTTTTTAGTTTCTTTCTGAAGGGCAAAAGCTGTACTTCATCCTTCAAGGTGGGTGGCAGCTCATTCCACAAATGTGGAAGAAGCACAGAAGCACAGTGGGGCTTCCTGAGTTTGATTTTTGGTGCTCCTTATCGCTATAAATGCTCATAAAATGTTTGAGCCACACATCATCTGGGATAACACATTCTGTGTCTAGGTTGTCAGTTTCCGAGAAAAAGGACTGATTTATTACGGCCCAGAACTTTCTACTGTCTTTTAGCACGTCGATTGACTGCAGATTATCCCATGCCTCCTCTTTAATTTTGCGTTTCGCATAAAAATTGCCTGTTTGTACTCCTTACAGAGAGAGGAGACTAGGGCCTTGTCCCTTGGTTTACTCTTGAGTGCTTTTAAAAGAGCCCCATGAGCCTTAGAGCAAGAGGAGTCAAACCATTTAAATGCCTAAGTCGCGGTCTACTCTCTTTGTGTAAATTTTCTGCAATTTGGTCACAGATTGCTGTAAAAGATGTTATAATTTCTGTGGCCACGGCGTGCTCATCAAGACAGACGCCTAAATTGGACTCTGCCTTGATGGCCAAATCTTCAAAAAAGGCCTCCGGGACTACGGCTTCCCACTTTATCCGTCTTCCTTTGTCCTTTGTCGCTAAGTGCCGTGGTGCCACCCTATCCGAATCAGTGATAGCAACCTTGCACCGCAATTCCACTTCCAATACAAGCGGATTATGGTCGCTGAAGGTTGATGTCATGACTTTGTACGCAAGGGTTTTGGTCATAATTCGCGGAGAGACAAAAATGTAATCAATCACAGATTCAGCACCTCGTCCTATGAAAGTGGGGGGAGCCTCTCTGCCACCTTCCTTGGCCGGTTCAAATAGATTTAGTCTGGCTAATAGTTCCTTCTGAGCATCACCCTGTTTGTTATGTTCAAAATGTGGTACTCTCCCATTCGCAGGTCCTACCACATCTTCCCCATAGCAATCCCATGGGCAAGGGTGTAAGTTAAAATCTCCCATTAAAATTATTTCATAATCACAGGAGTTGCTAAGCTTGTAGACTGACAAACAATAATCTAACACACTAAAATCTTCCTTTTGAAGGGAGTTTCCCATTGCAATTTATAGATTTATTAATAGATAATATTGGTCCGCATTACACCATTCTATTATAAGGAAATTATCTGACTCCCCATTAAGTTTTCTGAAAGTGCCAGCGAGGTTTAGGGACATAAGACACAGTAAACCCCCCTTTGATCTCCCTGCAGTCCCCCGAACCGCTGGAATGGTGAAACTTTGATCGCCATCTAAGTTAAAGATAGATTCAGAGTCCCAAGTTTCATGGAAAGCCAGGATATCAAACTGTCTTATATATTGTAACCAAATGGTGTCAGAGCTTTTTGATCTAATTCCTGCCACATTCCAACTTAACATTTTACATGTATTCACCTGATTTTGTACAATATGAGTGTCATCCCCTGAACCAACTTCCGGGACCGTGGTTTCATGTTCCAGTCAGTCATTAGATTCCATCTGTGAGAGAGGTGAGTATCGATTACAAAGCTCTAGCTCCTCCCTGTTGGAAAGGTGTACTGTGGAATCTGACTGTATTGAAGTCAATATGGAAGTTGGTGGGGCAACAGCTTCCCCCCAAGAACCATTCCCTGAGGAGGTCTCCACTGTGCCCTCATCTTGGCCTGATACGATATTGTACATGTTTTGTTGTGGTGGAAATTATGGCGTATATACTGCTGATTGGGTTGCTGTTCATGGTGGTTGTGTGCGCTCACCGGTGGATAGAAAAAACCCAAGGGGAGAGGTCTAATACCCTTATTTATGATATTCGAACCATCCCAGAATTGTCTTTCAGCACTGTGCCTGTTGTTAAAATTTACCACCACACAGTCCCCAGAAATTTTCTTAGGACAATGTCCCACCCAGTGAACCCTTCTTGCCATAGTAAGAGCAGCGGCAACTTCATCACCACCTGTACTGAGCTGATAACACCATTGTCTGGCTTGGGACATCAAGTCAGCAGTTGTTTCAATGGTGTCTCCCCTGATTGGAGGTCCCCGGTTAGAACGACCACAAAAGGTGCTGCCTCCGGGGGCAGCTCCAGAGTATGACCCGGCTGCTGTTTGCGACCTGTCTTGTCCGCTGGCTGGCTACACATGTTTGTTTCAGGCAGGCTGCCCTCGGCCCTCGACTCTACCAGTGGGTGTCCTTTCTTAACTACAATCCCTGTCAGGCTGTTGGATCTACCTGAACTAGTGTTGACGGTCGGAATATCTACTGTGGGAGGAATAACGTTTAAGGCTTCTAGCTGAGTAGAGACCCTCGTTTTCCCCATATGTTGATTTAGTAATGCATCAATCTTATTACATTTAGCCATAAGCCCCGCGACACAAGTGTTCAAAGTGTCAACAATGTCTTTGGCAATAGACTCAAGAGCTGGTTCCAGGCGTGAAATAAATAAGTCCTCCACCATTTTCCCGATATGTACCTTGAAACAGGGATCTATTCGATGTGTCTTAACTGTGGCTATTTTCCTTCTATCCGCCATGTTTAAGAGCTTTCGGTTCTGCTTCTGATGTGGCTTATGTGAGGGGGCAACAGGTGGGGTAGACTGTAGATGGGAAGCATCTGCCTGTGGGATAGATGGGGTTATGTGGGTTGAGCTCCCTCCTCGGTTGGTAATCACGACATTTGGCTCCAGGGGGATTACCCGGCTATTGTCTACCGTAGGGGCCTGAATTATGTCTGTCACATTGAGGCCCAGCTCTTTCTCTGCATTGGCGATCTCTTTGGTCAATACCCCCACTGCAGATGTTAAGTATGAGATGATCTATTCTGACTTTCTGGGGTGTTTGGCTTTTGTGCCCTCGTCGTCTTTAGCACATACCTTTTTCCTTTTGCCCATTATGGATGCTGCCGTGAAGGTGTTAGGGGGGTGGCCCGTCCCGTCCCTTGTCGTCCCCGGACGGCCACAGACGATCCGCCCTTTGCCTGGGCTTAGCCCGGTGCAGTCCCGCGCGCGTCCCGCGATGCGGAGGGGGCCTCCTCTGTTTTCAGCACCTCCGGGCGCGCAGAAACCGGAAGTGTGCCGCTCGGCATGCTGGGAGCTGTAGTTCACCGGCGGCCGTGCAGTTGGATGGCAGCGGCGGCGGGCGGAACAGTCAGCTTGTGGGCCCCAGCAGCGGCGGAGTGTGCCCGGTGAGTCTGTCCAGCACCCTGGTGTCTTGTGCTATGGTCCCCCGCTCCTCAGTGGGAGCCTCCTCTGTTTTCAGTGTCTCCGGGCGCGCAGAAACCGGAAGTGTGCCGCTCGGCCTGCTGGGAGCTGTAGTTCGCCGGCGGCCTTGCAGGTGGATGGCAGCGGCGGCGGGTGGAACAGTCAGCTTGTGGGCCCCAGCGGTGGCGGAGTGTGCCCGGTGAGTCTGTCCAGCACCCTGGTGTCTGGTGCTATGGTCCCCCGCTCCTCAGTGGGAGCCTCCTCTGTTTTCAGCGCCTCCGGGCGCGCAGAAACCGGAAGTGTGCCGCTCGGCCTGCTGGGAGCTTTAGTCCGCCGGCGGCCGTGCAGGTGGATGGCAGCGGCGGCGGGCGGAACAGTCAGCTTGTAGGCCCCAGCGGCGGCGGAATGTGCCCGTTGAGTCTGTCCAGCACCCTGGTGTCTGGTGCTATGGTCCCCCGCTCCTCAGTGGGAGCCTCCTCTGTTTTCAGCGCCACCGGGCGCGCAGAAACCGGAAGTGTGCCGCTCGGCCTGCTGGGAGCTGTAGTTCGCCGGCGGCCGTGCAGGTGGATGGCAGCAGCGGCGGGCGGAACAGTCAGCTTGTGGGCCCCAGCGGCTGAGTGTGCCCGGTGAGTCTGTCCAGCACCCTGGTGTCTGGTGCTATGATCCCCCAATCCATACATAATTTCAATAGGCACTTTGACACTGAACAGCAGTGAGAAAGTGCATGGAGACACTAAGCCTGCAAAAACAGAGTCAAAACTGAGAGGTGAGAAAGCAAAAAGAGAGGGGAAACACGCCAAAAGATACATTTAACTATATTTGTAACTAATTACAGTTGCCACACAATTGTTGACATGTACTATGGAAGTTACTACTGTGCAGCTCCTCATCTTATACCAAACAGGAGACATATTTGGCATCTTTAATCCCTAAAGTATGTGCCCGAAATATAAATGCGCCTGAGTAGAAAATCAGTCTAACCAGACATTCCTGAACAAGGTTGCTCACCACTATAAGCAGTGGGCCACAGGGTGAATGTGTGAGGTGACCAAAGTTCAGGATGGACTGTTTCCAAAAGGAGTAGGGTCACTACTGATTTGCATTATATGGGCCTCTTGGCTCATTTAGATTTTGGCGGACAGGTACTCTGTTGCAACAGTGACAGAGTACCCTGTCCATTAAATTCAAGGCGTGCCCACCCGATTTTGAGCAGAGCGTACAACTAGTTTTACACCAACAGAGCAAACTTTACTCTGTGAGCGTAAAATTAGGTGCCAACAGATGTAAACCATTGATTGTCTGCCCTATTTAGAGTGGACTTACATATCCTGGCTGTGTGTGGTAATACATTTTTTTTAAAAATGACCTTTAACCATGGGAGAAAACTGGTGTGGGGCTCATTTGGTTTTTTTATCGTTTCAAAACAATCTCCTGCTTTCGGACAATGTGTTTGGAAAATAAAATCCATTGGAAAAGTTTGACAGACAGCTGTCTATTAAACTTTTCCTTCATTGACAGGAACCACTACAGTGGCAGTTCGGCCAATGTGTAAAGAAGTCTGCTGGGCCGGCGGACATCTCTAAATTTAGCAGCTGGAGTAAAGGCATCACCCTGTCTACCTTCACTCTGCGTGCTAAATCCTAAATCAGGCCTTCCATCTAGAGTGACCCTTTGGGTGAAACACTGTGGTTTAGAAAGCTACCCAAAGGGTTGCCACTGATTACATTATTTGCAAGGATTTTGTTCCATCATCTTTCATATGTGTGTTTGTTAGCAGTATTCCTGGAAACCTGAGACTGGCGTACTTTTCCAAGCATACTACTGCCAATATTTATGAATTCTAAAAAAAGTACTGAATTTGCATCCAGTTAAGGAGTATTTCTATGGATGCATATTTGCAAGTTTTTTAGTAAACTGATCACTAAGGGGCATGGACGGAGCACCCATGCACCGCCCATGAATTGCCTACCTGACAAAAAGTAATATAATAAGCACACACTATGTACTTGGGTAGAAAGAGAGAACAAGACAAGGAGAAAAAGAGAAAGGGGAATGATAAGGAGCAAAGCTCTGTTAGGGCAAGAACCCTCCCTCACCCAAAGGTGACATGCTTCATCATAGGGTTCCCTCCTCACACTGGAACCGCAAGGCACCCAGTGTGGACTACAACTCCCCCGAGTGGGAGCAGCAGAGATGTTCTAGGAAACGATGAGCACTAATGATGTATTAATCCGAGACATTTGTTATCCTACGTAACACATGCGTCTCGCATTCATCTGGAACTACAATTCCCATGAGCGCTCGCTACATACTTCGGCTATGGGATTTTACGCAGAAGGCAAATAGACTAGAGTTTAGGTGTTCCACCTCCCAGCAGACCTTCAGATGTGGAGATGCATAGAAGCATACAAGGTACGGTGATCTTTGGGCATTTTGTGTGTCGTTTGTCTGTTCCATGATAAGATAGGCTGCCAGGACTGCAATTACATGCGCCTGCTTGTAATGTCGGCTCGCCTAACTTTGTTAGTTTGAATGTGTTCTGGGTGTTGATACAGACTAGAGACATGGTCGTCACGTAATGACTGTTTGCACACCTACCACTTAGAGAGCTTTATAATGTTGTATAAGACCTCTTAAATCACTATAAGGGTTGTCTGGAGTAGTGCAAGGTGTTCACTTACATAAGTGTACATCATAAACCATGCCAGCTTCTCACATTGATGTGCAGCGGTTGGGATTCAAGTCTGCATTGTTTTACCAGATAAATCTTTATGTGGATTAATTGAAAAACGTCACTAACACTATGGCAATATATAATACAAGCTTAGAATGAGTAAGTTCTACTCAACTTAGGGTTGGGGAGTTAAGGGTATAGCACACCCTTTTGCCAACCTTTGAGAGTTTAGTTCCCACTCGGTTAGGTAGGTGCAATACCATACCACACTAAGTATGTCTTCCAAAGGAGATGCCAGTGGCTCTCTGACTACTAGATACAGCGAACTTTCATTCCAAGAACTGAAAGTACTGTGTGCCTCTAGAAAGTTGGAGACAGGGAAAGGAGCCAACACTCAACGCCTCCTATAGGTGTTATTGTTAGATGACCTCAGGAACAACGCCTCGTCGAGGTGTTACTGTTAGATGAACTCAGGAAAACCACACGGTCAGATGAACAGGATAGAGTGGGTGTTAGACGGCATGAGGATAGGCCAGGAGGCGAGCCCCTCTTTGACCTAGAATCTAACCCTGACCAGGTGGAGCCTGATGACTCCCACCTGGACAATTCAGAACTCTCAGAGGGGAAACCAGGTGGCTTAGAGGATACCTCCTTTGATCCTCCTGGGAAGGTGCAGAGTAGAACAAGGAGGTCTAGATCCTCTTCTGCAGAATCCAATGCTTCAGGACATTCAGCAGGGACCTACATTTCTAGTAAGAGGGGGAACTCTTTTGATAGGAAGTACCAACCCCTGGAGCTTGAGAAAGCTAGGTTTAGGCTCAGGCAAGAACAGTTGGTCCTTGAGGTCAGAAAGCAAGGAAGAAACTGGGGCTAGAGTCCCATGGCGGCAGCAACAGTGTCCATAGAGTTAATGAACATTCCTTTGAACATAGGAACCTGAAGAAGATTGTTCCTCCCTGTCATGTTGGGGATGGCATCCACAAATGGACATCTGCTTTAGAGAGGGCCTGTAAAGTTTATAGGGTCCCTCAAGAGCAGTGGGTAGCTATCTTGTGGGTCTCCTTTGCTGACAAATATAGAGATAAGCTCCTCACTCTTAGAGAAGAGGATCCTGATAATTACACAGTTTTGAAGAGTGCTCTCATTGATAAGTTTGGCTTAACCTTTGATCAATGCAGAATTGAATTCAGAGACACCCAGAAAGCACAGACCCAGGACTGGGTAGACTTTGTGGATAGTGCCGTTAAGGCTCTGGAAGGTTTGTTGCTTGGTAGTATAGTGCAATACTAACAATGATTGTATAATTTAATTATGAGGGAGTAGATTCTTAATAATTGTCAGAACCAGCTTTTGCATCGATACCTTGTGGACTCAGATGGTGCACAGACATAATATCGACTCCAAAATATCGTTTGGACACAATATCGAGTTTTAAATATCGTTTGGACAAAATATCGACTAGACAGAATATCGACAGCCAAAATATCGTTTTTAAGGTGAGTGAAGTAATATCGACTGTAAATAATATAGACAGTGAAAATATCCAAGTAAATAATCTAGATAGTAAAAAATATCGTTTTTTAAATAATATTTAATTATTTATAGTGTTTTTATGTTATAATATGTGTGAAAAGTGTCATTTTATGTTATAATTATTTTTAATTATTGATTTTTTTTTAATTATTGTGTAATTTTATTCTGTAGCGGGTTGTGGGTTTATTGGGGAATAGGGTGGGAAGTAATTTAATTATAATTAATTAAATATGTAAATTTATTAATTGGTAGTAATAATTAATTAATTGGTAATTAAATAATATATGTTAATTATTTAAAATTTAATTGGTAATTAATTTAATTTAATTGATTAATTGCTAATTATGTAAATTAAAATAATGTATTTTCTGTAGCAGGTTGTGGGTTTATAGGGGAATAGGGTGGGAAGTAATTTAATTATAATCAATTAAATATGTAAATTTATTAATTGTTAGTAATATTTAATTAATTGTTAATTAAAAAATATTTGTTAATTAATTAAAATGTAATTGGTAATTAATTTAATTTAATTGATTAATTGCTAATTATGTTAAATTAAAGGGGTATTTTTAGGGTTCAGGGTCAGTTTGGGGTTTTTAGGTAAAGGGGTATTTTTAGGGTTCAGGGTCAGTTTTTAGTTTTTGGGTAAAGGGGTATTTTTAGGGTTCAGAGTCAGTTTTTAGTTTTTGGGTAAAGGGGTATTTTTAGGGTTCAGGGTCAGTTTTTAGTTTTTGGGTAAAGGGGTATTTTTAGGGTTCAGGGTCAGTTTTTAGTTTTTGGGTAAAGGGGTATTTTTAGGGTTCAGGGTCAGTTTTTAGTTTTTGGGTAAAGGGGTATTTTTAGGGTTCAGGGTCAGTTTTTAGTTTTTGGGTAAAGGGGTATTTTTAGGGTTCAGGGTCAGTTTTTAATTTTTGGGTAAAGGGGTATTTTTAGGGTTCAGGGTCAGTTTTTAGTTTTTGGGTAAAGGGGTATTTTTAGGCTTCAGGGTCAGTTTTTAGTTTTTGGGTAAAGGGGTATTTTTAGGGTTCAGGGTCGGTTTTTAGTTTTTGGGTAAAGGGGTATTTTTAGGGTTCAGGGTCAGTTTTTAGTTTTTGGGTAAAGGGGTATTTTTAGGGTTCAGGGTCAGTTTTGGGTTTTTGGGTAAAGGGGTATTTTTAGGGTTCAGGGTCAGTTTTTAGTTTTTGGGTAAAGGGGTATTTTTAGGGTTCAGGGTCAGTTTTGGGTTTTTGGGGTACATATACAATATTGGCTATTATTTAATTAAATGTTGTTACTATACTATATATATATATGTTTTAAGAAATATGATTAAAAAAATATTCTTTTTTTACTTTCATTAATTATTTAATTATTAAAAGTTATTTTAAGTATTGTTAATTATATTTTAGTAATTAATTTTTTTATATTAATGTAATTAAACATTGTTTTTAGTAAAGTCGATATTTTTTACAACAATATTTTTGTAAACGATATTTTGTACTCGATATTTTTGTACTTACCTGTTTGTAGATAGAAACTCGATATTTTGACTGTCGATATTTTCTCAACGATATTTTGGGTAGTCGATATTCTTTCAGTCGATATTCTTTCAGTGATCCGGACTCAGATATGACTTATTCCCAAGAATTTGGGAAAAAGGTAGATAAGTGGGTCAGAACCAGGGTTACGCGGAAAAAACAGTGGTGTTTATCAGAAGAAGCAGGATGCTTCTAAACCCAAGATAAGGGTGGGGACAAGGGCAGAGACAAGAAAGAGTCTTCTCAAAGGCCTCAAAAACCTGCATCTGGAGGGGGGAGTCACAATCCAACAAGAAAGGCAAGACGAAACCTTGCTGTTACTTTTGTAAGGTAAAAACCCAATGGACAAAGGATGCTGATTGTCGCAAAGGAGAATACTACTTCTACCACTGCCGTATGGCAACTGCGCCCCCTATGAGAGGTACAAGTGGTGGCACAGGAAACAACGGGTTAGTGGGGTTAACCTTGGGTTCTGAGGTGGGTTATGACTTAGTCAGAGCTCCAGCTCAGGCTGTTTTGGTCTGTGATGGTGGCTTAGATCTTGCCACCTTACTTGTCATTCCCAGTAACCTGGACAAGTACAAACAGCCTTTGATTAATCAAAGGAGGCTATGGCCTACAGGGACACAGGGGTCATTGTCACTCTGGTGACAGAGAATCTTGTGTCTCCTGACCAAATCATACTTGGACAAATGTACCACGTGACCAATGCTAACAAGTTCAGGACTGACCATTCCTTGGCAGTTGTTAATTTCAGCTGGGGAGGGGTAACTGGACCTCAAAAGGTTGTGGTATCTTCAGACCCACCTTAGATTGCTTGTTGGTCAACGATTTGGAAACTTCAGCCTGGGCTGAAGTGGAGTTTACAACTCTTGCAGAAATGTTGTGCATCTCTGCTTGTAGGTACTTCTAATCAGGACTCCATCTTTGGTTTTCATCGGACACTTACTCCTCTTCCAGCAGCTGCACTTTTCTGAAGTCCTCCATTGGGTTTGTCAGCGGTTTTCGACACCACTTCGCAAATATGCACCCGGCTTCCCAGGTGTAGGAAACATGGGTACAATGGTACCCACGGGTGGGGTGGCTCTCCAACCTTCTTTCTTTCACGGGGTTTTTTCAGGGTCCACCGGGAAGGGTTCTTGATCTTTAAAAATCCAAGCACGACTTACACGTAGAGTTGTACGGAGCACACGGTCCTGTTCCCACACTGCACACGCTCTTTGTGGGGTCGCTTTCTACTCACCTGGGGAGGTTCCTTGGGTTCCCAGCACTTATTCGTCCTCTCAACATTGTCTTGACCCAAGTAGTGGTTCTTATAACACTTTCTTAGTATATGGTTTGGTCTCCCTATGGACCACTTTGTATTTCGTGCTATTTACTGTGTTTCTTTGCTAAAGTGTTCTGTGCTTTGTACATATCTCCAGGTAGGGGATATTTCCATTTGTTAGAGAGTATTTCATAATAAATACACATTTTTATAACTACTTTGTGTGGTTCTTTTTCACTTAATCTTTACTATAAGATTGCATTCTAGTAAAACAAGCTGCTTTACACTCCTTCTGGACTAAGCCTAAAGGCTGCTGTCCACAGCTACCACTTAGAGAGCTTTCTAAGGTTGTCTAAAAGAACTCTTAAATCACCATAAGAGGTGTCTGGACTGGTGCAAGGTGTCCACTTACATAAGTGCACATCGTAAACCAGGCCAGCTTCTCACAGTAAATGCTTCTATTTATTTATTTTTCAGCATCTAGTGGACCTTACTATGATGATGGGGCCACGAGAATAGTGATTGAGCTGACTGTATGGCTTTTATGTTTATATATATTTTTTCACACTATCACAGTGACATATATAATTTTTGTTCGAGAGGAATGTCTAGAACTTTCAAAGTCCCGTTTGGGAGAAACATGTTGACCATATAATATAGGGTAATATCCATAATCCCTACTCACTTAGCTTTTTAATCCTATTCCCTGGGAGCACCAGAATAAAGGACTATTTTTGCCCACCAGGAGATAGTTTTACTCACATTGCCTCAATTTTGCATGTTGTCCCTCTCTCCCTACATCTTTAGTGCTCATCCTTTTCAAGAACATCTCTGCCCCTCCTCCTCAGGGAGCTGTAGCCCACACTGGGTGCCTTGCTGTGAGGAGGGAACCCTATGATGAAGCATGTCAGCTTTGTGTGAGTGAGGGTTCTTGTCCTAACAGAGCAGTGCTCCTTATCATTCCCCTTTCTTTTTAGGTCGAGCTGGTAAACTGCATCCGAAGGATGCAGGTGTCCAGCTGGAGACCTAATGTTGCCTGTCTCGGGGGAAGGAGGACAAGAGGGTGTCACGAGCTTTTTTCCTGGATTTGGGTGCGAGAACGCGCACGT
Organism: Lissotriton helveticus; assembly: GCF_964261635.1. Taxonomy (NCBI): domain Eukaryota; kingdom Metazoa; phylum Chordata; class Amphibia; order Caudata; family Salamandridae; genus Lissotriton; species Lissotriton helveticus. The sequence goes on along the minus strand of NC_136061.1, from coordinate 1,447,288,179 downwards.
TCCGTCCTGCGCCGTGCACATGCGCGCGCACACACATGCCCCGCCCTCGCAGCTCAGCAACAAGGCGAAGCCCCACTCACCGGCTTCCTTGGTGCGGCGGCTGGCTCTCCTCATCGGCAGCTGCAGGGTCCGGCAGCAGGACTCTTCCTCCCTCCTTCGGCACCGGGGCGCAGGATAGGCTCCTGCCTGCTCCGGTGCTCCAAACAATCGCGGCTCTTCCGTGGGAGGCGGGGTAGGATCCCGCCCTCCTACTTCCCGTTTCCGGTTGTCGCGCCGGCCTGCCTGACTTCCTGGTTGCAGGCCGGCGGTGCGAGCTCTGGACGGACTGCAGCACGCGCTCTCGCGAAGATTTCCCTGCCCTTGCAGTTGTTACTTTGTGTTGCTGCATTTAGTTACATTTTTAAATCAAATATACACAAACTGGGGTTTGCCCTGACACCTTTATCGTAATGCGCCGATGAGCAAAAATCTTAGTAGATCGTGCTACTAGAATTCGGCACCTGGCATCGGCTGGGGCTAATTTTTAAACAGATGTGACGTAGTATAACGTATTGTTTTCGCAGTTACCTGTTCTTCTATAGTTTGAAGTGTAATTTGCACATATCAGAACGTTTGAGAATGTCCCTATTTTTATCACATCATTAAGCGTTACGTACTGATCGTCCAGATATGTTCTCTTTGTGTACATAATACACCCATATGCACCTGCGTGAGAGCCAGCCAGTGCCAAGTTTGGAGCTAGCAGCGATTGGCTACGTCCTCCCCTTTGAAAGTAAACCTCCTGTCGGCGCCACGCCTTGTGTGCGTACAGTTGCGAGAAATATTTCTGAAATGGTCTTAACATGCTCGCTCAGCCAAATTTAGACGGCTCCCGAGTGTGGTTCACATCTCCGAGGACGGGGCGGGCGAGTGGTGTGGGTGTTTGTTTTAGGGAAGTGCAGAGGGGGTGTCAAAGGAGGTTTTGTTTATCCCTTATCAAGCTGTGCTTTTATCTGTTGAGGAGAAGCAGGCTTTCCTTTGCCAGGATGTGCGGGCGCTGCTACTTTTGGTTCAGATACCTGCCACTGAATGACTTTAGTGCTTTCTGGCCCTTGGCACTTCAGTATCTATGTGAAGCGTTCGCATTAGTGCATTGTTTCGAGGCATCTAATTTAATAGAGTTTGTCCTCACTCCCTTGCCTCTCACTCGGGGAGGGGGGGGGTGATGGGTGATGGGGGAGAGGTGTAGGGCAGTGTAGGTGAGATGGAGCGAGCACCCCTGCAACGTAACATGTCAAAGGGTCACTGGACCCTCCTCTTCCCAGCATGTCTGCCCTCTGCCTTTCTCATGAGGTCTCTCCCTATGCTGCTTTCCAGTTTGATTAACCCTTTCTGCGTGTGTTTAGGTTGGGTTTGACTGTCCTTGGTAATTCTTTCCTTCACCCCCATTCTTGGAAGGCTCTGCCTCTGTGAGACAGTGGTCGTGCTCGAAGCCAGCGCCCCTGCACCTATTGGTAAAAAACACCCACACAATAATGTTTTCTATGGCGTAGTTTGCTGTACAGCAATACGACAAAAGCTAGAACAGAACCGACGCTAATTTATTTTTTCCACCCGGCATATGTAAAACGAACTCCAAGCATAGCTAGTTTATCAGCACTTCCAGTCTAATTGATTTGATGGCTCTTGAGGACTTGTGCTTAAAATCTCAGTGAACCACATCCAAACTAAGAGTGTATGCTCATCATTGTTTCCTAACAAATGTGCTTCATTAATACATTCTGCCCTCTTAGTGTCTATGTCAAGATACTCTGACAGTTTTGGGTAACATTTGCTACAACAAATGCAAACATATTTTTAGTTTGTATTTCTACGCAGGTTGTTGCTCATGTTATATCCTGCTTACCCAGCAAATTCAATGCGTAAGGTTATCATGCAATTTGGAGGAAGTCCAAGATACGGTATTAGTTCAGTGGCAAAAGCAGAGATCTGGATTGGCTCTTAGAGCAGAGTATGTGCCGAGCCATATGCAAATACGGCAGTAAATGTTTTGAAAACAAGTGATAAAGACTTTACAATGGAAACCTTTATTTTTCAACATATTTCAGTGTTTTGATTAAGTATGTATGAATGTATCCCCGAATTCAGTATCATTTATTGAAAAATATATATTTTAATCCACCAACACATCCACCACCACCACATCCACTACATCCACCACTACCACATCCACCACCACCACATCCACATCCACCACCACCACATCCACCACCACATCATCCACCACCGCCACCACATCCACCACATCCACCTCCACATCCACCACCACATCCAACACCACATCCACATCCACCACCACCACACCACCATATCCACCACCACATCCACCACTACCAGATCCACCACCACCACCGCACCCAGCACCACCACATCCACACCCACCACATCCACACCCACCACATCCACACCCACCACATCCACAACCACCACATCCACCACCACATACACCACTACCACATCCACCACCACATCCACCACCACCACCACATCCACCACATCCACCACCACCACATCCACCACTACCTCATCCACCACCTCATCCACCACCACATCCACCACAACCACATTCACCACCACCACATCCACCACCACGTCATCCACCACCACCAGATCCACCACCACCACATCCACCACCACATCTGTGTGTTTGTGACTGTGTGTGTGGCTGTGTGTATGTAGCTCTGTGTGTGTGTGTGTGTGATTCTGTGTGTGTGGCTCTGTGTGTGTGTGGCTCTCTGTCAGTGTGGGTGCAAATGCAATAGGTCTCGCATTTGCGAGAGATTAAGCTATTGGCATTGTAAACGACAATGCCATTTATTTATCTGTATTCAAAACCAACACATAAATACAAAATTTGTCATTTACAATGCCAATAGCTCTAATTTTTGCAAAGGCAAGACCATTGCATCACTCAGTGCCACCACAGAATCAATCTGTGCAACCATTCAACAACAACTGGTTCAAATATACGCTATCAATGTTTCAAGCTTTATTGCAAATGTCACAAAAAGATGTTAATATTTTACTTCTGTTCTTGGATTTTCGTCACAATAAAATACACTGAACATAATTTCACAAAAGTTCTTTAGAAAAGTTTAAGCTATTGCCATTATAAATTACAATAACTTTTATTTAAGTATTAGTTATTTAAAAAAATTAAACACCATTATTATTTGTAATAGCAATACATCTAAGTCATGTAAATACAAAACATATTGCAATACAAATGCTATAGGTATCACATTTGCGAAAGTTATAACTATTGGCATTGTAAATGACAAAGCTAATAATTTCGCTATTTTCAAAAACAACACATAAATAAAAACTTTGCCATTTACAATACCAATAGCTCAAACTTTCCTAATGCGAGACCTATTGCATTGCAAATGCTTGTTTCTCGTCTTGTTCTCCCACTCTACCCATGTACATAGTGGGTGTTTATCCATATTAGAGAAGTACAATTAATTGGGTTGAATAATGCTCCTATGAGACCCTATTTGTGTGAATATGTGACAAAGTAACACAAGGCAGCGCAATGTGTTATGTTACCTTTTCTTACAAAGCCACACAAATCCACATATGTGTAGCTTTGTTAGTACCAAAAAATGTTTGCTTCAGGAGTGCGTAAAATAAGATGACAAAACCCAGACACAAATATTTTGAAATATGGACCTAAATATATTTAACTTACTAATTCAAAGAATGAACAAGTTAAAACCTGGTAATAAAAACAGGATGGCAAGCATAAATGATACAAATAAAGCAGACCTCACTAAGGGACCCCAGACCCAACAACCAAGCCAAGAATGTATTTAATTGGGACATGCCCTGGACCCAGCTTGACATGGGTCACTAGAGTACAGTAAATCCATAAGTGTCTCACAGGGCACATATCAACCTTCCTTATCAACCCTCCTTATGCCCTGCTCCTGTGCTGTGCAGCATCCAAGCTCATGATGAAAAATGGTGAACTGAATATGCTCAAAGAGGGGGGAAGAAAATAAAAAAAAGATGGACTCTAAGATATAAAGCTTCTTTCTCACAAAACTGCCTAGTCTTAAACAGCTTAGCACACTGCCCTCTCTCTCCAGAACTGATAATAAAACTGTTCATTTTCTGTCCTCTGAACGCATACCATAGAGTGAAAACTCAAGTTCTGACTAGCTTCCTATCTGACATAGTCTCTCACTAACACCTGGAAAATAGACAGATTAGGGACTGCCAAACTATCTACCCACACACATCTCACTTAATGTCACAGAAAATATTGCATGTCCTGACTCAGTTTTAGGTACTAATGCCAGTTTTAGGTAGTTCAAGTTTCAAGTTCAAGTTTGTTTATTTATCATTTCGGAACTCAAATGAGATCCACATAAAAGATTAACAAGACAAATGCATTTACATACAATCACAATAAAATACAGAAAAGAATACACATATCCAACCTTCTAATATATTACTAAGAAGCTTTTGAAAAAATTTAAATTTTTATAACAAAACATTTCATTGGGGGGATTATAGATAGCATCTAGAAAAGAATTGGCGGAGTAAATACTTAATTAAAGACAAATTGGTCTCAGCCACTTACGCCTATGTAAAATTAAGGCCTGGCACACAAAGAGCACATGGGTGATATCCTGAGTTGAATTATTACAAAGATTACACGTAGCTGAGGAACCGTACCATCTGGACAATAGATTATTCAAAGGAAGTAAATCCTGCCTCAGTAAAAACAAGAATCGCCATACTCCATGTGGGAGATTCCAGGTGACATATGCTTGGGCTTTTTTCATTAGGCAAGCATCAATAGTCGGAGAGACACCTTTCTTCAGAATACGTACTTCCCTATCCGTCTTAAAGCTTAATCTCCATGAAGCCAGCTTCAAGGTAGATTTCAGCTGATATGCAGATAAGGAAAAGAGAATCGATTCATCAAGTTGCAACAAATCAACCGCAGTTCTAAAGTTTTTTACGATTAGAGAGTGTTCTTTGAAACTTCCTAACAACTCAATTTGAATAAGGTGTCTTAGAGTACCCGGTTCACCCCCAACAAGGCTAGAGACCCAACGCACTATCCCAGCTAGGCCCTGAACCCAACTACTACGCAGGCCAAATTTCAGCCTAACAGCGGCTATTGAGCATGCTGTGTTAACCGTGGTTAAACAGCGCAAGATTTTGCCTTCCGTAGTGTTTAAGAAGCCCCAGTTTCTTATATCAAGTAATTCAACACCGTAAAGTAATGAAGCTGGGATTTTAGCATGAAAGACCTCTAGCAGAATAGCGAAATGTCTTCTACCTGTGGCCTTGTAAAGGGAAAGAAGACTTTTACCCTGGGCGATTGCTTTACGGGTGTTGTTTGCTATGTGAGCCTTTTCACTTAGATTACTAGCAATAATTTTTCCAAGGAAGACATAGGATTTTACTACTTCTAATCTTTGTCCACCTACGGTCCAATGAAAGTTCGCATATTTCAACTTTTTCCTTCCTGTCATGCACATTACTTTACTTTTTGAGACATTTATCTTCAAGTAGTGTGCCTCCGCATAATCGTGAAGTGCCTGTAGACGATTGTATAATCCTTTTGGTGTTAGATCCAGAATTAATATATCGTCTGCATACAACAAACAAACAATCGGAATACCCCCCAGAACAGGAGCAATTCCTTCACTTAGGGATAAAACATGAGGGAGATCAGCTATATAAAGGGAAAATAATAAAGGGGCCAATAAACAGCCTTGTTTTAACCCATTGGCTGTAGATATTATTCGAGAGAGTCCCCTTTCCCCGCCTAACAAAACTCTACACCATGTGTCAGTATACAATGCTCGGACTAACTCCAGGAGGGTAGACGGCATGCCTAGATTTGATAATTTCCTCCACAGCAAAGATCAAATGCTGTGGAGAAGTCTATAAAAGCCCCATAAACTCTCCCTCCTCGCACCTTGATATATTTTTCTGTTATAATTTGCAATGCCGTCAAGTTGTCCAAGGTACCCTGCCTTTTCCTAAACCCAGTCTGCTCAAGGGGCAAGATTTCACCTTTTGACACCCAATCATTGATCGACTTAAGGAGGCATTTTGTAAAAACTTTGCCTATGGCGTCCAAAAGGGCAATTTGGCGATAGTTGTATGGAGCATCACAGACTCCCTTCTTATGTAGGGGGACCAATATGCTCCCCCTCCATGAGGGAAGAACGGTTTTACGAGAAAAACAAAAGTTAAAAACTGGGAAGAGAATTTTACTCCACATCTCACTATTTTGTTTCATAACTGAAATGGGGAGCTCATCCGGACCCATTGCACCGGAAGAGCGCAAGCCCTTGATGGCCAATTCAATGTCCTTTTCGGTCGGAGGTCCATATGGGGAGCTATCCGCGTGTATGTTAGCATAATCAGACACCAATCCATTGCTAGCATATAAACTCTCAATATATCCGACCCAAATTTGCTCTTCAATGGGAATTGGCAGTGGTCTAGATCTTGCTCCACAGCCCTCCCCAATTAATGACCAAAAGATTCTAACTTGACACTTATATGCCGCTTCCCGTAGTTTAATCCATAAGGAGTCCTCATTCTCTCTTTTCAATTTACCCTTCACCCTACTCCTCCTTCTTCTTAAGAGAACTATTCTGTGATATCTTTCGGGGGTATAAGTAGGGTACTGTTCCCTTACTAATTTGTTTATTTCGATATTAGGGTCCCGAAGACAACTAGAAATTATTTTAGGTTTTGCTGTGGGATAGGGTTTTCTTGCAATGGAAGTTACCACGTTCATAAAATCAGCAAAACATATTAATTCAAATCCATTCTAATAAATCAAATTCTCCACAACAGCCTCTAGAACACTCGCCAGGCTCTTAATAGCCCTAAAATTCCAATGGCATCTCCCAGAATTGTTTCCAAAACTCACCCGTTCGCTATTTATACACCACAAATCCATCAAAGGAGGATTTAAGTTTACGGTAATAGTGAGTACCTTGTGGTCGCTTAATACTGTGTTGGAGTCCGACAGATCTTTCAGAAGGAAAAAGGAGGAACTTCCCAGTACCACAAAATCAAGAATAGACTCACTGTTGTTAGACTTGTGAGTAAAATTTGCCGGAGTATCCGAGGGAAGCCTTCCATTTACTATAATGCTATCAACCTCTAACAATTCCTCCAGTAATATTTTCCCTCTCTTATTGGTCTTAATATTGCCTGGGAAAAGGGCTTGAGGTATCTGTAAGGAGTCCTCCTTATGCTTATTCCTAAATAACTCTAAACTACAATTTGAGATTTTACAATTAAGATCACCAAACAAAATAATATGGGGAGGGGATTCAGAATCAAGAAGATACTTTACGTGGGAAAAAAACTTCTTAAAACCTACATTAAAACTTACATCTGGAGGTATATAAGCATTTATCAATACAATAAAATTTCGAGAGTTGCCGTTAACAAGGTTAAACAGTGTTATTGCCTGAAAAAGATTACTGGGATCTAAATAATGGGCAAAGTTCCATTTTATCTTATTGGAAAGCAGACAGGCCACTCCACCCTTAGCATGACCTCTCCTAGAGGGGATGGCTTTGCCTTCCAACAAGTAATAGTCCTTGCCCGCAAAAAATTTCTCATCGCAGCAAGTCTCCTGGAGACAAATCACATCAGCTTCTAATGAGTGCAGGTATAATAATTTTTCTGGACTATTCTTTATTCCAGCCGAATTCCACGATATTATTTTTAAATCAGTGTTAAAGATAGGAATAGAATTTGGAATTAAGCATGGATTTACTTGATAGGACACCAGGTAACCAATTCCATTTGAGACTTTCTTCTGCCGAATTTACTTGGCAAGGGAGGGAATTTTTGTATGTCACATGCCGTACATTTTTTGAGATGCAAATTTTTAATTCATCAATTTTTGGGGACATATCTGTTCTGCCTTAGACTGCAGCGGGGAATAGAGGCATGTTAGCTGGTCTTCCATTATAAGGTTCCGCAAAAAATGCAATAACATCAATCCCCCTACTTTGTAAACCTTCAGACCCTTGTAAAATATGATTTACGACAAGTTTAGAATAAAATCTGACCCTTGCTATCTTCCCAACCTCTAATTTCAAAATAAAGACTACATCTATATCGTTAGTTTGGATGAGTTTCAGGCTTTCGATCTCCCGAAAACAGTTAAGGAGCGAAGATCTATTTAGTATAAGATCCGTATCAAATAACGGTATAAAGTCTAGATGGAGGGTGTCTATATTTTTCTTTTCAGGAACAATTTTTGGCTGGAAAGACTCTATACTTCCCTTATCAGGAATGTCCTTCAACCGCTTAAAAGCCCCTTCACTTCCAAACATATCTGATAAAGACTTAGCTAAGGGGTTAAGGGCTGAGAGCAGGGTATTGGGGGGAAAGATCTGTTCAACAGAACGGATACTAATAGAAGATCCCCTTGGTTCAGTAGTCGTAGGTTCTTGATTTGATTTAGTTTGCTTAATTATATTGTGAGATGCAATAGGCAAAGGTTCTTGGGGAAGGTTTTTTCCTATGGGCATATCGATGTTTTCATCAAAGTTAATTTTTCTCTGTCTTTTTGTAGCAAATCTACGAGTTGGTTTCCTCTTTTTCCCTCTAAACTTTCTATATTTCCCTTTTCCCCTGCATTCGATGGATCCAAAACATCCTCTTTCTCTTCATTAATCTGGGGTTTAAATATAGAGAATAGTTCCTTATCCGTCCTTTTTTCAGACTCTGTCATGATTTCTATTTATTGAGCAGGTTCAGAAATATAATTAGCTGCAGCCGCTTTTGAAGTACCTACCAGGGCATTCCCTGGTATATCTGCTAGTTTCTTTCCATCAATAGGATGGTGATTCTCATCTTGTTCTAATCGAACTGAGTCTAGAACATGAGTAATACTCTCAGACTTAATCTCTGGCCTCTTATCTTTCCTTACCTTCACGTCTACAGGGGATGACTCATGGGATAAGCTAGATACAACCCCCTGTTCGCTATTTAATAATACCTTAAGTATTTGGGTTACAGTTTCTAGCACAGAATCTGAGCCTCCAACAATTTTTCCAATAATAGTAAAATAGAGGAGAGCAGATGTTCTAAGGAAGTTAGAGAATCAGAGATTGGTTTATCAAGCCTAATAGACAGGTTAGGATGAGTATCAGTAATGTTAAAAACGGGACTCCTGGAAATGTTTGCATGTGATATAGAAAAGTCGGATTTATTGGATTTATTGGAGGGGGTACTACTATATAGTTGAAGCCCTATGGAAGCTAATACATTTGAAGTGTTTGCTTGATCTAAAACCTTGTTATAATCATAATTGGTATATCTCTTGTAGAGCTCCATATCTATATCAGGGAGAGTAAAGTCATTACCAGAAGCAACCACGGGATGAGACAGACCAGGGGAGACATTCAAACTTTCCCTTGAGGGAGAAGAAGAATTGTGCACTAACACCTCAACTATTTTAGTAGTAGTGCCAAGGGGAGGCGCAATATTGTTTGAACTTGAATCCCCAGGATCATGCTTTAAAGGCATCGGCAAATTTAGGGGGACTTGAGAACCACCCACCCCAACAATGGGAGGAACAACAGCATTTTCTGTATTTATCAGATCAATAGAAACCTCCTGATTGCTGTATCCTCTCACAATAGAATTGCCTTCCTCTTTGTCTTTACCATTGATGTCTTCTGGCTTTGAACCCCCAATCAGGGCCTTATCCTTTCCCCTTTCCCATAAGCTGTATAATTTACATTGTCCCTTTAACTGTATAACAGAAGAATCCTTATTTTGTAGAGGATTTGATTTAGTCTTAGAACAGGTGCTGCCCACCAACACTGGCCCAGATCGTAATTTTTTGCAGTCATTTCAAAATAAAAATAAAAAATAAACACAAAAAAAAGCACTAAGAAATATAAAAAGCAGTAACGTTAAGGAGCGGATTGGATAGCAAAACGACCAAACTACTAATGGGAATTCCCTGGCCTAAATAAACCACAAAAAGGTATTACTAACACAATTTACTTCAAATCAAACTTTATAGAATAGGGACCCCAAGGAATAAATAGTATCAACACAAAACAATTAATATAATATAAATTGAGCTTAGAGGGGTTGCCCAGCCCGGCCTTATCCGGCCTCGGAGGGCCTCAGAGGGCCCGCCCTTTACCCGGGCATAGCCCCGCGCTTCGACCCACGCGCGTACCGCGATCCGCGGGAGAGGGCGTGATTTAATAGAAGGAGCAGGGGGCGGGAAGAGACACCAGCTGCGCTGAGTTGGAGAAGCGCTGAGGATGCTAGATCTCGCAGTCCTGGCCCCTGCAGGAGACATTACTTTGCCCTTGATCGGCTCGGCTTAGTCCACTTATGCCCAGTGTCCTCAGAGGCAATGTCCGTGCAGAAGACAGAAAGGTCCCAGCAAAACTCTCACAGCAGAAATGGCTTGCTGCTGTGAGAGAAACGGCCAGTTTTAGGTAATAATGCAGTCCATCTGCAGCTAACATGTGATCACCTCGTGGTGTTAAGCTGCTCATAAACTGAACACGGTAAAGACAGGAAGAAATACAAATTTCTCTTTCACTCATCTTTTCCTCTCTTTGAATGGCACTTAGTTTGTGGTCACAAAAGTGTTTTTTCAGTGTTTATATGTAATGGCTATTTTCCTTTTGGTGGGTTTTATCAGTTATTATAAGTTTAAACCTAAAACCAGATAGCCTACTCGTAATGTATGAGCAGTAGTTAGTTAATGCAGATATTTTTGCTCACCAATTACATCTGGTTACAAGAACCTGCTGACAATTTTTAGATTAGACAATTTCAAAGAAAATGTAAATGTGAGTTAGTGGTTATCTCTCCATTTAACAAGTTATACAACAGCTGCTGCATTTTTCTCACTGACAAATGTTGCAAGCTTGTACAGGTCAAGCGGCTCATGCATGCAGTTCAGAAAACAAGAAGCCTACCATGTGTTCCTAAAACCTTTGCTTGCATATACTAGCAGCAGGACATCAGGAAATGGAGTATAAGTTCATGGCTTGATATTGTAGTGAGGATTAGAGGCTATTCAAGTTGTACCAAGTGGCCTGCCAGGTCAACAATGGCCATGTAATATGGAGAAACACGTGCCTGCAAAATGATTATCCTCTCCTCAGTACATTAGGAAGAGTGGTGGATACACAGAGCCAAAGTAGAATGCCAAGAAGACACCATGCTATTTTGCCCTGTCCGAAATTCACTTGTTTATTTTAAACAACAAACCTCAAGGCAGACATTTGTTGCTGGAAAGCAAAAGACAAATATCCTTGCTGCACAGCAAATTTTCTTTCTGTGCAGAAGGCATCATTATTGCAATTTCCTTTCCAGGACCACCACAACTCAGAATGTCTTCCATGCAGGGAACTGTCTAGCACTTTAGCCTAGAAATCCAGTGGGGGGTAGCTTGCAAGGTCAAGGTTTTCTGATAGTGAAGGCATGTGAGGCTCCTCCAACAGAAAAGCTGCAGTTTCCCTGAATCTAAATGAGATGGGTTAACCAACCACACGTTTGGTGGGACAGAAACTCTGTTAAATGAAGTCAGAGCTCTGCCAAACAACTAATGACTTCCTTAGTGTCTAGGTGTCTAGTGGGATGGGCTTGTCGTACCTTTCAGGCAATAATGAGCTGGGTTTGTGGTGTATATCTACCCTACCAGTGGCATAACAATAGCTCCTGCAGCCCCCACAGTGCAGAGGGTCCATCGTTCTAGAAGTCGCCCTCAGGCACTGTGCACGGGCAGTGGGCCCATGACCTGAGAGCTCCTGACTGTGTCCAAAGCATGGGAGGCCCCCTCCATGCACTTTGCAGGGGGGCGCTCAGGTTTCGTTACGCCACTGTACCCTGCTGTCACCTCCTTGTCTATTCGAGTACATTTAAAAGGACATTTCATGACTGGAGCTAGCTTAAAAGTTACTTTCCCCAGTAACTTCTTCACTTCAGTACATGTACAGTCTGCACTTTGAGGAAGCAGGGCCTTTGCTTCTGCACTTTAAGCTCTGCTGCGCCTTTGGAGTTGCTTTTTTTTATACATGTGAACCCTCTGTGATCTTCACCCATGAAGATGAGTGTGAGAAGAAAATGTCTCACGGGAACAGCAAATCTGCAGCTGAGAGACACTTTCTGGTCAATCAATTTCATACAAGCATCTCTTGTGACTTCTGAATATGAGTAATTCCCATGCATTCAATTTTCATGCAAAATACTGGCAAGTACATATTCGTATAATTTTTCGTAATTTAACTTAATGCTTGTAAATTTCATTGAAAAACAAAATCACAATCTTACCCACCCCTACTTAGGTGTCGTGCAGTTTCAGCAATTCCACATTACAAGCCCTGGTGGCTTCTACATTGCAACCTTACTGACCACTGGCAGATAAAATATTTGCCCTTGTTTGCTTGTTCATCATTTTAACCCCTTCGGTGCTGCGGACAGCCCCCGGCCGTCCCACGTGACAGTGGGCGTGTCCGGATGACAGCCGGGGACCGTCCGAACTCCACCCACTGATTAGAATGCCCTCACCGTGGCCGAATTCATGCCGTGGTCAAAGGGTTATTTTGTGTGTCTCTTTAGTTATGTGTTCATCTTTTGCTAGTACTTTTTCATATCCTGGTTCAATAATTAACAACAAACTTTGCGCTTAGTTATATTATGATCTGCTGCCTTCATTTAAGTTTTTTGTAAACCTTAAAATAACTTACATAACTTACTAAACAAAATATATTGGATATCATCTTTGTCCCTGTCTCCCGCTATTCCTCTACATGAATGGACAACTGGAATAACTATAAGGTAGTATATGACAGTTTACATATACAATTGCAAATATATCAATAATAAACAGATTCTTTCAGAGGTCTTTCACCAATCTTTCAGCTTATTAAAAGAAGTTATATATGCTCATAGTACTGAATTGGATGGTCCTGCATGTTGTGGTTGTTGCTGCAAGTGGATATATCTCCAAGGCGAACATTTTAATAATCTTTAGTGTGTTCTGACCAAATAGACCCAAATAGAAGCTATTTAGCTGGCTATCAGGTAACAGTGGATATTCCGTGCTATTTACTTGTCCACTGGCTAAATAGTAAAGAAATTATTAACTATCTGGATGGCGCCTTTGAAAATATCAGAGAAAGTTTGCTATTTACCCGGTTGCTGGGTAAATGATATATATTCTGCACTGTCTGGCTAGCAGCCATGCAAATAGCAATGAAGCATCACTATTGATCAGGTCACTGGCTAATTAGCAGAAGTTATGTACTGTTTGGCCAGCAGTCAAGCAAACAGCAAAGAAACTTCACTCATTACCTGGCTGCTGACACATAAAGGATATTATTTATAACTTGGCCAGCAGCCATGCAAATTACAAGTAAACAGATTTATTTTCCTGGCTGATGGTGAAATAGCTAATATTATATAACATTTCACCAGTAGCCTGGCATATAGAAAAATAAATCAATATTTGCCTGGTTGCTGGCTAAATAGCAGAAATGATGTACTGATTGGCAAGTGGCTTGCAAATAGAAAATAAGCTTCATTATTTACTTGGTGTTATGCTAAATAGCAGATAGTGTGTACAACTTGGCCAGTACCCTGCAAATAGAAGAGAAACTTCACTATTTACCCGGCTGGTGTCTAAACAGCTTATTCTGACTTTAACAGGTAGTTACCACCAGGTAGAACTGAAAACAAGGAGTTAATGCAATTAACATCTATCTCTTCATAAAAGCTGAGGTCCTGATGCATTAATATTTCATTTAAAAAATGTGGTCCCAAAGTGCATATGTTTTATGAATGGAATAGTGTTTTACATACTGACCTATCAACTATTAGGTAGATCCACAAAATACTTAATCGCAGAAAGTTCCAGAATGACCTGCCTCATTAATATTCATAAGGAAGATGGCAATTTGCGACCCTCTGCGATTGGCTGTAATCACAGGAATAGTAGCCTCCACCATCCTTAGGGACCTACACCTGCCAAATTTACATTGATACTGCTGACTTGGCAGTTCCTGTCTATGCAGCAAAAGTTTGACAGACAAGACCGCCTGATATGCTGGCCAGGCAGCAAACCATACAAATGTTTAAAAAAAATGAAAAACTCCCAAAACTGGAGAAAAATGTAACGGACCCCACGTGATAGGAGGTTTCTGCCAGTGCGTCTGAGTCATTATTTCTTTTTCCTGTCTCTTACACCCATGATTTATCCTAAGTAGGGTAGACAATGTAAAGTCTGTCCTCTAACGACCCCTACTTTGTCATACTGCAGAGGACGTATTATGTCGAGGAGCCACACACAAAGGAATGGGACTATAATTAATTGTGCTGAAGGTCAGTCTTCTGCAGAATATGGGTCTATTGGTCTCTATGTCAAAGGACTCCAGCTTAACCTCACTAATGAGACCTAAAAGGCCTGAAGCTGGTCTGAGGTTGCTGGTAATTCCTCTGCTCCTGGTAGTGCGCCATGGACTTTTCCCATGACGTACATGGTCACTGTTGTGAGTAAGTGAACATTTCCTGTATAATTAAGAACTACTCATGACACATCTGCCTTGGGGGTCAAACTTAAAAATGCATTTTCAAACATGCCACACAGACATTTGGTGCTGAAAATGAAAACAACATGCTTTACTATTCATAGGCTTTAACCAGATGCTTTTTATTATTATTATTATTTTTAGTTAGACTTTAATGTGACTAGTTTATGTTTTGTCCTCATTATAGAATGTGGTTTTAACTTACAAAAATTGTGGAACATGTGTGCAGCAGTAGGGTATTGTTTGTATTAAAGTAACAGGACAATTAAAAGTGCAGAAACAGTGACAGCTTATAGTTTACCCTGCTGGAAGAGCTTCAAATTGATCTTCCAGATAACAGAAGGATATGCCTTTTTGGGTGAAATAAAGATGCCTGGCATAATTTATGTGTTTTTTACAACAACGAGACCCAAAATCTGGTCAGGGACCTATGAGCGTAGTAATTTTAAATGAACATGGGCCCTAACAACAGAAATGGAGGTAAGAAATAATATAGACATGCAATGAGGTCTCATGCATTTGTATTAGAGAAAAATCACACACAAGGAACATATAAGTGGGGACACAATTTGTCGTGAAAAATAAAAGCAAGAAAGGAAAGCTCAGGTATTTACAAGAACTTGAATTCAAATGTACAGTTTTCCAAGCAGATACAAAAAGCAACACATTACAATGAACAATTCTGAATGTGTCAAGGTATACAGAGTCGACGAGGTTTCGATTCCATTTAACTTGATACCGGGATTATCATCAGAACATAAGATTATATGCCCAAAACTACTGCCTGTGTAACTATCAGGAGAAAAAATAGAGAAAGAAAAAGGAAAATTTAAATTTGGGATTTTAGGAGGGAGTCTGACAGAGCAACTAGTAATTATTAAAACCATGCACAGTCTGGTCTGATAATATGAAAGTGCAGTCCGTTAAATAGCGTCTGTACGGCACATGGTGAAGTAAAAGTGTAATCCGATAAATATTTGGTGTGCAAATAACAGGCAGAACTCGAAGCAGTGAATAATGCAACGAGCAGAGCTGTAGGGCAAGGCAATTTGTAAGGGCCTTACCTCTCATGCCACTTAGTGAAGTAATATTTGGTGTGCGAGTAACAGGCTTAACTCGACGCAGTGAATAACGCGATGAGCAGAGCGTAGGGCAAGGTAAAGTAAGGCCTTACCGATCATGCCAGTATCCCCTATCCTGGGATGGACTGGGAGCAACTGACACAGCAGGCACAGGAGCGCACGCCGTAAGAGACCTGAGAAATAAAGGTGTATTGTGAGAGGTGCAGTACTATTCAGGATGAAAGATTTGTGAGTACTTTTTGGAGGTGGCTTATGTAATGTTGCTTGCCCCACACTGTACACTGAGACTAGTAGGTGTATGATTCTTTTATTTCCACCACAACAAGTGACTGAGCATAAAGGGCGCCGAGCGTCTGCACAGTGACTGCTCCGGTCGCCAACTGCCGTTCTCCCCGTTCGCGCCTTGCAAACCGCGCCTACTGCGCATGCGCGCGCGTCGCGCTCCTGTCTATAGCGTGACGCGTCATCGCGTTCACGCTCATAGACTAGAGCGCATCCTACATATCTCCCCTTTTCAACAATAAACAAAATAACTTTTCTCAAACTCTACGGTATGTCCATGGTCCCCAATGTTCTCTGGCTGGCCCACATGTCTGACAAGCCTATGATTAATGTCCACTCATTTCAAAGTCTCTATATCGAGAGGGCACTGTGACTGCCCTGCCACAACGGGTGTGTCTTACCGGCATGTTCTCTTCCACCTCTCTTTCTCCGCCTGATCTCGCTCCATCTCTCCGATCTCCACTCTGTGTTACGCCAGTCGGTGTAACATCTCTGGCTGTAGACCCTGTGCTGGGATTTTCCATCTCACTGTCCTCTCCTATTCCATCGGGAAGGACTTCATCACCCTGCTCTGGTTGAGGCCTGGTTTCATGGAAGTCCCTCTGTGTCTCTATCTCCTCCAGCTTGGGCCATACGACTATCTTGTTTACTCTGGCCATGCGGTCTTGGGACCACACCCTGCCATCGCTGAGGAGGGCTGCTCTACCTCGCACCTCCTTGACTTGTAACGGCTGACTATATTTGCTGTCACCTTTCTTTTGTAGGGTAGGGAGTTTAACCCTAACCCACTCTCCTTCCTCCAGCTCTGTTCCTTTCACATTTCGACGTTTGTCATAGTTTGCGGCATAAATCTTCTGGGCCTTTTCCAAATTGTGCTGAACCACCGCAGGGGACCATTTACTGGTGATGGTCTTCTCCCTCCATACTACATTGTCCCGAGTGAACGGATGCCGTCCTCTCAGCACTTGAAATGGACTGTACCCCACAGCTGTGGGGGTGATCCTGTAGGACCACAGCATACTCATCACCTCAGTCTCCCAATCCTTTCCCTGCGTGATGGCCGCCTGTATGGAGCCCATTAGCACACGGTTGAACCGCTCCACCTGACCGTTGCATGCAGGATGATATACTGCCGTGTGTTTTGACTCAATCCCATTCCTTCTCATAAACCTCATCCATTTGTCCGAGACAAACTGCGGACCATTGTCACTGAGGATAGTTTTGGGAATGCCTTCTCTTAAGAACACTGTCGTCAGGAATTTCAGAATCGTGTCAGTATCCATGGATTCTTGAATGTCCACCTCAGGCCATTTGGAATACTTGTCCATTACCACACACAAATACTTGTTCACTCCTTTGCTGTCCAGGACAGGCCCCAGTATGTCGATGGCCACGTTCTCCCAGGGCCCCTTTGGCGTGTCAAACTTCCCCAAGGCCGGTCGGAGTGGTTTAAGCACATTGTCAGAGCCTTGACATTGGCCGCACTCCCTTACTTGCCTTTCAATGTGGACATCCATGCCTGGCCACCAATACATTTGCTTGACACGTGCTTTGGTCTTTACAATACCTAGGTGGCCCTCGTGCAGTAGAGTTAATAATCTGGGTATTAGTGAATCTGGCGGCACGACCCTCTCGCCTCTATATATGAACACTCCCGAGTCACTCAGGGACAGTTCCTCTCTTATTTCATAGAACCTCCGTACTCCATCGGTGAGCCTCCTTTTGTCTGGCCAGCCCGACGTCAAATGACTCTTTATCTCTACCTTTTCCACGTCCTGATCATAGGCGGCCTCCCATTCTTGGATACTTATTGATCTCTTATGGTCCTCCATGCTTGCCACCATCTCTTCCTTATCCAGGGCATCCTCCGGCGCCACTTCCATCGCCGCAGCTCTGCTGAGATAATCCGCGACCCTGTTCTGCGTTCCTGGCAGGTATTCGACATCATAGGTGTAATCGAGCAGCTTCAGAGTCATTTTTGCTATTCTCGGGGTCGCCGTCTCGTGACCCGAGGAAGTCAGGACTTTGATCAGGGGTTTATGATCAGTTTGCAGCTTGAATCTTGTTCCCCAAACGAACTGCCGGAACCTGCCCAAAGCCCAGGTGACGGCCAGCATCTCTTTTTCAATGACGCTGTACCTTTGCTCCGTCGGAGACAACGCACGTGAAGCAAAGCTGATCGTTTCAGTAGCACCATCATCCCTCACTTGTGCCAGAACAGCCCCTAAGCCCTTATCACTGGCATCTGTTGTCACCACGGTCTTGCCCGAGGGGACAAACCCTTGCAATGGAACAGCTTGGCTGATGCAGTCTTTGATCGTGTCAAATTCCAATTGCGCTTCTGAGTCCCACTCAAACTTTGTCTTGTCTCTGATGAGTTGCCTCATTCTGTATGTCCTGGTGGCGAAGTGTCTCACAAATTTGCTATAATACTCGGCCATTCCAAGGAATGACCGCACTTCCTCCTTGGAGCTGGGAGCCTTTGCATCCTTTATGGCCTTCACGTTTCGTTCCTTGGGTGAAATTCCACTTGTGCTGATCTCATGACCCAAGTATGTCACCGAGTGGGTCCCAATCTTGCATTTGCTCCATTCCGCCGTTAGCCCCTTGTTTTGCAGCACTTCCAGAACTCTCTGCAACTTCCTGTCGTGATCTCCTTTGGAAGAGCCCATCACCAGGATGTCATCCTGAAAGTACTGTACCCCCGAAATGTCCTTGAACAGCCGATGCATCAGCTTCTGAAAGACAGCCGCTGCGGATGCCAGGCCAAAGGGCATCCTCCGGAACTGGTAGCACCCAAATGGTGTAATGAAGGCGGTGTACTTCCTGCTCGATGGATGCAGCTCAATCTGATAGTATGCAGACGTGAGATCTATGGTGGAGAAGTGAGTTACACCTTTTGTCTTGGCGAGCATCTCCTCGATTCTAGGTAGGGGAAATCTCTCCACAATGAGATTTTTGTTGAGCTCGCGGAGGTCAACGCAGAGACGAACCTGTCCATTGGGCTTCTTGACCACTACCAAAGGGGATAGCCACTCCGCACTGTCCACCGGCTCTATGATGCCTTGCTCTTCCAGCCTCAGGAGTTCCTGTTGGACCGCTCCGCTGGTAGACATGGGTATGTTCCTGACTTTATGCACCACTGGTACTGCGCCCTCCTTGAGGACCATTCTGTGGACGAACTTGTCCAGTTTCCCCACTGAGCCATCAAAAACTTTGGGGTATGCAGCCTTCCAATCTTCATCTCTCGTGAGGGGCCACTCGTCCGTCAAGAGAATCTACTCTTTTCCTCCCGGGTTGAGTATTATTCCTAGATCTCCTGCGTCTCTCCACCCCAGCACCGAAGGACCTCTCTCTGCTATATACAGGGTGCACGTGGCTGACCTCCCTCTGAATTCGAATATGAAGTCTCGGCACCCCACTAGTGGAATGGCATTCTCAGTATACGAGATGGGTCTGATGTCTGGCGGCCATAGGTCCGGCCCCACCACAGGCACAAAGTCTTCTTCCCATATGGATCTTTGCACGATGGTCCAAGGAGATCCTGAATCGACGGCCACATGTACCTTCACTCCCCCTATCAGCATGTCCGTGCGAGGCTTATCTCTTCGCTTCCCCGTCACCTCTAACACTTGGTCCTCGATGCATAACACCAAATCGTCGTCTTCCAGGTCGTCCTCACCGCTGACGTCCGCTGTGGCCGCATCGACGCACTTGACCGTGGATTTCTTCCCCTTCTTGCGGCATACTTTTTCAAAATGGCCGACCAGGCCACAAAACGAGCATCTGGCGCGGAACGCGGGACAGCGTTTATCCTGCGCCGAATGTGCCGTGCTGCCGCATCTGTAACACGCAAACTTGTTGTCTGGGCCAGGGCGGACCGTCTGCTTCCCTGTCCATCTCGAATCCTTCCTCTGGTCTCCATACATCCCTCTGGGTTTGCTGGGCTGGGGTGCCTCGTCTATCTTGTTAACCATCTGTCTCGGTGCGCTCTCACGTTTGGCTGCTTCGGCACCGCGTTTTGACATCTCAGCCTTTTTGACCATAGCAACAACTTCTTTAAGCGATGTCTCGCTCTGCGCCCAAAGTTTGTCCTGGACAGTCCTGCACGTGGTGTGCATGACAATTTGGTCTTTGATATATTCCTCCTGAAGACCCCCGTACTGGCACGTGATGGCCAGGCGTCGGAGCGCCGCCACATAATCATCAATCGATTCACCAACCTCCTGCTTCCTCTGTTGGAAATTATACCTGTCTATGGAGACACAAACTGCTGGACGGTAATGGCTGTCCAAGTCATCCAGGGCGTTTTTAAAGACATCTGTTTCAGTCGCTCCCCTCTCCTTGGGCACCAGGTTCTTGAACACTCTCACCCCCTCCGGGCCCAGGTTGTGGAGTAACAGTCTCTTCTTCCTTTCCGGGGTGAATGCCCCTTCATTTTCATCTTCAAGTGCTTCAATGTAGTTTTGAAAGTATTCCTTCCAGTCTTCCCATTTTAGCTGTGGTTCACCCGGTCTAGGCAGGAATGGGACAGGGGCCATCAGAGCCGACGCTTGATTCGCCATCCTGGCCTCGCCTCTGGGGTCTACCACCTGGGCACTGTGTTGAATGGGTACACCGGATGCTCCTGCACTCCCTGCCGTGTTCCCTTGCCCTCTGGGGCTACCTGGGGTGCTATCCCTTATAGCCTGCGTGGGGTCATCAGTTTGTGCCCCTTCCTCTGTCTTGGGGTCGATGCCTTTGGCTGCCAGGGTGCTGGCTGTGCTCTCCTTCCCTAGCCCGGCACTGACCTGGTTATTGGAGCTGTATTTGGTTGTTTCCGTGCTTTTCCGCTACTGCCACACCCTCTGCTCGTCTTTTGTTGCTGTTGTCCTTCTGCTGGTTGGTGTGGGGCTGTCGTGGAGTGCCTACTCCTGACCACTGTACTCCCTGGGGTTCGTGATCCCACCCTCGTCGCCAATGTAATGTTGCTTGCCCCACACTGTACACTGAGACTAGTAGGTGTATGATTCTTTTATTTCCACCACAACAAGTGACTGAGCATAAAGGGCGCCGAGCGTCTGCACAGTGACTGCTCCGGTCGCCAACTGCCGTTCTCCCCGTTCGCGCCTTGCAAACCGCGCCTACTGCGCATGCGCGCGCGTCGCGCTCCTGTCTATAGCGTGACGCGTCATCGCGTTCACGCTCATAGACTAGAGCGCATCCTACAGCTTACCCCTAACAGGTTCCGGTGGGTCCTATAAACCTGTGGTTCCTCAAAATCCGTGATAAAGGTAACTGCAGTCCTGTAGGAGAATAATCGAATTACGCAAAGACTCCTAAATGGGGTATTTTACTGTGGTAAGGGAAAGGGAGACGGCTTAACAGTGCTGATGCTGTGATATCAAATATAGAGGACCCGAAATTAGTACATAGTCCTGCAGAGTAAAAATCAAAATTAGGCAGGGTCACGAAGGAATGGTTTTCTTGGTGAAAGTGAGAGTGAAGGGGAGAATGCTTACCAATCCTTAACTCCAGAAAGTCATGGAGTATCTGGCGACTTCCCCAGAGGACTGATATCTGCCGGCAAAACAACAAGGTTAGATGTCGAGGTCGGCCAGGGTGTCGGTGCTAAAAATACACGAGGCGGGCTCAGAGTGAAGGTTCTTACCCTCAGGTGGTGCTACGCAATCAGTGTCGGATCCTCAGTTCGTCTATGCCAGAAAATTGGGGAGAGTCCGGTGATTGTGTGAGGTAAGTAGGACTTAACCCGTGCCGAACGTGCAGAGCGTCTCAAACGCTGTGACAT
The DNA here is from genome assembly GCF_964261635.1 of Lissotriton helveticus. Taxonomy (NCBI): domain Eukaryota; kingdom Metazoa; phylum Chordata; class Amphibia; order Caudata; family Salamandridae; genus Lissotriton; species Lissotriton helveticus. The sequence continues at coordinate 1,447,266,418 of NC_136061.1, read as the reverse complement.
TGTGATGTTGATGCAACATATGTCTTGCCGCAAATTGTGGTCGGGTGTAAATGAAGGCCATATTGAGTGAGGAAGTGACCAGAAAGAGCGGATCAAGCCCTTAGAGAGGAACAGTTACTCGCAAAAGACTAGATATTAAGGATTATAACATCTGAAAGGGAAGACATTCTGTTAGAAATGTAGCTTATTGTGGAAATCTGCAGTCGATGAATAATATGACAATATTCATTCTTAATTATCCAAGTACATTTGTTCATCATGCAATAAGAGGACATTTCTAAGCCATATATACATTGCCTTCTGTTCAGAGATAAGTAATGCATCATTTTGAAAGCATATATAAATACATAATTAAGTAATTGCCTCCTATTGAGAAATTGCTAATGCGCCTAAACTTGGGGGGAGAAGAAACACCAATTAAACCAAATGTATAATGTGCTTTCCTTTGAAACATTCAAAGGACAGTTATAAGTAAAACAGTTGCAGAGTTAATAGAAGAGGCATGTCTAGTGTATGATAGACAAAACGTAACATAACATAAGAGGCAGGCTAGGGGCCTGATATTTGTGTACTTACATACTGTAGACACAAGAAAGCAACCGACCTTGATACATCCTAGGGGGTAATCGTATTCATTGTTACCACAGTAAGGTTAATGTGCCACAAGCATTACTTATTCTACCAGGGTGGTCCATTCCTCCATTTGGTGTAGTCCTGTGGCGGCTTCCCGTTCATAGAATCAATTTCAATTCTTCCTTGTTTGGTATCTGGTTAATGTGTGCTCCTCTTGGTGGAGATTTTATGACATTATTATTATCATTATTTAGGATTTGTAAGGCGCTCAGCTACATAAAAAAGGTTTCCCGGCGCCATAGCGGACAGAGAGCAAAAACAAGGACAGTTAGCAGGAATTATTGGTCAAAGAGCCAGGTCTTAAGAGGTTTGCGGAAGTGGGTGTAGTTTGTTTCTTTGCGAATGATAGAAGGCAAGGTATTCTAGAGGGAGGGGCCGAGGTAGGAGTAGGATCTCCCACCCATTCTGGAAAGTTTGACCCTGGGTACAACAAAATTGCCCTTGGTTATAGATCTTAATTGACGGGATGGAACATAGGGACAGACAAGTGCTTGAAGATATTGAGGGGCAGTTCCTGCCTTGATTCTAAACATATAGCTCAGACCTTTGAACTTGACACGGTTCTGCACTCTGAGCCAATGTAGGTCTCTGAAATGACCAGATATGGGGGAGAATCTGGGGATTCTGCAAAGGAGTCTTTCTGCAGAATTCTGAACTAGCTGAAGTCTGCGGATCACGGCCTTGTTAGAGCCCAGATATAGGATGTTATCGTAGTCGAGCCCTGAAGTAACGAGGGCATGGCCACGTTTTTTTGGGTAGATATAGGTAGTATCCATATAATTTTCTTAAGCCATTTCAGGATGGTAAAGCATAGTGCTGTCAATTTAACAGTTTGTTGATGTATGGACAATGAGTCGTCAACAATGACGCCCAGATTCCGAACATGGCTAGTTGGCTTAGGGTGGTTACCCATCTCATCCAGCCAGTGAAACGGGCACCAGAGATCTTTCTGCCTACCCAAGATAAGAACCTCAGTCTTCTCACCATTCAGCTTCAGGTGATTTTGGGTCATCCAAGTTGAAATGTTCCTGAGGGCTTGTTTTAAACAGGAGGGTGCTAAAGGGTTGGAGTTTGAAAGGGAAAATACAATCTGGGAATCATCAGCGTATGTGAAAAGAGTGAGGCCAGCCTGGTCCGCGATGTCGGCCAATGGCCTGACATACAAATTAAAAAGCAGTGGGCTGTAGCCGAAAAGATTTGGAAAGTACGCGAGTCCAGGAAGGAAATTAACCAATCCAGGGCAGAGCCACATATGCCAGAGGATTTCAAGGTGTGGATAAGCTGTGTATGAGAGATGGTATCGAAAGCCGCACTCAGGTTAAGCAAAATGAGTGTGACTGTCTGATCTTCATCGAGGTCATGGCGAAGCCTCTCAGTGACACCTAAAAGAGCTGTCTCTGTGGAAAAACCAGAGCGGAAACCTGATTGGGATGGGTGGAGGGAGTTGTTGGTTTCGACAAACTGTGAGAGAAGAGAATGGACATGCCTTTCAAGTATTTTGGAAAAGGCAGGAAGGAGGGAGATGGGTCTGTAGTTAGCGAGAACTTCGGGGTCAGCCATAGGATTTTTCAAAAGGGGGGTGACCATTGCATGTTTCCACTGTGCAGGTACAATGGATTCGCGCAAGGAAGCATTAAGAGAGTTAAGGATCACCGATAAATGGTGGGTATCTAATTGTTTCATAATGGCAATGGGCAGGGGATCTTTGGGCCAGCCAGATTTTACTCTATTTAAAATAGTTTTGAATTCATCAATATTTAGGAGTGGCCAGCACTCTAAGTAAGCTGTAGGAGCAGTGAACTTTATGGTGGCCTCCTGGTCTGAGGCGGTAGTGGTCCCTGGCAAGGTTGAAAACAAGGCCAACGTTCCGTAATGGGCAAGTAGAGGTCTGGTTAAATTCGAGTTAGCCATTTCCCTAAAAATTCTTTCGATTTTCTCCGTGATAAATTGGGCAAGATTGTCACATTGTTGGTCACTCAAAGGTAGAGGATTGGCGTCAGTTTTAGAGCCTGCCAAATCCTTTACCACTCCAAAAAGAGTTTTTGAATGATTGGCGGCATCAGTGATGGTTTTAGAGATAAAGGTGACTTTCGTCGCTTTACATAAATGTTGATAGTTTTTCCTAGCCTTAACATAGATGAATTTCAGTTCGGGTACAAAGTTTTTGCGCCATTTGCGCTCTAGAACTTTACATTTAGATTTTTCTATTTTAAGCGAGTCATTGTACCATGGTGCTGGGGGACGATGGTTAATACATTTCAAATGAGAGAGAGGGAGACAATGATCTATGGCATTGAGAAGCCCATGCTCAGTCTTTAAGGCAAGAACGTCAGTTAGTTGGTCTGCAGACGGGATGTCGGAACATAGAGCGTTGTTCAGTTCAACTAGGTCGAGTTTTTTCCAGTTCCTTTTCGGGGCCATCTGAGGAGAAAAAGAAGGAGTGGCGGGGGCAGGCAAAGTGAGACTAAATTTGCAAACAAAATGGTCCGACCAGCAAATGGGGGTTGCAGGACAGCAAATAATTTCAGGGAGACTGGAGAAAATTGGGTCCAGCAGATGGCCTGCTTTATGTGTGGGGCCAGAGTTATGTAAGTTGATGTTGAGGGCAGCTAAATCAGCAATGAAGTTGCTACATGTTGCATTGGAAAGATCCTCTAGATGTAGGTTAAGGTCACCAATAAGGGAAAAGTTTTTGGAGCTCAAGTGCAAGGAGGTAATGTGGCTAGGAAAGGAAGTAGCCCAAGGTATCGGGTTTCCTGGAGGGCGGTAGACAAGAAGTCCGGAAAAAGTAAAATTTGGGTTAAGTGCTAGTTTAAAGAGAGCAGCTTCGCAATTAGCAATATCCAAAGGTTCAAATCTGCATTGCAGATGATTTTTTAAAATAATAGCTATGCCAACTCCTGTTTTCAATGTTCTGTCTTTAAGGGTGATGACATAGTTGGATGGGAGAGCTGCCGCAATGTCAGGCCCGGCGCTCTCATGAAGCCAAGTCTCGGTAAGGAAAAGCGCATCAGGCTGTTCGTCATGAAGGAGGTTAAAAATTTCCAGTTTGTGTTTCGAGAGTGAACGACAGTTGAGGCTGATGAACAAGAAGTTCTCAATGAAGGAAGCTGTGTGGGAAATGTGTGTGTTATGGCTATCAGTACAAGGGGGGTGAGGCAGGAGGTTCAGAAGAAAGAAATTGCGGTTAAAATAATTAATGTTACCTGCGTGCTCAGTAGAAAGTAATTTGCATCCTCTTGAGGTAGGGGGACGAAATGCGAGCAACTGCTCAGAAGATAGCACAATTCTATCTAGGGCCCGTTTGTCAGGGGTCGTGGCCCTTGGTCCCGTTTGGGCGCGGATGAACGCAGACATTTGACACGCCCGATTCGCGGGTTGCCAGTCATCTGCTTAAAGTAGAGTACTGGCTCTAGGTCAGATGACCGTCAGAGCTCCGCCTCTACTCGAAGGCCAATAGCGCGAAGTAGTGAGGACTGCTTCCGCCCAACACCCTCCACAACAATCAAGCCTGAAGCCTGCGGTGGACCGAGGTGAGTCTAAAATAATATAAAGAGCTGCCAATTAATTCAGTGCAATAGTATTTAAAAACGAAGTTTCAGGTGCAGTTTCTAACAAGTTTAAAAAATTGAGTCAAGACCACTTACAGAGCACACTGTCAGGTTAAAGGTTGTGTCCGCTGCGCGGGTTGCCAGTCATCTGCTGCAAGTAGAGGATGGGCTCTAGGTCAGGTGACCATCGGAGCTCCGCCTCTACTCGAAGACCAATAGCGCGAAGTAGTGAGGACTGCTTCCGACCAACACCCTCCACAAAAATCAAGCCTGAAGCCTGCGGTGGACCGGGGTGAGTCTAAAATAATATAAAGAGTTGCCAATGAATTCAGTGCAATAGTATTTAAAAAAGAAGTTTCAGGTGCAGTTTCTAACAAGTTTAAAACATTGAGGCAAGACCACTTACAGAGTGCACTGTCAGGTTAGAGCGCGCGACCGCTGCGTGGGTTACCAGTCATCCGCTTCAAGTAGAGGACGGGCTCTAGGTCAGGTGACCGTCGGAGCTCCGTCTCTACTCGAAGGCCAATAGCGCGAAAGTGAGGACTGCTTCCGCACAACACCCTCCACAACAATCAAGCCTGAAGCCTGCGGTGGACCGGGGTAAGTCTAAAATAATATAAAGAGCTGCCAATGAAATTCAGTGCAATAGTATTTAAAAACGAAGTTTCAGGTGCAGTTTCTAACAAGTTTAAAACATTGAGACAAGCCCACTTACAGAGCGCACTTTCAGGTTAGAGCGCGCGTGACATTGATGACAAGCCACCTGATGTCATTCTCTGAGTGCCCTTTCAGGGCGAATCGGCCCAGCAGCAGGGCATTTAGTGTGCTGCTGCACAGTCTGCTGTGGTGTTGACAGATACAAACTCTAACTTTCTGAGTGGTTTGTCCGATGTAAATCATGTTGCAGGGGCAGAGAATAGCACATATACCATTTGAGGTATTACAGTTGGAGAATTGGTTTAATTATATTTTGACCCTGTCAAAGACAAACTCTTTACATTCAATTGTAAATTGGCAAACCACACAATTCCCACATTTATCATGCCCAAACAGTGGTTTTAGGCCCCAATGGTCATTCAATGTTGTTGGGGATTTCCTAGGTGGTAATGCAGCACTAATGAGGTGGTCCTTTATATTTTTGATCTTGCGAAATGCAAACAGATGGCGCTGTAAATTAAGATTGCCTTCATTCAGGATTGGCCAATTCTTAAGGATACATTTCCTGACTTTTCTAGAGATTGGAGAAAAGGTGGTTATGCAAACCAAGCAGTTTTGACTTTTCTTTTTGGGTTTAGGGGTCAAGAGGGTTTCTCATGGGCAGTACCATGTCCTTTTCAATGATATGCGCACTAGCTTGTGGGGATACCCTCTAGCGATTAGTGTGTCAGTCAGAGTTTGTGCCTCATGGAAGTAATCCTCCTTGAATGAGCAGAGGATATAGAGGAATTGCGAGAAAGGTAGAGAGTCACCAAGGGCTTTTGGGGGATGACTCTCATAGTATAATAGTGTATTGCATTCTGTGGAGTTTCATATAGAGGCGTGTGATCAGTTCACCATCTATGTGTCTGATTTTAAGGTCAAGAAACGGGATAGCAGTCTTATTGTGTGAGAGTGAATTTCAGGTCATTGCAGTTGTTGCTGAGCTAGTCATTGAAGTGTATTAGGTTGTCCTTATCCCCGCACCAAATCAGGAAGATATTGTCACTGTAACACTTCCAGACAGATATGCTGTCATGAACTGGGTTGGTAGGGGCCAATATTCATGACGTTTCTAGGTCATCCATGTATGGCAAAGTTAGGAGCGAAAACGGCCCCCATGGATGTCCCTTTGACTTGCTGATAGAATTGGCCGTCAAATAAGAAACAATTCCGTGTGAGGCTTGTGTTCAGGAGTTGTAAAATAAATGGTGTGGGTTCTGGTTGGGGGCGAGGTCTAGAAGTCAGTATGTTCTCAATAACTTTAAAACCATCTGCCTGTGGAAAGTCTGTGTAAAATGATTCCACGTCTAAAGTACAGAGGATGCCAGAGTCGGAGTTGAATGGATGGTGCTCTATTTGGTTGATCATGTCCATGCTGTTTCTAATGTAGTATTTGGTCTGGGGTACAGAGTCTTTTATGAAGAAGTCCACTTATTGACCAAGGTGTTCAAGGATGCATAATTTACAGCATGTAAGCTCAGAGCCTTATCATATTAGTTGCTGGAACAGAGCCCCATTCATTTCTTTGCCATAGAAAACAGAACTCACATGCATTTCAAATTGTATTACCATATTATGTTTTAATGATTCCTACTTAAATAATACTGTTCTCTTCCAGCTAATGTAATGTGTTTAGTTAAAATAACACATTTCTTTATCAGAAGGTTAGGAAATTAAATCATTTTAATTAAGATTCAAAACGTGCCAAGAGAACAAAGTGATAGCCAGCCTGATGGATGATGTGGACAGAATAAAGGGAGTGATGTGCCTTTGGAGATTGCTGTATTTCTGTTGGAGGAGATGAAGAAAATGCCACATACTTTTAGCAACATTTTATAGATTTATAAACATGTTCCTAATTTAGGATTTCAGATTTAGAGATGGAGATCAGCAGAGAAAGAGTGGAGGGAGATTCCTTTAGAGGCAAAGACTTGGAGACAGTAATGCTTAGCAGAACAGTTTCAGATGGAGCTGAAGAGGGGGAGGTAGATTCAGCTGAGATGAAAGCAGATTAGATGCAGGCTGTTTTCCATTTGGCTTTTATTAAATATCCAAGCCTTATGATTTGACTAATTGGCTTTGCCAAGGCTTATCTGTTCTATGCTTTGTTTCTCTTTATGGGAGATTCTGCAATTATTAGTTATTGAATTAGCTTCATGCTAAACTCACACTTGTCTTTATTTATGAACTCTTCATGATTTTTGACGGACATCATTTGAACCCCATTTCTTAGAATAGGGATTCCTTCCTTTATGGAACGCTGTGTATGTACATTATAATATGCTCTGCACGAACTTTTTTTTCTATGATCGATTCTGTAACCTGATTGATATTTGACTACTGAATACAGAACCAGAGAATTTTAAAATGTAATTAGAAAATAAAACTCCTTAAAGCTACTCACAAGCTCTCATTATTGACTAAATATGTGTATTTGATTACTTGCTTGTGTTGATGAAGGAGCTCTTCTGGTCAAAATACGGTTGTCAAGATTCGTCAGCTCGAGAAAAGATATTGGCGTGGAAAAAAGTTAATGGGAATTGAAGGTAATTGTGCCACATTTACAAAATTTTCCAAGGAGAGATTTCTGTGAGATTTCCACGCTCACACTACTGATTAACATGAAGTGGTACTAGGTCTAACTGGGCACAATGAGTAAAAAGTGTGGGTTGGCATCCATGCGAGAGCAATTACCAGTGGTATAAGCAATCTTCCTTCCACTACCTTTTGTGTATTTGATTGTAAATAGGAGGGCCTGTTAATATATATGCTCATCAGCGGGGAGCAATTTCCAACCAGCTACTTATTTATTAACCCATACACCTATAGTCTTTTCAATTTTTCTTTTATTGGAAAACAATTGTCTTTTAAAACCATCTGTCAAAATATGTCTTTACTTCTTATTCCCATACATTTCATTCCAAATTTCTTCACAGTGGTAACTTTTTGTCACAAGTGTTTACCAATATTTAGAGTTATGGCAAGCGCTCCTCCAGGTACTTTTGTGTGTTTGATCTACTTCAATGAAGCAGCTAATTGCTGCCAGTAAAACATTTATAATCAAGCATAGGTATGTAGCATGGTCTGCAGAAAATAATATTGTGTTGATGTATAGATAGCACTGCTTCATGTGAAATCAGGAAGCAAAGCGCAGTATAGGAAGGGAATTGGTCAAAACTGGATATAAAGTAAATGCTGTTATGTTATTTTGCATTTGCACACTGTCAATCAGCAACCTTAACACTCCCCCTCAAGGATAAACTAGATATCTTCCTGCAAGAAATCGGGGACTCATAACTGGCCATCGAGCATCGTCTCGGAGCACTCACCATGGATCTAAAGCTCCTTAAAGATGACCACAAGTTGAAGGACAAGATCAAAACGTCAAAAACTAGCATCTCCTCATTGTCTCCATGGCAAAAAGAGCAAACCGCCACTGCTGCACTCCTACAATGCCAGGTTGAGATTCTCCAGGATCGAGCTGAAGACAAGGAAGGGCGGGAGTGTGCATAATAATGTTTGAATTATTGGTATACTGGAATGTTCAGATGGATCTAATGACACACATTACATTGAGGACTGGTCTGGGGCTAGGGTGACACTGGAGAAACATTCTGATCTGTTCAAAGTGGAGAGGGTGCACTGAGACCTGGCTAAGAGACCTTAACCTGGGGCACCAATGCGCACCTTTGTGGTCTGTATACAGAGCTATAAAGATAGAGACACAATCCTCTGTATAGCATGTGAGAAAGCACCTATCTTAATGGACAATGCCAGCATTTCTGTGCTTCCTGACTGCACGCTGGTTCTTTTCAAGCAGTCAAAACTAAACTCTGTGCAGCTGGCCTCACCTATGCCCTCCTGTTCGCTGCTAAGCTCAAAGTACAGTATGAACAGAAATCTTACTGCTTTAAGGTCAAGGAGGAGGCATGGAACTGGATGGAAACCCATCCACAAATCTACAACCAACATTAATGACAATGCAGCACCCACCTCAAAGCTGGGGGAGGGATCTTTCTTGGTCCAAATGAGGTGGCCCGGTCCCATCTCCTCAACATGCCCTTGAGAGACAGAAGGCAGCAATTGTTACAGCAACTTTCCTTCATGCCACCCATCCAATCATCAGATCCAGCTCCTCTCAGGAAAGTGCTTCAGACACAGATTTGGGGCAGTTCAGCACTGTTCTCCATGATCACCCCACAGATGAAGCATGAATTTTGGGGATAAAGTTTCTGTAAGTTCTGATCCCTCCGAGTGTGGCTCCCCTATGGGTGTCCACAGAGATTGTTTGATCCTTGCTTTCACCTCACCACTGGGCTTGATCTCCTGACATGGTTCTGATCGTCCCTTAGAGATAACGATCACATGGAGGCGTGTACTCACTCCCAATCCTACGTGGTGCCTCCAACCTTAGCTACCACAATCAATTATTACTTTACTGAGAACACCGACTTCACCTCATCTATTATACCAGAGTGGGAAGCTTTCAATGTGGAAATGCATTTGACATCTATAGGCACAGTAGTTGGGGCCCATCAATCGATCCTTAGAGAGCTCACCTGAGTGGGGGGTAGACTGGGGCCCTTAGAGAGGGCGGCACCAGATGTTGAAGAACATGTAGGTGACTTGCAAGACTCCAGGATCTAATATGCTGAACTATTTGAGCGATTACGCTTAGTGGACTACAAGGCATACATACATGGACCCATGATGAGGCCAATAAGTCAGCGGAATTATAAGCTTGTCTGATAAAACCACAATGCCATGCCCACCCCGACCTTTACAATCATAACACAACATAACAGTCAAGCCACCTCCCAACTGATAATAAACACAAACACAACTTTACATGTTTTCTATATAACGCTATACATGGCCCCCCCAGCTGTAGACCCAGAGACCACTCCAAGATTCTTTGATGCCCTGACGCTACCTAAAGTGTTGGTTGAGGAGAGAAATTAACTGGGTGCCCTTATCATGGCCAATGAGATCTGGGGAGCAAATAGAGTACTAGCTAGAAACAAGAACCCTACCTCTGAAGACCTCCCCACAGAGTTCTATGCCACGCTGATATCTTACCTCCTACCATTGTCAGAGAACTGGTCACCTCCCTATTTAAACCTAAAAAGAACCCTTCAGACATGTTCTCTTTACAGACCTCTTTTCATTTTTAGGGCTCGCTGCGAAAAGCGCGCGAAAGAGCGCACTCGCAGAGAGCACTATAGTTGTCGGGTCAGCTGACAAACGAGGGGGGACAAGAGCAGGCCACGCGCACATTGAGACGCATGGCAGAGTCGGATTCCGACGCTCCCCTTGGGATTGGGTCGCGTGCGTCGGAATCCGACTCTGCCATGCGCCTTGGAAACCGAAACCTAAGAGCCGCGCGACGTGAGCTGTCTACGGTAGAAGCTCACGCGCGCGGCTCTTAGGTTTCGTTTTGACTAGTGCATCGGAACGCGGGGAATAAATTGACGTGGCAGCGGAGTGGTTTATCAGCACACGGTCCTCTGGGACCTGAGTCCCCTACTAAGGGCCCAGTTGGCGCTTTCCGCACCGGGCAGTAGAGGGCTGCAGTGTTGGGCTCGCGCCGCTGATAGGTTGCTGGTCACGCGCTGCAGCATTGGACAGCTGCGGAGGGAGGACGCGCGCCCCGCAGAGGTTGCAATAGGTTTGTGCCCAGGCCCTGTGGAAGGAGGCGGTCGGCGACTAGAGTGGTTTGTGCATCTCTGACGTCGGTGGTGGTAAGGCTGCACCTGCTGGACCAGAGGGGTGAGTGTTTGAAGGGATCTGTGCTAGGGCAGTGCGTGCGTTCACCAACTGGGCCCCGGCATCTGTTCCTCCAGTTCCATTTCACCGGGATTCTCTCTGTTTGTACCTTGGTATCGCTCCAAGGAATTATTTGGAGGTTATGTTTAACCTGGAATGGTGATGGGTTGTTTTGCAGCGAAAAGATGGGAGGGGATTACTCTTGATGCAGTGAAATAGAGTAGAGACTTTCGTTGGTAATGCTTTGTTTGTTGTTGTTTTTAGTGTGCTTCTTTACATTGTATTTTTGTCCTCGCTATCTCCAGCCTAGTACAAGCATCACACATCATTTTTTTCTCGTCCATATATACATATCCATAGTTTCATCTCCACCTGTGCAAGAACATCACAGTTAACAAGCATTTGCAATGCAATAGGTCTCGCATTATTAAAGTTTGAGCTATTGACATTGCTAAATAATGCAACACCAATAGCTCAAACTTTAATAATGCGAGACCTATTGCATTGCAAATGCTTGTTAATACTGAATACAAAATACTCAGTAAAGCACTGTCCTGCCACTTGCTTCCCCTCCTTCTCAGTGATCACAGTATCCCCAATTGCAATACTTCTCTGAACATTCAGCATTCAGCATTTCACCACATTTTGGGTGCTGTCAGTGGTACGCTTCACTGGGCAGGTTGTATTTCACTGGACTTAAGACAAGCATTCGATACAATTAGGGCCTGATTCTGATGCGGGTTGGAAAGCTTTCCCACCTAGGGCCTGATTATGATGCGGTTAGGAAGGCCTCCAATGGCATTTGCTCCTTCCAAATCGGATCGGGAACGGCCCAGGGCCCAATTATGATGCAGTTAGGAACATATGCTCCCATTGAAGTCACTGGGAGTCCAACCAAATCGTATCAGGAAGCATCCGGTTGCATTGTACTCCGCCAGTCGGACTGTCCTGATCCGAGTGGGTTGGAAACCATTTCCAACCCGATTCAGTCGGGAAGCACTTCCAACCCACATGAAAATCAGCCCCTAAGCCGGGAATTTATGATTGCAACCATTAAACAATATGGTCAAAATATTCCCTGGGTAAAGTTGCTCTATGCTGATCCTACTGCACGAGGCCAACATATTTCAGCTCCCTATTTAAAAGAGGGCATCACGCGACAAGGCTGCCAGCTGTCACTGCTGCTTTTTGTCCTAGCACTTGAACTACTGGCACAGAAAATACCCCAAGGCTCCCAGGGATGTGGCATCCCAATAGGACCCCAAACCCACACAATTTCAATATTTGCCGATGATATGATACTGTACATTAAGGATCTTTGCCTGTACCTAATGGAAGTGGCTAAACACTTTACAGTATTTGCATCCTTAACTGATTGCCAAATTAATGAGAAGAAATCTTATGCATTTTCCTTTACAGACACTTACAATCAGCCATCTTTGCTATTCGGGGAACTGTCACTTCAGGTATAAATTTACTGAGATACAAGCAGTCAGTTAAAGGGCAATCTCCTTAGAACCATCACATCCCTCAAGTCGCAGTGAACTTCTGGCCTACCATACCATTATCAGTAGCGGGCCTAGCGGTTACGTTACTCCATTTACTCAACCACTTCGCAAAGCTTCCAATACTTATCCCTGCTCACCTCTTTAAAATGTTGAACACTCACCTAATTGACTTAATCTGGGCTAATGGTATCCGTAGGGTTGCCATCCCCAAGATCCAGCTCCCCTCCCAACAAGGGAGGAATGGGTGCTCTTGATTTCAAATCTTCCTGTGCATTCTATCTAAGCATGGTGGTGCTAAAACTGTAATTTTTTTATGGCTATCTAAGTTACATATGGAAGACAGAATAAAAAACGATAACTATTGGGGGGTTTGGGCCGGATTCCAGATCCTCTGCTTGACAAATGTGAGACATGAGTCAAAATCAATAACACAGATATAGCTGTTTTTTAAAGACCTTTATTTATTTATTATTATTTTTTTAAGGTTTTTTAGTACAAACACAAAAGGTGGCCGAAAAAATGAAAGAAAAACTGAACAGCACAAGTCAACTTAAGTTACATATGACAGGTATGCGGTTCTCCGAACATGCATCTTGTTCATACCATACAACTACGCATATGATCACAGCGAGTACGACAATATAATAAACAGAAAGCGCTACACAGCGCATTGCATATTGTATATACTTCAGTCCCTGAATAAACAAAGAGGAAGGTCGTGGAAGGTCACCAAATACTAGTAAAACAAGTAAGTTGATAAGTCTCATCTTGCAGCTTCATGATTACAAACAAGCACAGTACGCATTGGGGCCCAAATATCTACTGGTCTGTTGGCATAGGGTAATTTAGAGTAGTATATCTCCAGCTGATCGTTGTAGTAGATTTCTGAACCAAACCTTGACAGTGAGATACCAACCCTGTTCCCCCACACATCCCAACTGTCGTTTTTCCAACAAAAAAGCTATTGCAGAAAGTGTCCTGATACGCTGAGGAAAAACTCTTGTGTATCCCAGGAGTGCCAGTGATGGAGCAGGGGAAATACAAACATTTTGTACCCCCTTCGAAGTTAATGTCCTCATAACTTTAATAATATTAACCGTGCGAAGCATGGGAATTTAATCAACAAATGCACCTTTTTATTTGGACATTACACGTGGGAATAAAATGTGAATTAAATTAACATAGGTTTGTGATTACATAGAAAAGAAGAGTAAATTGCATATATTTTTGTCTGTAATAGGATTATATTGTGGCAAAGAAGGCAGATGGTAAGTAAAATGGCTTTGAATGTCGCTTTTGCTAGGTAATACCTAACACAGGAAATTAGAATTGTGGCCGGTAAACAGAAGTGCTTATATTCTATATCTAATTTCTGTTATGTTTGCTTTTGTATTAGTTATGATTCAGCTCTGCTAGGCCTTGTCTGAAAATGGCTGATGTGAAATGCAACAGCGCAAAAGAAAATAAAGATGGCCCGCGCATGATCAAAATTGATCTTCAGTCACGAGTGTATGGCCTATGCCCGGAGTGAGAGATGTCAAGGCCAGCTTGACGTGCAACAGGAGTTGTGCCAAAGAGACTATTCTAAAAGCATGGGAACGGATGAGAGAACTGTGCTCCAGAGGATGAACAGAATCATGACCGTGAAAAAGTGTTGCAAAAAATGTGAACAAAGTATAAATGAAAATATTTCATGAAGTCATGTGAAAATACAGAATGATTCAGGAATTTGTGAACTGGTTTGAGCTAGGAGGACAATGAGATGACCATCACCACCCCTCCTATGGACCAATCAGAAATGGATGTAGCCCCTAAAAGTTTCAATTGCAGTTAGAGAAAGTTAGTGAAAGGGTATAAAAGAGCTTGTGCTTTGCTGAGGTGTGGCTTTTACTTTTCACACCTTTGCTCAGCACGACATGCTGTCAGTTGAGACAATTTATTTTTTCTTTTATGGTGCAAGAGACTTTGAAAATTTTGGACTTTGAACTTTGATGGGGAAAAGGAACAAGACCGTCGTGGAAATTCTATCTCGGGAGGGATAGGTCCAAGGAGGTTAGAGGGACAGTCAGCTTGGGAACACATCCTGTGATCAGCAGTTAATTTCTGGTGAACCATTCTCATCATCGCCCTATGGCCAAGGGGTAATGAGTATTTTCAATTTTCTAATTTTCATATGCTTAAAATGTTTGAAATAATGCTTAATGTGTTTGCTTAATAAATCTTACTCAATTTCAAATGTTCTCGTTAAATGAAACACTAGAAAAGTCCTTCCTTTTGTGTTTTTATTCTTCAAATGGCATTTGTTATAAACGCAATACAAGATTCATAACTTAGTATTTCAAAGACCCAGTGTATTAATTTGGGAGACCTTTTTCGTTACGCAATCATCTATTATGATACATTACTATACATCTTGAAACTGTATTAATGTTAAAGTGTGTGCTGAGCTAATTTGTTTCTTAGGTTTTTATTCTGGATTCTGCCCCATGGTAGCTGGGTGCATGTTACAGAATGTAATACAGTTAAGCTGCGCTGGACGCTGCTCAACTAAATATGAGAGAGGTAGTGAGTCCATCCTTTCGTTTTCTATGGCTTCATGGGCCGTGCAAGGTGGGACGCAGTCAGCAGTATACGAATTGTGCCAGTGCACAGATATAACAGAATTGAAAGTTGGGTGCAGCAATGCCCGTCTGATCATATGGATTAGTAAGAATCTCCCATCTGATCTCAGGATATGAGGCAAATGACGAAATGATTATCCCTTCCACTGATCACTTGAAAAATAAACAGCTGATTCTGTCCAAACATGTGGCATCCTGTGCTATCCAAGATATTAGATTACATAATCATGTTAGTGATTATTTACTCCAATTGTATTATTCCTTCTCTTTCCTCTCGTGGTCCCCTGCCTTCTAGCTCCCCGCTGTTGTTTATCTCACATCAGTGCAGTCTCGTATCCAGGCCTAGTGGGATTGTGCAGAAAATGGTTTGTTTCTCCGTCAGGGTCTGTAGGGGCAGGGCTGGCGCTGGGCATGAGCCGGGACACTCTGCTAGAGTAGCTGAGCGCTCAATGAAACATCAGCTAACATAACATAACATAACATGAGCAGTGTGGCCCGCTGCCCAGCGCCCCACAGTCAGCCCTCCAACTTGGGGCCTCACACCAATGCAACACAGTCAGGCCACAGCATGAAAAGTGTCACATTTCAAGTGCGCCACCTTAGGGGGCTCCCTCCTCTGGGCTTACTGCTATGGTATAGGGTGGCGAACCCGGGGGTGGGGGGCAGTCTCAGTTGCAAGAAGGCGTGTTCCTCAATTTTGTCCTGCAATTAGGCCTCCCACCCCACCCACGCAGAGGCATAGCAGGAGGACTATTGTCCTGCTGTGTAGCTCCCTGGCAGTCTTAACCCTCTTTGGAGATAAGCAACCCTCACACCTTCATCCCTTTATGAGCTGTTAAGAGGTGTTTGTGGGAGACTAAGAGGGAGGGGCTGCAGCTTCAGGAGCAGGGGCATCTATTGGTATGCAGACAGCCCTGAAAGGAAGGGTCAAGTGTACACAAATTAGAGGGGTCTCCCACATTTCCCTTCTGCCCAGGGCCCTGTAAATCCTAAGACCGTCCCTGTGTAGGGACTCTTGGTTTTTTATTTGACATACACCTGTTTCAGTCCAAATCACTTATATATACCCTTTATGAATCTCATCAATAAAGAAATTCGACAAAAGTGCATAGCAGGTTTGTAGTCCTCGAGTGATTCTAAATGCTCTCAGCTGTGACGACCTGCAAGAGGCGAGCCTCCCTGGACTTGCACATTCAGAGATTCTTGAATGATGAGGCAAAAGGCACACTCATCTGTATCTGGCCAGGCAGAAAGTAATACTGTCCTACAGAGCACATTCTTCCTTCGAAGTCCCTAGGAGGCTTTGCTGTTGAGAATGTATATAGCAGTGTTTATACGGTAAAACAACGAGTGAATCATGTCAGAATCCACGCAAATGACCGTCCCCCCTCAGCACTGCTATCCAGGCCCCGCTTTCCACAGTCCTATAAAAGTAACCCCAAAATGCTTTGCTCTTCCTTCACAAAAACTGGGAACATGGCTTAGTCTGGATTCCCCTGTCTCACTCTCCCAACTCTTACAAACCAACATCATCTGGCCACTCTCACAGCAAAACAGGATTGCACACCATCCAGCCTTTCTTCCCTGCAATCGGTGTTGTAGCTGCACTTCAAAAGAACCAAATGGAAGGAACTTCCCTTGCTGTGAACATCAAAGAAGAAAGGATGTGACAGGAAGGAAGGGCTCTCTTTAAATGGAGCTTTCATCAGTATCAAACATTTTTACAGATAACGTTCAAACTGAAGTGGGCGGAGAGCTCAAAAGTCTTTACTGAACTACACTGTAAGCCATAGGGAGGGGTTCGTCTGGCCTGGAAGAGGGGACATGTGAACAAAATCCACTAAAGGTGTGTGCTACAGGTATCTCAGCCACAGAAGGTGGGTGAAACTGAGCTGGGCGAGCTGGTGTCTGTAATGACAGAAATACGACAACCTTAATAGACAGTGTGGGCACAGGTACATGTTGAAATTAAGCACTAGGTTGACTGTCTTAAAGTTTATAATGCACTGCTGGGTATGGTAAATTTAGCATTGAATTTGCTAAAACTGCCAGGTCTCATGTGTGACACAGCGGTTCCACAGCGGTTCCACAGCTTTCTGTTGTAGGGTTTGCTTTAAATGTGAGTGAAAAAGGCCTCGCTGCAGGCTTTGATTTGGAATATGACTTTTAAACAGCCTGCAGTGTATGAGCACTTTTACCACCAGACTTATAATAAAAAATACTAGTTCTTCCAATTAGTCAGCACAAACGGTTTTCAGTTGTTAAGGTAAGACATATGTAGTTATAGATAGACCTTTTAGCAGCAAAATTAGTATATATTAAATACATATATTAAATGAAAAGCAGGTGTCATGACAGTTTTGTAATCAAATGTTCTGAAACAGAGCATAGTACATACTGTCACATCCATAACGGCCGCACTGCCCCATTCCCGGAACTGTACCATACCCGTGTACATGTATAACTACACACAGCCAACAGACATTGTTTTTGTGGTGGTTGTTGGCCGCAGTTTTATTACTCATGACATACGTCATATTTGTACAACTCCCCTGGGTACCTTCTCAGGCCGGGGTCATAAATCATTATCATACATTATCATAATTGGTTATCGCTCATTGTCATTCGGATGTCATAAATCGTGGGTCATAACTCATCGGGTATCATAAATCATTCTGTCACAAATCGGTCATCATCTTGTTGTCATAAATCGCTCTGCCTGATCGTCGTAAATCTGTGGCCATAAATCATGTTCATAAATCATCGGGCTATCATAAATCATTTGTTCACAAATTTGTCATCATTTTGTTATCACAAATCATTCTGCATGGGCATCATAAATCATCAGCCATAACTCATCGGCTGACCATAAATCACTGGTTTGTCGTTTGCTCATTGGCCTATCCTAGGGTCGCAAATCACTCTGACAGCTTGTAGATTGTTCTTTGTTGTTTTCCACGCCCCTTTGCATGTGGGGTGGGGTAGCCTTTTCCCGGAGCAAGGCCCAACTCGCTACCTTGCTAGTTTCTCCTGCGCCCTGCCGTCTGCCGGGACTGGGCTGCGAGTGCCGTCTCCATTTGCTACCCTGATTTTTCATCAGGCGTACTCACCCAGCCGTGAGGCATCCGAGAGTGAGTGGCCCTCCCTCTACACACCGCCCTGTCGGTGTGTTTCCATAACCAAACCAATAACCTTTTGTTTCCGCCACGCCGCCAGGGTGGCTTCCGTCTTCATGCGGCTCCCCCTACCCTGTGTCATCTCTTTGCGCCTCCGCTGCTCTGCTGTTGTACCCCTCGAGCTCTAGGACACCCACCTCTTGCTGTGTCTTCCGGGAGGCTGACATCTGGTAAGGTCTGACGGCAATCTTCCCCCAAATGCCTTGATGTTATCTGCTCCGTCCTTGTCATTCTGCCGTGGCATGCATGTGTCCTGTTTGGAGTCTTACGGCATCGTCTCCTCTCGCCATGGGTCATCCATGCAATCAAAACAAAATTGGGAGATAGTCAGATACCACTCGTGGAGGCATGGTACAACATACATTGTTTAATTACTCCTTCTACTTTGTCCCTGCTCCTGGCAGGCTCCAACGGTAAGTACCGGTCTGCTCCTGTCTGAGAGGCCACTTGTTTAGCCCGCCAGCCTGCCTGTAAGCCTACTACGCTGCTCTTTCTATTTTATTTTACTAAGTTATTTATTTATATATTATTATTACTTATTTTTTTTTGAAGTATCACTCTCCTTCTCTCCTGCGCACTGGCGCAGTTTACGCCGGAGCTGGTCCCTCTAGTAACCTGGATGCCCGGGGGGGCGCTCTCAGCCCTTGCCCCCGGGAAGCCGGCCCCGGGAAACTGCCTTTGTCCTCTCCTCTTGAACTACTGCGCCCATAGGGGATGCTAGCTCTGTATAAAAGCTGTTTATTGTTACCCATTCAATGTACTGATTCTTGAAGTACCCTACCCATAGGGGACGCTGGCGCTGCATAACAGATGGTTATTATTACCCAGCTAACACCAGTAAAGTGTCTTTCTCATGCTCTACTGGTGAGACTGCAGGCGTTTTCCCAGGCTACTCTTTTTTTTTTTTTTAGTTTTATTTCGCGGGAGATATCATTGGAACACGTAGTTCATCATTTCGTCTTAGTAAATAATTGCTGTTTGGTATCACTCCTCAGGTAACTGGGGGAGGCATATTGCCCCTGCTAATAGCGCATGCACATCACTGTTCCGTCCTCATTATGAGGCCGGGCTCGAACCTATGTATCAACCTTCAAGGCTGGCCCACCTATCTCTTGTGCTCGGAGGCTTGGATTAGGCACAGAGATCCCTCTATCACGTGCCAGCAGGCACGTTCCACTTGGTTGTTTGTGAAAGCGTTTACAGCTCTGTAAGACGTAAACTTTGCTGTCTTGCACAAAGAGATACCCCAGAGCCTTTTGCTGCCCCTTTTGCACCTATATTTGTTAAAATGGCAGGAGAGAGCACTACACTGATTCAGAGATGCGCATTTACAGCCTTTCCTTGTCACATCTGCTGCCCAGCCAACTTTTAGCTGCTCCATTCCGGCTTACGACATTTTTTTTTTTTTTGTTGCTTTTATCTATAACACGGAGGTTCGGAATAGCCATTCCCCCACCGCAACTAGGTAAAGGCTCCTTCACTATCACTCTGTTCGACAAAGAAATTGCAGCCCAACTGGCACAATCACGTGTGGCTGCTGCTCTTTCCCATGCGCGTGACAAACCCCTAAGCTGGGAACAGCCCTGCCAAGGTGCTTGCACCTAGCAGCGAAACCTAACATGAGAGCATTACAGGACCTACCATGAGCAAGGCGTTGTGGGCTGGTCTGTCTGTGCAAGGACCTGACCCGCACACTACCGAAGTGCGCCCTGATCATCAATTCACTCTCAGGCCGACCAGCTGCATGGCTATAAAAGCAAAGACCCCTTTGCTGACACACTCGAACCGATCGTACCTAAGCACGTTTTCTCTGTAACTAGCCATGCACGCTCTACGACTGTGGGCTGCACAGCCTTTAGGCCGTATTTAAGGCTAGATACATACAGTTTGTATAAACACTGAAAATCTATTTTTTGTTGTTCTAAAGATAAATCGCGTGGACGCCCGTAGGGCCTAGAAATGCTGTATACAAGTGCATGTCGTAATTATAGTCATTGTTCCCATGATGACACAGGCTTCCTTTCCACGCACGTTCTTTATTATTAGTTGCAAGTAAATAATTCATCTGCATTATGAAAAGAATGTCAATATATGTGGATTAGCCGAGTGAATGTTAATCCTAATGCCACGTCCTCATAATTCAGCTTGTTGTAGGAAGAGGGGCCCGGGAATGGCAACAAAAGTTTGCATTTTATTTAAATAGCCTGTGCACTTTCCTTTTTGCAGACATGTATATTTAAATACCAATTGTATTTTTGTATTACCTAGTCGGGGCCCGAACCCACGACCTAAACCTTAAAATCTACCTCGCTTATCTGATGTGCTAACGCAGCTTAGTCTATTTAAATCGTTGCCCGGGATGAAGTAGAATGTAAGGGAGTGTAGGCATAACTTTGCGTGCAGTATATACAAACTGCTATGACTTAAGGTCAGCTCTCTTGTGATGTGTACAAAGAGAGACAGGTACCGGGTAACACGCAAGCTGATTAAATGCACACACATCTCAGGAACTGTGACTCCCTTCGCAGCAAACTTGCAGTACACAAAGTAGCCCATGTGCAAGCGAAATCCGAATTAATCCTACGAAGTGAGAGAGCACAAATCTGAAAAATGTATAAGTACACCATACTTACAAGCACGTAGTGTTAGTTTAAAAAGTATTGCACAAGAGTGTCAACTTATATAAGAGAAAATATATGAGTGTTTGTTTTATTAGAATAGATACATATATAAGTGTGGAAAACTAATGTAGAGATTGTAGAAATGTTAAAATGATGTTGGAGTCACACGTTAAATGAATAAGGGAAAACGAAATATAATTCTGCAAACCATGAAGATGTGTAGGCCACATGGCATTTCACAGGAAACGAAAGATGCTGCTACACTTTTAGTGACGTGGATTTTAATGTCATTAGAGTGCAAATGTATTATTAGGCATAGTATTGAAGTATATGTTTTATAGATGTGTTGCATTATAGAAATGTGTGCTAGTTAAAGAATACTGTTTAAATCGAGTTAAGTGTTTTCAGAGTGCAGGGACCCGCTTCATGTAAATCAAGTAGGCCTGAACAGATAATGTCGTTTCTTTGATCTGCAATGTGCTCGTTAGAGAAGAGGTCGAGAGGCACCAAGCACAAAGTTTTACACATGTTTTATGGCCTATAGATATGGTGGAGTCTGGAATTTGAGGCCCACTGTAGGATGGTCTGAATGCAGGTGCGAGGGGTCCTAATCAGTCGTAATGAATGGAGCTTTGTTCAGCGACGCCTGGCGCAGGCCTGGAGGAGGTTTCAGGAATTTCAGGGGGTACCAGCGAACTGGTGAAGAAGCCTGGGAACCAAGGTCAACTTTAACGAGGGTCCCGAAGAGTATCATCATGGAGTTTTGCCGCTGAAATTGGTACCACGTGAGGGGCGTCCCGAGGGGCGTTCCTATCGGAAATGTGATTTTGTATTAGGGAAAGCGACCCGGGGAGAGAGACAGCAGATGATTTTGGGAGCCTAAGAAAGCGGTTGGGTAGGCAGATAGGCGGATCACAAGAGACCGATTTACAGAAGAGACTAAGAGAAGTGCGTGATCTTCTTAGGAAGTCACCACGGCTGACACCTTTTTAGGTAAAGATCTTGTTAAGTAGGGATGTCACTTAGTCTAGTGTAGGGACAGACTAAACTTATATTTTCCTTTTCTGTAAATGACTCTCAGGTTGCAACTCACAGCGATTCTTGCAACGCTCATGCTCTTTGAAGTAGTTTTGATAATTTCCTTTTGTCGTTTAAGGATATTCAGAGAGTATCTTTTTGTACTAATACCTGTATACCTTTTGAATCTTATTCTGAGATGTTTGTATCTCCAGATACTTTTGGCTTTGAATTAAAACTTTTTAACCTTTCCCAGTGGTAAGTGGTTCTTTAGAGTGGTCTAAGTTCCTAAATTGACTAACCTAGTAGATTGTCTTTTACTCAATGACAGGTACCAACGATTCAGTCGACATGATTAGGGATCTGGTAAGATAACTAGTGACCAGAAACCCCGCGTTAACAGTTGGTAGCAGTTTAGGATGGTTATCTTCTTGAGGAAGGTAATCTAGATTAGGTTAGCTTAACCCAAGGCCCCTAGTGCTAGACATCGAGAGACGAGCAGCGGAAGAATCGTGTGCCGAAGGTGCAGACGGGGCGAGAAAAGCAGCAGTATCGGAGGAGAGTGAGTATAACAAGGGTCATGCGTGAACAGATTGCGGTGTTTGTGTGGTAGTTGGATTGTAATGTCTTGCGGAGTTGAATGCCTGTAGAGTGATTGAGAGAAGGTTGTGAGCGCGCGCAACCTGGTAAACTGGTTACCCGGTAAACGGGTGAACTGGTGAATCTTAAGTTCAGGCCAGAACTTAAGTGGTTTTGGGTGTATCGAACATCCAGAGTAGTTGTCGACCATAGTACGGAAGTCATGAGGTACCATTGACCGCCGTGGGACCGAGATAGGGGGAGTGTAAGAGTGAGCGTATGAGTAACGGACGCTGGTCGAAAGTTACTGTGTGTAAGTAACCTATCAGAGAAGGCAATTGTCTGGACGTAAACGGAAAGACATTTCGCTAGTTAAGGTGACAATTACAGATCGACTGTGGGCGTACAGTCAAAGAAAAGTGATCGCTTGGACGGAAGTAATCATTTTTCGAAGTATGAATGGGACGCATGCATAAACGCGGAGACGAGCTGAAAAAGGAGGGGAACTGCTGCGAAGGGGGACGAGTGACGTCGGCAAGAGCCGCGCTGAGATAGGGTGGATAGTGAGGAGCCGCGACGCGATAGGACGGTTGGTGTGACGTCGGCAAGAGCCGCGACGGGATTGGGCGGCTGGTACGACGTCAGTGAGAAGTCGCGATCGGATAGGCCAGTTAGCGAGAACAGCGCGGTGATTGGTAGATTGTCATAAGGAAGTAAACAAACGCGGAGAAAAGAGAAATCATGAAGTGCTTCAAGTGTTTGAAAGGGATTTTTAAAAGAAAAAGAAGTGAACATTATTACGGGGAAGAGGCACCGCCGGAGGGTACACCAGCTCATTATATGGCAGCGAATGTGGGGCTGCATACGATATTATGGATTGGGGCTTGGAATAAGCTTACGGAAGGAAATGAAGAAATGCAGTTCCCTAAGTATGGGACATTTAAGTTAGAAGTGTTACATCGGTTAAAAGCAACCATGTCCTCATTGAAACCCCCACCTAGACCAACCCAGTTTGAGGCCCTTAATGCATGGATTAGGGCGGCGCACGACAGGAATTTGAACAGGCGTCAACAAAGATTGACTCGATCGGTAAGAGCAGTACGAGATTCTAAATGGGACGAAGAGGCAAAGAGATGGAGGGTACAGGCTATTGAGGTGGATAAGTTGTACACAGTAAGAGAGGTGGCAGGTGAAAAGACACTCATGGAAGAAGATGAGGAGAGCGAATCGGAGGACAACGTAATAAATAGATTATTGATAGATAGACCGCCTCCGAGAGTTGGGGAGATAGAAAGTAGAGGACTCGCAAGGGAAGATGGGCTGCCATAGAGGGGTATGTACCACTTCCTACATCGGAATGGACACCTATCAAAGGTGGGGAGACACCTCAACCTAGTACAGCACAGAGTGTAGTCGGAAGGTTTGTGGTACTGAAAACGCCAACCGCAGAGAGGGCGGAACCTTGTAGATTGCCAGATGCTCTCCAAGTACCCGTTACCATAGGACCCATAGTATCGATTTACAACCCAGAGAATGGGAGAGAGGAAGAACAGATACGGTTGGACAGAGAAAGGGTTGAGATGGAAAGGAGGCATAACACGACCAATGCCTGGAAGCAATTGCCAGGACCGGTAACGGTGAACACCCCATTCGAACCGACAGTGAGTCCCGCAACAGAGCAGGGGGGTCAAAGAGGACCGATGGACCTAAGGGGACCACGTCCGAAATCCTTTAAAGAGTTAAGGGTTGACTTGAGAGAATGGGATGGGTCCGCAGAAACGCAGAGCAATAGGTCAAGAGCAGAAGCGGAGTGGGGAAATCGAGGCAATGGGACAGCATCTCACTGCGGGGCTAGCGAAAGCAGTCAGGGACGTGAGGGTCAAAGCCAGGAGAACAGAGGAGTAATACGTCCTAATGATGGGAGGGACCAGCAGGAGCGAGAAGGTAGAAGCATGGAGTGTGAAGAGATGTCTCGGCTCTTTGAAAAGGGTGGAGATCAAATGGTACTAGCATACAGAGATAGGTTTAGGTGCACTCATCACGCGCCAGGGGAGGATGTGCAACACTGGAATAGGGGGAACAATGAAAGATCTTGCCATACATCGGGTGATCAGAGGTCACAGACCAATTGTGAAGAAAGGGGGAGTAATGGAATGTCTTACCATGAACCCAGAGAATCCAGGCATGAAGGGGAAGGTGGGACTATGAGGCACAATGGAGTGTTTCATCATCCACCCAGAGAGGACGGAACAGCATGGGACCTGGAGGGGTGGGAGCATGGGAGGACTCCACATAACTCACCTGAGCCCAGACGTAGGACTCGGAGCTGGGATGGGAAAGATGTGAATGGACCCCCTAGAGCTAGCGTACTGAAAGCTACAATAAAGGCGAAAAGACTTGATGTCACCAGTTTGAAATCTGATTTGGATGAGATTATAGATGGTACGTTGCCATTAGAAAGGATTGAGTTATACGAGCAAGATGAGCTGCTGTTCATAGCAAAGGATGTTACTCGGAAGGCGAGAGCGACTCATGAGAAACTGTCTGAACTGGCAGACAGGTACATGGTAGATTTGTCCAGAACAAAGACCCTACAGAGTAACCATAGGTTACAATACTCAGATCAAGACTTAGATGAGAAAAGAACTACAGGGTAAAAGACACACATAAGGGAACTAATAGCAGGAATAAGAGCGTGGAGGGATCTGGACAAATGGGAGGAGAGATGGTCCAAAAGGGGAACTGTTAGGCGGTGTGTGAATGGGACGTCTCCTGAGGGAAGGTTGATGCAGATGGAGGCATTCCCTTTGAGAGAAATATCGAACGGAAATTATGTACATGTGCCCTGGAGTAGAGGAGATTTAGCTGCATTTACCAACTCATTTCCGAAGTTGAGGGAGAATCCAGTTGAGTGGTATAAGCAGGTAGAGAGGTTTGTAAAGATCTCCAAAGTATTGTGGATTGATTTGAACACCTTGTTTGACATTGTGGTCCCAGGGGATTTGTGGGTAACCTGCAAGATTAGTGTCCAGTGGCCAAATGTAGAACCTGAGAGGAATGCTAGAACTAATGGACCGTCGGACAGTGTCATGGAGAAATATGAAAGAGTAATAGCCTGGCTAAAGGATAAAGTGCCTCCACAAGATATAGATTCGGTAAAAATAGACCGAACAAGACAGGAACCCAAAGAGACAGTTCATGAATTTTATGAAAGATTACTGAAAATATTCAAACAATATAGTGGACTCGATGTAATGGATCCCAAAGACATAGGACAGTTTGTGTCAAAGTTCGTTTTGGGGCTGAGACCAGAGATTTGTTTGATGATTCAACAACATTTAATCTGTTGGCAAAACAAACCACTAGATGAGATCCTGCGATATGCAAGATACTGCAGTGACGAAATAGATTCTAAAAAGAAAAATCTAAAGGAGAAGCTGATGGTGGTGCAAATGCAGTCAGCCGGAAAGGGCGGACAGCAGAAACAGGGGATGGGACGAAAGTCAAATGGTCAGAACAAGGATAATGAAGAAGGGCAGAGACCTAGAGTAGACTTTGCCACTTTAAAGAAGACGACAAAGTGCCACCAGTGTCACCAGGTGGGACATTGGAGACGCGAGTGTCCCTTTAACCCTGAAAATGGAGAGCTAGAATTAGAAGAGCAAGTTCAAGAGGTTCCAGCTCAAAAGGCGACAGTCCCAGGAAGCAAGGTGGTCAAAGGGGGGACTTCGGCTCCAAGAGCTCAGTTTCCACAGCCACCGAAAATCGCGACAAGGGGAAAGGTCTTTAAACAGATGCCTCTTTTTATTGAGGAAGAAAAGTGTTATTATATTGATCCATTGACAGGACAGCGTGTGAGTAGGGAAGAGGACTGTACCCTCGGGGCAGTCCGAGAGGTGGATCAAAGGGGGCCATTTGTTGAGGCTGAAGTGGCAGGATGTCCTACAACGTTCTTGGTGGATACTGGAGCTACTCGATCAACTCTGAGATCAGTGGTGGTTCCAGATTTACCGATGTCAGGGGAAACAATTCAAGTGGTAGGAGTTGCAAACAAAAGGATGACTAGTCCCTTGACTGAACCAGTATCCGTGAAAATAGGAAACCATATGAATGAACATCAGTTTGTAGTATGTGATTCGAGTCCTGTATGTCTGTTAGGAAGGGATTTGTTATGCAAATTGAACTGCACAATATACTGCACCCCGCAAGGAGTGGAGGTACAGACTACAGACGATGACGCTACCTTCAAGGTAGCCAATTCAAAATCCTGCATAGAACTATATCCTACCCTGACTGTAGAAGATCTTCCCCATGACCTACGAGATGCTGTGGCGTCGGGGGTATGGGATTTCACAGGCGAGGAAATAGGATTGATCAAGGGGGTAGAACCAGTGAAAATAATGGTAAAGCCAAATGCCGAGTATCCCAGAACGCCTCAATACAAATTGTCCCAGGAAACGATTGCAGGAATAAAACCTGTGATCGAGTCAATGATTCAACAGGGAATACTACAAGAAATCGTGGGAAGTCCTTGTAACTCCCCGATTATGGGTTTGCAGAAACCTAGTGGGAAATTCAGAATAGTTCAGGACCTTCGAAAAATTAACAATATAGTTGTTTCATGTTGTCCAGTGGTACCGAATCCATCAGTGATACTGTTTCAGATACCATGCCAAGCAGAATGGTTCACAGTGATAGATCTTTGCCAGGCCTTCTTTTCAATCCCCTTGGATGAAGAAAGCAGGTACCTTTTCGCTTTTAAAATGGAAAATCGCGTCTTAACATGGTGTCGAATCCCACAAGGATTCACAGACAGCCCATCAATCTTCAACCAGTTGTTGAAGAAGAATCTCGAAAATCTAGTACTGTCGCAGAATTCGGTTCTGGTTCAGTACATAGATGACCTACTTGTTGCGTCAGAGACCGAGGAAGCTTGTAAAACAGATTCCATTGCCTTGTTGAACCATTTAGCTGAAAATGGACATAAGGTATCTCCGAGCAAGTTACAGTACTGTTTGACAGAAGTACAGTATTTGGGGCACCGGTTAGAAAAGGGAAAGCGTAAGGTGTCTCCAGATAGGATTGAGGCGATAATGAAGATGAATGCGCCTACGACACAGAGAGAAGTTAGGATGTTCCTAGGAATGGTTGGTTATTGTCGACAGTGGATAGTTAACTTTTCACTGAAAGCAAAGCCCTTACAGAAACTGACGCACAAGGAGGTGAGTGATCCGGTACCATGGGACGATGAATGCCTAGTGGCATTCCTGCAGTTGAGAGACGACTTGTGTCGTGCTCCGGCTCTGGGGATGCCCGATTACGAGAAATCTTTTTCACTTTACTGCTGTGAGAGAGAGGGATGTGCTTTGTCAGTCTTGGCACAGACCCACGGAAATGCCCGTAGACCAGTTGCCTACTTTTCGGCTACATTAGATCCGGTAGCCGCAGCGTTGCCCGGATGTCTCAAATCCGTTGCTGCAACGGGTGTCAGCATTGAGAGGTGTGAGAGTATTGTTATGGGACACCAGTTAGTGGTGTATGTACCACATTCTGTAGAATTGCTAATGACCAGGACGAAGACGCAGCATCTGACTAATAGCAGGCTCACGCGCTACGAGCAAGTTATCCTTGCTGCGGAGAACGTGACCCTCAAAAGATGCTCTGTTTTGAATCCTGCTACATTGATGCCACTACCTACTGTAATAGAAGGCGAAGAATGTGAAGACCACGATTGCCTTGATGTGACTGAACTATGCACGAAGCCCAGACCAGATATTGTGGATGAGCCGTTGTCTGACCCTGATGAGATTTACTTTGTCGATGGCTCATGTTTAAGAGATGATACTGGTCGGTTGAGAGCAGCTTATGCTGTTTGCACCATTACTGGAGTTGTGGAAGCCGCTTGCCTGGAAGGAGTACATTCCGCACAGGTAGCAGAAATCATTGCATTAACTCGTGCCTGTATAGCAGGTAGCGGAAGGAGAGTCACCATATACACTGACAGCCAATATGGTTTCGGTGTGGTTCACGATTTCGGGCAATTGTGGTCTCAGAGAGGTTACATGACCTCTTCTGGTTCGCCCATTCGAAATGGAGAATTTGTGCGACTGTTGTTGGAAGCATTACAAGGTCCAGCTGCCATTGCTATTGTAAAGTGTGTAGCTCACACTAAGAATACAGATTTTGTGTCACAAGGTAACCGTTATGCAGACGAAGTCGCCCGCTATTGTGTGGAGCAGGACTATTCCTTCACAAAGGTAGAAATAGAAGGGGCGGAAGAGAAGACAGAATTGAGCATGATGTTGGAAACAGTAGACACTTGGGAGGATTTAAGAGTGATGCAGGAGAACGCACCTGAAACAGAGAAAAAGGCGTGGGAGATAGCAGGTTGCGTGAGAAGCGAGATGGATTTTTGGATTTCAGCAGATGGGAGGGCAGTGTTACCTGAGGAACTAGCGAAACCAATGGCAAGACAAATACATGGTCCAGTACACCTAGGAAGAGATGCTATGCTGAGAGTGTTTAGGCAGACTTGGTATTGCCCTAAATTTAGGATAGCGGCAGAATCAGTATGCAAGCGATGTGTTACCTGCCAACAGTTAAACATAGGGAAAAGAACACCAGTTACACTGAGTCACATTGGGAGGTCTGGGGGGCCTTTCAATAGAATGCAATTGGACTTTATTGAAATGCCAAGAATCAACCGCCTTAGGTATGTTTTGGTGGTTGTATGCATATTTTCCAGATGGGTTGAAGCATACCCCACACGCAGGTGCGATACACTCACAGTAGCCAAACTATTGCTCAGGGAGTTGATACCACGCTTCGGGGTGCCTGCCTCTCTGGAATCGGACAGAGGAACACATTTTAACAGCGAAATTGTGAAGATGTTGTGCTCTGCATTAAAGATCGATCAAAAACTGCATTGTAGTTATCGACCGGAAGCCTCAGGGATTGTGGAACAAGTAAATGGCACCCTGAAGAGTCGACTAGCTAAAGTCTGTTCATCCACATCTTTGAGTTGGCCAGATGCTCTTCCTTTAGTACTCATGAGCATGCGTAGCACACCTGACAGGAGGACAGGTCTCTCTCCACACGAGGTTTTGATGGGGAGGGCCATGAGACTTCCCACTGTTCCAACTGCTGCCTTATTGAACATTACAGATGATCTGATCTTGGATTACTGTAAGGGACTGTCTGACGCCATCCATTCTGTGTCCCTTCAGGTGCAGGCGGCTGAAGTTCCATCATCAAGGAACCTGTGTCATGATCTGTGCCCAGGGGACTGGGTGCTGGTCAAGAAGCACGTCCGGAAGAACTGCCTAGATGTACGTTGGCGTGGGCCCTTTCAGGTAATCCTGATCACGAATACCGCGGTGAAGTGCAGAGGGCTGCCAAATTGCATCCCATACTCGGAGAGTTTCAGCACCTCTAGAAGAAACAGCTCTTCTCCCAGACGAAAGTCCAGTCGTGGAAGAAGAATCCCAGGAGGGGACCAGATCAGCTGTGGGGGTGTCGGAAGGAGTTGGGAACGCATCTGATCCTGAAGAGGAAGGAAGGCAGGACGGCAGTGAGACCGAAGACGCAACTGAAGGAGAGAGCTGCAGTGAATACAACTCAGACACAGATCAGTACCAGAGTGATCAAGAACCGAGTGTGAGGACGAGGAATAGGAGAACAAGGCGTGGAGCAGCCACCTGGCCGGAAAGAAGGAGGAGGCTAAGCTTAAGGTCAGCTCGGGAAGAAACGCTTGCTCCTATATCTGAAGACTCGGATCCGGAAGAAGATACCCAGGATCAAGTCCAGGAAGGTCCAAGAAGATCAAGGAGGGTGCGAGTACCTAACAGAAGATACTCTACTCCTGATTGGACCTACCTCGTCGCAGATGTCCGTGGGTCACAGAACCGGGAGGGTCAGGGAAGTGAGCCTGATCAGAATTGAGCCAATTATCACAGTGCAATTAAGGTTCCTGCTACCGGGAGTGGAGGCCGAAAGATTGCTGACACTCAACATCGTCTATCCTCCTCTCCTGAGCGGAATCAGAAAATTGATTTTAGAGACAGTTGATTTTCCGGTTTGTTGTTCACAATACCCAATATTGGAGGGAACTCTTCTTCGTTTGGAAATGCTTGAACGAGTAGTGGAAGTTCTTGGAACACTCATTGTCTTGGATTAATACCTTGTTGCGGATGTCTTCAAAGGGGCGCAGAACTGGGAAGGTGAAGAAAGTGATCTTGGTCAGAACGGACCCCTTTGTAACGGTGGATGTAGAGTTGATAGTACCAGGAGTGGAGATTGAAAAAACATTAACTCTTAATTTCGTTTGTCCTCTTGTCCTGAGTGAAACAAGAAGAATAATCCTAGAGACAGTCGAATTTCCATGTTGTTGTACGAAATGCCCAATACTTGAGGGAATACTTCTTCGTATGGACATTTATGAGGATGTGGTGGCACTTCTGGGAACACGTATAGTTTCAGATTGATAAAAGACTTTTGAAAAGAACTTTGTAAATATTGCTGCAAGATAACCTAGCGCCGAGTGGCAGAAGAAAATGGTAGGGACTTCCTTTTAGCGGACGGAGAAGGGCTAGGGTTGTCTATTTCTACAGGACTATAAGGTTGTTTGCGGAGGAAACTGTCAGCTTCCAGGTGTTCAAAGGAGGAAACACTATTCGAGAGAGAGACTTTGTTCGGAGAGAAGGAAAAAATGGTGCTAGAAGAACACCCTAAACTACACTGTTTGAGAACATGGAGGCCGGCAACCCGAACCGCAGGGCAAAATGTATAGTTGGCACACTTTTAGGGGTAGTGATTTCTCTTATAGTTTTAGTAGTTACTGTATCATATATAGTGGGACATGAAAATGAAACAATGACAAGATTAGAAACAAAGAAAGCATCAACACAAAAGTCTATCACTGTTGCTGAGGTAAAAGGAGAAAACACTGAGAAAGAAAAGGCTTTGTTAGATGCTGAGATCAAAAGATTACATGTTGACGAATCACAGGGGAACTTTAGGTCAAATGCTTATGCCAAGTTGTTATACGAATACATTGATGTCATGGAGGCGAAGAATTGCTACGTTTGTATGCAATTACCAGCTTCTGTGGATGAGGGTATCAGATACCATCATCTTCCATTGACATATGGAATCACATGTAGTTTGTTGTTGAGCATATTTTATGGACGAGATGGATTCGAGTATTATTTCTCGAATTTTGACTCGACATTGCCAGAGGTCCCAAATTATAAGCATCTGAATAAGTGGGACTATTACAAGAGCGAAGACAGGTTACAGAAATGGTTCATTCCATGGAAAACGTTAGATACTTCACATGCCCGAAGAAATAATCTGACTTGTCAAGTGTCAGAAATTGAGAAAAAGTTTATAGGGCAGGTGGATACTAGATACAGGAGGCAGAAGATTCTAAAGGCTTCAGGACAGTGGGAAACAGATTGGACAAAGGAAGAAAGGATACATCAAAGAAAGGGTAGCTTTGGTCCAATTGCTTTAGACAAGGAGAAACGGGGGAAACTGTGCATTCACAGGAGTTACTCCTATTATGAGAATCTGTATGTAGGTCAAGTCAGTTGTGAACATGCTTTTCAATTGGAGTACTACTCCAAAGATTTTCTGAAAGAGATGCAAGCAATTCCAAATGTATATTTTGTATGTGGAAGAAATGCATATGTGAAGCTACCAGATAATTGGTACGGATCATGCTATTTAGCAATTGTCTTCCCCAAAATATACCATGTTGAGAATTTAGAAACGACAAAGAGAGGAATACAACAAGAGGGAGGAGAGGTTTAGGTGCTGAAGAGGTAATTGGGGATGTATTTGGTGCTGCATTCCCTATCTTGGGATTGATACTGAATGACATCAAAATTAGAAGATTGGCTACAGTCGTGGATAGGTTATCTGCCAGTACTGCTAGATCCTTAATGCTGGTGGAGGGAGAGATGCAATCGATAAGAGCAATGGTTCTTCAGAACCGACTTGCTTTAGATGTTCTGTTAGACAAGGAGGGCGGAGTCTGTAAGGCTTTGAAGGTCCAGGAATGTTGCACTTACATTCCAGACAATTCAAAACCTCTAGAGAAGTACATACGAAACATTACTGCAATACTCCACGAAATTGAGGATATGACAAAAATAAATGTGTGGGAAAAGGTAGGTCATGGAATGGGTAAAGTTGGAGGTTGGTTTGCCAACCTAGGAAAGGGTATCGTTTGGTACATATTGAAACCCATCATCATAATTGTGATTTGTGTAATCACTTTGTGGGGATTGGTGCGACTGTATCAGTGGTATAGAGCAAACAGGTTACAGAGATCTATGAGAGAACAGGAGAGAAGACTAACGGCGATGCAAGATACACAATATAAGAGTCTGAAGGCATTGGAGACAATGAAAAGAAGTGGTACTGCCATGACCTCACTTTGAAGAGTCCTACATTTTAGAGATGGTGTTTTGATGGTGATGACTCCTGAAAGTCATCAAAGGGGGGACTGAGAGAGCACAAATCTGAAAAATTTATAAGTACACCATACTTACAAGCACGTAGTGTTAGTTTAAAAAGTATTGCACAAGAGTGTCAACTTATATAAGAGAAAATATATGAGTGTTTGTTTTATTAGAATAGATACATATATAAGTGTGGAAAACTAATGTAGAGATTGTAGAAATGTTAAAATGATGTTGGAGTCACACGTTAAATGAATAAGGGAAAACGAAATGTAATTCTGCAAACCATGAAAATGTGTAGGCCACATGGCATTTCACAGGAAACGAAAGATGCTGCTACAATTTTAGTAATTACAAAAAGGGGGTGGTGATGGACAGAGTATCTGAGTTAATCAGAACACTCCTACCCAGTCAACAGATCAGGGCTTGATCCATCACCGTTTTTTAGCTCACTGCACCATCCCAGTTCAGAACCTGGCTATATGCAAATTAGTCTGTCCCTGGCCCAGTGCATCATGGGAACAGGGCAGACCAAACTACCAAGCCAATTCTTCACTGGAAAGGAAACAAGCTCCGGGGACCGGTTTCTGGCATTACAGCCGTCTTCGGCCTGGCTTGCTTGAATCCTGATGGTGCAATGAGCAAGGGACTCATGTCTGAGCATACCCTTCCACACTCATGGTGGCCAAAATAATGACAAAAAGGGGGTGGTGATGGACAGAGTATCTGAGTTAATCAGAACACTCCTACCCAGTCAACAGATCAGGGCTTGATCCATCACCGTTTTTTAGCTCACTGCACCATCCCAGTTCAGAACCTGGCTATATGCAAATTAGTCTGTCCCTGGCCCAGTGCATCATGGGAACAGGGCAGACCAAACTACCAAGCCAATTCTTCACTGGAAAGGAAACAAGCTTCCGGGGACCGGTTTCTGGCATTACAGCCGTCTTCGGCCTGGCTTGCTTGAATCCTGATGGTGCAATGAGCAAGGGACTCATGTCTGAGCATACCCTTCCACACTCATGGTGGCCAAAATAATTACAAAAAGGGGGTGGTGATGGACAGAGTATCTGAGTTAATCAGAACACTCCTACCCAGTCAACAGATCAGGGCTTGATCCATCACCGTTTTTTAGCTCACTGCACCATCCCAGTTCAGAACCTGGCTATATGCAAATTAGTCTGTCCCTGGCCCAGTGCATCATGGGAACAGGGCAGACCAAACTACCAAGCCAATTCTTCACTGGAAAGGAAACAAGCTTCCGGGGACCGGTTTCTGGCATTACAGCCGTCTTCGGCCTGGCTTGCTTGAATCCTGATGGTGCAATGAGCAAGGGACTCATGTCTGAGCATACCCTTCCACACTCATGGTGGCCAAAATAATTACAAAAAGGGGGTGGTGATGGACAGAGTATCTGAGTTAATCAGAACACTCCTACCCAGTCAACAGATCAGGGCTTGATCCATCACCGTTTTTTAGCTCACTGCACCATCCCAGTTCAGAACCTGGCTATATGCAAATTAGTCTGTCCCTGGCCCAGTGCATCATGGGAACAGGGCAGACCAAACTACCAAGCCAATTCTTCACTGGAAAGGAAACAAGCTTCCGGGGACCGGTTTCTGGCATTACAGCCGTCTTCGGCCTGGCTTGCTTGAATCCTGATGGTGCAATGAGCAAGGGACTCATGTCTGAGCATACCCTTCCACACTCATGGTGGCCAAAATAATTACAAAAAGGGGGTGGTGATGGACAGAGTATCTGAGTTAATCAGAACACTCCTACCCAGTCAACAGATCAGGGCTTGATCCATCACCGTTTTTTAGCTCACTGCACCATCCCAGTTCAGAACCTGGCTATATGCAAATTAGTCTGTCCCTGGCCCAGTGCATCATGGGAACAGGGCAGACCAAACTACCAAGCCAATTCTTCACTGGAAAGGAAACAAGCTTCCGGGGACCGGTTTCTGGCATTACAGCCGTCTTCGGCCTGGCTTGCTTGAATCCTGATGGTGCAATGAGCAAGGGACTCATGTCTGAGCATACCCTTCCACACTCATGGTGGCCAAAATAATTACAAAAAGGGGGTGGTGATGGACAGAGTATCTGAGTTAATCAGAACACTCCTACCCAGTCAACAGATCAGGGCTTGATCCATCACCGTTTTTTAGCTCACTGCACCATCCCAGTTCAGAACCTGGCTATATGCAAATTAGTCTGTCCCTGGCCCAGTGCATCATGGGAACAGGGCAGACCAAACTACCAAGCCAATTCTTCACTGGAAAGGAAACAAGCTTCCGGGGACCGGTGTCTGGCATTACAGCCGTCTTCGGCCTGGCTTGCTTGAATCCTGATGGTGCAATGAGCAATGCAATGAGCTACACTTTTAGTGACGTGGATTTTAATGTCATTAGAGTGCAAATGTATTATTAGGCATAGTATTGAAGTATATGTTTTATAGATGTGTTGCATTATAGAAATGTGTGCTAGTTAAAGAATACTGTTTAAATCGAGTTAAGTGTTTTCAGAGTGCAGGGACCCGCTTCATGTAAATCAAGTAGGCCTGAACAGATAATGTCGTTTCTTTGATCTGCAATGTGCTCGTTAGAGAAGAGTTCGAGAGGCACCAAGCACAAAGTTTTACACATGTTTTATGGCCTATAGATATGGTGGAGTCTGGAATTTGAGGCCCACTGTAGGAAGGTCTGAATGCAGGTGCGAGGGGTCCTAATCAGTCGTAATGAATGGAGCTTTGTTCAGCGACGCCTGGCGCAGGCCTGGAGGAGGTTTCAGGAATTTCAGGGGGTACCAGCGAACTGGAGAAGAAGCCTGGGAACCAAGGTCAACTTTAACGAGGGTCCCGAAGAGTATCATCATGGAGTTTTGCCGCTGAAATTGGTACCACGTGAGGGGCGTCCCGAGGGGCGTTCCTATCGGAAATGTGATTTTGTATTAGGGAAAGCGACCCGGGGGAGAGAGACAGCAGATGATTTTGGGAGCCTAAGAAAGCGGTTGGGTAGGCAGATAGGCGGATCACAAGAGACCGATTTACAGAAGAGACTAAGAGAAGTGCGTGATCTTCTTAGGAAGTCACCACGGCTGACACCTTTTTAGGTAAAGATCTTGTTAAGTAGGGATGTCACTTAGTCTAGTGTAGGGACAGACTAAACTTATATTTTCCTTTTCTGTAAATGACTCTCAGGTTGCAACTCACAGCGATTCTTGCAACGCTCATGCTCTTTGAAGTAGTTTTGATAATTTCCTTTTGTCGTTTAAGGATATTCAGAGAGTATCTTTTTGTACTAATACCTGTATACCTTTTGAATCTTATTCTGAGATGTTTGTATCTCCAGATACTTTTGGCTTTGAATTAAAACTTTTTAACCTTTCCCAGTGGTAAGTGGTTCTTTAGAGTGGTCTAAGTTCCTAAATTGACTAACCTAGTAGATTGTCTTTTACTCAATGACAGGTACCAACGATTCAGTCGACATGATTAGGGATCTGGTAAGATAACTAGTGACCAGAAACCCCGCGTTAACAGAAGTACCATACAAAATATCTCAAAAAGGGCTCCAAGTGTTTGGGACAACGGGAGTATAGGTGAGTGCAGGCAAGGTGTTTCTGAAAAAGAATAGTGCTTTCGGTGCGTTGCAAGACCCTGAAGTAAAAATGCCATGTTTAAATGCATTTGCTTTTATTAACTTTTCCTTTTATGAAAGAAGCACTCTTCTGCCCACTATCAAACATTCGCGCAGAGGGCCCAACTCGCATGCTAGGTTTGCTCGATGGATGAGGTCTGAACATTTTTCTCAGGGTTGCATTAGGGTCCCAGTCCGCAGGCCCTTCACTGCCGCCACGACTCGGTAAAATAAAGATGCTCCACAAAGGAGACAGGGCCAGGGAAAGTGCACTGTCGGGCACAGGCAGTGTTTTGAAGACAGAAGATCTGAGGCGCTGGAATTTATTACTATCAGGCTACGCTTTGCCACCCCACAACCCTCTGTGCAGGAAAGCCAGTCATGCTCGAGTTCTTGTCCTAGTAAACGGTGGCTTGCTTCGGGCCTATAATACAATATTGCCTTTGCTGTTCCACGAAGGGCTGCTGGTGATACGGACTTTGCCCCTTCCTACTGCTTTGCTGGCCGGTGCGCCACTACTCGCGGCCCCCGCTTCGCGGGCGCCGCTCGCTGAATTGGGAACTCTGCCCTCTTTACTTCTCTGCTTGCCTGGGACATAGAGGATACTGCCGCCATTGACTGTATTGCGGACGGATAGAGGCGGGACTGCGAGGACCAGCCTGCTCAGCGGCGCTGATCGGCCGCAGCTGGTCCTCTTCCCGCCCCCTCCTGCATTAAAGAGCTTGTTGCAGGTGAATCCGGTGGGTGCCTTTGCTGTTCCACGAAGGGCTACTGGTGATACGGACTTTGCCCCTTCCTACTGCTTTGCTGGCCTGTGCGCCACTCCTCGCGGCCCCCGTTTGAGGGAGCCGCTCGCTGAATTGGGAACTCTGCCCTCTTTACTTCTCTGCTTGCCTGGGACATAGAGGATACTGCCGCCATTGACTGTATTGCGGACGGATAGAGGCGGGACTGCGAGGACCAGCCTGCTCAGCGGCGCTGATCGGCCGCAGCTGGTCCTCTTCCCGCCCCCTCCTGCATTAAAGAGCTTGTTGCAGGTGAATCCGGTGGGTGCCTTTGCTGTTCCACGAAGGGCTGCTGGTGATACAGACTTTGCCCCTTCCTACTGCTTTGCTGGCCGGTGCGCCACTCCTCACGGCCCCCGCTTCGCGGGAGCCGCTCGCTGAATTGGGAACTCTGCCCTCTTTACTTCTCTGCTTGCCTGGGACATAGAGGATACTGCCGCCATTGACTGTATTGCGGACGGATAGAGGCGGGACTGCGAGGACCAGCCTGCTCAGCGGCGCTGATCGGCCGCAGCTGGTCCTCCTCCCGCCCCCTCCTGCGCCTCTCCCTGTAATAGGAGTACTCGCAATGCGCATGCGGGACGCGCGCGGGGCTGAGCACGGGGCTAAGCCCGGGCCAAGGGCGGGCCCGTTGTAGCCCGTTAGAGTCCGTGTAAGGCCGGGCTGGGCCACCCCCCTAAACCTTGATATATAACTGGACCCACATGCAGGTGTTTGTTCTATATAAGTTTTATATGTATTGTTTGTAATAGGGGACATTTATTCTGCAGAGTCTTGTGGGTTAGCTACTCCTCCTAATAGCCATGTGCACGAGAGGGTCTAGAAGCAAAACCGCTGCGGGGGGTCTGCTACAATCGGGCACATTAGATAATTTCCTTCTAAGAGCTAATTCCTTTATAGACCAGGAAATTACTTCTTTGGAAAGAAGAGTATCCCAAGATCTAGAGCGGGCAAAAAGATCCTCTATAGGTCAGTTTTCTACAGCCAAAACTCCTGACCAACCCAAGGCACGCCCTATTTTAGAAACTTTTACAATAACTAATGCAGATATTCACGACCATAGACAGAGCCTACCTGCAACGGTAGACCTTTCAGTTTCTCATCTTTCATTCGACCCTCAATCTAGTGCGGACCTAAATAAAACACCAGACCTAGTTGATATTACCCCCCCTACTGATCTGAGTGATACCCAGCTGAAGGCCAGGAGGGAGGGAGCCATTCCGAAAAAACCTAACCCCAAAAATGAAAGGTGTAGGGGCAAAAAACCGAGTAAGGCCCCTCTGTCCCCTGCCCAAAAATCGTCTATAGCCATCGATCCCCCTGGTACCGCCCCTATAAATGAAGCATCCTCTAGTGTGAACGCAGAAGGTTCGGACATCCTAGATAGGATCAGCGTTAGGGACGACGAGGTAAACATTTCACTCCTACCTAGGATTGCTGAACTTTTTAAACTTTACCTCACCCCCATCGAAACAAGACTAGCTTGTATTGACAAACAGATAGCTGACCTGTGCTATGCCCCAAAAAAAGTAAACCTAAGCGGGACTAACCAAGTAGGGGGAATTAATTCAAGCAAAAACCGAGCCAAACCCACTGCCATTGTTACCAAGAAAGCAATGGCAACTGGGACTAATATAAAATCTAAGTCTGATTCCCTCACCACAAAGCTTACAGTACCTAAAACAAGAACCTGTGCCACCCCACTGAAAGAGGGACCCACTCTTGCCAAGGACCACACGACGCAGCCAAATAAGAACAGCAATGGCGGCGCCCCATATAGGAGACGACCGGTGAACTTGCCTCCCGAGGCAAGCCCCTATGTGGTGGTCATGACGGGGGTCCCTGAACTGAGTGAGACTGAGGAGGAACCTAATTGGTCTCTAAATAATAAAGTCCAATACTGGCTAAATACAAACAGGCCCCTACCCCCGAACCTTACTAGCAAGATCTTGACAGTGCGAAGGGTAACATGGGTGAGATACGAAAGAAAAACGGTACAGGGTGATTGCATATTGGTCAACTTTGCGGAACCCAACACCGTTGACTATATATGTACTTGGAAAACTCAGGATAGAAATGAGGGGATTTCAACACGACGTCTCTCCTTCTTCTATCCCCCAGGAGCGGATTAACACACAATTGGAACAAAGATATTAACTGGCACACAGTAGTGAAAGTTGGAATGAAAATTGGGGTACTTGGGGTGTACAGGGTCTTAGGGAACAAGTACATAGGGGGAATTGGGGCGGCTTCCCGACTGCCAACAGGTATAGTTGCCTAGAGATGGTGGACTGACAGTCAAATTTCAGTAATCCCTTACTGGGGGGGGGGGGGTGGAGCATGAAGCTATGAGGCAGGCAGCAGAAGGGCATTGTGATCCCATTAGTCCTAGGGTGAGTAACAAACTTTGCCCCCATACCAATAAGAGAAGTCTCATCCCATGCAACCAAAATACTCTGTAGCCTATGCCTGGCCCAGGCGGTGCAGTAGCAAACGGGGTGTCTAATCACCCTAAGGCAGACCATAGCGATAGGGGTTTCATCTCCCTCCTCTCATGGAATTTGGCGGGTTTGGCCAATAAACTGGACTCTCCTGAGTGGGGGGCATTTATAGATTTACACGACGTATGCCTCTTTCAAGAGACATGGGCAAGAGAGGACCACCGGCGTGTAGGATTCGATACATTTGCAGTTGGGGCTAATTGGAAGGGGAAGGGTCGCCCGTCAGGTGGACTACTTATTTGGGTGGCTTCCCATATGGGCTGCAAAGCAAGGGTTTTACCGACAAATTCCATAGACGTTCAATGCGTACTCTTGGAATGGTCTGATGTAACAAAATTGGCATTGATAAACGTCTATTCAAGACCGGTGGGCATAACAAAAGTTTCTAGTACTATGGAGGAACTAGTGCTGTTTATGAGCACACTCCCCAAGGGCACTCCGTATGTGGTCGGGGGAGCCCCTTCCATCATTCCTAGAAGGTACATCCAATGAGGAAGATGAACAATGGGGAATCCCAAAACTGGCTGGCCCATCAGTGAAGTCCTGGTCACCATTGGCAATGCAAATTACTTGCCTAACCCTAGCGAATTCTTTAAGGGCTTGCAATGGTCGGGTGAGTGGTGATATTCCACCTAAACCAACTTTTAACAAACTGGGGCATAATTCCAGATTGGATTACATATTCGTGGAAATCTCTGAATGGGACAGAATTGTGGATTTTAATGTAATCCTTCGAACCGACAGTGACCATAATGCGCTGATTTAAAAAATGTCACTCCCGGGTCTCACCCCCCATAAACAGGGCGATGGCGACTGTGCGGACCCGAGATTGATTCTTTCTATGAACCGGCGTAGAGTCCGCTGGTCCAAAATTGTAGGAAATCCCCAGGACATCCAGAGGCTATATGCTAAGGTTGCTCCGGTCTTGCAAAAAGTCGACAACCTTATACATCATCCTCTCTTGCCTTAGGTGACTCATGGAGAGCTCGGTGTACTCCACTTAGAGATGTGTAGCACTTTAGCTGATGTTCTGAACCCAGAGCAGAGGCAATGCAAAGGCAAAAGAAGGGGGACCTGTGCCCCATTGTTGGTTTAACGCCGCCTGTGGAAGGGCTAAAACTGATCTGTTAGCGGCCATGAAGCAGCAGCATAATATCTCCTTGATAAGATCTTAGAGAAGGGAGTACAAATCCCTCATTGCCAATGCTAAGACTGAATGGGACTATGCTAACTGGGCAGACATGACTGATGCGCTCAAACTCCAAGACGCCAGGAAATTTTGGCAGATTGTTAAAAATGGCTCGGCTGACCCTACCCCGGCAGTGGAGGCCAATATTGCATCCAGTGTGTGGGAGGATCATTTTAGATCTCTATATACTGAGGCTGACATGGACCCTAATCAGCCTCAAGTTGATCCGATCACAGGCTCGATCCCTATGCCACTCCTGAACACAGACAAATTAAGTCTGGCAGAAGTAGGCGCAGCGATTGCTAGACTTGCTACTGAAAAAGCCCCCGGGCTGGACAAACTCCCTGGTGACCTATTTAAAAGTGAACCCATGATCTGGGCTCCATATCTACAGGTTCTATTTAATGCAATCCTGGAGGGGATGCCGGTGCCTGTTACTTGGCTGGGGGCAGAGATTGTTCCCATCTTCAAGAGGGGTTCTGCTCTGCTCCCAGCCAACTACAGGCCTATTAGTTTAATAGACGTCCCCCAAAAGATCTTTGCTAGGTTGATCTTGGACCGTCTACTAGAATGGATCCAAGATCACTCAGCCCTGAGCCCATATCAAGCGGGGTTCAGGACTAAGGTGTCCACTGTAGATCAAGTCTTCCGACTTTCTATGATATTCTGGAAAACGGTACAGTAGGAGGGTGGCAGCCTCTACACTGTATTCGTTGACCTAGGAGCGGCCTTCGATCTGGTACCGTGTAGGAA
Source organism: Lissotriton helveticus (assembly GCF_964261635.1). Taxonomy (NCBI): domain Eukaryota; kingdom Metazoa; phylum Chordata; class Amphibia; order Caudata; family Salamandridae; genus Lissotriton; species Lissotriton helveticus. The sequence continues at coordinate 1,447,224,919 of NC_136061.1, read as the reverse complement.
ACTTTGGTCCGTGCTCTCTGGTTTGGGGGTGCCACAACACCTATTAAACATGATTATCAGATTACATACTGATAATTATGCTCAGGTAAGATGTGGCAGGGAAGGGATATTGTCCAACAAATTCCCCGTTGACAGGGGGGTTAGACAGGGCTGTGTGCTCGCACCGACTCTGTTCTGCCTCTTTGTCAACGGGGTAATAGAGTATTTGAATGGGGTTGAGAATACTGATGCTCCTAAACTTGGAGGTAGCAGGGTGCCGGCAATTATGTTTGCGGACGACACCCTGCTCCTCTCCAAGTCCCCAATGGGGATTCAGCGAGTTCTCAATGGCTTCGAGGCGTTTTGTAAAGATCATGGTCTCGAGATTAACGCGTCGAAGACCAAATATATGGTCTTCAACCCTCCACCTCGAGCTCGCTCTAATCCCTTTATTGTCTCTAATACGCTAGAGAGGGTCCGAACCTTTGATTACTTAGGGATTACCCTAAATGAAAAAATGTCGTGGGTACATCAACGGGAGAAAGCCCAATTAAAGCTGGCTCAAATTGCAGGCGGAATTACCAAACTAATTGCCAAAAATAAATCTACCTTTAAGCCGGTGGGTCCCGCCCTAGAGATTTACAGAGCACAAGCTAGGGGAGCAGTTATGTATGGAAGTGAACTTTGGGGCCATACGTGCAACCGTGATCTGGTAGTAACCAAGAACAAATTTATCAGACAGCTCCTATCACTTCCCTCTAGCACACCCCTGCTGCCCATTAGACTTGACCTGGCCCTGAGACCCCTGGATGAAGATATGGGCCTTCGGCCCCTGTTATTTTGGCGCAGGATTTGGTCAGTACCTGAGTTAGCTAACTATAGGTTAGAACTGCAAGAAATCCTTACTCTCCCAAATAGTGGGAAAATCCCATGGTTAAATTTTATCAAGAAAGAACTAAGGAAATTAGGGATTCCTACCTTATGGTCTGACCCGCTTACATCTTGTCCCGGGGTTACGCGGAGGCAGCTTATTACCCAGTATCAGGAGAGTAAATTGGCTACCCACATGCAAGGAACTGCCCCCGGCACCCTAACGTCATCATTCTTAATAATCAAGGACAGCTACAGGCTTGAAACTGTGTTAGATATCATAGCCCCAATATCAATTAGAAAACTGTATCTCCAATGGAGATATGGTAGTCTACCACTACGGGCCCTTACCAGTAAATGGGCCGAGCCATCCCCGTCTCATTGCCCTGGATGCAAATCTGAACAAGAAACTGATCTCCACATATTGATTTTCTGTAATACGTATGTGCAGGCGCGGAGAAAATGGATTATCCCACTATGTAAAAATCCGGGTTTCTCCCATTGCCTCCCAGCATACAGGGTTCTAAAGACGGACCTTTCTGGGCATATTGTCTTTGCTTTAGCCAAATATTTGGGGTCCGTATGGCATAAAAGGAGACAACTTTTAAATGGGGATCTATGAAATACGTTAAAATGATAAACTCTGAGGTAGATATTTTGAGAATGTTAAAAGGCTGTTCCTTGTATTTGTATAATGTTTCTACATGTTTTAATGTCTGTACATATCTTAACCTTTACTGTTTTAATGTTTTATGTACCCTTTTATGGCACTGGATGCCGAAATAAAGATGATGATGATGATGAATATTGCCTCCTGCCGTTTCTATGTGGCCTGCAACGCGTACATAGGTATGTCCTAACGATGGCCCAGAAGCGCACACACAGTTGACCCAGGACTATTTCAAGCCCCCAACCGGGAAATGCGCAGCAAGCAGTTGCAGAGAGTAAATGGTGCTGTACATGAGCTAACTGCTCCTCGTAGTTTGCTTGGTGACATAAACGGACAGGGCCCAAAACGCGCCACAGGCCTTGCTGAGCGTAGAGGTTTCTCAGTAATGAGACTGACTATACAAGATGCCGTACCTCATGCCACCTGCCTGGTGGCCACCATGGCGGGTAGCCTTACGCAACACCTTGATTTTGTGATCTCCCTTATATTTCACACGTGTGGTTATATGTCGCCCCTTCTATCTCTTTAAACGGTTAACTTCCAGGATGCACGCCCCGTGCGGCCCTGGTGCCCGTGTAACCCTAGGCGGCAAAAACAAAACCCACTGACGCGATTCTAACCACTATGCACATGCATGCGGCACAGTTCGGGAAACCAAGTGACTGATCATTAGCAGTCTCAAGACTTTTCGATAATGGTGTTACTGCTGGATTCTATCACCTCAGCCTGGACGACCGCAAGCCCCACCTCACGGAAGGGAGAGAGACCACTTAAAAACACCGGCTGTACGGGCAGCCAGCACAGGTGAGCAAACTGCTTTTTTTTTTTTTTTTTAAACCGCTGAGACATTTTATCAAAATGCCACAAAAGTACACTTCCCTAAGCAATATTATTGTCACAGCACCTTACGCACCTCGGATTTAGCCTTTTCTTTTCTGCAACCTGTCTCCGCCCGAGATTGCATGCTTCCCTGGTCATGGTGTTGTGTTGGGCAGCACGCGGGCAGGTCCCACCGGGCAGTGGCGTCACTGTAGGTACCGCTGACTCTAGCCTGCCGTCCTGTGCACCTCTGCCTGCTTCCCGAGTGAGCTGATCCCGGTCCCCGGTTGCCTCGCCTCTCCTGGACTACCGCCCCGGGCCTTCCCTTGATGCCGACCGCACTCTGGTTGCAAGCCCGGCCACTCTGCCGACTTCCCCCCCAGCTGCCCCCAGCAGTTCCACCGGACTGGGAAGTGCACCTTGATGCCATCAAGATGAGAGGGGGTATCGGGGCACAGGGGGCACGAACACCGGGCGGCAGGCACAAAAGGGACACTCAATCCACGTGGAGCCTGGGGAGAGCTATAAAGAAACCGGCAAGCACCCTTGAAATTCGTTGGTGCCGCTCCCCCAGCTCCCCGATTAAAAAGGCGAGCTGCTGAGGGGGGCGCACCTTATATCTCCCTTCCCCCCTTCCCTTTGTTCTTGGGGAGGGCCTCGGGCACGCTTCACCACGCGGCCATTCCTGGTGGCGCTAACCTGCGCCAACCGGTTTCGTTCCTTGTGAGCCTCGGCCACCGTTAAGGCGCCGGCCCTTGAGTCCCCCTTCGGGGGCGGCCTCTGCTAGACTACAGCCAATAGAAGTATCCTTACAGCCTTGGAAGCCAGTCACAGATTCAAAATAACAAATCATGAAGAGCGCAGGATCACCGACAGGCAAGCAGGCCAGGGTTATTCCACATGATTGGCCTACCCCAAGTGACATTTGAAAGAAAAGCACACCTTTGTTTAAAAGTGATGCAGCCATGTATAGACAGACAATCAATGTGGTCACCAAGAAGCAGAAATATATTTTTTACACTCTTGAGCCCCCTGGGCGCCTGCGTTCTTTGTTCACTAATGCTTATCCACATGCTGTCTGGGCAAAGGCTAGGAACTGCAGGGTAGTGACTGTGAAACCTTTACACAGGCCTTCTAGTCTTCATCAGTGGAGATAATGCTTTTAATGACAGGGTGGAAGACAAATGTATTTGAAAGAGACTCTTGTTTCTTGTGAGAAGAATGTGCCGAGGTTTCCCTCAACCCAAATGTTCAGCACGTGTCTTTGGTGTGGGTGGGATAAGCCTTGAGCAAGGTTGTAGCATAGCTGTGGGCTGCTCCTGCAGCAGAATCATGGAGCTAAGGGTTAATATACGTGTCTTGTCTTGATTCTGGTAAGCAACGCTTTGCCTATAGAAGAACAGTACCGAAGCCTGAAAATCCAGGCCTGGCTTCCCATGGATTTTGAAATGTGGTAGTGGTGGCTCTCCAGCACTGAATAGGTCCCATGAAACACCTGTGAGCAAAATTGTCTAATTCCATGCTCTGCTACTAAGGCGATCTTTCACTCCCCGTGGATGTCAATAACAATATTTTGAAACAAATACCACTGAAAACATATAGTGAATGAGCGTGGCCAAACCATCACTCACTATCTGTGATTAGATATCCATGAAAAATACCCAGCAAAGCCAGAACCTTTTCATGCCCCAGAGTTCATTTCAGTTGCAGGCTGTCTGGGGGAGGAGGGCTATTTTCCTCTCAAGCAGAAGCGGATTAACGGGGACGCACTTCAAACTTGTTGAGATCAATCAAAGGATTGAAACCGAATAGGAATAGGTGGTGGCTCGGGATTTTGCATTCTGGAGCTCAACTGCACCGAATGAGAAATGGGACTTTAGTACTCGTGGATTTAGTGTCCGTTCTGAGAACCAGATAGGACATACACCAGGATAGCAAGTCAAATGAAACTGGGTCATTTGGGACGAATGCATTCATCCACATTTGCTGTTTTGCATTTAGGAAAGTCACAGAACATCCTTCCAAAAGATTATTCAACTCTAAAGCAATTTCTGCTGACCAGCTGTGCGAGTAGAGCCACTGAATCATCGTGGCAACAGTGTGACCTGAGACACAAGTGTCTGTCAGCCCATTTCCTTTCAGATAGGCTTATTTGTAGGGGAAGCATAGTCTAAAAGGAGCAGCCTCCTCCAGAGAACTGTTCAAATTAGAATGATGGGATACGAGTGTGCTTCACTGTCATTTGTAGTAGGGTCAGCGATCACTGCTGCTTTCAGTTTATTAGCCGTAGAACACTACTCGTCAGCTTTATGTATAGAGCTGTCATTCTCTGGAATTAATAGTGTCGTCTTTAGAAAAAGTATGGCAAGCTGTGCAGCACCCTCCTGGCAAGGCACCAGTCATGTGATTGACATATGGGACAGTTGGAATATGAAATATCGACCCTTATTTATTAATACAACTTACTGCAATAAGTACTTGCTGACTCACTGCTGTTTCGTGCTTCACAAAATCAACCTGTGACGGAAATGAAATGTAATCTCTCCTTAAAATGACTTCCATGAGGACAGCCCTTGTATAACATTGGTAGAACAATCCTTACGCGCATACAGTCGTCGGATACTCTTTTTTTAATTAAGCCTGACAAGACATCCCTTTTTCACAAACTGTGATCGCGCTTCTCTTCTGGCTTATCTACGAAAGGCTTGCACCACCAGAGCGTCACTTTTTTAGACATTCCAGCGGCGCAAACCTCTCAAATACATCTATGAGGTGAGGCAAAGCCATTCTGTGTGGCTTTGCGTGGCCTCCTAGATATGGAGTAAATCAAAGCAGCTCAAGTCACTGACTTGCTACTCTGCGTCAAGGAGGTGTTCAACGGGCGTTACAGTGGATGTTCCCACACAGCACCCATGGATTTTGATGCTGACCAAGATTTACTTAATCACGTAGACCTGGGACAGTGCCAAAAACGTACGCCTCCCCTGAGCAGGTGTGAAGGGGAGAAATATTTGTAATTCTCCTCGTTTTTTCCTCTTTCCATGTGTGCTGCATTCTGTAGCACACATTGAAGGAGGAAAACACCTCTCAGGTTTGTTTTTCTGCTGGAAGGAGCTCCTACATGCTCAAAAACAATTCTTCCTGCAAGGTAGGTAAATGTAAATGTAAATTGATACTTGTATAGCGCACTACTCACCGCAAGGGTCTCAAGGCGCTTGTACGAATACCGCTGTGGAACCCATCCTGGCTTTCCCTGTGAGGTGTCCACTCCTGGGCATCCCCAAGGTGGAGGCCAGACATCCTTAGCGTTGTGGGGGCCGTTGTGGAGATTAAGCAAGCTATTGCCCAGAGTTGCAGAGTGGGACTCCATGATTGGAATAGGCACCGAGGCGAGAATTATCAGGTCCGTGGAATTTTGAGCCCAAGACCCGCCGAGGAGGGGAATTCATCCCTGGTCCCGGCTAGACCTCTGCATCAGGGTCTGCCACTCTAACCATTGAGCCACACTTCTCCACCATGTAGGTACCCTTGCACCATGGTGTAAGGGTACCTACATTGTTGCTAGGCAGCAAATTGTGTGCCAGTGCATCGGGAAAGACCATGAGTGCACCATTTTTTTCATAAATACGGTGCATTCCTACCCTTTCCCATAGGCGCAGCAAGAAGGCTTGTGGTGCTGACATGTGCCAATTCCTCATAAATAAGGCCCCTGTTTCTAAATCATGATCAAGCATCCAGTTTATCAAAAGTCGTGATCCGACATGCCTTGTCAATAATCTGTCATCTTTCATCCCTCTTTTTAAAACATGATCCACGCCAGTCCTTGTTTATAATCCATGGTGGGACATCCCATTTCCACAAATTGTGTTTGAATATTTATATTTCATAAACAGTGGTCTGACGTGCTTGACTCATCCTTCATGATTAGATATCCCTTTTTCATAATTATGATCCAGCATGCCTTGTACCGGAACTTTGTTCAGTCACCCTTATTTCATAAACTATTATCCGAAATCCCTTGTCGCAAACCTTCATCTGAACTCTCTTGTTTATAAAAAGAGATCTTGCATCTTTTGTGCATATAAAATTATCAGTTACGCTTTTGATCACTAATCAGTGATGACCTCCATCATCTCTTAACTGTAAGGACACTTTGCATGTTCGGGCAATGCAATATCTCAAGTACTAACTGGTAATCCCATATATTCGATACCCTGTGCCCACTTCACCTCAGCTACCACTGGATTGAGTACACTTTCTCAAACAAGCTCCCACTTGGCCTCTTTTACTTCCAAGAAAAATTGCCAGCTGAAACCCATAAAGGACCACCGAGAAGTAATCGGGTTATGTTCCAACACACACTTGTCTGGTCTATGTGACCCCACAGGGATAGATGTAACTATTTTAAGCGAAAAAGTGTAAACAGAGTATTACAGTGCACAAGTAAATAATAAGAACATACTCTAATTTTCCTCTTCAATCCCACCATTACCAGTTTGAGTTAATCCTAAAGGGAGAAAAAGGGCAGTTCCAGCCTGCATGAAAAGAACAGCACCAGCTCTCAGCTTCGATTTGGTCAGCTATGTGGGGTACCGGTGAGGTCATGTTATTTCAGACATTCCAGGCATCGCAGAGGTCATTTGTCTCTCCAGTTGCAGGAAGATTGGGTGAGTGAGGGTGTTACACCTCTGAGGTGTCCTTATTTCTCCAAGTTCTGCATAGTACTACATTGGTGTAATTTTTTATGTATTTTATGTTGTACTAGCTTACCCGTTGCACGTTGCTGCGATCTCCGAAGAAAGGAAATTCAAGGAAACTCATTATGATAACATTCAATTTACATTGTGTCATTTTTATTGAAACTTATTCATTTTATTATGATAAACATTTCAAAGTGTCGTTTTAATTCTATTTATTTATTCGAGTGCTTGTGGATACACAATTTTTTGTTTTTCCGTCTGGTGCGTACATCAGTATTCGAAAGATTATGAGGGCCCTGGGGGGCCGATATTTAAAATAAAATTATGCCAGAAACCTTTGTGGGAGTGTACTCAACAATGTCCCAAAGTTTACTGGCGATCGGATGAATGCTGTTTTAATTCTATTTATTTATTTGAGTGCTTGTGGATACACGATTTTTTGTTTTTCCATCTTGTGCGTACATCAGTATTCGAAAGATAATGAGGGCCCTGGGGAGGCCAATATTTAAAACATTTTTATGTCAGAAATCTTTGTGGGAGTGTACTCAACAACTTCCTAAAGTTTCCTGGCGATCGGATGAATGCTGTTTTAATTCTATTTATTTATTCGAGCGCTTGTGGATACAAGATTTTTTGTTTTTCCGTCTTGTGCGTACATCAGTATTCGAAAGATCATGAGGGCTCTGGGGGGGGGGGCGATATTTAAAACATTTTTTATGCCAGAAACCTTCGCAGGAATGTACTCAACAACTTCCCAAAGTTTCATGGCGATCATATGAATGGTGTTTTAATTCTATTTATTTATTCGAGTGCTTGTGGATACACGATTTGTTGTTTTTCCGTCTTTTGCATACATCAGTATTCGAAAGATTATGAGGGCCCTGGGGGGGCCGATATTTTAAAAAAAATCATGCCAGAAACCTTCGCGGGAGTGTACTAAACAACGTCCCAAAGATTCATGGCGATCGGATGAATGGTGTAGTAATGCATAAAGGACAAACAGACAGACAGACAGACATACATTTGTTTTTTTATATATATAGATGACTGGTTGGTTTTCCTTTCCTTCTTTGGTCCTTTCAATTTGCTATGAGTTCGCTTTAACCGTTATGTCCTTCTCTTGTGCTTATGATATTGTATGATGTGTATTTCCATTGTACATTGTTTTATATTGTTAATTGTTTTCCCTAAGGGAAGAAGATGTGTTCTGACTTGAATTGTTGCTTTGCATCTTCTTCTTAGTTACCTGTTCCCTTCTGCTCAGCCAGTATGAATGTGATGTAGTGGAATGCTGGAGTGTCTGGTGTGGTTAAGATAGTGTCAATTGGAGTGTGTGTGCTGAGCAGCAAGGAGACTGCTCCTGGTAGGGCTAGCTACTTCTTACTTACCAATTAAAAATCCTGTAACTAAGTCTTAATAAACCTTTTTCTACAATCTTCCCCACGACTACCTGGACTTCCTTCCGTTACAAGTTTCCTCTATTTTAGATTAGTGTGGGGTTTAGTAGATGTTGCAATTTGTTCCATGTATGGGAAGAAGGATCAAAACCATTCGTCTAGTTATCAAATCTTCCTTATATTTAGCATAGCTGCAACAGAGATCGTTACATGCTCTTTGCTGTTGAGGACCAATATAGTACGTCGCTTTGGTCTTCCTTTAATATTCCTATATTTTTACTGTATGTTCTTGAGATTGATTTATATTAGTCTGGCTTTGAGTTTGTAATAAATAATTTTACTTCAAGTTACTGACTTAGGGCTCGATGTAGGTAATCTCGATTTACCTACTCTTAACCCCTTCGACGCTCATGACGAGCTGGGCTCCTCATGAGGTAGCCTCCTCGCACGCTCATGACGAGCCCAGCTCGTCATGTAAAGTGCGAATCCGCAAAATCCAGCGTACGGGCGGAAATCATGCCGCACGCATGCGGTTAAATACCGAATCATACCGATTCGGTATTTAAGAGTAGGTAAATGGGATGTAGGTAATTTTACTTTTGAAATTACCGAATCGGAATGATTCGGTAATTACAGAATCAGTATTTACCGAATCGGTAATTGCCATTGATTCCTATGGGCCTTGAGGCCCATAGGAATCAATGCCAATTACCGAATCGGTAAATACCGATTTGGTAAAATTACCGAATTTGAAAGGGGGACAGGGTGTCACTTTGACACCCTGTTGCACCCCTCAATTGTACATGGGTGCACATGTTGCTGACATACAAGCCCTTAGGGCATGTATGTCTGCAACATGGCACAATTTTGAAAGGAAAAAATGCTTTTTGAAGGGTTTTCATTATGGATAAATATGCAGGCAGGATTCATTCTGGCACAATGCTCCTTTCACAAAAATTAGACCTCAACAGGAAGCACTTACAGATATAAATAAAGCAGGTGCCCGAGTTGAAGCTCAAATTCAGTCACGCATTATAATCAGCCCAAACAACCAGTGAGCACGGGCTAGGCTAGGCAGGTGTGCTTCCTCCCTATATCTACCACCTACAATTTGATGTAATCATTGATGGAGGTCTTTGCATCCACGAGTTTCTCGAGCGCAATCCCCGTGTTCTTCCTGTGACCAGGAGGCTGCTTCCGTCTCATCTGCTGCTCTGATCGGTCTCTGACCCTTACAAGAGGCATGTGAACTCGCATGGAAGCCCCACCCATTTGGCCCCACACCACACACAACGTCTTCCCGCCCTTTCCTCACTATGATGGACAGCTCACTCGAGGGACCTCGGCGCCTTTCGGCGCGGTGGCAAAGTTACAGACACACGTGGTCACATTCACATATATTAAATTGTGCAAATCTGCGAGTTCGCGGACTTTCGCGCGAACTCGCGGATTTGTTTACAATTTCAGGTAAATTTGCGGACCGCAAATCCACAAAATTCGCCCATACTTAATCTTAAGATTGAAATTGCCGGTAACCCCTTTTCCTCTCAGGCTACTACAAAGGTATAGTAACCAGAGTCAAATTGGAAGAAACGGCCTATAGTCTTCTCAGTAGGAATCCCTGTAGAAGCGTGAGACAGATTCATACACAGCATTATCTCCAGAGGACTGCATGTAGGTGTAATGTTACATCAATGTCAATTTTTATGGGCATTAAAACACCTAACAGGCATGTCTTAAATATTGACTGATATTTAAGGGCTGAGATACGACACAAGCGAAATCTATCTCAAAACTGTACATAGATCCGATGTATGACCGTGGGGTGTATTGCTTATGTGGCACACCTGTGTGGCTGTGATTAAATGTGTGGCTTGTTTTGCTTTATTGTAATAATCATCTGTTTGTGTTATTCTCCACACTGCTCTAGAGGCAGTGCATTCAGTGGGAGTGCGGAAGTTTGTACTTTCAGAACAGTTTATGACATAGCCTTAGATTCCCCAAACTCCTGTGCTTGAGAAGATTTGTAGCACCTTTGTGCTTTAATGTGACTGTTCAAAAACAGACAAAACGCCAGGGATTTGAGTTTTTATTCTTGCCATTTCTTAAACGTCAGCCACAGCAAAAATATCACAACGCTGGGGTTGAGAGCACCACACCAGCTGCATTCAGACTAGACTCGAGGGAAACCTTCCTGAGAGCATTTAAGTGGAAACCCTAAACATGATATTTCTTTCAATAGTTGTACGTTATATCAACAGCCAGGTGTTCCTGTGACCTGAAGTCTAGCTTGCCAAGAAGAATTACTAAAAATGTTTCCCATCGGAAGAGAAAGTTAGAACATTTTGTTTGAGAAATAACTATTTCAAATTAGTATTTCAGCAACCCATTTCAAATGATAGGCTATTCTACCTTCAGCCTAATTTAATGTATAGTGAACAATGCCACTGAAAGTTATAGATGTACACCGGTGGGCTCTGGAATGGTGTAGCATTATGATTAATATAGTACTAACTCCCTCTGACGAGACCCTAAGCGTTTTGTGAACAGGTGGCACTCTATTTCAATGGGAGCCCATTAGTAAAACACACCATTTTTGTTATTCATGCTTTTTACATGAAGTGCCACCCGACTTTTATTGTGCATCGTATTCAAACTATTGTAGCATTGTGCAGGATTCCTGAGTGACAAGAACATAAAAACAGAGGGGCAGATATTCAGAAAACGAATGCAGCGTGGTGCCACTAGTCACTTTGCTGCACCAAGCTGAATAGTTTTGAAGCACAGGGATGTATCATATTTACAACAATATGTTGCATCTCTGCTCTGCCCCCTGCCCTGGCGCACAAACTGCTGCCATGCGCCGGCACAGGCACCTTGCACCATGACGCAAGGATGCCTGTGTCGTGGGGAGATTGTTTTTGTGCAGGAAGGGGCACCTTCCTGCACAAAACCAATCAATTAAGGTGATTTCCCATTGTGTGGCGTAGCATTCTGACACATTTCCAGATTTACAATTGCTTGACCACCCACAGCAACACCCATGTCTCGGCCCTAACAGGCAAAGTGTTGCATGAAAAGGGGTGATATTTACAAGCACAGGTAAAGTGACACAGGGTGGCTTTACGTGTGGTTGTAAATATCACACCGCAGGTTGCGCCGCTGGTACGTCACACAACATGATGCAAGGTGATGCACTGGAGGTGCAAGGGGCTTGTAAGTCTGTCCCAGAATTTGTGAATGTGTAAAGTAAATAGTAGCTGCGCTCAGCACCAACTAATCCCATTTCTTCAACTTCTGCAGATAACATTTGCATGAACTGCATAAAAGTTAATTTTTGTATTTTTTTTTTGATTGAATAGTTTTAGTGAGCACAAAACAACCAGGTCTAGAATCGAAGAACGGTACAACTATGTGGAATGAAGCCACGGGCTTTATAAGTTACAATGTGCAGATGGTGAAACATATTTGTTGAAGTTTGTCAACACAGGGCACATGTAGAGAAAGATTTAGGGGGGGGGCTGCATACATAGAACCTGTCAGACAATGGGTAGAATTAACATTCTCATCCCTTCTGGCATATGCATATACTGAAACATAATATAACTTATCTTCCCTGGTTAAAGTTAAGTAGATGTGGATTTTTTGTCATAAACTCTGGACCACCAAGGTGTATAGGTGACCAACTCCCCCAAAAACTATAATGGAGCAACTGCCCTGTCCAGCGATGTTTATCTGCCATACTTTCCTCCTGTGTAAGTGCTGTTTAAGACTATCATTGAAAGCGTGACAGATCACAAACTGATGAGTTTGGTTAAACTGCATTATGTGAATCAAACCAGCTTGTTAAGGAGACTTGCTATTCTGGAATTCGACAATGTACCCCCCCCCCCCTGTATAGGTATATTTCAAGTGCCTACATTTTCTGCTGGAAATTCTACCATCTGACATGGGCAGTCATAGGAGGTTTCCCTCTGAAGTTTATTCAGCCTGTGGCACAAACTGTCCATTTGGAGGATAAACATGTGAAGTACTTGATGATAACTTCAAATGGGAAGATTTATTTGTGGAAGAGGGAAATCCAGCAAGGTGGCCGGCGGAAAATTCACTTTTGAAATTCTGAATCAAGCCCTCAGACTTTCTTCTCTCTTAGTGTGGCTGGAAAAACAAGGAGGACGAGTTTAAAATGTTAAAGGAGCGCCCAAAGTGATAGTTGGTTAGGTACTTCCTCAAAATGTGCAATTTAATTGATTTCGTAAATGTTCATTAAGTGGGGCTAAGTACGGTGTTAAGTTATGTCATGTCAATTTTATTTATATAGCGCGTTAATGCCCTGGGGAGTCTAAGCGCTGATTGTTTCAGATTGCGAGTTTGTTCACGACTGCCGGCCGAGTTACCATGATTTAAACAGCCAGGTCTTTATAGCTTTCCTAAAAGATAAAAGGTTGGAATCACTTTTAATGGTTGGGGGAATGCGTTCCATATTTTGGTCGCTTCCTGGGTGAGTGAGTGGTTCACATTTTGTGACACATCAGAGGAAGGACGGCTTGACATCAGCCTTTGGAAAATCAAGCAATGCAAAAAGTGAATAATACATTAAAATAGAAGCATTTTTCAAATTGAGAGCGTGTGCTTCAGGGGGCAAAGCTAAGCCCTGAAAGAGATGGCCCCCATGCCCAGCCCAACTTTTGCTGCCCCTGGCTGCAACAACAGGCACTTGGGGTAAACAAACAGCTCCTGACATTGTTCCTGGAGAGAGACCTGTGGCCTGCTCTCCTCTCCACTACCCCACTGCACCGGCCCACTACGAAGCCCGCTGACGGGCTGTGGGTTTTGCCTGCTTCTCCCCTGCTCCTAGACAGCAGATCAAGAGGCCTGCTTAGAGAGCGCGGTAAGATGTTGGTGCTGCGGATGGAAGACTGCCTAAGCAAGCTGCCTGTCCTCCATCGCTACGCCCCCACCCCTAAAAAGGGACTGCCTGCAGGAGAGTTTAGTTGTGCCTGTGGCGGCCGGTACACTGACAGGTCCGACTCTCTCTTCTCTCCGGCTGCATTCCTTGCTAAATGCTTTTAAATGCACCAAAATCCTTCAGATACTGATGCTGCTTGTGAGTGAGCATGCCCTTGGTAAGTCACCTGTTGGCCTCCCTGCACTTCCTGTTAATTGCTCCAATGGCTCAGGTTCACCTCTCATTGTTTTCAGTGACCACCTTGGATTGGGACGAGTATTTCAGATCATCATCTTTCACTCTTCTGGGTCGACAGCCCCTTTTCCTTAACTACCATGTGGAAAATCTGCACATGGACCAGGTAGAATCAGGTTGTCACTACAGTGGCCTGCTCAGGCTTGAAGCTAATACCTTGGACTTAATTCCAGACCACCTAGCCTACTGGGCCTCCTCCACCACTCCACCCCGACCATTCTACCAGGTATATTGTCCATTACTGCATCAATCGTGGTGCCCCTTCACTACTTCTACTTTGCCCTCCCTGCATTTCAGTGGACCAAGTCAAAGGCCCTCACAATGATTTGGCTGCCACTCCCTGACTACAGTTCACTCAACTGCACTCCACACCACGGTTCTACAGTACGACCCTATCTTATTTCTTTTCGCGATCCTTGGTTATCATAGGGCATAGACATTTATCGAGAACACTATTCTCTGAGACATCTTTGCCTCCAACTGCCTTCAACTGGTCATGCTGGCCCACAATGTGACAGTGCTCTCCCTCAATGCTCAGGGCTAGAACAATTACATAAAATGAAGGCTGCTCACAATCTATATGTGAATAAAGAAAACACAAGGAGATGATGGACGGAGTGCTGAAACTTTGCAGACACTCACTCCCAGTCACAGATCTGGGTTGAATCCATCATTGTTCTTTAGCTCACTTCTCCACCCCAATTCAGACCCAGCTATATGCAAATCTGTCTTGACCCTGTGCCTCATGGGAACAGTCCAGTCCGAACTGCCAAGCCAGGTCTTCACTGGACCGGTAACAAGCATCCTGGGACCGGTTTCGAGGTCCACCCCTCATCAGCCAGACTAGCTTGAATCCAGTGACAAAGTGAGCAAGGGACCCACATCTGGGCATACCCTGCCAACTTAGTGCGAACAAAGTAAACACAAGGAAATGATGGACAGAGCGCTGAAACTTTTTAGACACTCACCCTCAGTCACAGATCTGGGTTCAATCCATCATCGTTCTTTAGTTCACTTCGCCACTCCAGTTCAAACCCAGCTATATGCAAATCTAGATGTAGCATTGCTCCAGGAAATCCACCTGTGAGAAATTGAATACCAAAGTATTAAGACAGACTGGGTTGGGACTGTACTGGATGCCAGCGGCTCCTCCTCTAAAAAAATGGGGCACAGCTAAACTGCTACTCAAATGGCTGGCCACCTGGATTATTTTAACTTTGTCAGACAGGGAAGGCCACTATGTCATTGTCAAATTTGCCAAACAATCATTTCCTCTTATTGTGAGGAGCATTCACGAATCTGATGGTTCCAAACTTACAATCTATTCTCATCTTTTCCATCCGTTTACAGACTCTGGCTGTACAGCAGTCTTCCTGGGTAAGAGTAGAACATCACCCAGGACCCCCTCCTTGACCAAACGGGTCCTCCAGACCTTAGGCCCAACAGGGATTGGATGGCACCTGTGGGCCCTGCTTGCTGATAACTGGCTTTTGAATCCTGGAGCCTTCTGAATCCTAGGGATCGTGAATACACCTCTTACTCCCACTGCATAGCATGGAATCAAGGATTGATTTTGTTTCTGCTTATGGACATGCTAGTCCCACAACTTTGTTCTCATCCAAGTGCTTCTGAACCTGGATATCACCCACCCACTCTTCGACCTTTGGAAGGTGTCAACATGGGAATTAAGAAATCCACAAGCAAAATAAACCCTACAAGCCCAGACTTACCTGGACTCCAATACTGCCTCTGTAGACCCCCCTCAGATCCTCTGGGTAGTTTCCAAGGCTTACATTTGGGACCAAATCATTCAGGAATCTGCCCTCTAAAAATATAAGTTAACTGCCACAAAGCAGCAATTGGAACAGATGATGCTCTCTCTACGAGTGTTTTACCATGCATGCCTGACACAGGACCTTTTCAAATGATCGCTACAGGCCAAGTTGTACTTCAACTCCAAACCCGAAAAAGTGCTTGGTCAAATTAAACATCGCCACTATGAATTCAGAGAAAAAGCCAAGTGACTGTGCCTGTCAGCAGACAGAGTCCCATCGGGCAAATCTGGCTATCAGGGCAGTGAGAGGCCTTCACAACCACCCCCAGAACATCTCAAAGGAATTTCCCACCTTATACAGGGATTTTACACAGCCCAAACAAGAGAAAAACTCTCCCAAACAGAACACACATTTATTGACTGTCTGCTTTTGCCTGGCTGACAGATGCTGTAGCTGGAGAACTGGCGATAGACATTTCCTCAGTGGAAATTCTGGAGGTTATAAAGCAAATGCCCACCTGTATAGCACCGGAAGAATACGGCTTCCCTATCCAATTCCACAAGATGAATGCAATGCTCCTGGCCTCCTTTCTGGCCAAGGTGTTTCCCCACATGAGGGAAACCTCTTCTCTTCAATTGGAATTTAAAGGAGCAACCATCGTCGTACTCCTGAAAACTGAAGAAAGACCCTCGACTGTGCGGCAGCTATAGACCCATCTTGCTAAACAATGCCAACATGAACATTTTAGCAAACATTTCTGCTACTCAACTCTAAACAATGATTCCTCATTTGTTTCACAAAATACAAATGGGCTTAATGACTCAGAGATCATCTACCAATCGCATATAGGTGGTTTCACACATTATCTCGCAAGCAAGCAGGAGCATAAAACAGAAAGTCCTGAATGGAACCGTTCCTCTAGCCTATCAAACGATCACCCAAAATCATATAGGCAAAAAAGGAGGTGGTCTAGCTGCTGTATTCAGGCAAACATTACATATCACTAAAGTTGATGACATCTCCATAAAGAATTGTGAGGCTCTTCTAACAAGATGCAATACTACACTGTCTTCATCTTGTAACTTCCTGCTCCTTTACAGACCTCCGTCTAGCAAGGCGACATTCCCAGATGCACTTCTAGACACAGTTTCAAATCTGATAACAATACACTCCAACTTATGCATTCTGGGTGACCTCAACATATGGTCTGACAAACCCAATATGACCCACAAAAAACAATAATCACTGGCCTAGAAGCACTGAACCTGCATCAGATTGTCCACAACCCCACAGACATTGCTGGACATATCCTAGATGTCATTTTTGCTAATACTGAACTAGTTACCTTTCAGACTATAACTTCAGTCACATGGTCAGACCACTACTAGCTTGCTTTCCAACATAAAACAACACTAAGGCACTCACCTAAAACTAGCCTACATCCATCTCCCTATTCAGACAGAATTCAAAAGGCTAAATGTTGTGCAAATAAAGAATTCTATAAAATACTCAATGAATTCCGCAAACCAAATTGCCTAGAAGGAACTCATCCTGTTACTCAATATTTCACAGAAAAACTGGAAATCATTACACATGTGGAAAAGTAAATTTTGTCATGTTCTGTGTCCCTACGTGTCATCCATCATATGTTATGTGTGCATGACCAATATGCATATGCATTCCCCATGTCCGATTAATGACGCAATTATAGTTGTGTCCACCTCTGGTATGTTAGTTTCCAGTCCTCGTGAATACTACGAATATCAGGCCTATGTAAAGTAATGTTGCCACGTTTCTCAGTGTGCACGTTATTCCATTATAAAGTCCCCGTTTCTAGGCCTCAAAAGGGCCTGGACATCAGATTCAGCTCCTGTCTCCTGAAGCCTCGCTAAGGAGCGATACAGCCCCCACCTGTATCCTCGACCTTTCACTTACTTCCTGCCTCGCAGTGCCCGGTGCAGCTTGGCTCTGCCTCTGAGTCTGCCAAAAGTATGTTATAGTTCCAGTTATCAGTTCAGTCCTCCTTCTCTGCATTCCTAAGCTACTGAACTGCATCAATAGTTTCCGTCATTGTCTAGCCTTCAGGGCTCCACGTTAGAGAATACTGTATTTAATGGTCATTTAATATTCTTCATCACGCACTACATGTAGAATAATGCATGGTCCAGTCTTAGAGTCAGTTAGCCTTTCCCCTCTTGACTTCTAGTTTATATCAACATGTTCTCTAAACATCAGATACTAGATAGGGTTTAGGTACATGTCGCTCCGACCCTCCAGACTTTAGTCTCTGCTCCTAGCACAGAGTTCATAGCCCCAGCTTCTCCTCGTAACACGTCATTGCCAGTTTGCGCGCACCATCAGGTTAGAGGTCCCGGCTCCTTAGGTAGCCCCCTCCTATGTTTCCGCCCATTCATGACATATTCTGTTACGTCTGCACCACATGTCTATGTATACGCCCAGTTACACCTACTTTTACTGTTATCTTTCGCGACTGCTACGCGTCACGCCTTCTGTTCCACCCACTGCTACGCCTACTGCAATGTAATGCTATGTGTTCGCGCTATGTATATATGCTCGTGTATTGTTATCAAAAGTTAGCGCGCTCATCCCAGACCCAGCCCCAGCAGCTGCTGGGCCCTGCCATCCTATTCCCGTGCAGGTTGTCCTGTTCCTGTCCTTATGCTGTATTAAACCTGCAAAACTCCTACTACCTCGAATCTTGACTCTTATTTATTGAGCTATCTGTTATGATATATGTCTAGTCAAAAATAGGGTATTATTTATTTATTTTCCACATAATGGCGCCCGAATAGGGACTTGCCCTTTCCCCACGCGTCGGTGAAGCCACGCCGACCCCCTGACCCTCTGCAGCCGTGACGGAACCATACCGGCCACGTGCAGATATTTCTGCTTCAAGTATCCCTCAGGCCCACGGAGGAGACGGAGGAGGCGGTCCAGCATCCAAACGAGACGGTGGAGGAACGCGGCGAGTCCCGACCAGAGCCCAAGCCAAGAGTCCAAGGTCCGAGGTATCCGGAGGCCCACCCGTAACCGAAGTCCGAAGTTCGTCGTCCGTCGTCGTAGCAGTCCAGTCCAGTCCGAAGCTTTCCGTTCTTGCTGCCCGGTGAGTACCATTACTGGGGTAGTATCTAGACAGGGCCAATCTAAATTGACTCTGGTCCGTGGGTTGGTGGTACCCAGGCCCACAAACGAAGTGTTCACCTAGGTGGATACGGGTCTTGATGCGTCCCTTTATGGGACCGGTATGTTCCGTACTGTTCCAGCAGCGCATCCAGTAACTCTAGTCTGTTCCGTTCTCGAGAAATTCTTGTGTTTCTGTTCTCAGTATTCCAGGTAATATTTCTGTCCGAACTGTAATGTTATGATGTTGTTCAATGTATTTCCAATGTCGTGGTATGCCTGAATTGTTTTCCCCAATTGTTATTGTTCCTCGTCTATTGTATTGTGTTCCGATTCAAGTTTACAATGTCTCTCTTTTCGAGATTACGTCAGTTAAAAACTAGAAAGGGTTTGTTAGAAGAAGCAGTTCCTGTTCCGCCTAGGGACAGTCCAGGTCACTTTATGTATCAGAAACATGGCATAAGCGCCATATTGTATCTAGATCTATGGGTAGATTATACCAAACAGTTAGAAGAAAAGTATAGATGGCCCGTATCGGGTACATGGGATGCCGAATGCATCATGCGAGTAGAAGAAGCATTATGGAAAAAGAAAGCCAGACAGTCACAGAAAGATGCCATCGAGTTATGGCGCAAAGAAGCTCATAAAAGAACCGAAAAAGAAATCAGAAAGACAGAACTAAGTAGAGAATCCCAAGAACGAGCCCAAGAAAGAGAATTAATCGAGATAGGTGAACGAGTTAGAACTGAGCAATCAGACAGACAGAGGCATGCCCTTAATAAGGGTATGTATCCTCTTCTTGCTGAGGGCTTGCCAAAAGCGACCCCAGAGGCATCCAGTAATTTCCCGCCATCATTAGTTCCGACCAAGCTCCGTCACAAACCAACCGCAGCTGATATTTTTATTTCGTCCTATCTGGACGACACAGTCCCCGAATATGCAAATCCTGTTCACGCTCCGCCAGTCCCTGTAAATCAGGTAATTCCTGCTCCTCCAGACACCGGGGTGCCCTTAACAGCCCCCCCGGGTCAGCCCGCCATACAAGTCCAGCCCACGTTACAATTACCGACCCTGCCAGGACGAAAAGCATCAGTTGATGATTCTAGTTTAGGGGCCGCAGGGGGAGGTCTTCCTCAAACCCCGCCGCCATACAAGCGTTTATCAGCACTCGAATTACATGCTCAAGCATCACAGCGTACTCCTAAAAGTAATAAGTCTGTTGCAGAAATCAGGCAAACCCTTGGCGAATGTGTCTATGACCCAGTTCCAGGCGAATTTAATATGGTTTTATATTCCGTACGCGTAAGGAGGGTGACCGAGTATCTAGTCACCCTACCCAATATGAAAGAAGATCTAGACAGAATATATCGTTTCATCCGTACAGGGGATGATCCAGAAAGTATTAGTGATGCCATGTCTCAAAGGAAAGCCGAGATTCAGCGCATGATATTAAAGTTCTTAATTAATTGTCTAATAAGAGAACAAGATTACCCGTCTAAAGATCAGGCCGAAATGAAACTCCTGACAAAGTGGAGTGATAATATAGCCGAAGGAAAGCACAATACCATTGGTGCCATGGAAAGTATGTACAAGAAAATCCGTAGAGAGATAATAAAGATACACGAACAGCGTAAAGCAGCACAAGTAAGCGAGAAAGAAAGTACCTCTGATCCTGAAGAGGAAGACGACGAGAATACCGCCAGAATAGCGTATGTAGGAAAACCCAGATTTCCAGATCGCCATTTACGTCTAGAACACAAGTCTATTTTCCATCATCCAGCACCAGAACAAGGTTCCCTAGAACAAGTATTTCAAGCTACCGATCACATTCTGAAATCACGAATCGGTTATAGTGAGTTAAGTACCATGCATGAACAGGAACTAGTCCGATCAGCAGTCCGATGGATTACTGATTCTACCACTTTTCCAGACGAAATAGTGGCACAAATGTTTCTGAAATTGCCCCCAGCCGAGCAGCGACTGGTGGGTATGTATATGATTCAGTACCTCATTACTCTGTATGAGGGTCAACACTCTGATCCAGGTCCGTTACATGATATCCTGAACGAGTTACTCCAGTACAGATGGAGAGGTCTAGGTACCGATTTAATTAGTGTCATTCTAGAACAGCGCCACAAATATAGAACGTTCTTGAACCCGCATTTTGTTCATGTCTCACCCCCAGAGAGTAAATCATTCTACATAGACAGACAGAATCCGTTACGAGAAGTCCACCCAGTTAAAGGAACGGGTGGCGAAATGCAGCGAGTGTTTGTATACACTCCAATCACAAAGATGGAACTCCTTGAAATGAAGAAATTAATTCCCTGTCATGACAAAGATCCAGCAGGGTTCCATCGAGAATTAAAAGACATGCTCCGTATGGGAGAATACACATACCCAGATATCATTAAAATGTTAAAGGTTCTGCTACCCGCAGGGGTGTATGAAAAGCTAAAGGAAAAAGAATGGGAGGTGGGAGAGAAAAAGATAGATTGGACAGTTCTAGAAGCTGAAGACAAGGCACGAGTACCAGGTACTGGTCTAGGAGAGAAATGTAAAGAATTACCAGAATTATTGATACAAGTTTTACCCAGATTATTAACAACGAGAAAAGAAGACTGGGATGCAATCTCAGCCTGTAAACAGAAGCAAGATGAAGATATTAGTGATTTTTATTCTAGATTTGAAAAATGTTTCAGTATCAACAGTGGTCTCAAGACAAGTAGTGAGTCATACCCTCACCTTTTTGTTACTAAATTAGTCGAGAATTCAAGTCCACCAATTAAAAACCGAGTTCTGAAAGTCGAAAGCACCTGGCAAGCTAATACTCCGTCCCAGATGCTCCAGATGCTCCAGTATCACCAGAATAGAATCAGGGAAGAGCAAGAACACGAAAGAAAACGTATGAAAGACACGAAAATGAAAGTACTAGTTGCACAATCTGTTCCTCAAGACAGTCAGAAGAGGGGTCCGAATCAAGCCAGTCATCCTGCAGCTCCCGTTAAAGGGAACTGCAATTACTGTAAACAGCCAGGTCATTTTATAAACGAGTGTGCAGTTCTGAAACACAACATAGCTACTGGTAAGACTAAAGAAAGACCACGTCCGCCTAGACAAGAACAAGTTTCACAGATTCCTCAGTCACAGAATGCACCACAGACAGTTACAGTACCGCAGCCTATTGCTGCAACACAGCATGGTACATCGCAGATGTACCAGTATGCACAGTCTGAGTATCCAGAGTACCAGCCATATTCATGAAACAGCCTAGAGAGGGAGGTAGGCTTGCCTCTCATCGAGATACCTGTAGATCAAGAAGGTCCCTATGTTCACAGTCAAGTATTAGGGAAAGACAGAAAGTTTTTGATTGATACAGGGGCAAGTAGGACCACAATCAGTCACGCCGAAGTTCCAGGGGCTCCGCTCTCAGGCTCAAGAAATGTTTCCCTTGGATTTTCAGGAAAGCCTATCGTTAATGAGATATCTAAGCCAGTCACTCTAGAAGTAGGTCCATTGTCCCGCACTACTGATCTGTTACTTACTAAGTCATGTCCAGAAAATCTATTAGGCATTAAAACACTGAAAGAGTTAGGTGCCGTTATATGTTGTTCCCCAGAGGGAATACGTCTGTTCCTACGTGACTTTAAGGGTCACTATGTATTACGAGATTTTGATTCCAGACTGTCTAATGTCCCGCAGCATTTATGGGCGCAAGGTCCAACTGATGTAGGTTACATGCAAATCACACCCCATCGTGTGACTCTCAAACCAGGTGTAGTGTTACCACGAATCAGACAGTACAGATTGCCACCCGAGGCTGTAGCAGCCTTATCCAAAATTATAGACGAGCTCATCGCTCAAGGAGTAGTTGTAGAAACTGACTCCAATGTATGTAACTCTCCGATCATTCCAGTCATGAAACGTACTGATCCAAATGCACCCCCAGTATATCGATTAGTGATTGACCTACGAGAACTTAACAAATGTATTATTCCTCAGTACCCAGTTGTCCCAGACATCTCTTCCCTATTGACAGCCATTGATTCCGAAGCTACGTTCTTCACAGTAATAGACCTCAAGAACGCATTTTTTAGTGTTCCCATTCATCCAGACAGCCAGTTTCTTTTCGGATTTTGTTTAAATGGAAGGAGCTATATGTTCACACGCGCTCCTCAAGGTTTCACAGAAAGTCCTAGTATTTACAGTCAAGCACTCAAGAGACAACTAGACAACATTCACATGCCAACTGACACTGCCCTGCTCCAGTATGTCGATGATCTCCTGATCACAGCCCGTTCTGAACGTGACTGCGAGCGAGCGTCACTGACGGTTTTGTATTTCCTAGCCGAGATGGGGCACAAGGTGTCACCTTCGAAGCTTCAATTCTGTGTCCAGCAAGTGGTATACTTAGGACACTTACTGTCCAAGAGGGGTAGGCAGTTGACACCAGACCGTATCCAGTTAATAGCGAGTCTTCCCCAGCCCAGAACCCAGAAGGAGGTACGTGCCTTTATCGGCCTTACTTCTTATTGCAGACAATGGATTCCCCAGTATGCATTTCTAGCCAAGCCACTGATACAGTTAACGACACAGGAGGCAGCCGTATCGACTGTCCTCCCTTGGACATCTGAACATACACTTAGTTTCAACGAGTTAAAGAAATCCCTATGTCAAGCTCCAGTTCTAGCTACACCGAACTACAGTAAGCCTTTTACACTTTTCGTTACTGAACGTGAAGGTACAGCATTATCTGTTCTTACACAAGATCAAGCAGGACAATACAAGCCTTGTGCTTATTTTTCTAGCACACTAGATCCAGTCGCCCAGGCGTTGCCTGCGTGCCTCAAGTCAGTTGCAGCCACAGCACTAGCTATCAGACAAAGTGATTCCATAGTCTTAGGACATACCTTGACAGTACAAGTTCCACATTCCGTGGAAGTTCTTCTAAACCGAACACAAACTCAGCACTTGACAATTGCACGTTTAACAGGTTATGAATTGACACTGTTCCAGCCACACATAGAAATTAGACGCTGCAACATCCTGAATCCTGCTACCCTGTTACCATCAGTTACGTCAAATACTGCCACACATGATTGCGTGGAAGTAGTTAACATTACGACAAAGCCAAGACAAGACCTGACAGACATTCCGTTACCAGACTCCGACCTGACACTTTATGTGGATGGTTCATGTATGAGAACTAGTACAGGAGAATTAGTCGCCGCGTATGCAGTGACTACTGACACCGAAGTTATTGAGACACACCGTATTGACACTCTGTCCGCTCAAGCAGCAGAGCTAGTTGCTCTGACACAAGCCTGCATACACGCCAAGAACCTGAAAGTTAATGTTTACACAGATTCACGTTACGCATTTGGAGTTGTACACGACTTCGGAGTGCTCTGGCAGGAGAGAGGTTTCATGACTTCTCATGGAACCAAGATTCAGCATGGTCTCCTTATTCAAGCTCTGTTAGATGCCATACATTTACCGACATCCATTGCTATCATGAAATGCAAAGCACATACGAAAGTCACTGACATTATTTCTCAAGGTAATGATCTAGCAGATCGCACAGCCAAGCTTACAGCACAGACTCTAGACATTCCAGTTAACCTGACACACACTCCAGATCCGATTACATGTATGACAGTTAAGGACCCCACTCAAGATGTCATAGATATCCAGTTACATGCTACTCCTGAAGAAATCAAGAAATGGTCCGAACAAGGAGGGGTCCAGACAGATCAAGGATGGTTAACGAAGGGTAGAGCCACATGGTTTCTCCCCGACTCTATGGTTCAAGTCATCATTAATACCGCACATAGTCCAGCACATTTAGGAGAAAAAGCTATGTTAGACAGTATCCAGAACATTTGGTTCAACAAACATTTACGAGCTGCAGCCAAGCAGAAAGTCCGTACCTGTATGATATGTTGTCAGTTTAATCCAGGTAAAAGTGTCCCGGTGGAACAAGGTGGTTTCCAGCCTCCTGACCACCCCTTTGAAGTCCTCCAGATGGATTATATTCAGATGGAGCGATGTCGAGGTTTCAAGTATGTCCTTGTAGTTGTATGCGCTTTGTCCAGATGGACAGAAGCATATCCAGTCCCAGATTACACAGCCGCGACCACTGCCAAGCAGTTGGTTCGTGAGTTCTTCCCTCGATATGGACTCCCTAGAGTCGTATATTCTGATAACGGTCAGCCATTCTCATCTGAACTCATGAAGCACGTTTCCCTGTTGTTAGGGTACCAGTGGAAGTTCCATTGTGTACGCCATCCTGAAGCAGCCGGTCTAGTCGAGAGACATAATCAGACTCTGAAAATTCGAATTGCAAAAATATGTAAAGATAAGGGTGTGGACTGGCTAGTAGCTCTGCCAGTCGCTTTGTTTTATATGCGCATGGTCGCACATTCCAGATCAGGTCTGTCCCCGTATGAGGTCGTATTCGGCCGCCCCCCTAATATGTGGGGTACTCCTAGACCCCGAAGTATTACTGATGTTTCATGTAATATGCTGACAGATTACCTAGCTTCCTTGATGTCTGCCCTCAACTCATGTCGTTCACAGGTTGCTGCCGCATTTCCAGACAATACCGAGGTGGCACCGCATGAAATCGTTCCAGGTTCCATGGTGATGGTCCGAAACTTTGACAGATCAAGTCCGCTGGAGCCTCGATGGAAAGAGCCCCGTCAGGTCCTCCTCACCACCCGTACAGCCGTGAAGTTGGAAGGCCGAAAAGGATGGATACACCTTTCTCACGTTAAACTTTTAAAAGGACTGAAACCGGTCTCTAAAAACATTTTCCAGGATATCAAGACTTGTCAAAACATTGTTCCTAAGGACTGTCCCGCAAAAGACATTGATACAACCCCTCCCTTGGTAGAGAAAACTCCGCAGCAGGAGTATAAGCAAAAACTCCGGTCTAGTAAAATAAGTCAGTCAGTTTGATTGTCTAAGTCCTCCCCTAGGTGAAACGGTTAGACTGTTTCTGACATGTATAAAATAGACCCCCATAGTGAGAGAGTTAGTAAAAACTCAATTCAATGTATCGTTTTTCTGGGTTTCATATTATTCATCAGCATTATGATTTCCTGCACCAGTTATGCCTTTTTCCTATATTTTCCAGTTCTTCATGTAAATAAATCTGCTAATGCTACAGCAGAGCACACGTTTAGTGATCTGCCTCCTCACGAATATTCATACCGCCTCGCTATGCGTAATAACTCATTTATCCGCATGTTACATTACTCACACCAGACCAGCAATGCCACTAATTGTTGGGTGTGTGGTCGACTTCCCCCTTTCCAGACACCGAAGGGAGTTCTGCCACTTTTTCCTTATCCATTCTCACATAATGGTTCGTGTGGAGCATGGTCCACGTTAACGTCATCCTCAACAGATATGTCTTTTCTTAACAGCACATGTTTCCCAGACAAGCAAGGTTTCCCCCACCGAACAGGTTTAGATCTAGAAAATGAAGTGTATAAATTAGGTAATTATTCGTCGAATTTCATGGTCCTGAATGTTCAGTCTGATACTACTCCAGACTCACCTGCTATTTCAGTACTACCAGTCAAAGGCGAATTATGTGTCCGAAATAAGGGTTCTGTACACGTAGGACATAGTGATTGTACTACTATTGTCAAGTATAGTGACAGTGGGAAATCTATTTTTAAAGCTTCACGTCATTCTTATTTTGTTTGTGGTCAAACCGCATATGTTCGTCTGCCCCTCGATTGGGAGGGAACCTGTTACATTGCCTTCCTACTGCCACCTGTTTTTTTAGCCCCACCTGACTACCATAGGAATTCCTTCCTAGTACATACTAGACACAAGAGAAATCTCCCAATTGTCGATTATACTGAAACTGCTGCAGAACAATTCATTGATATTGTTAAAGGTGTGTTCCCTTATTTAGGTACAGTTGTAAACAGTAAGCTAATCCGTAGGTTAACAAGAACCCTTGAAGCAGTAGTAGATGAGACTGCCTCCGCTCTAGGTAACTTAACCGAAGAGCAATCCTTTATGAGAATTGTTGTGCTCCAGAATCGTCTCGTCCTTGACGTCATACTGGCCGATAGGGGCGGGGCCTGTAGAGTCCTCGGATCCAGTTGTTGCATTTTCATTCCAAATAACGCGCCGTCTGTTTATTCAGCTATAACCAGACTTCATAAAATTGCCCATCTGTTACACCAAGATCCAGGCACCTGGACATGGTCCGGTTGGTTCTGGAATATAATTTCCGCCTGGGGATGGAAAGTCCTGCCCTTTCTAGGTATTGCAGTAGCGATCATATTCAGCTGCTGCCTCTGTATACAATGTGGCCCTGCGATTTGCGGCATGTGTGCTACCTCTTGTATTCCTAGTCCCAAGCCCCGTTCTAAATCCCGTTCCAAGACAATTCGAGATGAACAAATGATACTATATGAAATGATAGATGGTATCATGAATATTGATGTTTCCTGATGGAAACGTAGTGACAAGGAGGGAATGTGGAAAAGTAAATTTTGTCATGTTCTGTGTCCCTACGTGTCATCCATCATATGTTATGTGTGCATGACCAATATGCATATGCATTCCCCATGTCCGATTAATGACGCAATTATAGTTGTGTCCACCTCTGGTATGTTAGTTTCCAGTCCTCGTGAATACTACGAATATCAGGCCTATGTAAAGTAATGTTGCCACGTTTCTCAGTGTGCACGTTATTCCATTATAAAGTCCCCGTTTCTAGGCCTCAAAAGGGCCTGGACATCAGATTCAGCTCCTGTCTCCTGAAGCCTCGCTAAGGAGCGATACAGCCCCCACCTGTATCCTCGACCTTTCACTTACTTCCTGCCTCGCAGTGCCCGGTGCAGCTTGGCTCTGCCTCTGAGTCTGCCAAAAGTATGTTATAGTTCCAGTTATCAGTTCAGTCCTCCTTCTCTGCATTCCTAAGCTACTGAACTGCATCAATAGTTTCCGTCATTGTCTAGCCTTCAGGGCTCCACGTTAGAGAATACTGTATTTAATGGTCATTTAATATTCTTCATCACGCACTACATGTAGAATAATGCATGGTCCAGTCTTAGAGTCAGTTAGCCTTTCCCCTCTTGACTTCTAGTTTATATCAACATGTTCTCTAAACATCAGATACTAGATAGGGTTTAGGTACATGTCGCTCCGACCCTCCAGACTTTAGTCTCTGCTCCTAGCACAGAGTTCATAGCCCCAGCTTCTCCTCGTAACACGTCATTGCCAGTTTGCGCGCACCATCAGGTTAGAGGTCCCGGCTCCTTAGGTAGCCCCCTCCTATGTTTCCGCCCATTCATGACATATTCTGTTACGTCTGCACCACATGTCTATGTATACGCCCAGTTACACCTACTTTTACTGTTATCTTTCGCGACTGCTACGCGTCACGCCTTCTGTTCCACCCACTGCTACGCCTACTGCAATGTAATGCTATGTGTTCGCGCTATGTATATATGCTCGTGTATTGTTATCAAAAGTTAGCGCGCTCATCCCAGACCCAGCCCCAGCAGCTGCTGGGCCCTGCCATCCTATTCCCGTGCAGGTTGTCCTGTTCCTGTCCTTATGCTGTATTAAACCTGCAAAACTCCTACTACCTCGAATCTTGACTCTTATTTATTGAGCTATCTGTTATGATATATGTCTAGTCAAAAATAGGGTATTATTTATTTATTTTCCACACACAGACAAAGCAGACACATTGGACTCGTACAGAAACAAAGCACCAGCACTAACCCCTGTAAAAAATAAACATTCCAAGAATACCCCTACCCAGCCTCTATGGTCCTTCCAACACATTTCACACAATGAATTTATGGACCTGGTCAAAGCAAGCAGGCCTACCGGCAGCCCTTCTGACCCCTGTCTACCACAAACTTTCAAGACAATTCTTTTAACAGCCTTTGCTGCCACTCCAGTAAGAAGAATCATCAACGATTCCTCAACTACCGGAATATTTGCAGAAGAACACAAAAAATGACACATACCTCCTTTACTGAAGAAAACAAACTTGGACCCGCTGAACCCTGACAACTACAGACCCATTACAAATGGACCTTTCCCGGGCAAACTGATAGAAAGAGCAGCGTTCGCCCGGATGTCACAATTCATTGAAGAGAATGACATACCCTCAGACTTCCAAACAGGAATCTATCTGGGAAGAGGCACTGAATCTACCCTCCTTGCCATCTGGGATGACCTGAAGAATACAGTTGACCTCAGTGGGGTTGCCGCGCTGCTCCTCTTGGACCTCTCTGCTGCCTTTGACACAGTTGACCAAGACACTATGAAACAAAGACTCTATGAAGCCGGCATACAGGGAATTACTCTAGACTGGATCGTGTCCTACCTTCAAAACAGAACTAATGTCATCCATACCCCACCTTTCTCGTCCAAACCATACCCCACAAAAGCAGGGGTCTCTCGAATTTCTATCATTCGCCCATGCTTTTCAACATCTATATGAAGTCATTACTGGTACTGATCAATCAATTTCACCTCATGTGCTATAACTATGCAGATGACAGGCAAATACTCCTTCAACTGAAATGCCCCAAAGACATTGAAAAATCCCCAATTTTCAGTTGTCTCAGAGCAGTGAATCAGTGGGTGACTTGGAGGCATCTGAAATTGAATGCTCCAAAAACGTAAATACTAACGTGTGGCAATTGGAAACATTACGACTGGCTTGCCGCCTGGCCTAATGAACTGCGATCACCACCTAAAGTATCAAAGGAAGAAAGAACCCTCGGAATGACCATGGACTCCAAGCTGTCGATGAATGCCCAAGTGGACAAACTAGCAAGATCAAGCTTTGTCACTATAAAGACGCTGTGACAAATTTTCCCTCTTTTGGGATTTCCACACAAGGTCCAAGCTACCATCTCACTCGTTCTGTCCAAACTCAATTACGCCAATAGCCTCTACCACAGATCACCTTTAACGACCATGAAAAGACTACAACGGATTCAGAACTCGGCTGCCAGACTACTCTTGCATATCAAACCACAAGATCACATCTCACCTGCCTTGAAAGCCCTGCATTGCTTACCGATTTCCAGAAGATCCACGTTCAAGCTGCTTTGTTCACCCACAAAGCAATACATGGAATGGGACCGCTCTTCATCAGGAATAAAATCACCAAACACATTCAACAAAGGAACCTACGCTCTAAAGGGGCATCTCGCCTCAAAATCCTAAGATACAAGAAAAAAACCATGGGAGGCACATCCTTCTCTGCTCAAGCAGCCAAATTATGGAACTCTTTACCCCCAACATAAGATCCACCGACAACCACCTTATCTTCAGAAAACTACTGAAGAATTGGCTATTCCCCACATAAGCACCATACACAAACAGAAATTTACAGCATATTCCTATGTATATAAGCATTTATTTTCACTATAGATATGTACCTATCTTTGTGTATTGCTTTGTATAAACATGTAGAATAATTATGCTGTTGTAAATAAATAAATAAAATTCATCTTTGGTTTACATGAACTTACTTCCTTTGTGCATCTATGTACCTTCCATGTACTTGGATCTGTGTGTCTGTTACCTTTCTCCTAAAAAAGCATATCAAATGCACTACCCTATTTCTCATCCTGTACCTCCATCAATATCTTTAATCTATATATACTTACCGCCTCTATGCATCTATATACTTTCAAGGTACTTGTGGATCTATATATTTATCACGTTCTTCTAATTTAGCATTTCAAATGCACTACCCTATTTCTCAGCCTATACTTCTCTCAATATATCCTCAGGCCCAACCTTCGGACTCACCTCAAAATTCTTTCTACTACTCTTTCCAATGCACTACTCTATCTCTCACCCTGTAAATATATCAATATATCCTCTACATCCACTCTCTCATTTATCCCAAACCCCATACCACTACTATGATCCCGCAAAATAACCCTTCTAGACTCTCTCCTACTCTACCCCTCCTTGCATCATCTGACACCTCTTTTCACTATACCAATCCCCCAAAACAAACCTTTATAAACTCTTCCCTCTGACTCATCCCCTCCAAAACCCCTTTTTACTCATCCAAAAGCCTTCTCCTACTGCTATGACCTCAAATAAAAATTCACTCTTCTGTCCTTCCACTAGCCTTTTCAATCAAAATAACAGACTAATATGTTCACTTCTCAATTTCCATATTTCACTATACCAATTCACCAGTAATCCTTTATGGGTTCTAGAGTAGCGTGCTACTTGCCAATGAAGCGCTTCAAACCCCATCAAGGGGTAGCAAGTGCTATATAAATACAAACCTCTTTCCCTCTTCTATCCCGCAACCTACCCTTCTCTATCCAAATAACTGAATAACATATCCACCACTCAAATTACTTCATACTTCACTATACTAATTTTCAACACTAATCATTTATGGGTTCCAGAGTAGCATCCTACTTGCCAGAAAAGTGCTTCAACGCCCATCAGGGGTAACAGGTACTACATGAAGGAAAGCCTTTCTTCCCATTTATCCCTTCGCTACCATTCTCACTCCAAATAACTGACTAATATCCACCACTCAAAGTACTTTTATATTTCACCATACTAATTCAGCACTAATCCTTTATGGGTGTCCAGAGTAGCGTGCTTCAACACCCCATCAGGGGTAGCACGCGCTATATAAATACAAACCTTTTTTTACTCTTCTATCCTTCTTCTTTCTTTCCAAATCCAAATAACTGACTAACCTATCCACCACTTAATATTTACTTCAATGTTTCACTATACTTATTCAAAACTAATCCTCTATGGGTTCCGGAGTAGTGTGCTACTCACCTAAAAAAGCACTTTGCCGCCTTGTCCGGGGTAGTAAGCGCTATATAAATGCAATTACAATATAATACAATTACAATACAAATGGCCATCTCCCTTGATGCAGAGAAGGCCTTTGACCATACTGAATGGCCCTACCACTTTCACGTACTGAGTGAGAAGGTTTCCAGGATTGCTAAACCCAACTGGTCGAACTTCTTTAGACCTCTCTTTCTGCAGGACCAACAGCAATAGCTTCCTCTAATAACTGTCTGTTATCTGCAGGGGGAGAAGACAGGGCTGCCCTCTTTTGATGCTTATTTTTCTGATGGCTTTGGAGCCCCAGTCAATCAAGATCTGAGCAACAGCACAAATCTCAGGCATTCCAACACTGGGAGCAAGCTTAAATTTGTGATCTATGCTGAAGATATCCTCATGCTCTTCTCGAGGGTTGACACCTCCTTCCCAGTGCTTAAGGTTCCGATAGCTGCGTTCAGCCATTTTTCAAGCTATAAGGTTCATTGGGAAAAAGCAAAGCCTCTCCACTGAACCAATACCCCACCCTATTTTGTTAGCCAATTCCTAATGTCAATAGGTGGACTGCATGATAACTTAGTTGGGGATTAGAACTGGAAATGACCTCTCTAGTGCAGCCTGTGAAAACATGGACTTACAGCAGACCACCATGGTCCTGGTCATTATAAAGTGGTCCCACTTATGTTCATCTCTTCGAGGTCCCTTCCAGATGATCAAACTGGTCACAATGCCACAATTCATTGTCTTATTATGTATGATTCCTGTGGGTGACCTGAGACACCTACCTTTGCAGCTGACCAAAATATTCAAGGATTACGACTGGGATAAGCAGAAACTATACATTTGAATCTCCAGACTGGAAGATGACATGATGTCAGTAGGCCTCCACCTACCGGGCATGACATCTAGTATAAAGCACATCAGCTGGCTCAACATGCCTTTTTCTTCTTGAGTGACTTGCAAATCACGTACTGGGTCCTGAGAGAACAGTGACTCCCGGATAGCCCAATAAACCTCGAACTTTTGTACAAATCCCTAGCTACTGGTGAAAGCGCCTTTAATACTCTATTACAGACTACGGTTGAGGTGTAGGATTTAACACAAAAACACCTTAATGTGCATGGTTAACTGCACAAGAAGGCTTCTCTATGGGATAAGACGCACTATGAATAGGAGGAGCACCGATTCAGTGGGAGACTTGGATTACCAAAGGCATCATACAAGTGTAACAACTCCTTCAAATTGGGACTGTCCAAGTGATTCCCTCTCTCCAGGAGGAATTTTACTCTGACGCACGTCTGTGTTGGCACTACCAGCAATTATCCCATTATGTGTTTGCAGCACTGCAGGCACTGCCAACCACTGTCCCTGTGTCTGTTGTTAATAATTACTTACACCATTGGAACACCAAGATTGAAGTTTGCCTCAGGACTGTATAAAACAGTCCTCAAAGAACATCATTCTAAACCTCTGCGATTGCTTCTGAAGAAGGAGTGGGGTGAGAGGCTGATCGAGGACAGGGGGGGAACTTCTGAACAGCTCTGACAGTGGCCTACAGGAGGCACGCCTAAAGGTGATTTTATTTTTAAACTGGACTGTAATTGGTCCCTGCAGAGTTTAGATCGGGCCAACCTGGCCTCCAAAATGACAGCCTAGCAATGTGCACATCTCCAAGGGGAAATCATACACCTGATCCATACATTTGACTCTCTTCTCTTCAAGGCTACTGGACCTAAGCTTGAACACCATGAATACTTCCAAAGCGTTTACCCTGCATCTCTCTCCAGAAATAATCTTTCTCCATGATACACTGGCATTACTGTATATCAACCGCCACACCAAGCGTTGGATAGACACAGCACTTTCGGTGGTCACCATAGCCATTCTGATGAGATGGAAGCAACGCTTATCTCCGACTCATACAGACTGCTTGTGCAATGTGGCAGTTGCCACCTCCCAAGACAAGGCCATGTACCTCTTGTAGGATCAACTGGACATTTTCTAAGACATATTGTCCCCCTTTCTCAGAAAGCAACCTTGATGTCTGATCCTGCAGCTCCCCCCATTACTTTTGCTTCACTATGTGAAGCTACTGTCCATACCTTATGTGACACCATCCTAAGGCCTCAAGAAGCTGTATTCCACCTCTCAGGCCTGATTTTTTCATGCTTATGGTATTGTTCGATTTTATATGTTTCTCATAGAACTACCATATGATTGACCCAGAAACTATTGCTCGAGATTTCTATTGACCTGGTCTGTGCACCCCTTTCTCTTTTTTCAACCCTTAGTACCTCTTAGTTATATTTTGCTTTCACAAAGTGGCATGCATTTTCATTAATGCAGTCGGATTTAATATCTTTTCATGTTTAAACCATTTTCTGCCTGTACTTTGTGGGGACAAGACCAGTGCTTAATTTGTGAAAAAAGAAGTGCAAGTGTTGAAAATTTTGCCAAGGAGGCCACAGCTCACTTCTTCCTCCGGTGAGCCCCACTTTCAACACTCTCACTGCCTCAGTCTCTATCTTTTAACCTTGATATGTTGTCTGTCCCCTAAGTCTTTGCTCTAAGAGTCTATCCTCTCACCTCTCTAATTGTTTTCTATCATCTTTATCACACCTGGTGTGTTACCTTATTCCCTGTATTTCTGATTTGCCCTCTATTCCTTCTAGCCCTGCCCTTTTTCCTCTTCACTTTTATCCATGCTCTGCTCTCTCTCCCCTCGATCTTGGCTCTTTACTAT
The DNA here is from genome assembly GCF_964261635.1 of Lissotriton helveticus. Classification (NCBI taxonomy): domain Eukaryota; kingdom Metazoa; phylum Chordata; class Amphibia; order Caudata; family Salamandridae; genus Lissotriton; species Lissotriton helveticus. The sequence goes on along the minus strand of NC_136061.1, from coordinate 1,447,190,785 downwards.
CACTCTTATAGCAGTGATTAGCTGTGTCTCCATTATATCATTTGTCTGCTTTTTTCCCTCTGTCCTGTCCTCTACATCTTTTCATTCTATCTTCTCTCTTCTTAATGCTCTCTTATTCACATCATGCTGCTTTCTCTTTGTATCTGATTTGCTATCCTTTTCTTCTACTTAGCTCCGTCTTATCTCTCTCCTCTCCTGTTGTTTCTTTCTCCTCTTTACTCCTGCTCTCTCTCTCATCTATAACCCTGCTGCTGCCTGTGAACCCTGTCATCAGCCTGTACATGTCCCTGCTATTTTGAACTCTGCGTGTTCCTGTTGTCATTCCTAAAGAAGTGGAAGATGGCGTGTTTTACTTTCTTACCTACACCGAGTGCAAAACAAAATGTACACCAAATGAAAATGCTTTTTTTGCATGTATTATTCAGTGCAGTATGACTGGGTTTATTGTGGAACAGACGGCTGCTCAAGCACAGCAGGTGATGTCACTGCTAGCGCTGCCTGTAATTAGTAGCTCCAGGGATGGCGACGGCATCGGCATTCACGGCTCAGTTTGCTGTGACCCTGCCTGCTACAGCACAAGCATGTCCCCAGCCATAATGCTGCTATTGCCGGTAAGTATGGCTGTGGTGCCTACTGGACTCGCGCACGCTGAGCAAAAACCATGCTGGGGTGCAGCGCACAAATTCTACAGGTGACGCAATGGCACACAAAGGTTGTGTTGGTCCACAGCTGCATCAAGCACATTAAGGATAGCAGCAATGCAGGGCTGCAGGATATGCTACTCTGGCTATGCAGCAAGTTGAAAGTCCACACTTACTTTAGTTTATTCTTCCTCAAGAGCCCTCACTTCCAAGTTCCAAATGCGCTCTTGCAGCTTCCTTGGCTCAACTCCGTCATGAGCCAGCCCCCAGCTACAATTATCCAATGGGAGGCTTAGGCTCAGACAGCGGCAGGGTGCAGCAGACTCGGGGAGTAGAATGCAAGCCAAAGTTTGTCGATGACTTCTTGGATTTGTGATCGGCGTGATGACATCATCACTAACGTGGTGATACACAATCATGCCTGCCTGGACAGGCGTATGCTGGCCTGTCTATCAACATTTACCAGCCAGTCACCATGTAATGTATGTTATTCTTTTTATTTTGAATTTGAACAATTAATATTGAGACCACCACCTGCAGGGTCTGAAATTGTTGCCCCGGCCCTGTGAAAGAAGTGCCGGTGCTGAGTACCCGAAAGCACCTGCTCAAATTAAGCACTGGATAAGACGACCCTGGAAATTACTGAGCAATAGCTTTAATCATTAATGATGCAAAGTATTATGCAGCAGTCCTACTGGAGGAATTACTACACTGGGTCAAGGCACAGTCCATTGTCCTTGGGAGCCAAACTGGCTTTACCAAGCAAATAGGGACCATAGCAAATATTACAGTGCTTTCGTTGTTGGCCATTTCTGCAAAAAGAAATAAACATCCACTCCACATGGGTTTGATTGACTTTAAATCAGATTTTGAAACGGTGAATCAGGGGAAGTTTTGGAAGAAATTGGTAAATGTAAACATCTCAAATGGGTTGTTAAAAGCCCTGGAACTACTGCCTCCAGACTCTTGGGTTAGGATCAAGGTGGGAGATGGTTCCCATTTATCAAGAAAAATCGAAAACACGCTAGAGCTGAAATAGGGATGTGCCTTGGTCCCAACGTTGTTTAATCTGTTCCATACAGACTTTACGCCCCTACTTAATAATGTGAACTCCAATTTCCCAAACTGGGGAGCCTTCAGCTATCTAACCTACTGTATGCAGGTGATTTATTCCTTGCAAGTAAAACCAAGGTCAGTTTACAGCCCTTGTTTAACGCAACCCTGGCCTACTCAGGAAAATAAGATCTGGCCATCAAGAGGAAAAAAAACATTAACAGTGCAAGGAATGACACAGAAGCCTTCCTGGTTCCTAGGGGATGAAAGAATTGAATCAGTAAAAACCTTCAAGTACTTGGAGTTTATTTCAATGGGAATGGAAGCTATAGTGACCAGGTGGAGGAAATCAAGAAAAATGGCAATGCGCTGACTTTCGGTTTCAGGTCTCTCTATAACTAACTTAAAGGACCCACACTCACTCCCATCTTGAAGATAACACAAGTGAAGACTCTTCCCACTCTGAGTCATGTGAGCAAGGCACTCAGAGCCAAGGACTGTCACACTCCTGACAGAACGGTCCTTAAAATATATCGGTCAATTTTCTAATTACCTCCGAATACATTTCCCTCACAAATAAGGTTGAAATTTGGCATTCCCAAACAGTCTCTGGCTTGGATGGCAGCTTTTGTATGTTGCTGTCATGAGTTCAGGTTGGCTCCAAAGGGTTCCTTGGGAGGTCACCTTTGGCAGGATCTGAAACTCAGGCCAAGCTCTCCCGCATGTGTCTACCTAAACCAGGCCTTGAACTCATTTGACTTAGCAAATGCCTGAGATTTATTTCTTGGAAACCGGGAACTTAAAAATATAGCCAAATCCAGTGCACAGCTGCTACTATGTATGCTTGAATACAAAGATAAACTGTCCAAATGTAGTCATGGGTAGATGGCACTTTAATCCTATGCCCGGCTAAACCCACAGAGCTAGCTAAGCGAGACCTGCGTGTGCTCTTCTGCAAGGCTAGGGCTTTTACCTTTACTAAAGAACCTCCCCCCATGGGAAAAATGTCAGGTAAAGATGCCTGCCGGTTATGCATACAAGTACTGGAGAATATTGTACATGTCCTTTGCCTGTGCCACTTTGGTATGGGGAACTGACGTGAGCTTCTGTGCAGGAAGTGGAGAATTCAGGGTATATGGTCATGTAGAGAGACAGTGCTCGCTTGTTTTGATCCTACGGACATCAGACTGAACTGTGCCATGATTAAATTCACACAGAGATTTAAAAAGAAGGCAGCAATTAAGGGTTCAGCATCCAGTGGAGAGGCGGAAATTGCTTGAGAAGTCATCACATGAGTACCTACATCCTCACAACTACCCACAACTGTGCCCAAAACAATCTTGTCTAATCCCAGACAGAAGGCTTAACAGGGCTCTAGCTCTGAAACCGTACTAGCATTGCCACGTTGATGACTATCTTACCAGCTCGGTCAAGATTGTTAAGCCAACTAATTAGTATTTGTCTCAAAAAAGGTTTTATAAATCGACTCCCTGCACTTTATGGCTCTTACTCCTTATTAATGCTGCAGAGATCGGGCGAAAACGAACGGAGACCCCTTAGCTCTGGCGGATCCCGGCTGCCATAGATCTGCGACCACTTTAATGCAAGTATAGTGCTGCTTTGTGCGGAGACCCCATCGGACTAACTGCTGGATACTGGCGCTCTGTGCGAACCTGCCTTTGCACAAAATGGCGGCGTCCCCACGGATCGGACCCCTAGAGTTGGCTGCTTGATGCTGTGGAGATCGAGAGCGTGGACAGAGCGATTGCAGACTTGCAAGCCCTGGGTACATGCTGGGGGACCCGACCTTGGGGCATTGCGCTGGTGGTGGAAGGCGGTCTGAAGCGGCAGAGGGACAGCGTGGAGATCGACCACCATATTCAACATTTGCGTGGCGGGGAGAAGCTTGGTAGAGGCGGAGTGGCTCCTGATGTACCAGTTTGGCAAGGTACAGTGGGAGGAGAAAACCACTGGTTCCAGTCCATGCGGTGCATGAGGCACTAATCTCTTGTGAAGGCTGGAGTGTGGCTCCCCTAGGCATACTGAACAGTGCTACCTTGCCTAAGAAATCTGACAAGCGCTGGAAAGCTAGCAAGAGACCGTTACTGGTGTAGTGGTGACAATAGGAAAACCATGTGGAGAGAGGTGCTGAGATGTCCCTAACCCTGGCTAAGATGCAGTGTTACAGAGAATGGTGGCAGTGTGCGGCGATTGAAACTGCATGAGGGGGCCGATACCTATATAGCCTGCTGCACAGTGGGGTGCAAGAGGCGAAGGCCTGTGGAGGTCCTGGTGCGTGCTCTGGGCCTGCTGCCGATCTGGTGTGCGCAGGGAACCTGACCGAGTGCCCACTTCTTGTGTCTTGCACACTCAACGACGGGAAGTAGCGTGGAAGCGGTGTAATCTAACAACGATACAGGGGAAATTACGGAGTTTGATCCTATTGCACCTGGTCCTGCTCCAGAAAGCGCGCACAGCGTGATGGCTGCCCCAGCTTGTTGATACTATGGGCAAGTCGGAACTTAAACAGCCCAAGATCACTTTCTAATCCAGACGGTAGACCAGACAATCCGAAACGGAGGCAGGTGCACAGGGCGGCGCGGACATGGACGGGCAGCCTGGTGCAGGAGATGAAGATGTGAAAGCCCTGTTATTGGAAATGCGCTCTAGCCTAAGAAGCATTGACTCAAAACTGGACACTCTAACCCAGCAGCTGGACACGGTGAAATCTCAGGTGGCGGTACACGAGACAAGATTAGAAGATCTCGAAAACAGACAGGTGGAGTCCCATGACTTCCAAACGGAAACTAAGGAGCAACTGCTCCACATGGACAAGTTACTGGGACTTATACAAGAGAAGAATGATGATTTAGAAGCGCACTCTCGCAGAAGTAACCTGCGTGTGACAGGAATACCGGAAACGACAGCGATGTCCAAAATGGAGACCTATATGTCGGACCTTCTACATGCTCTATTTGATCCGAAATTATCGTCGGTGTTTACTGTAGAGACGGCGCACAGAACACTGGGCCCAATGCCACCGGTGGGAGGTACCCCACGTCCCATTTTTATAACATTGCTGAACTACCAGGACAGGGACACAATACTTCCTTTGGCACGAGAGAAAGGTCAGATCACATACCAGGAGAACGCTATTTCCTTCTATCCAGACTTCACACCAATGGTGCAAGCTGCGAGAAAGGAATTCCTCCCAGCCAAGCGCCTCCTATTGCAAGCGCAAATCCCATACTCGCTTCTGTACCCGGCGAAGCTGAAGGTGTCACATGATGGTCAGGCGCACTTAATTACAGACGCGAAATCTGCGCTGAAGTTTGCCAAGCATGTGGCTGGGAAAAGGGCCAAAAAGAAAGGAGCTGCAACTGGATCTGACACGGGCAGGCTATGTGACAATGACTGACACCCCTGATATGTTGCTGTATTGATTATTGTTATTACATGATTGTTGGGGCTAATGTTAGGAGTCGGGAGTAGCGGGGTTGTGGGTGACCGCCCTATGATGAGTTAGAATTATTATAGAGTATAAGTGTGGGCTGATACGAGGCACCCCCATCTTAAGTACAGCCTTGCTAGTATTTGGCTTGCACAATAGAGTGACACACGGTCAGCAATGGCTATCTAACCCCGGTCACCCCAAGAAAGTGGGGGAGTTAGCTGGTTTAACCTCGCCCCCTTGGGAAGGTTCCCTAAGAAATGTTGTTGTATTAATTTAGTTGCACAAGGGAGGGTTACACTACAACCTAATTGGGGGGTTGGTGTGGGAGTGGGGGAGGGAAAGTGAGTTGTTGTTTATTTTCAGCCACAAAGTCAGAATTGTATATGCAGCAAAGTAGCATTGTTGGTGTGCAATTGTCTACGGAAGGGTCATCACTCTGTGTTTACTGTCATGCAATGACTTCTACTGGTAACACTTTGAATATTGTAACATGGAATGTACGGGGATTGAATGATTGCAGAAAGGCAAGGTTGGTACATGCCTATTTAACAAGACATGCTATTGATATATGCTTCCTGCAAGAAACACATTTAAATGTGACACCGTCACAGAGGCTTAAACATAACAGGTGGGGGAAAGTATATTCTGCTATCTATTCTACTTATGCAAGAGGTGTAGCCATCCTGCTTAAGAGAGGAAGTGATTGGAAAAGCATACATGTGCAGGTGGACCCAGAGGGGCGTTTTGTGCTACTGAACGGAAGGTTGGATGGTGAACTGGTAACGTTAGCTGCAGTGTATGGTCCGAATACAGACTCCCCTGATTTCTTTCGCCAGGTATGGTCCAAGATTAGGGCGATTGGCTGTCAAACAGTGATCTGGGGGGAGATTTCAATGCTATATTGTCTGATGAGGCTGATAGGAGAGGTACAGCTAGAACCCTACACCTACAGGCATGGGAAGCCCTGTATGACATAATGCTAGATGGAGGCCTCTTGGACATTTGGAGGGACAAACACCCTGGCATATGGGAGGGCACGTGTATATCCACCCAAAATCAAGCCTGGTCTAGACTGGATTTCTGGCTTGTGTCGAGGGACGTTGCGACTTGGACGGTGGAGGTAGCCCATATGGCGCGTTCACTGTCGGACCATGCACCCTGCCTCCTCCGATTGACTCCCCGTCACAAGCTTTTACCTGGCGACTGCCTCAAAACGCTTTGTTAGATGAGGCGTTTAAGGAGGAGATTCGGAAGGATATTATGCTATATTTTGAGAAGAATGAGGGGTCAGTTGATACTGAACCTCTTCTTTGGGACGCCTTTAAAGTAGTAATACGTGGGCAATGTATTGCAAGACAGGCAGGGGTACTCAAGGCCATCAGGGGGCATTAGCTAGACTGGAAGGTGAAATACGGGATTTGGAGAGTCAACTGTTCGTGCAATCAGAGGTTCAGATAGCGGGCCTTTTAAAATCTAAACTGTTGGAGTTTGAGGAGGAGGCAAACAGGGAGGTGAAATTCCTTGGCAAATATGCAGAGGCCAGACGTTACGGTGAAGGAGACAGGCCAGGGCGTACATTGGCGAACATGATCAGGCGGATGAGAGGGACCACGTTTATTCACGAGATTCATGACAATAGGGGGGAGACAGTTAGGGGCCAACAGGACATACTGAATGTTTTTCAGGAATTTTATTCTAATTTGTACAAAACAACGGGGATGGCTGATCCAGACAAAATGGGGGAATTTTTAGACTCGATTGACTTGGCATGGTTCAATGATACCCACAGAATGTATATGGACCTACCCATTATGAAAGAGGATGTGCTGCAGGTCATCAAGAGCTTACCCCTGAATAAGGCCCCAGGTCCGGATGGTCTGACGACTGCCTTCTATAAGGCATATGCTGAGGAGTTAGCTCACAAATTACTGGCGGTTTATGAGGAAGCATTAGAGACGGAAATTTTGCCTCCATCGATGAGGGAGTCTATGATAATAACTTTATTGAAACCTGACAAGGCTGAAATTGAACTGGATTCCAATAGGCCACTATCTTTGACAAATGTGGATGCAAAGATATATGCTAAGCTGCTGGCGAACCGCCTCCAACCCTTGTTGCCAATGATAGCATTGCCTGACCAGTCAGGTTTCATTCCGGGGAGATCGACGTCGCATAATAATCTGCGGACGCTGTTCTCTGTCATCCATTATTTACACCCCAGTGTCCAGGCTGCGGCAATATTCCTTGATGCCACTAAGGCATTTAATTCCTTGGAGTGGTCGAATCTCTTCTTGATCCTCCGGCGTATGGGATTCAGCCCCTTATTTATTAAACGAATGAAACTACTATATGAGGCACCCAGAGCTCGGGTCCAGGTGAATGGTATGGTGTCGGACCCTTTTCAGATATCGAGGGGCACGAGACAGGGGTGCCCGTTGTCACCGTTTTTATTTGCAATTGCAATGGAACCTTTGGCTGCAAGGATAAGGCAACACCATACTGCCAGAGGAATATGTTTTAGCACTCGCAGCCTTTTGATTTCTCTCTACGCTGACGACGTAACCCTATACATTCTTGACCCGGCAGTGGACTTAGATCCAGTGCTGCGGGAATTTATAAGATTTGGGGGACTTTTGGGTATTACTATAAACTGGTCTAAGTCCGTGATATTCCCCTTACGGATGGCACGAGAGAGGTCAGGTCTGAGTTCCCACTTCGCTGGGAGGCTGCGGAAGTTAAATATTTAGGGGTATGACTCAGCCGCAATTTACAAGACGTCTGGACGTTAAACTTCAGGAGGGCTTATGCATGGTTGGAAGGAAAGGTGGCTCTTTGGTCTACGTTGCCTCTTTCGGTGGCGGGTAAGGTGGCACTGGCAAAGATGGTTATATTGCCTAAGTTTCTTTATTTACTCGTAAATGTGCCTGTGCCACTTACTAAACACTTCTTTGCATTGCTGCGAACACAGCTGTTATCCTTGGTATGGGCGGGAGGACAGACCAGGGTGTCCTGGGATCTCTTGACTCTTCCCCTGAGACAGGGCGGACTGGGGCGCCTGATATGCACTTGTATGCGCCATGCGCACAGGCACAGTTCCTTCATTTCTGGGTCCACGAGACCCCATTTCAGCCCCATGTTGCAGTCGAGAGGGACTCGGTGGCGCCGACGCCGCTAAATGTGGCATTATATCACAATGTTAGCAGACCTAGGGGAGATGCCGATACTGCAGGGACATTATGCTGGGCGTGGAGGGAACTGCAGAAGCGTGCAGGTGTGAGGCTGCTATACGCGCCATCAATGGTACTTGAAAATAATCCTATACTGCCATGCATGGTGGGTGGGGTCGGTAGGACCCTAGCGTCTGCACTGAAACTCAATACCTTTGTTGACCTCTATCTAGAGGGAATTTTTCGATCCCCCCCGCTGGACACTGTAGAGACTACTGTGCCATTTGCTGAAAATGTTTTATACCATCAGCTGCGCACTGCGTGTTGCTCAATGTATCCGGAGTTCCCTGACGCACCTCCAACCATGATACCATTGGAAAATGTACGTAAGTCGCAGTCGGCTAAAAAACTGATCACGAGGCTTTACGGTCTCATGCAATCCTCCTATCCAGTTGTAACACCGAAGTCAATGGAGCTCTGGAATGGAGAATTGCACCCGCAGATAATGGATGAACAATGGGAGTATTGTTGTGGTCAGCTAATCCCCCTCGGCTTAGGACTAAGCCCGAGGTACCGACGGACAGGGCGGGGCCTCATTACCTGAGCGAGCGCCAGGAGAGGTGAGGTCTGATCCCAAGATTTTTCTGGGAAACAAATTATCCCTCAGAGACACCATTTCCAGAATCTGGAACTCCGTAAAATGGTAGGGTTTCTCTGACTATTTACTTTCTTCGCACAATTGCAGTAGTGTTCCACTTTTGGTCCTGAAGAAAGCCACTGGGCTACCTATCGTCATTGATTGGCTGAAACATGTCGACCTATTTAAACATCACTGGATAGTTACCATCTATTTATACTATCCCAACACTATCTTTTAATCCTTACATTAAGATGACCCTTTAATAAATTTGTTCTTTTGGCATCATAATAGTCAATTTTAGTTTCACTTTTACTTTTTTCCACCTTCTTTAACACTGCAAATTTTTTTCCAGCACCACCGCATCTCCATCTTTGGTTGTTTTACATCACTGGCGGAGCCTTCCTAGGATGTCTCACGATAACAACTAGTGGGACACCAGGATGAGATACCAGTTTTCTTTTATAAAATCCCAAATGATGATGCTCCACCATTGGGTGGGCTGATGGGTTTCCTGTACAATGTGGTGCCACATACATAAGACACAGCCTATGCCACTTTTTGTTTCTCTCTTAGCCACATATCATTTGACCACTAGTGTCCCATTTTGTTGTTAGCACATTCGTATTGGGGGATAGAACATTAGAGGGTTGGTAATCTTAAATCACCTTAAACCCTCCATTAAAGCTTGTTGTTTATTGCAGCTAATGGAATTGCCTCCTAATTACCGCTTGCGGTTAATCCACTTTAAATTCCTACATAGGTATTTTCGTACCCCGGTGCGATTGTATCGCATGAAATTGAGAGATGATGTTAGATGTTGGAGATGTGGGCTAGATGAGGTGACCTTTCTCCATGTGGCATGGGATTTCCCGAACTTGTACGAGTACCGGTACAAGATCTTTGGTGCAGTTAATCAGATTTTAGGTAGAACTGATCGCCATCCCAACTGTTGGGACTTTTGGGGTATGTGAGAGACACAGTGCCCAAGAGATGCAAATTACATGCCCTATTGCTATTATACGCCCGTAGGCAAGTTGCTCTGCGTTGGGGTAGGAGGCGAGTGCCGCAATTTAAGGCTTGGCAGCTGGATGTGACATATGGGCATACGCAGTTGAAACTCTTTTGGGAGCAGATGCCAGCAACGTCCCGCCCCAGGGATATATGGGAACCCTACTTGGAGTGGTCACGGACGGTTGAGGAACAGGAGTTACAAGGGGTGGACCGTACTGACGGGCTAACAGCTGGAATAACGGATATCGCCTGTTGATAGGGGAGGCAGCTCCGTTCTTCTTCATGGGCAGTAGAGAAGATGCAAAATTATTGTTCTACATATGATGTGGGTATGGTCTGTACAGCCTTGTGATGGAACGGATATGCTAACTATATTTACTGTATGTTTTGATAATGCTTGTTATCGTTATCCTTGGGATGTTCCCTGACATCTACTCCGTTAGGATTCTTACTGTATAAAATTACAACTGACACCGAGACATGAAATGCTATGTCAATGTTCTATAATATGTAATGTGGATATCTTCTGACTGGCTTTGAGTTGGCACTATGTGCCTTTGTTGTACTTTTTTAAGCTTTAAAAAAACAATAAAAACAAATAAAAAAAAAAACATCTGACCCCAGGGAGCAAGGGGATTCAGCCGCTGCACTTTCATGGGACTATTCCTCCTCTTCCAATCTGGGAACAGACCCAGGGAACACAACGAGTCAAGCTGTGCGTAAACCATCAGTGCACCCTGACAATATTTCCCTCTCTGTTATATAAGAGACCATAATGACACACATGGACGAAACTCATGTGGAAAGTCAAAAAACATAAGGTGCCTGCCGCAAGCTTCAAAACTCATTACGCTGAGTGGCTAAATCTTGCTCGGAATGTTCTGAAAGGATAACCGAAGCAGAGAACAAAATTTCCAAACTAGAGGATGAGATGATTGCTCCGAAAGCCACCATTGATACTCTGGCCCTCCAGAAGAACGATATCGCATGGAAGCTTGAGGACATGGAAAATCGCCTCCTCCGCAACAATTTAAAAGCCCTTGGTCTACCGGAGGTTGCCGAAGGCTCGGACCCCGGAAATTCACTGTGGAACGCTTTGCAGAAGCCTTTGCTGAACTTACGCAATGGACCTGGGACACAGAAGTGCAACAGGCTCATCGGTTTCCTTTCAGGCTGAACACTAGCTCAGGATCTAGCCACTCCACCCCAAGAACTAGAGCGGTCCTGATCTGTTTATCCAATTTTCTGTCTAGACTGTCCCTGTATGATCTGGCGCTGCCAGATAGGAAGAGAAGGGGAAAGGGTTTGAGTTTTTTGTTCTGCCACATTATTGCCACATAACTGTCGAAAAAGGTGGCAGCTTTGACAGTTGATTATTCTATTCCACACCAAGAGAGCTCAAGCTTTTCTCCTCAACCCTGCCAAACTTAAGATCATATACAAAGATAAACCCAATTCTTCACCTCTGAGGCCAAGGCCAAAGAATTTCTACAGGGTATTAAGTTTTAGGAAACTAATTAGAATTAAATAAAATTGGGGGAACAGGCAGTACAAGATGAGGCTGGGTGTGGTATTGCTGTTTGGGGCCTGTATTCTCTTTTTGTCCTTGGGGGTGCTTTCCTTTTTCCTCTCGTTTTCTATTCGTATTGTGCTGTGCTCTATTCCTTGCGCTATTACACATATTAGGTTGGGTGAATTTGGGAGTAAGGGGGAGGGGAATTGGCTAGTATCGCAAAGTTCTCCATCACTCAAGGCCTTTGGGTCTATTTGTCACCCTTATGGAGGTGGGAGGGGCAGCTCCTGTTGGCAGAGGAAGCTCTGGGGTGGGTTTGGATGGGATTTCTAGGAGGGGTGGGGCTGCTGTGAGGTTTTGTGGGGGGAAATCAAAAATAAGCCAATAAATTAAGTAGATCAAACAGAAGCTAAGGATTGTGTCTACATATACGCGGTGTTCAACTGGATGGGGATAGTCTACCGCCAGAGCAATTTAAGCTGGGCTGATGGTGGATAGACTGTCTATCTCTTTGTTTAATATATGTGGTCTCAAGAACAGGGCTAAATGGCAAAGAGTGGTGCAGGAAATAAGAAGGATGTGTCTGGATGTTGTGTACCTCCAAGAGTTAAAATACCTTGGGGGAAACACAAGGTGATATCTGCGTTTGGGTATACGATTCTAGCTTGTACAATGTGAGGCTCTACTACAAGAGGTGTGGCCATCCTCACTAAATCTAGCTGTCAATCCAGGTGTAGAGTTCTTGCTGACAAATACGGCCGGTGGGCAATAGTTGAATGCTTAGCTGGCAATAGGAAATTCGTAAATTGTTCTGTGTATGGTTCTAATCTCGACAAAGCACAGATATTAGACTATCTTAATTTAGAGCTGGCTTCCTGGCCCTCCCCATTGATACTGTGTGGGGATTTCAAAATCCAGCTAGAAGATGTTACTCGATGTGCCAGCAGAGATATATATACTGATCGAAAACCCAAGGTTTTCAAGGCCCTGCAGCAACTTCTATATGATCATTGCTTAGTTGATGTCTGGGCCAAATTAAAACATCCAGATCCTGGGTTCACACACTAGTCATGTCCACATCAAAAGCTTGCTAGATTAGATAATTTATTTGAAACCAAAACACACAGGTTTTCCCCAGAGTCACATCAGATCATAATCCATTGCAATTTGCAATGCTCAGACTGGTGCGACCCTGTGGGTCCTTTTCATTTGACAGGAAATTACTGCTCAGTGCACAGTTTATATGTCACATCCGGCAGTGGCTGAACCAATTTCTCACTGTTAATCGGAATTCTGCCACCCACATTATAGTCTGGGATGCGTTAAAAGCTGGGCTTCGGAGGAAATTCTCAGTTTTGGCCTATATGTTCAAACGCAGCTGGGGCAATTAATACAGGGTTTATAGGAGGACCTTCAGAAGGTAGAGTATAGTCTTATGCAAGCTCTGCAGGGAAATCTGAATACAACTCAGGTGCAAACTGAGGTGGCCCGCTGTAAGGCCAGGATAACTACGCAATGGACTAAGGAAAATGCTAACAAATATCTTCTTTTTAGAAGGAAATGCTATGAATATGAGGAGGCAGTAGGCAGATGCCTGGCAAAAAGATTAGATGTAAAGAGGCCAAATGTACAATTATTGAGGTCGAAGATCCAGCTGGGAGATTAGTTGAAACACCAGTGGAGATCCTAGACATTTTTAGGGCTTTCTATGAAGACTTATATACTGAGGACCAAAGCGGCTATAAGAGTTGTGAGTCCTTCTTTGAGGATCCATATAGAAGGATTCTGAGTCTGGAAGATTGGAGGTATTTGGAGGAGCCTATAACGCTAGTGGAGCTTGTGGAGGCTGTCAACTCTTTAGCAGTAGTCAGGGCTGCCGACCCAGATCAACTCCCGCTACAATTCTACAAAAACTTCTTGCCGGAGTTCAAATTAGATATGCTTACTACATTTCAGGAGGCACAAAAAGGAGCTGCCCCTGCATCCTGTGATGTAGCTAATATCATCATTTAAAAAACAAAAAAGATAAGCCTCTCACACTACCTGGGTCGTATAGACCGATCTTGCTTTTAAATTGTGATGGAAAAATATGTGCAAAAATTCAAGATACGCAACTCTCAAGAGTGATTACCTCCTTAGTTTCTGCCCATCAACATGGTTTTATTCCAGGAAGAGGCACGGTCAACCACATCAGCAGGGTAGGTACCCTGCTAGACTCGGCCAATGTTCAGCAAGCTCCATTTGGATTAGTGTTACTCGATGCTGAAAAGGCGTTTTACTGTGTATCTTGGAAAGTCTTGTGGGAACTATGCGCTGGCAAGGCTTTTGACCTAGCTTTGTCAGGGCAATTAGAACCATGTATAAATCACCCATGGCTCGAATATCTGTGATTGGGCTTGAATCTGATTTAAGTGTCAATATCCAAAGTGACTAGACAAGGCTGTCCATGCTCCCCTTTATTATTTTCTCTTTATATTAATCCTATTTTTAATTTACTGGAGAACAACTTAAGTATCCAATCGATGCGGTTTGGACAGGAGCAGTTTAAAGTCCTAGCTTATGCTGAAGTCATAGCTGTTATCTCCCCGGAACCAGCCCTAGCACTGTCAGAGATTGAACGGTTAGCAATTTTATTTGGGCAAGGTTCTGGCTATAAATTAAACATAGCTAAAAATCATATTATATGTACAAACCAAGCATCTTTTAGTGATTGTAGGGTTACAGAAGTGGCAACATATCTGGGTGTCTGAATTAGTGCATGTATGGACAGAATGGTACTTGCTAATTGGGATCCCATGCTGTAGAAAATTAAAAGAGAGCTGAATAGAACAGAAGGCTTGCAGTTTTCTAAAGATGAATGTTTTGCCAAAGGTTCTGTATTACTTTAGATCAGTCCTCCTGGAACGTAGTAGGAAGCAACTCCAGAAATTGCAATCTATTTGTAGCAGCGTTATTTTGGCTCAAGTTAAACACCGCCGAGCAATGAAATTTATGAATCTAGTACAATCTCATGGGGGCTGGGCAGTACCTAACTTTATGTTTTACTACTGGGCATGTCTACTCCAGCATATGCAAATTTTATTGGTGGGCGATGGAGAAACCGAGGTAGCTGAGACTCCGCATATTTTTATGCCCTTGTTGTATTTAATCAGAAGTATGCATTGCTCATGATTTAGAAAAATAATGAATTTTAGGCAAAGATGACTGAACACAATCCCAATGTATTTTCTTTTATATATTAATGAATTGTTCTATTGTCAAACTACTCTATTTTGTATGAGCATGTTATTTATTGCCTTATCAAAAATAAAAAATAATAAAAAAACACTGATGCCTTCTTTAGAGATGGCAGGAAATGGGCTAACACAATAGAACATAAAATGCACACTAAATTACATCCCCATAATTTAAAAGAATGTGTCAAAAATGTTGTAAAGCTGCTAAAAAACCCCGATGTAATTTTCCTAATAAAAATTATAAATCCATCTAATGTGCAACATGATTGTGTTAATACCGTTTGAGGAAAATAGTAAATCAATCAATCAAGTGAATTGTAAAGCACGATTAGTCACCCGTATGGGTCTTGAGGCGCTAGGAGGGGGAATGCTGTCTGATGATGGCACTGTGGTTCAGTCGAAGAGCAAGGTCTTGAGGTCCTTCTTGAATTGGGCCAGTGACTGTGATTGCCTGAGGGAGAGGTAGGGTGTTCCAGGTCTTTGCTGCGATGTAGCAGAAGGATCTTTCCCCCGCAGTGGTCCTGCGGATATGTGGGGCAGCGGCCAGTTAGGTGGAGCAGGGGTCTATGGTGGGTGTGTGGAATTTTGGGCGGGGGTTGAAGTATGCAGGTCCTGCATTGTGTAGGGCTTTGTAGGCATGTGTGAGGAGCTTGAAGATGATTCATTTGTTGACTGGGAGTCAGTGGAGGTCCCTCAGGTGGCTGGTAATGTTGCTGTGGCAGAGGATATTGAGGATGAGTCTGACTGAGGCATTTTGAATGTGCTGCAGTTTCTTGAGGCGTTTTTGGGTGATGCTGGCATAGAAGGCATTGCAGTAGTCGAGTCTTCTGCTGATGAGTGTGTGGGTGACTATCTTTCTGGAATCAGGAAGGATCCAATTGAAGATCTTTCACTCAGGCGTAGCGTGTAGAATCAGGATGATAAGGCAGCATTGGTCTGGCGGTTCCAGTTGAGCAAAGAGTCCAAGATGATGCAAGATGATGCAAAATATTCATGTCTGCTCTGTGGGTGTGGGGGGGTGAAATCTGCATGCACCAGGAGTCGTCCCAGGCGAGGGAGTGGAGCTCAGGATAAGAACTTTAGTCTTCTCTGAGTTTAGCTTGAGGCAGCTGTCCTTCATCCAGGTGGGAACAGCCTTCCTCCCATCATGGAAATTGTTCTTGGCAACTATGGGTACATTATTGAGGGAGAGGATCAGCTGGATGTCATCGGCATAGGAGACAATGTTGAGTCTGTAGTTCCTGATGATGGCTGCAAGTACATTAGTACAATTACCAGGAACGGTGTCAATGGCTATCTTATATGGATTTTAGCACCACAATTTATATATAAAAAAAAAACCATTTGAAAGCAGGAAGGATATTTATTCAAGCCATTTATTTAAGTGTGTAACAGGTATGAATTAACTCATCTAGGGCTTTATTACAAATGCTCCTGAATCAGGCCATTATTTACTGCTACAGATAGATAAAACTACTCTTGTGATATGTGAAACATAATTCCAATTACAAGTTATAACCCTAAACATGGAGCATAACATGCAGATTTTGGTGCTTACCAGACACAAATCCACGTCACAGAATTGCTAAGACTTTTCTTTCTCCATTACAAATCAGCAGGTTTAACCTGCTGATATATACATGGGAAAAATTGTGGGTTGGTTTTTTCTGACGAACTCCCAATTGCATCATGTGTTGTGGCATATGTTACTGAACATACAATTACTAAACTCAGGGGGTAAAGTCTGCTCTGCTTGCACAGTTAGCGGAATTCTGGTAGTGCTCCACAGTGGATTTTCTAAATTCTACCTTTCGGGTGAGAAGCTCAGTTTTTATTTCCATGTGCATGCTCTTGATTTGTTTCAGCACTTGCTTGTCTGCGCAGCAATGTACTGAGGGGACTAGCGAATGAATGGGAGACTACGCATCAGCTCGCACAGCTTCTGGCTGCGATGGTGCCAATGTACTACCGCTTTAGATTGCGTATGCATCCTTTAAGTAGCTTTTGTGCTCAAGAACCAGCTAAATCTATAAAAACAGGTTTTCAAGTGGATTTTCTTCTCCAACAGACCATTTGATTTGTTTTGCTGTGCACAAAGCCGTTTTTTTAAACTTATTTTTTTAGAATCAATCGGTTTTTATTGAGCAGCATATTATCCCATAACACAGCTTGGCTGCCTACATCCATCGGCCGGCAGAGCACAGCCCAGCAATATTTGAACACCCCTGGGGGCGACCCGGCGAGGACATACGAAAAGCCAAGAGGAACAGCCAGGATTATCAATGTCACTGCAATTTATAGAAAAAGACCAAACAGTGAAACAAAAACATAAACCCTCCCAGCCCCCTTCCCTACCCCACCACCGCCCCCACCCTCCTCCCGCCTCCCTCCTCCGCATCAGCCCTACAAACGCCTCCGTGCACGCAAAATCCTTCCCTACGGCCAGCACACACCAGACCACACCATCCTAGTTGACTGTACCCTGTGGGACCAGTGGAGTAAGTTGTAAGACTTGCAAGTACTTGGGGAATGTGATCTCGCGCAAATCGCGAGATAGAAGGTGTAGAAATGGTTCCCACAGCTCCGCATATCTCTCACCCTTGCCATCCACACAGAACAATAGTCTCTCCATGGCCAATAAGTGCCATAGCCTTCGAATCCAATCCCTCGGGTCAGGGGAAGCAGGGGATCGCCATTGCGTAAGTATAACCAGGCGCGCTGCGAGCAAAGCTAATGCTATCTGCCGACCCCGCATGGAACGCAAGGGAAACGCTTTGGAGTGTGGTAGCCCTAGCAACACGTATTCCGGGGATGTGAAAGGCCTCGTCTACATCGTCCAGGACTTCCTTCCAATACCGCTCTAGTTTCGGGCAGTGCCAGAGCAGATGCGTCAAAGTGCCCGGTGCACCACAGCCCCACCAGCAAAGACCTGAGCACTTAGGATCCCATGCGTGAATCCTCGCCGGGATATGGTACCAGTAGGACACTATTTTGTAGGCCGACTCAGCACCTGCAACATTGGCCGCAGTGTGTTGTGCACGATAAAACACCTTTTCCCACTCTTTACTAGACAGCGGGCAGCCCAACTCCGTCTCCCACCTAACCTACGCTTTCGTACGTGGCGCCTTAGGCCGCATGACAATCAGCGCGTACAGCTCAGATGTAAGTTTGCGATCATCTCTCTTACATATTACCCAACGTTCCAAAGCTGTCATGAGGCGGGACATATCGGCCACGTTGGAAGGTTGTGTAACCCACTGTGCTACCTGCGAGTAGGGGAAGGCGTCAGATTCTGGGAGGGCAAAGTGGTCCCAGCACAATGAAGAGAGTGAGACAGACCATCTAGGTCAAAGAGATGGCCCACCCTCTTGCAGCCCCGCTCCCTCCAGCACTGGAATACTGGCGACGCGCAGCCCAGGGGGAAATCCGGGTTATCTACAATGGGCGTCATGGGCGACGGAAAGTTGGTCCAGCCCTTTCGTCGTGCCAGTTGGTCCCAAGCTTTCATCTTCAGAGACGTTACCGGCGACGAGTACAAGCCCCATGCTCTATGTTTACGCGGTAGCCACAGTTCCCGCCAAATATTGCAGCCCGCCACTGCCTGGTCCATGAATAGCCAGTGTTTGCTGGAGAGCGGTCTATTCCATTCAAGAATAAAGTGCAGGCATGTCGCTTGATAGTATGCAACAATGGAGGGGAAGCCCAAGCCGCCCCCGGCCCGCGGGATCGTAATCCACGAGGATGCAAGTCGCGGACGCTTGTGGTTCCATAGAAACGTAGTAAGCAGCCTCTGTAGTTTCTTCAGAGTACCCGGTGGAGGACTTAAGGGCAACATTTGAAAGAGGTAAAGAATGCGCGGAAGGAACGTCATTTTCACCGCTGCCAGGTGACCAAACCAGGCGAGTTGCAACCGGTACCAGTCCGACAGCGACTTGGTTGTTTGCTCAACCAGGATCTTGTAGTTGAGGGAGACAGTCTGCGCTATGGTGGGGGCTAAGCGGATTCCCAAGTATGGGATGTCGGAATGGACCCACTGGAAATCAAAGTCCCTCTGAAGGTCTTGCACGTCCGCAGCTGGCACCGAGATGTTAAGAACCTGGGACTTGATGAAGTTGACCTTAAAGCCAGCAACTGCGCCAAAGTCGCGCAGTTCGTTCGACAGGTGCCGCAAGGAGGTGTGGGGGCAAGTAAGCGAGAGGATCACGTCGTCAGCGTATAGGCTCATCTTATGTTCTTCAGCGCCAAAACGAATCCCGTGGATGGCTGCTTTATCCCGGACACAATGAGTAAAAGGCTCCATATAGAGCGCGAAGAGTAATGGCGACAGGGGGCACCCTTGTCGTGTCCCACGTGTGATGGGGAAGTGGGCAGATTTGCAGCCATTGACCCGCAACGCCGCTCACGGGGAGTCGTAGAGGCAGCGCACCCAGCTTACGAAGGTGTCCCCTAGCCCGAAGGTCTTCAGGACCGCGAACAAGTATGACCAGTCGACGTGGTCGAATGCCTTTTCGGCATCTATGGATAAGAACAGGGCCTGCTTACGGGAGCGGTGCACTGAGTCCATGAGGTGTAAGAGTCTCTTCGTGTTTTCTCCCCCCTGTCGCGTGGGAATAAACCCAACCTGGTCGGGCTCAATAATGCCATCCATGAGCGGACTGAGTCGGGCAGCTACAACGCCAGCGAACAGTTTCATATTGATGTTGAGGAGTGAGATGGGCGGATATGAACTACACTCCATGGGGTCCTTACCTGCCTTGGGGATGACCGTGATCACCGCCTCTGACATAGAAGGTGTCACTGCCCCAGTTTCCCGGAAGGAGTTAAAGAGGAGGGTTAGAAAGGGCGCTAACTCTCTGCAGACTTTTTATAAAAGACGGCCGAGAAGTCGTCCCGTCCCGGTGACTTGGCCAACTTCAACCGTGAGAACGCGGAAATTACTTCCTTTATGCGTATTTCCGCATCAAGGGCTGCTGCCGATACCGGGGTGAGGGGCGTGACTCCACATACCGCCAGATAAGCCTTCACTCGGTCTGGGTTCGACGGTTCCTGGGTATACAGCGTGTGATAGAACCGCTGTAAGGCGCGATACGGTTGTCCGCTGTCTGCTCCACTGCGTTCATATCGCGGATGGCCTGAACAGCAGCCCGCTGCGTGCGAGCCCGCAAGCAGTGTGCCAGCATTCTACCTCCCTTGTCTCCACTGAGATAGAACTTGTGGCATAAGCGCAAGAGGGCGTATTTCGCGCGGTCGAGATCTAGGTGTTTAAGCATGCGCCTCTTCATTTCCAATTCCCTCCAGACACGTGGGGCCCCCGTCCGTTTATGGATCACCTCCAGCCCCCCCACTTCCCTCTCCAGTTCTTCGCGCTTCTCCCTACGTAGTTTAGCCAGTGACACTGAAACTGCTATAAAGTCCCCCCTCACCACTAGTTTAAGCGCTTCCCACACCGAACTCAGCAGCATATCATCTTTGTCGTTGTCCGCAAAGTACTGAGTAATCGTGTCCCGCATGCAGTCAACTACCGAATCTGAATTAAGAAGGGAATCCCGCAGGTGCCACCCCACCGACGGTTGCTTTTGCTCGTTACCGGCAACCCGCACGGAAATAAGGGCATGGTCGGACCAGGAGGGTGGGGCGAACTCCGCAGAAGAGAGAAGGGGCATGAGTGAGGTGGTGGCCAGAAAATGGTCTAAGCACGCGTAGGTTTTGTGAGCCGCGGAATAATAGGTGTATTCGCGTTCTAGGGGATGGTGAGTGTGCCATACATCGTGGAGCCCCCTTCTTGTAATCACAGCTACCCTCCCTGGGAGAAGGCCAAAGTCTGATGCGAACGCGCCTCTGACCTATCCAGCTTCGAGTCCATGACCACATTCAAATCTCCCCCACCAACACACAGGAATCCGGGGAAGCTAAGGCCTCCGCAAGCGCCGATGTCAGGAAGTGTTCCTGATGGACATTTGGAGCATATGTAGAACCCACTGTAAGGCGAGTAGCCCCCCATTGAATCCTGACCGCTAAGAAGCGCCCTTTAATGTCAACTACGTGAGATAGTATCTTACAGTGAGCCTTGGCACTGAGTAGTATAGCTACTCCCTGCTTTTTCGAAGCGCAAGAGGACCACATCTGTGTTGGAAAGCGCCTATCCCTCATCCTCTTAGTATCCTTGGAGAGGAGGTGTGTTTCTTGCAACAAACATACATCACCCTCTGCACCCTCCAACAGAGAAAAAATGGCGGCATGCTTAACCTGGCTGTTGAGGCCCCGCACATTCAGGCAAACAATCTTCAAATCTTTCCCCATCGTCTTGTCACTGGACTAAAAGCCTTAAACGTGCCTTGTGAAGCCCCACCCACCTGGGCCTGCTCTGAACTTACCCCTTATGGCAAACCCGCCACTCGCCACACAGAGTCGTTGAGCCCCCCATCCTTGGGGCCCATCACTTTCAGAGGCCAACTCCTCAGCGGCGCAGGACAAGCACTATACAAACAACTGGAGGGTCCCCTCCTTGCGCTATTCACTGGCGGAAGCACAACCAACAACATACTGACAGCACTTAGAGACTGATGCAGAGCCCCCCCACCCCCTTGACCCTCCCCGTCCTCTCCACCCCCCTCTCCCACAAAAAAAGAACCCCTGCCAAACACAAACCCCAACAACGTGACCGCACCCCCAATCGAAACAAACAGAAAGGGGGAACAATAGTCCGTCAGACAGGTCCAAAGAGCAGGGGGATATGGCCTGAACCCCACCTTTACCCAAGTCCTGATGCAGAACATCCCCCATGGTGAGGACGATGGAACATTACCCATCTGCATCCCGCAGACAGTCTCCTCCAGCACCAGCTATCGGCCTGAAGAGGTCAAGCAAAAGACCTAGTGTTCATGGGCCCTCTGGTGCCTCCGTCACCTTCGCCACAGAAGCCACTGCCGCTCCTCTCTCTCAGGCTAATTGACAGATCAGGCTTAGTAGTTTTCGCCGGCTTGCCCACCATGTGCCACTCGGAGGAGTGGCGCCGTTGTCGGATAGGGGAAGTTGCGGTGCTAGGTGGGGTGGCAGGCTGATCCAGCCCCAAGATTTCCCGAGCCACCTCCAGCGACTGAACCTGGATCAGTTTGCCGTTCCATTTAAAAATAAGCCTGAACGGATTCCCCCATGAATAGGGAACCCCCTGCTCCCTCAGAGAGTTAGTGACAGGTCGGAAGTCCCTCTGCTTGGCCAGCGTAGAGGCTGCCAGATCTTGGTACAACACAGGTCGATGATCTCGGAATTCGAGGGGGGTGTGCTCACGTGCTTTCCTTAAAATATTTTCTTTGAGCTGAAAATCGTGGACGCACACCAAAATATCCGGGGGAGGGGCTTTGGGTCCCCGTGGTAGACTGACCCTATGTACTCTGTCCAATTGGAACTCCTGCAGATCTTCTTCGTTCAAGACATGCCGGAAGAGAGCCTTGACGTATTCCCGCAGGTCCGCTCCCTCACCCTTCCACGGGACCGCTCGTATCCTGATATTGTTGCGGCGAGATCTGTTCTCTAAGTCCTCTGTGTGCGCTTGCAAATCCATGTTTTGCTCAGTGAGGCGTAGAACATCTTGTTGGAGCCGATGCACATCCTCAGCAGTCCCTAAGTCATGCTCCTCCAGTGTCACCACCCTCTCCCTTACTGCATCCACATCACGTCGCACCTCTTTCAAGTCCGATGCAAGCTGGGAACGCAGTTCCTGGATGTCCTCTTTTATCGTTGCAAACAATTCAATCATGAAGGCTTTAGTGGCAGGGGCCTCGCTGTCGTCGGGCCACTGGGATTTGTCGGCCGTTGGCAAGTTCCGTTGTGGTGAGCCTTTCAGGGCGCTTTCTTTCGGCGGTTTATCCTTTTTCGGCCTGGTCGCCGCCATTTTGCCCCTCACTTGCAGCAACACAGGTGCGGCGTCCACTGCCCAGGTCTCGTTTATCGCACCGCTGCCCCGCCAAGCCCGTCAATCCTCACAAATTGAAAGTCTTAGCGGCTAGCAGGCCACCCATCAGCCGCTGTAGCCCTCCGCCCCCCACACTTGGGTCAGAGGGGCCCCCTTAGTAGGCCCAATGGTGGAAGCGGTGAAGACAGGTAGGAGGAAGGTGATCGCCGATAGTTGGGCCCCCAATGTCACCAGTACTTGCCAATGGCCTCCGCACCCACTGCGTCGACAGGCCGCGCCCGCACTGCCCCGGGTCCAGCCACCGCTGGGCTCTAAGCGTCTTCCGGCCCCGTCTTCTTCGGGGCACCGGCGGCTATGTCGCCACCAACAGCACTCTCTTGGTGCAAAACGTTGCGTATCGGGGTGGGCGCCGAGCCTCAGCACCACCCCGGGCATCTCCCGGTCTCGCCGGTGCTAGACCCCACTCGGTTTCTGCACTTGGGCACTAAGGGCCCGGGCTCTCTGTCTTACCCCGGGGGGGGGTGTTAATCTCCAGCGCGGTTCCGCCGCCGGCCGCCGTGTTGTCCGCTGCGTACGGGCCGATGTGCCGGGCCTTCCTTGGTTCCTCTCCCACTCCTCGCCCGCTAAGGGCCTAGCGGGCCCAGGGCAGCGCGACCGGAGGCCGCCGACCGTCGCCGAGCCCTCGAGGTGTTTTCCTTCCCCCTAGGGCTGTGCAGCCAGATGAGTGCTGCGGGTCTTCTCAGGGCACCACCCGTCCTTGCCCGCAGCTGCATTCCACTCACGTTCACCCGTCTGTCTGGGCCACGCTGGCTCCGGCTCTCACCGCCGTTGTCTCTCTATGCTCCCCGCCAGAAGCGTGGTGGGCTCCGGCTGCTGGGAACGCGACTCCCAGGTCTCGTAGGCCGCGCCTCGGGCCGTCTCCAATGCTGCACCGCCCCGTGCAATCACACCGCTTGGACTCTCGGGGCAGCCTCAGGGCACCAGACACCACCTTTGGGCCACGAAAGGGCTCTCCGCAGGGCTATATACAACGCTATTTCAGATGCGGCGCCGGAGGGACTAAACAACACGTCCTACTCCGCCGCCATCTTGGCCACGCCCTCTTAAACTTATTTTTTTATAACACGACAGAAGTGCCTCAGAGACTCCAACTTCTTGTTTCTGTCTAGTGAGCTCCTCCAAGTGCTTTGTCCATTTCCTGGTCATTTTTCATTTGGATTTGAAGCTGGAAGGATCACTTTCTTTGTCTGCTGCATATATACCATTGGTTTTAAAGACTTTCTATTTTAGATTTCACAAGTAGGCTCAAAAAACACTTGTATATGGGTGATGTTTGTTGATAGAGGGCATGCACCAATATTTATTTGTACTTTTATTCAAATGTTCAAATTTATTGTCATGGGTGGCCTGCAGTTTCAGTAGGGACCTTGTTACATGTTTGCATTCAATTTACCTTCTTTTGTAAAGGAACAATGTTTCACAGTTCAGCACATTTTCTCCACATTTGTAAAATGAGCAATATTTGTTTATTTTACTACGTAGCCCTGTCTGTCACTCTGTCAAGGAGCCATTCAGTCAGTAGGTCCAGACCAGTACATGTCATGGGCTCATTAAACAACTGTTTCTGTGGTATATGCTGTTTAAAACATCATTTAAAGCTGGGGTGGCATTGGATTAAATTAAAAATGTGTTTTTTTTATTTCACATTTTGTTGTGTACAAAAAGTTTATATGTGGGGTAATACTTGATGCCTTGAAAAGATTTATGTGTTGTACACTTTTTATAGCTCAGTAAATTTTTGTTTTTGGCATTGCTGAATTAATGGTAGTGTTTTCTTCAGTGTTACCATGCCCCCATTGTCTGGCCAGTGAGTGTGTTTGCCATAGGCCACAATTTGTCTTTGTTCCTCATGCCATGTGGCCAGAAGCCATTTAGTGGAGTCTGTCTCCAAAGGCCTGAATGTGTTCTCTTTGTTCCCTGTGCCTCTTTACTCGCTGTTGTTTTTTGGCCACATGGTTGGCAGCCAATTTGTTCATCCAGCCAGTGTGCTTTTGCCATAGGCTTGTATGTGTTATATGCTCCCCGTGCCTCCTTGCTCGCTGTTGTTTAGTGACCATGGGTGCACTGTCTGGCAGTCATTTTGTGCATCCAGCCTGTGTGCCTTTGCCATGGCTTGTATGTGTTATTTGTTCCCCAAGCCTCCTTGCTCGCTGTTGTTGTTTGATGTTGTGGCACTGGCTGGCAGCCATGTTGTGCCTCCAACCAGTATGTTTTTGCCATAGACCCACCTGTGGTCTTTGTTTCCCAGGCCTCCTTGCTTGCTCCTGTGGCTCGCAGCCATTTTGTGCATCCACCAGTGTGCCTTTCCCATAGGCTTGCATGTGTTCTTTGTTCCCTGTTTAAAAAGTGCCTCTTTTGCATGGTTAGCCCCACAATTTTTGCCTGGTTTCGATGTCATAGTCATAGTCATAATTTCTTGTATAGCGCACATTTCACAATAGTCTCAAGGCGCTTAGCAACAAACGACAACCAAGTGTAAAAGGGGCAAAGAAGAGGAGATTAATTGGGGAAGAGCCAGGTTTTTAAGCCCTTATGAAAAGCCTGATAATTAGAGAGAGACAGCAGGTATGTAGGTAGTTTGTTCCATAGCTGAGGGGCTAAGTAAGAAAAGGCTCTACAACCCATTCTAGATGTTCTAGCCCTAGGCTGTACCAGAAGGGCTTTAGTACTAGACCTTAAGGCTTTAGAGTGTTTGTACCTGACCACTTTCTCAACAAGATAAGAAGGTCCAGTCCCATGTAGAAGTTTATGTGTGAGGCTAAGGATCTTAAACTGGCTTCTTTGTCGCACTGGGAGCGAGTGCAATTGTCTAAGACAGGGCAAGGAGGGGGATCTAGGGGGCAAATCTAGCACCAAACGTGCAGCAGCGTTTTGAAGGGTGTGTAGCTTAGTTAACAAGCCCTCATTGATAGAGTTATACATTGTGTTGCCATAATCCGGGTGGCTAACAACCAGTCCTTGGACAAAAGGTTTTCTGGATTCCATGGGTAGCCATCTGAAAATCTTCCTCAATTTTCGTAATATACGATAACAGATGCCAGATACTTGGTTAACCTGAGCCTTCATGGATGGGGTACATTCGAGCATTATTCCCAGGTTACGAACCGCCTCTTTGGGCTCAGGACATGGTCCCAATTCTAAAGGCCACCAGTCATGTGACCACTGTGTCTTTGCCTTTCCAAATAGCATAATTTCAGTTTTACTGAAATTAAGCTGGAGTTTATTTTCATTCATCCATTCACTAATGTGGATCATACATCTCTTAAATCTTGTGCGGGTGTCAAGAACGTCTGGACTACAGGTAATAAGAACCTGCGTGTCGTCCGCGTAGGACACTGTGGTGAAACCGTAAGATTTGATAATTCTGGCCAATGGGGTAAGATAAATGTTGAATAACATGGGGCTCAGTATGGACCCCTGAGGAACCCCAACAGAAAGAGGAGTCCTACTGGATTCCAAAGAGTTAATCCTGATGTAAGTATGCCGGTCGGCAAGGAAACTCTTTAACCAGGCAAGAGCCTTGCCTCTGACACCGATCTCCCACAGCCGTTGATGAAGGATGCTGTGGGAGATGGTGGTTTCAAATGTAGTGCATATGGCCCCTGCCAAAAAGGTCCCCTGTGCCAGTGCTTCTTTCCTTAATCAAACCCACAATTGGTACTTCTGCCCACTGTAGGTCCCTTGTAAATGGTACCCTGGGTACCTAGGGCCTGGGAGCGGAAGAGGGTCCCTTGGGACACCCCTCACTGGGACCATGCCGCTGCTCTTGCTGACTGGATGCCCATCTGAGGTAGAAAACGACAAAGTGATATGACACTCTGCCTGGGTGCTATGACAGCATAGGGAAGTTACCCCTCTAACAGGCCTCACAGCCCTAAGGCAGGATGCACTATAGTATAGATGGAGGCATATGTGCATGGGCAGATATGCCCCTACAATATTGTGCATTATTTCCTAATATTATGAGGGCCAGTGAAGCCATAGAGAGAACATGGGCTTGGAACACAACATATTGAGTTCCATATCACCATGATGGCTCCACTGAATATAGGAGGGTTTGTTACCAAACTATTTCTTTCAATAAATCCACACTAATGTCAGTGTGGGATTTATTTTACTATGTATGCAGAGGCCACCTCAGATGTGCCCCCTGAGTCTCTACCAACCCTGGCAGCCAGCCACCACCAGACTTGTTTCTGCACCCCTGGGTAGAGGGTCCCTGCTCTCTGGGACCAGAAACAATGCACTTCCTGGGCAGAGGTGTCATGCTTCCTCCCCCAGGATGGGCCAGTACTCGAAGAGGAAACTTCATAGGCCTGCCATCTTTATAATGGGACCTGCAGCATCTGCTGCTAGCAGCAAATGGCAGCCCCTAGTTTATACCCTCACCCAGCCCACCTTAGCTAACCCCGATGTAGGGGGAGCGAGGGGAAGTACAACTTTCAGTCCCTGCCATCTTGACAATGGTGGGTCCCCTCCAATCAGTGCTAGGTCTTATGCCTCCTTCCACTTGAGGGTGGCGTTATAGAGGGTGTAGTCACCCCAGGTAAGGTGCCCATTGGCTCTACCTGTTACTCCCCTAAAATGCCTCCTGAATTTAGTATTTTGATAAATCCCCAGACCTGGCACTCAGATTCGGAGGACCAGAGAAGAAGATGGAAGATGACCTCTGAAGGACCAGCAACTGATCGCTACAGATAAAATCGGGCACGACCCCCTCCACATATGACCGGTTCAACCACTGGGCCTGCTGATCTTCTAGAAATTCTGCAAGGCCACCACGAAATCCAGAAGACCTTCCAACCTTCGCCAAAGTGCCAAGAAAGTTCCTTTGGACTAGAGGCTCTAGTCCCCCTCGTTTGCTGGTACAAGAACCGCCACAGTGAGGACCAACACTAGTGTCAACGCCATTCACTGTTATAAAAGAACTCAATGACAGCAGTGGTATAGGACCAGCACTTGTGTCGACACAATTCTGCCATGCCAAAAGAAAGCATCCCAGCTGAGTGGCCTCCATGATATCGGGGGAATCCACTCTACCCAACGACCCAAGCTGTTCCCAGCTCTAGGCTTTAGAGCCCGCACCCTTCTGCAAGTGGCCCTCTCGGCCTTCTCCGGCACCTCCTGCACCACCTGCCTGTCCGCAACCTCTCTGTGATGGTCCGACGATGACAGAACTCCTTCGCCCTATCTACAGCAGCCTGATGCCGACGACTACGACAGTAGTGTGTTGGTGGTCTATTGAACACCATCCTGCTTCCTTGCTCCCCACGGAAAGTGAGGGCACATTTAATTGCCCTTATCTACCGCCTCGGTGAAGATACTGAATCCCGCAATCTCTGGGTGCCCCCAGTCCCCCACGACCGACATTGCCCTCAGTGTTGCACTGAGCCACCTGCCTTACTCATTAAGCCAGCATTGTGGAGGGAAAGCCCAGCCCTATTCAGGTCCCTGGTGCAGTCCCTCCCTGCCATCAACATGCAGATCTCCCCATTCACCACCGGGGCAGACCCATCCTGACTTCTGGAGCCAGGCACACCAGCCAGCTCCAGCCAATCACAAGCCAGACAGTCAAATCACATTTACTGCACAGGCAGGCCAACTTCTAGAAGTGGCACTTCCAGACTAGACACATGAACACCGCACACATCATCACGCAGCATTCAATCTCATGAGTTCGCACATACCAAACTCGAGCCTGCACTCCCCACACATCAGGAACTACCATGGACACACATATCCCCATACGTTCCTATGGGAGGGCCGGCCAATCTCACCCACGCACTCAGAGAGCGTACGCACTTTACACTGCGCCACCGTGCTAAAGTGCGCAAAGGCCAGAAATCATTATACTGATGTAACATTAAAAGGCAAAAAGTTCAGGGGTGAACCTGCCAGAAGGGCTAAGTCCAACACAATCAAAATTAGTCCAGATTCTAATTTATAAATGCAAGTTAACCCCTACCGCGCTACCGCGTTTTCCCACTGTGCGCTGAAAAAAATAATGGCTTGTTTATGACAAAGCCAGCTCGTCATCCGCGTAGCGCAGGTAACGCCCATGACGAGCTGGCTTTGTCATCAGCACTGAAGGGGTTAATTACGAGAGGAATAGCACAAGTTTTTAGTTAGAGTATCGTGCGTCACCAAATTGTTTGACCATTGTTCTAGATGAGTTAACAATTGTTAAAATCATGTAAATTTCGCAAGTATAGTGGTGCACTGTATGTTAATGCCTGTTTAATTAATTTTCCAATTACCCCTGACGAAGGCCCATGGAAGCCCGAAATGCATTGGGTTTGCTTTAAACTACTTATGATGAAATTTGCTTCAGTACGTATTCTTGATAGAAGAGGTTCGGATGGCCCATCGGAAATATGAGAAACACAGAAAATTGGCATTTCCTTGCATGCTGTTTTAAAATGGATAAAAAAGGATTAAAAAAGTGAAAAACGGAGCATAAAGGTTCAAAACGGCAGATTAAGAATAACAATAACTGCATATGCAGCAGCTACTGTGCCATGGTTAGGGGCACTATTCAGTGTCCCAGCGTTGTTATTCTTATAATTACGTGCCATTGGGGCTGGGCACGTACCAGTGAGCACGCTTTGTGAAACTCAGAAGGATTAATATGAGTAATTGGACGCAATCAAGGTGTGCAACCCACCCACAAAGAATGTTTATAAATTACTGGCCCCAACGGGTTAGCACCCACACAAAAATGGAATACAAGGGATCAACGTAGAGGAAGCTATGAACCACGTGCAAGGCGGAACATCTGATTTCACACAGCAAGTTTATTTGTATGGAGAGTCAGAAGTAATTTGGAACTGTTTCATTAAACATGGGACTATGCCTTAGACTTTGAATTACACACTGATGCACTGAAATTATGTTAGTGTTAAAAAACGCGCATGATGAGACTTTGATTCTGGTGATGTTTTTCACAATTGCGATGCAACCTGGGAGTGCTAGTGTGAGAAGGAGTTCGGAGTAATTAGAGCACCACAGGTGTTGATTCATGTCGCGCAAGAGGGCGGGTTCTGCTGGGCGGAGGGGTGGAAGTTCGGTTTAAAGATCACGGGTGGTTGAAATGCCGAGGCACACTCTTTTTGACGAAGAGAGACGGAAGGATGTTTGTTAGCAGGTACGTGAGGAGGGTTTGAGACGATGAATATAAAATATGAATGAATGAAAGCAATGAGGTCCATGCGTGTGGTTAATCCCGTTATAACTATGCACATTTAAGGTGTGAAATGCCTTAGCAGGTGGGTGTGTGGTTAACGAAAAAACGATCAGTATTAAATAACGTGAGGTGCACGATTGGTAAGGTAAAGAGGTAGGGCGGGAAGCTTATTTGGGATCACCTAGAAGCACAGTAGGATTCGGGACGAGTGTCTTATAAAGAGCTGTTCACGGTAACAAGCATGCGGGCTTAAGACTTGAAAGGAGGGGAGAGAACAGAGGGCGGGCAGAGCTATGAGTTGAGAGGCGATGTGGTCAACACATATGAAAATCAACAAAAATTAGTCCAGATTCTAATTCATAAATGCAAGTTAATTACGAGAGCAATAGCACAAGTTTTTAGTTAGAGTATTGTGCGTCACCAAATTGCTTGACCATTGTTCTAGATGAGTTAACAATTGTTAAAATCATGTAAATTTCGCGAGTATAGTGGTGCACTGTATGTTAATGCCTGTTTAATAAATTTTCCAGTTACCCCTGACGAAGGGCCCATGGAGGCCCGAAATGCATTGGGTTTGCAATAAACTGCTTATGATGAAATTTGCTTCAGTACGTATTCTTGATAGAAGAGGTTCGGATGGCCCATCGGGAATATGGGAAACACAGGAAATTGGCATTTCCTTGCATGCTGTTTTAAAATGGATAAAAAAGGATTAAAAAAGTGCAAAACGGAGCATAAAGGTTCAAAACGGCAGATTAAGAATAACAATAACTGCATATGCAGCAGCTACTGTGCCATGGTTAGGGTCACTATTCAGTGTCCCAGCGTTGTTACTCATTACTGAGTCATAAATTATTTTCAGACACAAAAGGGCCTCATTTATGAGACCCCTTGTGCCATCAGAACATCACTTCTTATGACGTTCCGTGGCCCAGGAGACTGCTCCATATTTATGAGGCAGCACTAAGCCACTTTCCTTTGGCTTAATGTTGCTTCATAAATATTGTACCCTTTAACGCAGTGTTCTGCATTAAAGGAGTGTGCAATGGGTGCTGCTGGGGCATTCCCAGCAACATCCATGGCATTTTGACGCTGCCCCAGATTTACGGGAAATCGTAAATCTGAGGCAGTGCCAATAACATAAACTTCCGTAAGGGAGGCACAATGAGGATAAATATCATTAATTCTCCCCGTTTTTTCTTTTTCTATGTGTACTGCATTCTACAGTACACATAGAAAAGGAAAAAGCCTCTTGTGATTGTTTTTGTGTAGGAAGGTTTCCCTTCCTGCACAAAAATAATCATCCCCTCAACACAGGTACCCTTGCAACATAGTGCAAAGGTGCCTGTGTTGGGGCACAGCAGCCTATTGTGCGCCGGTGCAGGGGAAAAGGACATGAATTAGCCATATCTCATAGATACAGCACATTCCTGCTGTTTTTTTTTTTTGCTGAAAGGCAGTGCAGCAGGAAGGGCTGCGGTGCTGCCCTATGGCAAAACCTCATAAATGAGTCCTAAAGTATGTACTGCTACTGTGACACCCACAATTTAAGAATGCCCTCTTTTAGCCCTTTTTTAATTTTCTGTTTTGGTGAGAGGGACAGTTGAGGGTGAAGAGGTTGGGAAGGGAGTTGGGAGTGGATGTTTTAGAATTTTTCTTCTTTGGACATTGGTTGTGGATGGATTGTTTTGCTTGGGGAGAGAGGTGGGCCTGTTTTTGTAGAGGATGCTTTCTTTTTTCTTGCCTGTTCACATAAAGGGAAACATATTTTTTATATCAATTAACACACTTTATTAACATTTAAAATGCATAAAAGTACATAGAATCATGCATTTAATTGTTTATACATTAAATCCACATTGAAAATCATACATTCTGTGAATTAATAAAAAGATAAAAACGCTTTGAACATGAAATATAAAACAAGTCTATCCCTGTAGAACGAAAATCAGTTGCTCCTAGAGATGAATATCATATATACCACAATAAATAGTAGAAACATATATATCAAAGTGCTAAATGTGCTTAGCTATTTCCCTCTTTTTGCACCATATGGGGTTGTCTATCCAGACTCAGGAATCTCTAGGTCAAATAGCTGTAGGGTAGACACCCTTATAGTTTTTATGGTTGCTTGTAGAAATTATGCCATCACAAATCACACATATGGTGTTTCCAGTTGTTGGAGAACTACAAGAGCTGAAGTGTGATTGGTCAAACTAAACTTTCACAATAAAGGGACAATATACCTTTTCCTCTCTTTCCCGCAAAAACATAAAAAAACAGGATATGTGAGGTAGTTTGTGTAGATAATACATCACAATAGCAAGCTGGAAGTCGAGCTAAAGAGTGTGTTTTAGCCTGAGAACCCAGCTGCCACACCCTTCGCATGCTTCGCAAGATCTTCCGATGGATCCCGACCGAAACCAGGAAGACGGTCACCCAGGCCCTCGTCACCAGCCAACTGGACTACGGAAACACCCTCTACGCCGGAACCACAGCCAAGCTACAGAAAAGACTCCAACACATCCAGAACGCCTCCGCCCGACTCATACTGGACGTCCCCCGACGCAACCACATCTCCGGCCACCTGAGGGACCTGCACTGGCTCCCCGTCAACAAGAGGATCACGTTCAGACTCCTCACCCACGCACACAAGTCTCTCCACGACCTGGGCCCCAAGTACCTCAACGACCGCCTGACCTTCTACACGCCCGCCCGCCAGCTACCGTCCACCAGCCTCGCCCTCGCCGCCGTACCACGCATCCGAAGAGCCACCGTCGGAGGCAGATCCTTCTCCTACCTGGCGGCCAAGACATGGAACTCCCTCCCCATCCACCTTCGGCTGACCCGGGACCACCTCGCCTTCAGGAGACAACTCAAGACCTGGCTGTTCGAGCAGTAGCGGACCCCCCCCACCCCAAGCGCCTTGAGACCCTTCCGGGTGAGTAGTGCGCTATACAAGTGTTATGATTGATTGATTGATTGATTGAGCATAAGAGGGATGTAATTTAGGCATAATCCAGTCATGGTGGGGGTCCATAAGAAAGAAGAGTTTAGAAGATGTCCCGGGCAAGACAGGCAGTACAGCTTGATATAAAATTATTGTGTGTTTTTCCACATTCCTTTGCAATACTTTTTTATATCAGAAGTTGTTGTTTTGTGTTTCACTTTTGCTTTGCACTGCTACCCTTTTTACACAGCTTGCTTGTTTAATGTATTTTCCAAAGTGTATGCCAGTTAAGAGGGTATGCAGCCATTCCCTATATTGCCTATAGAATCATAAATAAACAATGACTTATTGTTGTCTCATCTGCAGTACAAGTGAGTTACGTACTAAGTAAAGTAGTTGCCTTCACCCCACAGTATTCTTACCTGAATCAATGACGTGATGGCTGGTGGTTGCTCCCTCTGTCAATCTTCCAACACCTTTCCTAAGGTGCCTTCTTTATGGTAGTGGTAGTGCATTAACAGGAAACGCATTACAGGAAGGCTCACTCCGACCTAGTTGATTTCCAACTGCAGGATTAATCAAAAGCATCACAGCAACTAAATGAAAGGAACCCTAGAGTTAGTATGAGGCTATACATATACATTTATATTATAGCTTTACAAACAAAAGACTGAGGAAAGACTACTACTACCACCATGGCACATCAAAGAATACCACATAATATAACACAAACTGCCAATAGTAAATTATTCTGAGCAATGGTGAGCATGGAATTTGAAAGCCAAAATTATGAAGCCCTCAAGTCAGAGAAAATGTACTCTGTAGTTGACAAGGTTAAGCATTTTATTTACACATAACAAAGGCCTAAAAGATGATAATGACATTAAGGAATGACATTCCTATTTAGGCATGGTTGGGTAAATGGGGCTGGTGTGAGCTATTGCTCAGATAATGGTCTTATTTAATCACATCCCCCCTACCAAGTGTATGATGTATGTGGTGTAAATTAAGACGCACCTCCCAAAAAATCCCACAGCCTGGGGGAAGAAGGTAGGGGTTTGAAGAAAGGATGGCAAAGAGGATTTGGGGAAAAGTATGACAAAGACAAGCATAGCAAAAGAATAATATACATCAGAGGGATGAGCAGCACAGAATATGCCTCCTTACAACCCATGCCTTTTCCCCGCAGGCTATTACAACGCGGTTGTTACAACAACAGCGTTGTAACAATGCATACCTTTATCCGGCAAGTTATAACAGCGCCTTGCTCTGGGGGGGGCGCTGGATGTTGGAATAGTATAATTTACTATTCCAACTGCTGTCTGTGTAACAGTAGGAAAGGTGTTGGATTTTAACCCTCTGCAAGTCATTGTTATGACTTGCAGGGTAATGGTATGCATTGTTACAACGCGGTCGTTGTAACAACTGCATTGTAATAGCCTCCGGGGAAAAGGATTGTGGTAAAAAAAAGTTTACCAACAGCACATCATCATCATCAATCTGTTGTACAAAAAAACAAAGGAATGAGTATGACAAGGTACAAAAAATTGCATTGCAAACAGTCCTTCTGCTCAGGGACCCAAGTTATCAGATATCTAAATGCTCTGTCTTCTAGGTTTGAAAAAATCAAATTATGGAGGAGTGAATTGAACCCACCCAGTTCTAAACATGTGATTATTAAAAGAAAAAGGATATTGCTTTGTCAAATTGGGTGGTGCATCTGCATTTTCCTCAGGAATAGCTGTCACTCTTGGGTGCCTGTCTGGACTGGTTCGGTAGGTAAGCAGGTGTATTGAGCTCATATTTCGCCTTTCATTTGTGCAGGAGACAAGAAGGCCTATGGATCGTAAAACAGAAACTGTATTGTAGAGTCAAGGAGAAGGGCAGATGGAAGGTAAGCTTCATGGGGAGTGTACCAAGAAGAATCAAAGGCAGAGAAAAAAAGAACTAGCATACTCAGAGTTTCACTTTTGCCACCAGTGCAGCATACAAATACCCAGCTGCGTTTCCCACATCAATGTACCGCTTCCATTCAAAATAGCTGAGTACTTGGCCTCAGAGTCCTGGTTTCTCTTTGAAGTTGATAAGTTCTTTTGTCTGGCTGTTGATGTGATAGTCCTGCCTGAGTACTTCCATTCTACTCCTGACTCAAAGTAACTCTGACCCAGTCCCAATCTGAGCAGGATAGACATGTAGTACACTTCTGTTGAAGAACAAGCAGAGAAACAGAATTGTATTATTTTATATAGGTTTGGGCTTGTTAACTAAAGTGACTGGTCTGGTCTCTGAAGAAACAGAAAAAGTGGAACCTGCAAGTTAATCTCGCTAAGTGGGAAATAAGCCAATCACCTTCAGGAAAAATGATCACCCATCAAGACCCAAGCATTGCAAATTATCAAAATCAAGTTTACAAATAAGTTGAACACCCTCCCACAATGTTTATCTCCAAAATTACTCATCAATCATCGCTCACAATCACTCAGTAATATATTACTGAATGATGCAATAGTTACCTGCTTCTATCCAAACACGGTGGTAGTTACCCAATTATATCTCTCATCTTTGATGCAAGCAACACATTGGAATTTGGCAGTCTTGTATATAAAATGGTTTTCTGGGGCAGACCTTCTAGGTGACTAAAAAAAGAGAAGGAGTGGACCATGCATGTAAACATTTGCTAAGTAAGTTTGTAGAGGCCAATCACATTCAGGAAAAATAATCTCCCATGAGGAACCAAACATTGCAATTCATCGAAATCAAGTTTACTATTAATTGAAGACCATCCATCACTTTCTGCTACCACATAAATCATCAATAATCATTCACAATCACTCACTCATTATTGCAATAGTTTTAGTCACCTCTTCCAATCCAAGTACGGGTAGGTTAGGTAGTAGGTACACAAATGTATCTTTGACGCAGGCAATACATTGGAAGTTGGTATTGGAACTCTTGTAAATCAATGATCTTCATGGGCAGCCCTTCTGAGTGATGCAAAAAACTAGGCATGCAAGGAGGCAGGCATTGTCTCCGATGTCATGAAGGAATCTTGGAAGCTTTTTCACTACACACTAATCCAACTGCAATTCGTATATAAGTGACTTAAAAATGGTGAGGGAACAGAGATCTGAATCAAACTTAATGTTCCACTAGCTACTTTTTTTTATTTTCGAAGAAAGAATTTCAATGAGAAATAATTAAAAGGTTCTATGGTGACAGTGACATACCCAGTCCAGCCAGTAGAGTTCATCCTCAAACTCAGGTTATTCACCAAGAAGTTGGTCAGCTAGCATACTTGATTTTGACCAATCTTCCTCCTGTGCTGTTTCAGGAATGTTGTAATTGCGTGGTATGAAATATTGGTTAATTTTGTTCACGGTTAATCTCTCCATGTTTTGAGGTGAGAGACTGGTCCTTCTCACTCTAACAACTGGTTCAGTTGCACTTAACACTTGCTCAGCAGACACATTGGCTACAGGACAAGCCAGATATTTTATTGCCAGCCTGCTGAGCTCTGGCCATTGGCGGATCTTCCCATACGAATACATCATAGGGTCTTGATCCAGATAGACCGCTTTTGTATCATCCAGATACTCCTGGAACATCCTCCGAATGGTTATCGGTGATGCCACTTGCTCGACCTCTTTTGACATCACCTCTGCACTGGAATAAGCCCAGGTATGTGATACCAATCTAATTCAGAGGTTGGATCTTATTCTTCAGTTGCTGCTGTTGCCGGTCTTCTGGTTGCTGGTGTTGGCTGCTCTAACATAAGACTGCTCCTTCTGGAATTGAAAGTGGCACCCCAGAACTGAGGAGTAAGACTCTAAGTTCCTTCCGTTATTCTTCTTCTTTTTGTACCGTGGATCAAGCAGTGTAGCACAGATGTACTCTTTGGACGAGAAGATGACATGTATTACAAGCGAAGGCAAAGATTGAGCTCTCAACCAAGGCGTGCACTTCTGTGTTTTCACTCATACATGCAAGTGCGAATCTTTCAGACAACTTCTTTAGCTGGTCCTGTAAGCAAATGTCACAATGGGATAGCTTGGCTCATCGTACCGTCCTCCTTGCTAACTTCCAGTGTGAAAACGTCAAAAGGGAGTAGCATCTGTGACAGGCCTTTGACTAGGAAACATTTGGAAACATCCATGGTCATAGCTTTCTCAATTGCATCCCCTCCTCTTTAAATGACATAGTCATTGATCTGTTTCTACTGCTCAAACAGATATTGCAACATGTAATAGGCGATTTTCAAAATGTTGGCACCTCCCGTTTCAGGGCTTTAACTGGTACTCTATTAATACACTGAATGATCCACAACTGCTTCCGGGCTTTAAATGGGCTGAAATTAGTGCCGATTCTTCTGCTGATGGTCGGAATGTTGCTGACTACGTCTTCTTTTTTCAGAAAGTCTTGCAAAACCAGGTTCATGCAATGCGCCAAACACAGGACCCTGAAATAGTCACCGTCTGCCAAAGCCTTGATTATGTTACTGCCATTGCCCATGGCAACAAATCCAACTCTGAGACCTCTGAGTCACAGCCATTCAGACACCTTGCGTTAATTTTGCCCAAGATATTTACAGCTTTTGTGATTTCTCCATGGCGAAGATGGCTACTATAGCATGCAGCTGAACGCTCCTAAAACCTTTTTCAGGGCCAAGACATGTAGATAGCTTTTGCTTTACCCCTGCAAAAGAGATTCAGTGTGCAGTGATGCACATGTAACCAGAAGCCTGACAACTAGTCCACATGGCGGTCGTCAGGTGGATAGTGTGGACAACACTCTGTTGCAAAGCTTGTCCAACCGAATGCAGCAAATCATGATGCAGTGCTGGAACAGCAACTCTGGCAACTTGGAACTTTCAATTTTGGGCAGATGGCTGCCATAAATTCTAAGAATCCCACTCCTTCCACAAAAGGAAATGGGAGGATGTCCAGCGCTAACACTTTTGTCAACTTCCCATTGCACAAATGTGCCATTCAGTGGTTCGGTGGTAGAGCCCCTCCTGCCTAAACATGCCCATAATATTACCCTGTATTTTCTTCTTTCTGGGGCCACTGATGCAGGTGATGTTTGAGACGTATATGGTGGTAGACTCAGTGTGCATCGTGGTGGGTCAGCCACTGTATGCCTTGGTGACTCCATCGCAATCTGCGTCTTCTTGTGCCATTGTGAAGTCACTGAGGAAGGTGATTCTGCTGGCTCACTTCTGGGACAGGGCTGCTTTGCATGAGGATGTCAGCCTCTTCTTACTCATCGTCACCTTCCACCATGATTGGACTTGTACCTGATGTTCCCAAGCTATCCTCACCTTCACCTTCACCACCATGACCATGTTCAGCAATTTATTTAAGGTGCTCCTCCCACTGGATTGCGTGATGTTTTATCATATGGGTCATTTGGCCTCCTGTACCACAATTTGAACCACAATTTCCTCGACAAACATTGGTGTGACAACTGTAAAAAAAAGTCCCAAACTGGGGAAGAATATTTTTGTCCTGGCCTCTGCCAATGCCTGCAAAAGAACTGGAGGCTGGAGGTGGGTGGTGGTTGTGTCATCAATTGCCTCTCTGCAGTGCATACTTCTACTGAGGTTGGGGTTGGTTCAGGTCTCAGGTGGGGCTGGGCAAATATGGTAGCTGGCAGGGCTACCTGTGCCACCTCCCTAGGAGCAGGTTGAACAGTAATGTCAGTCTCCTCTTTCACCTTCCACAATAACTAGCTCATTGTTGTGATCCTCCTCATCATCCTCACACATAATTCTAAGTCTTTCAGGAACATTTCTTTTCACTTTCCTCTCCTTGCATCTCCCAAACATCTCCCAAACTCTGCTGGAATCCACTCCAAATCCCTATCATCACCATCAAGATGGTGGAGTAGTACCCTCCCTGTTCCTTGCTGGAGATCAGGCAGGCAATGATGCACTCACTACACCCCCGACGCTACACCGGGTGGTTCTTTTTCTCTACATTGCGCTGACATTTTTAACAAAGCTTCTTTTAAAAATTGTAGTATTCCCTTTGTGTCCGACCTCTGATTATTTTATCCTGTGACTTGCACTTTAGACAGACTTTGCTCATTTTGCACTTACTTGGCACCACGCTCCTTGGAAACATTTATTGCCAACTTGCATACCTTATCCCCCACGATCCCCGGCGGCGCTGGGCAGAGCTGGTGAAGCCCCCGGGTCCCGGGCTCGTGACTTTCTGTGGCGGCCATCTTGGGTTGGGCCCCACGCGCTGAGCGCTCTTGTCGCCAGCATAAAAACGGACTACCATGCCTCCGCGCAGCGGACACGGTCGGCGGACGCGCCAGAGCCGCACCGGAGTCCAGCCCGTCTGCGCCCGTCCGCGCACGGACGGGCGCAGGGGCTGGGAACTCTGGCTGTAGTATTATCTACTCTCGGGACGACCTATGCCAATTCAATGGGGAACACAGTCCCTAGATACAACGACACTAGCCATACTAGATGAGCTCTCCACTCGAAACCATCGTATAGGTAAGATGACTCCTCCTCCCCACTTTCTAAAACTGGCTAGCCTAAACACAAGGTCTCTTCAATGTCACAGTCTTGAGGTTTTCACTTTGCTTCAAGATGAAGATATAGATATCCTCACTCTGACCGAGACCTGAATTGAATTGAATTTGAATTTAAAATTATTTATAAAGCGCACGGACACCGGCGGTTTCATGGCGCTATAACTGGCAAATAACATGGTGGAAAGGTGAAGCTAAAAAAAAAAAAAAAAAGAAAAAAACTTCATTTATTTCTGATTGCCGTGAACCACTACACCGCTGACCTGCACGATGGGGAGGCAGGGCGGAAGTGGTGCGGGACCAGGCAGGAAGTGTCGCTCATGGGCTGACCCTCCGCTCAAACGGCACACAGCCGGGGCGGAACGGGGTCAAGAGCGAGAGTGATCAGGTAAGTAATCAGAGGTTTAGTTCAAGTGTAAGCGCGATGCTGGCATTCAGCATTTAGACAATTTTAAAAGATTAATCACACACAGCGCGCGATGCTAGTATTCAACATAGCGCGGTATAAAACAGAGCAGGGTGCGCAGCTCAGCTATCAGTCAGCTGAGTTGTGCAGTATTTAAAAGTATATTCAATAAACGAGCGCGCCAAAGCCAACCCTCCGCTATGGTCTGCCAAAGTTATCTGGATACAAGAGGAAACAGGAAGGAGATATAGAAACCCAGGTTCAGCAACCACTACACCGCTGACCTGCACGATGGGGAGGCAGGGCGGAAGTGGTGCGGGACCAGGCAGGAAGTGTCGCTCATGGGCT
Organism: Lissotriton helveticus; assembly: GCF_964261635.1. Lineage (NCBI taxonomy): Eukaryota > Metazoa > Chordata > Amphibia > Caudata > Salamandridae > Lissotriton > Lissotriton helveticus. The sequence goes on along the minus strand of NC_136061.1, from coordinate 1,447,150,668 downwards.
GACCCTCCGCTCAAACGGCACACAGCCGGGGCGGAACGGGGTCAAGAGCGAGAGTGATCAGGTAAGTAATCAGAGGTTTAGTTCAAGTGTAAGCGCGATGCTTGCATTCAGCATTTAGACAATTTTAAAAGATTAATCACACACAGCGCGCGATGCTAGTATTCAACATAGTGCGGTTTAAAACAGAGCAGGGTGCGCAGCTCAGCTATCAGTCAGCTGAGTTGTGCAGTATTTAAAAGTATATTCAATAAACGAGCGCGCCAAAGCCAACCCTCCGCTATGGTCTGCCAAAGTTATCTGGATACAAGAGGAAACAGGAAGGAGATATAGAAACCCAGGTTCAGCAACCACTACACCGCTGACCTGCACGATGGGGAGGCAGGGCGGAAGTGGTGCGGGACCAGGCAGGAAGTGTCGCTCATGGGCTGACCCTCCGCTCAAACGGCACACAGCCGGGGCGGAACGGGGTCAAGAGCGAGAGTGATCAGGTAAGTAATCAGAGGTTTAGTTCAAGTGTAAGCGCGATGCTGGCATTCAGCATTTAGACAATTTTAAAAGATTAATCACACACAGCGCGCGATGCTAGTATTCAACATAGCGCGGTTTAAAACAGAGCAGGGTGCGCAGCTCAGCTATCAGTCAGCTGAGTTGTGCAGTATTTAAAAGTATATTCAATAAACGAGCGCGCCAAAGCCAACCCTCCGCTATGGTCTGCCTGGCTTGGGGAAAACTCTTTACCTGACATTATAGCGGCTGTACCATCAAGTTATGACATACACTGGCATAATCGTGTTGGGAACACCCGAGGTGGATGAGTGGCAATTCTATTTAAAAAAACCTTAGCTATTACTAAAATCCTGGCAGAAACAGTGGACCTGGCCGACATGATCGCAGTAAAAATCATGTTTGAAAACACATGCTTAATCATAGTCACTGTCTATCGTCCACCTAACTCCACTTCAGCCTTTAATGAGTTATTCATGGCCAGCACCTCCGACATATGCTCACGCTATAAGAACATTGTAGTCACGGGGGATTTTAACTTACACTGGGACAAGGAGAGAAAAGACCAGCAGCCAGCTCTCTGGAGATAACAATGACCTCCCTAGGCTTTAGACAACTGGTAAACTCCCCCACACATACAAAGGGCCATACCCTTGACTTGATCTGGACCTTAGACCCCAAGGTCACTCTTACCAAAGTGCACCCTTGTATATGGTCTGACCACCACCTTATCTACTGCGAGGTCCCCATTAATGGCAAACCTCCACAACCATCATCAAACATTATAAAAACCCGTCAGTGGAAAAAGGTAGATTCACAAACACTGACTATGTCACTCAGTAAACGTATCCATCCTCAGGCCCTAGACACGGACATAGACCAGGAGTACAGGGAGATAACAGATAGCTTGTCGAGAGCAATCGACCAGATTGCACCATTAAGAGTTCAAATAAAAAATGGTGATGGGAAAAGAGCCCCCTGGTTTACACCTGCCCTGAGAGACTATAGGAGAGAGCTACGTATCATTGAGAGAAACTGGAGGAATAAAAAAGATGAAGTATCCCGGGACCAATACAAGAAATCCCTTCGCATTTACAAAAGACATATACAGGAATCTAAAGCGTTATTTTATGAAACACGTATCAATAGAGCAGAAAATGTCTAGAAAGAGACTTTCAAAATTCTCACGGAACTTAGCAAGAGAACACAACACACGGACAATACAATTAGTTGCGATGCTTTCCTGACATATTTTTTAGAGAAAGTAGACATCATTCTGAAAGAAATAAAAAATACTGCCACTGATCCAACAGATCCACAACAAGTCAAAACCCTAGCAGGGAAGTTTATGTCTAGCTTTCCGCTGATTGAACCACTAGACCTGGAACTCCTGATGAGGAAAATTAAGTCAGGCTCCCCAGCGGACCCTTGCCCTCCAAGCGTGTTTCGCTTAGCCCGCCCCATTTTAGAAGATCACATCCTGTCCCTATTAAACAAATCCCTGGACACGGGGCAACTACCGGCTAGCTTCAAAGAAGCCCGTGTCAGGCCACTCATAAAGAAAGTGGGGTCAGACCCCAAAGTGTTAAAGAACTACCGACCGATATCCCAGCTGCCATTCCTGTCCAAAGTCTTGGAGCAGCACGTCCTGAAATACCTATCGGTTTTCCTGGAATCTAACCAGCGGCTTCACGGAATGCAAGCGGGGTTCCGTGCTCACCACAGTACCGAGCTGGTTATGCTCTCAGTACTGGACGACCTCAGAGGTATGGCTGACGGGAAACATCCAAGCGCCCTGATACTTTTAGATCTGTCAGCGGCGTTTGATACCGTCAGCCATACCCTACTCCTGGAAAGGCTGACAGGATTGGGGTTTCGGGATTCAGCTTATCTCTGGCTAGAATCATTCCTGTCCGGGATAACGCAGAGGATCCAGCTGGGAGATGGGTGTCAGGAGTGGGGGAACTCACATGTGGGGTACCGCAGGGCTCTGCCCTATCACCCCTCCTGTTCAACCTCTACCTACAACCACTTATAAGCGCCCTGGCAGAGATGGGTTGTCGCGTGTTCAACTACGCTGATGACACCCAACTGCTGTTGAGCATAGATGACACTGCACAGGCCAGCTACAGGCGCAGAAAGTACTTAGGTATACTGTCAACTGGATGTCCAGGAATCTCCTGAAGATCAACCCGGAGAAAACCGAAGTGCTAATAGTGTCACATACTTGCTCCCCCTGGAGCGACCTATACTGGCCTCAGGAACTTGGCCCCACCCCCAACCCTGTATACACGGTAAAAAGCCTGGGCATTAAGGTAGATAGTGCTCTTTCAATGGTGAGCCAGGTTTCCGCAGTGGTGGGAACTTGCAATGGGCTCATAAGACAACTGCGCAAACTAGTGCCGCTTCTTTCCCAGTCCATGCTCCGCACTGTAATTTCGGCCACCATACTGTCAAGGCTGGACTACGGAAACGCACTTTACCTAGGTCTACCAAAGGTACTAACGAACCGACTGCAAGTGGTATTAAACGATGCGGCACAACTTATTTTTAAACTTCCAAGAAGATCACGTGCATCCCCATTGCTGCAGAGCCTCCACTGGCTGCCAGTAACGCAGAGATCCATATTCAAAAGCCTCTGCATAGCCCACAAGGCCATCTATGGACAAGCCCCAGCCTACATTAAGAAAAAACTAGAGATCTACCGACCTGAAAGAAATCTGAGATCCTCGGAGGCCCAATTACTGGTATGCCCCCGATTTAGATTAGCAACAAAAGGTGGGAGATCTTTCTCGACCTTACTGCCAAAGATCTGGAATGAACTACCCGAAGCCTTACGTAAAGAAGGAAACCTGCTCCGCTTCAGAAAATCCCTTAAAACCATCTTATTTAGAGCAGCGGTAAATCATGTCTAGCTCCCCCACCGTTGTGTCACCATCTAGGTTGTTGTGTCTGACAGTTCAAAAGCGCCCTAGGACCTGCAGGTGATTTGGCGCGATATAAGCTGACTATAACAATAACAATAACAATGCTAAAAGAGGAGATTTTTACTCAGCAGGAAGCTCGATCTCCTATTGTGCTCCAGCATCAGGAATATGTATTATTGCTGACTGCAACTGCCGTCCACTTTGCTCTGTTTCCTGAAAAGATTGTTTACAACTTTGTGTAAGGGACAAATCAGCAACACTGCTCATCAGAGTCACCAAAATTGCAGTGCCTGCCTCACTGACAGACATGGTCTTGGGCTCAGGTTGGGACAGTGCCGTTGATGTGGGACTGCTGCTCCCAGGTTGCTCCCTGGAAGCCATTATGGCAGGCACATTGCGCCCATAAAAGGTTGTGGTCGGCATGCCAATGGTAGAAGGCTACTTCTTCTCACTGATCTCTTTCTTGTGAGCAACGTTCTTTGGGGACATCTTAAAGCTCTCAGTGGCAATATGCTGCACAAGCGCAAGAGACTGGAGGACTGACGTTTCTGCATAGGCCTTCTATTTGGCAGCACTATAGGTGATGTATCTACTTCTCTGGTGCACATCCAAGCAAACAAGCAACAAACACATTTAGTGAAACGTGGTAGTGTTACTTCAGTTTCAATTAATACAGACAAAGGCAATATTAGTGTGATTGGTTTCTTAGGCAATAATAAATCCACACCACCATACCAAGCAATTTATTTTCAAAACAGGATAACACAACATACAGATAGTGGTCTTTCCTTTATGTCCATATATTCTAAAGGAGACACCTTTGGCACTCACACAATTGCATGGATAAATGGAATAATAATCTTTAAACAGATGAAGGGTATTGTGAGCCTATGGAAGGCAATGTGGGCCAAGGGAAAATGGAATAATCATATAAAAAATGAATGAAGCTGATGATTCTGCAGTGCACCACAGCAAGGGGGTCCAGGAGGAAATTAAATTTTACCTAAAAAACACTTTATGCTGTTGCGCAGCTGTGTGCTTACAGTGGGTGAGTGGATGGATGGATGGATGGATGGATGACCGACTGACTGAGGCAAAATGCATAAAACATTCATGTAAAGTAAAACCTTTAAATAAATTATTTTTATTAAATGATCAATAATTGCTGATGTTTGTATGGGAGGATGAGAAGAAACCTATTGTGAGGCAAGGAGGTGCACAATACAAAAAAAATGCATATAATACATAAGCACTGGTCGTCAAAATCATATTCTTAATATACGTATACTACAATGATCCTCAGGCATATTAAACTGATATCACATTTATCCATGCAAGCCCATGACAAAGGCACACTGGGTGGATGCACAAAATGGCAGCCAGCCACATAGTCAAACAATAGCTGAAAGCAAGGATGCATGGAGAATGCAGGAAGCTGGCTCTGTATGTCATATTGCCACTAGGTAACACTGTGCTGGGAGTCCAGGGGTTCCCTAAAAGTGAAGATAAAAATATCAAATGAGGAAGTGCAGAGGCAATGGTGATAGAATCACCCTCCTAGAAGCTGTACATAAACAATGAGATTCTATCAATGTGGGGAGTGATTATTTTAGTCGTTGTTATTGACTGTGAAGACCTAATGTTTACAAATAGTGAGGAAGGCTCCTTTTATTGGCGGGTGGCAAGAAAGGAGCACTAGGTGCTTTTAAAATACCCCTCACAACCCTATGAATTCCATAGTGTCATGCTTCATCATAGGGGTCTTCCCGTCCCTCTACGGGGCGGGGCGTGCTGCGACCTACGAACTATGTGGGAGCACTTGATATAATGACGTTAGGCTATGTGTAATGTGAGGACAGTGAGTGGGTGGTAGGGACCTAATCAAGTGTAGATGTGCTAATGAAGAAAAATTAAAAATTCCCTGGCTAGTGGAAAAAATAATTTATTGACTTCCCTAGCTGGGAACAGTAAAAAGGGGGGTGTGTGTAGTAGAACGAAATACGTTATCTACTTGGTCCAAGTAGATAACGCAAATAAAAGGAGCCTTCCTCACTATTTGTAGACATTAGGTCTTCACGTTCCCTAAAAGTGTACAGGGCTCAATATAAAACCCAAAGTGTTCTATCAGTGGTAGTGTGGGCAAGCAGCCTTAGGCCTAACACAGAGGAGTGTAAGACATTTATTGCATAACAGTGAGTAATAATGGGCACAAGATTCAAGAAGGAGATTCAGACCACTTTTATAAAATTATACTTTGCTTGTACTTTATTTTAAGACCAAGGCCTTTGCAATCAGATACATACGTTTTTCGCTGACATTTGTTTGTCAGATTCAAAAGTCAACAGTGCAATTTCCGAATAGTTCAATATTAACCTGTAGAGGAAAACAATTGTGCGGTGTAACAGGCAAGTACGCCACTTACAGTTCCAGACAAGCAGAGTTCCAAACATCTGTTCTTAGTCTTACACTATCAAAAGATATATCAATTTCAAATATTTCAAATAATCTTTATTTCGGTCATAAAAGAACATAAAAGATATACAAATAATTTCCATCATAAAAACATTCAAGCTTATACTCAAAATGTTCATGTTTAAAAATTATTAAAACATTTAAAATATGGAGAGACGAAGGAGGAAAAAGATGGAGGGAATTCATGCAGCGTTAGTGTTCCTAATAATTAGTGCACGTGTTCGCCACATTGCCGTCAAAAATTTTGCCATTGCGAACACAGTGGGAGCTGCTAAGTCTGTCTTGAGGACTCTGTAGGCGGGAGCAAAAGTTCTGAAGCCCAAGTTCCTTAAATGAGGGACCAGCCAGTGACTCCTACTTCTACTATAGGCACTACAGAACAGGACCACATGGAGATCACTTTCCCGTTTGTAGTTACAAGCTGGGCATGCCCCTGAGTCCAGATTGCCTTCCCAGGATTTAGTGAAGGACCTCAGTGGAAGAGAACCGTACCTCCATTGCATATAGATCTTCCGTACAAACACAGGAGTCATACTGTCCAGTACATATTCAGGGTTGTAAAAGTCTTTTGTCTTGGTAAATGAGTCAGATAAAGATCCTTCCCGGAGAGAAGTCAGAGTTTTCTGGAGCATAGCGCTGTAGAATAAATTTGAGAGATCTTTTCTAGATACCCTTACAGACGCTACTTCCGGGTTGGACCATAGTTCAGGGACTCCAAGATAAATACACATATCCCTAATGTACTTTATCCATGGGATTTTGGTGGCATACGATGATTTAAGGAATTCCTGGAGTTCGTTTCTGTAGTGTGCCAGGTCCTCACTACTCCACAAGCATCTCCAATAAGTCAAAGGTTTTAAGCCCAATTCCTCCGTGATCGGACGTAGAGCCAGATCCAGTCTTAGGGGGAGGAGTGGGGTGCTCGGTGGAAGAGCAGCAAGTTGTCTAATGAAATTATTTTCCGCAACCTGGACCGTATGTAAGGGTATGTGTCCCCATAGCTCACCCCCATAGATAATTCCCCCCCTGGCTTGTGTTTTATAAATATGGATTGCGGGTGTTAATGGGCGTAAAAGTGATTTCTTGGCAATTCTTGTAATAGCACCTGCCCTCTGAACCAGTTTTGTTGTTGCTTTGATTTTGTGTGGCAACCATGTCAGATTCTGGTTGAGGGTTATGCCGAGATATTCTATTTCTTGGACTCTCTCTAGGGATGTAACTCCCAGGCGAGGGTTCGGGCAGCTTTTTGGTTTGGGGCTGAGAATCATGAATTTGGTCTTAGTTGGATTTATTTCTAGACCTCTCTGGTTACAAAACCCCAAGAACCCGTTCAGGACCCTCTGAAGCCCCATTGGTGTTTTTGACAGCAGCAGGGTGTCATCAGCAAACATGATTGCTGGCACCCTGTAGCCGTTCAATTTTGGGGCATCAGTATTATTGATCCTGTTCAGGTGCTCTATCACCCCGTTCACAAATAAGCAGAACAGGGTCGGGGCCAGGACACAGCCCTGCCTCACCCCTCTAAGAACCGGGAATCTGTTAGTCAGCTTGCCGCCCTTTCCATATCTAACTCGGGCATAGTTGTTGGAATGCAGCCTGATTAGAATGTGGAGGATGTCTTTCGGAACGCCCAATCCAGCCAGCACATCCCACAGTCTAGCCCGAGGGACTAGGTCGAAAGCGGCACGGAGGTACACAAATACCGCGTAGAGTGTCCCCGCTTCTAAATACGCTGTCTTCCAATAAATGATGTTCAATCTAAGAATTTGGTCGACTGTTGAGACGCCCTTTCTAAATCCCGCCTGGAGAGGACTTAAAATGTCAGTCTCCTCCATCCAACTCAACAACCTATTGAGAATCAATCTCCCGAATAACTTTTGGGACACATCAATGAGGCTGATAGGGCGATAGTTGGCCGGGAGCAGGGGCGGCCCTTTTTTATATATCGGGACCACCTCCGCTCCCAGCCAAGTATCTGGTATCTTCATCCCCCCCAGCACAGCATTGAATAAAATCATGAGATAAGGTGCCCAGATTCCCGGTTCGTGCCTAAAAAGGTCGCCCGGCAACCCGTCCAAACCCGGTGCCTTCCCAGAGGGTAGCCCCGCTATCGCCCTCCTGATGTCTTTGATAGTAAAAGGTTCAATTGCCTGTCCTTGAAGGGTGATGGGTGGTGCTACTTCTATCCCCTCATTCTCTAAGGAATATAGGTCCTCAAAATGTTTTTGCCAAACATTTGCAGCATATTAGGTTCAATAGCCGTAGGGAGATCCCCGCTTCCATGGTTGACTATTCTCCAAAATCTACGGGAGTCCCTTGTAGCTAGGGACTCTGATAGATTCTCCCAATGCTGTGTATCCCATTCTATCTTGGCATTTGCCGTCAATGATTTGTAAGCCTTCCTCCTGGTGGAAATCTCTTCCCTCGTACCTCCTGTTTTTATAGTAAATAATAAATCCTGTTTTGCGGCTCGGCAAGCAGTATTGAACCAAGTGCCATTATTATGTGTCTGGGTTCTAGGTGGTCTAGTGCTCGAAAAGTATGGTTCAAGCTTCCTAGTTAGGTGATCATGTACCTGCACGAAATCCTTATTAATTTCCCTAGTGGGGTCCACGTTCCAGAGGTGGAAGGCCTCCTCTAGGATTGGGATTATTCCTGCATATAAGGAGGCTACTTTATCTTCGCTAGAGACGAGTTTTTCCCATTTTATTCTTCTCTTGTTATTTTCCAAGAGATATCCCGGTGTTAGCGCTTGCCTACATGACGTACTTTCCTCCAAAGAGGGGATAGCAAAGTCCAGCATTAGTGCATTATGATCACTGTCCTGTCTTGGCAAAATTCTAAAATCCATCACTCTTTTCCAGGTATGAAGCTGTACCATGACATAATCTAATCTGGATTCTCTCCCAGCTTTGTTAAACGTACATTGGCTCGGGATATCTGACCTGGTACGACCGTTGCAAGCTCTCAAGCCGAAGGTGAGATTTAGCGTGTTTATTTGTACGGCCAGTGGTGTCCATGCTCTCGGGGGTGGGGCCTCCGTGGGGGGGACCTGCCAGCTTGTATCCTCCTCTAAGGAGGGCCCATCAAGCAATCCAGGTAGCGGTTCAAAATGAGAGTTGAAGTCCCCGCCTATTATGTACGGTATATCCTCCGGGATGGTTTCTAGGAGACGGGAGAGTGCCTCGATAGTTTTGGAGGAAGCAGCTATTGGAACTGGCCTGGAATAGATATTTATTACAAGTAATTTATAAACTCCTGGCCATTCAAGTAAGACGGCCAATATGTCCTCCGATTCCACAGTATAGCGTACAGCTGTGCAACCTAGGTCAGAAGCTACCCAGGTTGCCAGTCCTCCTGATGGTCGACCTCTTCCCCCCCAGCAAGCCTGTATCGAAAATAACTGGAAACCCCTGTACATGATCTCCTCCCTTGCCCATGTCTCTTGAAAGAGGCAGATACTTTGCGAGTTTATTAGTTCAGCCCACAGGTCTGAATCTATTTTGTTAAAAGATATATCAGGGAGAGGGAAAGATTACCAACAAAGCAGAAGAAAACTACAGACCTGTATAAACCGGAAAAAGTCAGTTACCAAAAAATAAAACATGAAATAAGGGAAAAAGAATATAATGCAGGGACAGCAGGAAATAAACAAAAACTTGGATAGGGGAGTTGGAAAAATAGAAGTCAATAAAAAAAATAAAGAAGGCCAAATTAAAAGTAGTACAATAGTGGGCTGAGGTAAAAGTTAGGAAACAATAATAATCAAAAATAATACTTACCAGGCTCAGCAGAGCCCTCGGCAGTGGCACTGATGTTTAGGGCCTCCTCCACCGCTTTTCCCGGACCCACCTCTGCACTGTCCCTCCTCCTAACCATGGGTGCTGATGGAAGAAATAAAGAAGATACAAATATGTGATTAATGGTACAGTTAATCTCCTCAAAATGATAATGACAGACAAATACAGTAACATCGCACTTATCTGGTGACAGGAGGACAGAGGAGTCTGCAATGGCTTCTTAAGTAACCAGCCAAAGCGAGCGCAGAGGAGTACCATTAGGTAAGAAGGAAGAAAATGGAATACAAATAATAAGGAAGTAAAGAAAAAATAAACGTTCAAAAATGCACGCAAAGCATGAGTAAAATACACAGAAAAAGTCCACACTATTAAATAAAAATGATGGGCAGATTAGTTAGGAGGGAAAAGGATTGAGAAGATTGGGAAGGGATTAAAAAATAGGCAGAGCACCATTAACACAACTGAGAAAATAAGATGGCCATGCCCATGTTAACCGTGCGGTGCCATTCGTTTGTGATTTCAAAAGCAAGAACGTACAATGGGCGGCATATGACGTAAACGCAATGTAAACAGGTGCACCAGGAAAGTGTGGCAGAGTTTTTTTTACCACAATCAGGCCTTTGCATAATAAAAGTGACTGATAATGGCGCAGGCAATGATGGCTTTCTGGCACTACCCCTGTAAATGGCACTGCAACTAAAAATACTAGAGAAGCAAAACTGTGACATTCAAACAGGGCAAGGATCAGGTCTATATCTAGGCATGGAAAATAAACAGGATCACACTGCTCGTATAGCTGGGCGCATTACCTTAATATTTTCAGTATTTAAATGTTCAAACATATTTTGTATATGTGCTGAATGAGAGAGTAACCCCTTTACACAGCAAGAGTCGCTTTCTACATTTTATCATGTTTATTTTTGCTATAACTTAATCAAAATAGGGTGTAGGGAGGAATACTTGCTGATAGTTTAGCTACTGGCAATCACTCAGGGTAGAATTCCAACCCATTGTTTTTTACTCATGTGCCACCCTACATAAGGCAAACCATATGCAAATAAGTACTGATTCTGCTCATAGGAACAGTCCATTCTGAACTGCCAGGTGAGGCTCTCTCCAGAAGACATGAGGAGACCTGCTTCAGCCTTGTAAGGATTTGTCAGTGACGTATAGCTATGATCCTATGGCACAGTGAATGGGTGACACTACATTTTAAATGTTTAGTTTTGCTGTAACTTATTCATAGTTATCATGTGGCCCCATGTCGCATGTGACATGTTCAGGACTTCCTGAGTATTACCCACCAGTACCACAGGTTACTGCTGGTGCTTCAAAGCTTATACCTGTAACACTAAAAGCTAAATGACAAGCTTAAGCATATCAACCAAAAGGCCGGAAAATCTAAAGGTATCAAATATATGGCAGGTCCGCTCAGCAGGAATGTAAAAAAATGTCACTTAGAATAATATGATTTCAATAAACATATAGCTGTACTCGTTTTTGGTTCATCTGGTATTATAAAATTCTCGTGCAAATGGAGGATTATTTTGCCGTGTTTAGGATTGAATTGAAGTTTACAATTGCAGCGCTGCATGGTTTGTAAATTCAGCCAGATTCCAATCTCTCAAAAAAGTAAGACAATACAGCCTTGGCTCTTATACTACCAACATCCAGACAGCACCTGCTTCAGCGCACAATAGATAGTTTTGAGTCTATCCTTTTCTTCCCCAAACCAAAACCCTCCCACCACCGAGAGCCATCTGCTGCTCCCAAGTCAACAGCTTTAATGAAAATATTCCTTCCCACTTTCACCTGTACTGTCACTACTTTCCTCCATATTGACTTTGCTCCAACCCTCCTACTTATTGGCGTACTCTAGTGTGATCTACCTAGCGCAGTGCATCTGTCCTTCAATACCATGTACTAAACACTATACGGTGCCTATTGCTTCTCCACAGCGACCTTCTTCAAGCAAGAGTGTGATCCAGTCTTCTACACAGAGTGCCGCTCCAAAACCCTGTCGGTTGCAGTACTGGTAACCACTAAAACGTCCATTTACACTTACGTCTTGACTAACAACTATTCTTGGATTCAAATGAATTACATTGCTCTTCAGCCTTGTACTCAATTAAATATTCTCCTGTGCCACTGACTGACAGACACCGAAAGGGCTTTCCTCATCTTATTACAATACTCAGCCAACCACATATAAATACTAGACATTTTAAGACTGTAAATGGAATCCATGAGCTTCCATTCTGCTTCTGCATCCAGGGTGTTGGGAACAAACATATCTGGAACCTCATATAAAATGTGCCAATCCACAAAAATATAACTCCCATCCCCTTATGCTGCACATTGACATTCAAGTTAACATCACAGACATCTCCCCTACTCTTCGCAAACAATGATCTCATTGCCACATATCTTGCTGCAAAAAATATCCCTCCATTAATACACTCATTTAAAACCTGAGAAAAACTCCACTGAAAAGACATCAACACAACTCTCCAATACTGACTCTCGATTCTCACGCTGTCACCTGCTGCAGCCACGTCTACCACAACTCTAATAACTTGAGTAACATAGCTGAGTTGTGCACTTCAGTTGAAAAAGCCTTGGATATGTTTAGGCCCAAATTAATCCTCTAACTATCCTTATTGAAGAAAAACAGTATTTGAAAATGTAATACAATAAAACCAGACTGCTCCTTTACTGCAGCGTACTAGGTGCATCATGTTTTGTGTTATGAAAGCCAAACATGGAGGTTTCTACTAAAAAGATGTATTATTAGGCTGTGCACAGCTCTATCTTGTCTTTTTGTTGAACTGGGACACCGTCAGCGGGGGCAGGCATCGGGACTCGGTGTCTCAGAAGGTAGGGGACCCGCGAGGAAGAGTGGCAGCCCCTCTCCCCTCCTCACCTGGGACCATATTAACAACTCGCGTCTCCCGCTCTGTGGGAGACGCTTCGCCTGTGTGTGAGCGAACTGGGACACCGGCAGCGGGGGCAGGCATCGGGACTCGGCATCCCAGAAGGTAGCGGACCCGCGAGGAAGAGCGGCAGCCCCTCCCCTTCCTCACCTGGGACCATATTAACAACTCGCGTCTCCCGCTCTGTGGGAGACGCTTCGCCTGTGTGTGAGCGAACTGGGACACCGGCAGCGGGGGCGGGCATTGGGACTCGGCGTCCCAGTAGGTAGCGGACCCGCAAGGAAGAGCCGTAGCCCCTCCCCCCTCCACACCTGGGGTATTTAGCCACATCCTGCCACCTGCGACGCGGGATGCGCGTGGGCTAAGCCCGGGCAAAGGGCGGGCTGTCTGTGGCGGTCAGGGGCCGGAAGAGGCCGGACCGGGCCACCTCTCTAATCTCTGCAATGGGTAAGCGTAAACAACCGAGTAACGGGGTTCAGGATGGCAAAAAGCCAAAAGTGCCCAGACAATCAGAATCGATAATCTCATACTTGACGTCAGCTGTGGGAGTTTTAAGTAAAGAAATTGCAAATGCTGAAAAGGATTTGGGTTTGGACACCGTTGTGACTGTATGTGAAGATACTGACACTAGCCCGGTCGCACTGTCTATTGTGCCATTAGAACCGGAGGTGATAATAACAAATCTAAAGTGTTTGGCTAAGCCTAGTAGCGGTATAACAGAGTCTACAGTGGAAGCCCATGTGGAGGAGGGGGAACCTCCCAAACCCACCACACAACAGAAGTTGGGGAAACGAAGAACCATCAAGAAATGCACTAAGCGACCAAAACCTGTAGCTGTTTTACAATCAAGTGACAGTAACATTACCCAAAAACTGGACGAACTGGTGGAAGAGATGTTTAAATCTCGCTGGAACCAGCTCTTGTGGGTATAGCCAAGGACATTGTATACACAGTGGAGAAGTGTGGCTCACTGGTTAGAGGAGGCAGACCCTGAAGCAGAGGTCAGACCCGGGACCAGGGTTCAATTCCCGACGCGGCAGGGTCTTGAGCCCAAATATCCACGGACTCGATAATTCTCGTTTCGGTGCCTACTCGAATCACGGGTTCACACTCTGCAGCTCTGGGCATTAGCCTGCTTAATCTCCACTACGGCCCCCCCGCGGCGGGATGCCTGGCTTTCACCTTGGGGCAGCCAGGACGGGTTCCCAAGGCAAGCGCCGAGATGCCTACGGGTAATCGAGCGCTATATAAGAACACATAATAATAATAATAATAATAATAATAATACACTCTTAATTCTTGTGTTGCAGGCCTCTTAAAAAAATGTAATCAAATTGATCAATTTATTAAAGAGTATAGAGGTCAGAAAGCTCTGGATAGACAGGCACGGCAAGCTGGCATTGCCAAATATGGGGATAAGGTGGGCCATCAGGGCAGTTCGAGCTTACCTCTGATTCAGGACCCTCCTTGTACTACTTCCAGAAATAGGGATGGGGGTGTCACTGGTAAAGTTCCCCGACAAACTAATGGGATCTTTAACACAGTTAGTACCCAGGTGGCAGGGTCTAGCCATATTATAAGTGAGAAAATAACCACAAGGAATACGGGTATCTCTAATGCAGCCCCCTTAGTAGCAGTATTTACAGGGGTCACGCCTTTAGGTGACAATGTGGCTGAATCTACCCAAGAACTCCTAAGAAAGTCTAAAAATTGGTGTACGCAATATAGTAGTGGGGGTTTAGATATATCAGCCACTATTATTATGGTGAGAAGGGTAGGATGGATAGGTCGCTGCCCCAATAGTATTGCAGGAGATTGTGTGGTCGTTAATTTTAACAGACGCAATGTGGCGGATAGATTGTTTTGGGATGCATCTGAGATAGTCACATCTGGCATTAGACCAGTACCATTGGGTTTTTTCTATCCCCCAGTAACTGGACACCTAAAGGCTCATGTTATCCCCTCATTAGTATTTACCCAGAAGAGACCTTTACTGATACCCACTGTTCTGACTGATAACCCACAATTGAATATAGCAGAGGATCTCCCACGTACTGCAGAATGTGCCAAAGTAGTCCCATATTCTATTCATGATTCATGTTTTATTGACATAGCTTTAAGTAACCATTTTGCTCCCTTGTCAAATTTGGAGGAAAATGATTGATGCAGGATAATGTTCTGCATTTAGATGAGCGACCCTCTTTACCTAATCAAGTATCAGCGTGCAAAATCTTAAGTTGGAATATTGCAGGCATTAGGTCTAAAAGACAGGATAATATTTGGTTGGACTATCTAAATAATTTTGATATTATAGCCTTGCAGGAATCGTGGGATACCGCTGAGAATTGTTGTTTAGATGGTTTCACAAGTTTTGTTGTTCCCCCCATCTCAGGGTTCGTGGGTAGAGCAAAAGGAGGTCTAATTTTGCTCTTCTCGTTGAAACTGAAAGGTCGCTTAACAATGCTGGAGTCTGGGTCCAGCAATATTTTAATTGTTGCCAAATTTGGCTAACATTTTATTGATACATTTTTATAATTCAAAGGAGAGCGTGTTTGTTAATCAACACTTGGTCCCTCTGGAATGTTTTTTGTCAGATTATAAATTAAAACATAACACTGCTTTTCGATATCATCTTTATGGGTGATTTTAACATTCATCTGTGTAGTTGCGACTGCCATATAGAGGATCTGCAGGGACCCCCTGGGTCTGTGGTCCCCCACTTTGATCATAGTAGGCAGGGAGAGGCCTTGGATGAATTTCTAGCTGTTATGAATCTTTTTGAACCAGAGGTCAGTGAGGGGCAGATGTGGACCGCTATATATAAAGGGGCAGAGACAGGAACTGTTATTGATTACATTTTCGTGTCCTCTTTCGTTCTAACTAGGGTTATATCATATAACGCTGTAACCTCTGTGTTTAGTGATCATAACCCGGTTATTTTGGAGATTGATTGAGGAGAAGCCACTGGAACCAGAGATATTGTGATATTGGATGTTAGCCTCCTGACTGTGAAAGATCAAGGCAGGCGGCTCAACTGGCCTAAGGTGGTTCCCGAAGTTTTCTTTGAGGACTTTTTTAGTAAGGCCGATGCAAATCTGGCCGTTTGTTTGGACAGTTCTGCCCTGAATTTGGAGGTACGTACGTTTCCATTTGTACCCAGATTGCTATTGACCTACGTGTTAAAACTAGAAAAAGATCTACCCATGTAGAACAATGGCTTGATAGTAATTGCTCAAAAGCGCATGGGGCCCTTCTTAAAGCATTGAAAAAAACCTAGAAATAAGGCGTCTGTCGCTACTTTGAGGAGGCAGTATAAATTGGCTATTGATAAGCGCAAAAAAGAGATAAAAGATGAGGCGTGGAATAATCTCCTTTCAATTGAAGTTCTGCGCGATAGTAGTACATTTTGGGCTACTATCAATCACCCGTTTTTTTCGGGGGAAAAGAACTCAACCCTAGATTGCGTTATTCCAGATGACAAGTGGCTCGCACATTTCAGGGAAATCTACGAGAATGAGGACCCTGTATTTCCCAGAAGATGAAAATATTAGCAATCAGCCTACTGTCCCTATTATCTTTGAAGTGGCTGAAGTAGAAAGGGCAATCCTGGAAATGTAAAAAAAATAAAGCCCCTGGCCCAGACGGGGTCCCGGGGGACCTCTACGGTCATTTTCCTCAATTTTGGGCGAAGATTCTAACTAATGTCTTTAATGCCTCAAGCCTAAATGGGTTCCCTGCCTCTTGGTCCACATCGGTTATTATTCCGATTTTTAAAAAGGGGCAGAGAGGGGACCCCTCGTGCTATAGGCCAATCTCTCTGATAGACTCAGCGGTCAAGATTCTGGGGAGAGTCATCTTGGATAGACTAAGGGATTGGTTAGATAGCAGGGGTGTCCTCTCTAATCTCCAATATGGCTTTAGGGAAAAGAGAAGTACACTTGACCAATGTCTGAATTTACAGCTCTTGATCAGTAAATATACAATAGCCAAAGAGGGGTCCCTCTTTATGGGTTTTATGGACCTTTCCTCGGCTTTCGATCTGGTTAATCGGGCTAAACTTTGGTCAATTCTATTGGATATTGGTATTGACCCACCCCCGGTCAATTTTTTAGCTGTGTTACATACGGATGTTTTAGCGACAGTTAGGGTTACACAGGATGGTAGATGCACGAGTCACTTTAGATCCAAGAGGGGTGTCAGGCAAGGATGCATTCTGGCCCCCCTCTTGTTTACTTTATATATTAATGCTTTGGAGTGGTCCTTGAAGGGGGCATCACTGGACGTTCCGCGCATAGGAGAATCAGTGATCCTGGTTCTCCTTTACGCGGACGACACTGTAGTATTGGCACGTACTGGCCTTGGCCTTCAGAGGCTGTTGGACTCCTTTGGGGACTTCATGGAGTCATTGGACTTAAAAGTAAACACTAAGAAATCACACGTCATGGTAGTGGGGAAACAACGTAGGAATCCCAAGATAAAAACCTTTTACTGTAAGGAAGTGGAGCTAACAAGGGTGCCTGTTTTTACCTACCTAGGGGTCCTCTTTGATGAAAGAGGGACCTGGGGCCCACAACAGAATCTTAAAAGTAATGCTTTAGCCAGGTCGACCTCAGCACTCATGGGGTTTGCCAAGCGGTTGGGGGCGAGACCTAGCGAGGCACTTTTAAAAATGTATAAATCTAAGTGTCTGGCTATAGCTACATATGGCTCCTCTATATGGGGCTACAAAGCGCATGAGAAGATTCAAGTTGGTGAACATAAGTTTTTAAGAGCTCTCCTTGCTGTGCCCCAGTCCACCCCATCCTTATCAGTTCATACGGAATTAGGGTTAGGGTATGTCACAGATCAGTTAAAGGTTGCTCCCTTGATTTGTTGGGTTAAGACCTGGCTAAATCAAGAAATTACCCTAAATCATGAGATCATAGCGGATTGCACATCCATGGATAAAGCTATCAGGGTTCCCTGGCTTGTTTCTGTAAAATCAATGTTCACACTCTTAGGGCGCCCTGTGATTTACACCTCACCTCAGTGCATCAGAAGAGAGGACGTAAGCTGGACGAGGGCTAGTTTTTTAAACATGTTGGAAATGGAACGTGAGGAGCAGGAACTTAAGAAACCGTACGTAAAAGCCAATTACGTGCTATTAACTACTCCCTCACTTGAGCCATACTTAAAAATAGTAACAAGACCTTTTCATCGCCAGCTCTTGATCAGATTCCGTTTAAATTTAATCCATCTAACGCTAGGTGATTTCCCAAAGTGGTGTTAACCTGAGAACACTAAACCATGTCAGTGTGATAATTTCTCTACACAGGATACCATGCATTTCATTATGTTTTGTGAGTTCTACTCTGGCATCCGGAAAAAGTTCTTATTACCAATTCTAAGTGAGGCTGGCTTCCTATAAGTTAGGCCTGCACTCATATACCTACAGAAGTTAAGTAGTACTCGTGACATTTTCTGTGTTGCTAGTTTTTTGGTGGCCGCAGTTCAGAATAAATCGAAAAGAGAGGCCGTCCTTACTAATCCCGACTGATTCTTAGAATTGTTTTTATGGATTTGGATACTCTTTGTATCAGCTCTCATAGGGTTTGCAAACAGGCTGGGAGGCAGACCAATGGAGGCCATTCTAAAAATATATAATGCGAAATGTATAGCCATAGCTACATATGGCGCGCCCCTATGGGGTACCTGTCCAATGATCTACTACAAAGGGCCGAAAATAAATTTCTTCGTCGTTTACTTTCTGTTCCTCAATCAACACCGACTTTTTCATTGCATGCAGAGTTGGGTCTAGATTATATTTCTGACAAGTTGAAATTGGCTCCCTTAACGTGTTGGTTAAAGTTATGGCTGAATGAAGAATTATCCCTTAATCATGTCATATTGAAAGATGTCATGTCCCTTGATCAAAGGAAGAAAATTCCCTGGTTAGAATACGTGCGCCTGGCGTTTGAAAAACTTGGCCGCCCAGGCCTTTTTAACCTGCCATCTTCTATCAGGGTTGAAGATATTAAATGGGCTAAAAAATATTTTATGGAGAATGCAAGGTTAGCCCGGGAGGAAGACGAGTTGGCTAAAAAATCAGTAAGATCACATTAAATCTTGCTATCCTCCCCTTCCATAGCGCCTTATCTTACCTTTGTTAGCAAACCATTACACAGACATCTTCTTATTAAATTTAGATTTAACCAGATTCCCTACGTGCTGGGCTGCTTCCATCTTTGGAGCACGCCAGAATCTGGAGACCCATGTAAATGTGATGAATTTTCAACACAGGACACGTTGCACTTTATAATGTTTTGCAGCTTTTTTAGGGAGCCAAGAAATAAATATTTAGTACCTGTTTTAAAGGATGCTGGTTTTATACAAGTTAGGCCTGCCATGTTGTACCTACAGTCCTTAAGTAATATCTTTATTACATATTTTGTAGCTAGCTTTTTAGTCGCTGCATTTAGAATCAAGTCGAGATTTAAAAAGGGTAACGCTGTAACTTGATTATTGATATCTCTGTTCCACTATTTATGACTGTCTAAAGTGTTGCACATTCTGAAGATCTGTATGTACTTTTTAAATTGTAAATATTACTGTGTTTTATTGGCTTTTATGATATTAACCAAATCGAATAAAGTGTATTTTGAACTACTCTTTGTATACTGTATATTGATTGTTTTTATTATTGTGTAAATATATGAAATGTTTGTAATCATGTATTTTATGATTTTAATTAATCGAATAAAGTGTTTTGACTGACTGACTGGGTATTCCCAACAGGTTAGAACTGGCCTCTGAGGCTTGTTTAGGACAATACCCCCTCCCACACTCTGACCCAACCAGATGGGACCTGAGGGATGGCTGATTGCCAGAGAGGCACAGCCTGGCCTCTTATGTATTCCTTTTGCCACTTTATGGTTACTGCCTCTCATAATAACTGCATACCCAACTAAAGGCCCACTGACCACTGGATAACATCTTGTGTCAAACCAGACCTTTACTGTTGTACCTTCTTTCATTGAGGCACACTAGCTTCACTCCAAGACCGCAACCTCTCACACAAAAAAGTTAGAATTCACCAAAGCTTGATATACTTTGTCTCTCAAAGTGCTTCTATTTTTGTCTAGGGGAAGGGGATGCATGACGTTCCAACGCATACATTTACATCGCGGTACATTACATCGCGGTTTTTACAACACAAGTCGTTACAATGACTTGCGTTGGAGGGCGCTGGACTTAGAAGTAGTATAATTTACTATTCCAACTCCAGTCTATGTACAGTAGGGAAGGTGTTGGATAGGAAATTATACTATTCCTTGTCCTTGAGCACCATCCAGTGCAAGTCGTTGTAATGACTTGCGTTGTAAAAACCGCGATGTAATGGCATCACGATGTACTCTCCGCGTTGTAAACGATGTTTCCCGGGGAAGGTTCACACCGTTACCTAATCAAATACTAATCAAAACCGTTAACACTGCCACACACAGGTATTGCATCTCTGCTGTTGGGGGGAACCGACAAGTCACACACACTAATCACATTTTTCACCTTTGTGATATTCTGTTCTTTCTTTTTCTAAGATGCTCTAATTCTGCTCCACGTGCAAATCTGAGTAGTGTTGTTAAAAATCATACCAATCTGGGTGCTTCAACTCTACTACCAAAATCCCTCAAAAGCACACTAATTATCACACTTCTCAGAATCTTAGATGCCATGTTATCTTGTTTATTCTAAATGTACATCCATGTAGATACACAGAAAGCTAAACAACTATGCACCCTCACACAATTATTGTTATACACCTATTCCCCAGCCACTGGCTCCCTTAATTGCTTACCAAACCATAAAACACATCCACCCTTACTCATCCTCTTTCCCTAATTTTCTTACTCCTTTCCTTATCAGAAATCAGCCTCCTTCCTATTACATTAACACTCACTGATTGATTCTTTATTGGATACTTCCTTCTCATATCACTAAAAACTGATGGTGGCTTACTACTCTTTCCTCCCTCTTTCAATACCCCACACTTACCTCTACTCATATACTATTGGTAAATGTCCTTCATCTGGCCTTAATAACCATTCTTCGAATGCATCACCAACTTCCCCATACTTGCTTCCATTGTCCTTTACTCTTCTTCTTCCCACAAAAGACATCTACTTCTTGACCCAACAACTGTTCACAACCATGCCTCCATCTTCTTCCTCATTTGCAAGTGAACATTATCTTCCAGTTGTTGCTGCTCACCACTCACAATCTCTCACTCTCATCCATCCTCATCTCTGGCAGACACCAACCCAGGTCCTGTCTCGACCACCTCATTTGCTCCTAGCTTGTCTCTTCTTTAAGGAAAGGTTCTTAAACATACTTTGACTCTTGACATTGACGAAAGCCATATAACAATCTTGTCTCCATCAGCAACCATTACCCACTCTATCTGGTCAAAGTCGCACAAAACTGCTACACCTTCACACTTTGCCTCTTACAACCACTCAGTTACAAATATAGTAAAGGTTTAAATAACAGATTAGATACATCACACCTAGCAACCACAATCATAAGCCAAAAATCTACGCTCTCTATTTCCAAACACCATAGTAGTACACAAAATCAAAATCATGACTTTCATCAACACATGTTTTCAGAGTGCTTAACATAAACCCTGAGGATCACCATTAACACACCCGTCATCCCAAAACAAGAGACATGAAAGAAATTGAGTCATCCCACATAGACAACCCAATGTATTCTCTTCAACAACGCTACACCGCAGCAAAAATAACTACTTACTCCCAGCCATGTAGATCTAAAACCAAATACTACACACTCCCCCAACAACCAATTCCCTACTAAGATTTCATTACGAGTCACCTTTTGATTCTGATGGGGTCAGTTACCAACCACAGCAGAATTAAGAGATTGCTGTTGTTTCCACAGTCCTGTTTATTTTCCTGCACAGATTTCGGCTACTGAAGGCATAAGAGCTCTTTGTGTGAAGTTCCAGAGGAAAATAAAGAATCAGAGCTGATATTACTGATGCTCCTGGGAAGGCCTCATTGCTAAGGGGATCTTAAAGTTCGAACTTGCAATGGCCTGGTTTTTCTCTACCCCTGCAGTTAGAAACACCACCAATATTGGTAACTTAATATGTGGGGAAATTCCAGCCCAATTTGTGGGCCACTTGTGATGAGGGTCCCAGTCTTTTTCAGCAGGCAAGTGAGGGATTTGTTTTTCCAAATGAAATGCTTTGCGCTTACATTTGCATTAATCTGTAATGTGTGACAAATATATTGTATGGGGCATTCATGTTAAGTTGACCATAGGCTTCAATTTAATTGACAAATTCAGTTGCCCTGTTTCTGCTTTTTGTATATTTGCCCTCTTTCTCGTTGCAGGAGCCAAGTTGTGCCACCCAACATTATTTAAATGTGTCTCTGGTTTAGTCTTCGTGTGAATCTTTATCTTTCTTTGTTAATCGGAGAGTGAAATAATGAGCATGCATCCTGACTGAATTGCATCATCCCTTTACAGACATCAACATGGAAATTGTGCAGCTGAGACTATTGTGTTAGCCGTGAAAAAGAATCAGAACGTCTTTATTTGAATATGCTTGATTGTGATTTGTTCCCTTCATTTGAGTGGTGTGGAGGTGTCTCTTTTACAAGGAGAGTTAAGATTTAAATACATGAACTGCGTAGTTACGTAGGAGATGCTTTCCTTGCTCCTTTTAAAGATGATGCTGTTTTCTCTCACCTGAAAGAGTAAGACTCCAGAGCAAATCACGTTTCCACTTGCTTGGCTGAATCTTTTTTTGAGTCATATGATTCTGCCTTTAAAGGTTTCTCATGCTGACTTTCCTAGTTTAGCTAAATAGGGAACTTTCCTTCTTGAATAGGCGAGCCTGCTCTGAATTACTTCATGATAACTTTAAATAACGTGCCTTGGTATTTGCCATTTTGAATCGATTTGAAGCATACTGAATAATGCATTAATTTACTGAGTATGGATTCATAGCCAATTTGAATGTTTGGAGTTTTTGATTTTGATAATCTGGTATTAAAACGTTATAGTTTGCAAACCTAACACTCTCTGCCATTTTTGTGGGGACAAATGTGCTTCATGTTACGTAAACGTATTTGATTTGTTGTGTTAAGCCAGCCGTTCCCCTTACACCTCTCCTGGTAGATGTTTGAGTTGCCTGTCCTTCTATTGTGTCTGTATCTGTCTTTTCTTTATTGTTCCTGTATCTGTATTCTGGTTATTTTTGTACCTGTGCTTTTTTGTCTCTGCCCTCGGTTTTCGCCACCCTTTTTCTGCCACTGCTGCCACGCGGCCCATCCCCACTGCTGTTTGCCGCTCCTGCCTCCCAGCTGCGCTTCCGTTCTGTTCCCTATTTAATGGCCTGCCAAAGGCAAGCCCATCTGCACCCGTACGCGACCTGACTGTGACCAGCGCCAGGGACCCTGCCTCTCCGACTTAGCACTGTTACAACTCAGCTGCCCTAATCGCACTCAAGCCTGGAAGGAAAAACAACTGCCAGCTGTCAACGCCGCACACCACCCACAGCCAGTACTCCTGCTGACACTGCCAACAACTCTTCACCATCCTCTGCATCCCCATGACCACTGCACCCACGCCACACGCCAGCACCACCGAAGCTCTGAGTTGCATCCTCCTCAACGTGCGTTCATTGCACAGACATGCTGTGGAGATCTGGGACCTCCTCGACACACAACCTGGACAAACTCCACCTCTGCCCCGACATCGCCACCACCATCCCCAATGGATACAAGATCCAGAGGAAGGAGCGTCCCAACCGCCCAGGAGGACTCGCCATTGCACACAAGTGCTTAATCCGAGTCTCCACCACCAGCACGAGCGACTCCACTTCCAGATCCAGAACAGCCCCAGAATTACCCTATGCGGCACCCTCGCCTACAGACCCCCCAGACCTCGCACTTTGTTCACCACTACCATCGCCAACCTCATCGCACCCAACACCATTGCCTCCCCGGACTACATACTCATCAGAGACCTGAACTTCCACCTCGACAACCTCCGTGATCCCAACTCCACCCCCCTCGAGGACAACCTCACCAACATCGGACTGAAACAGCTCATCACCACGTATACACAAAAGGCAGGACACACTCTGAACCCCATCTTCACAAGAGGGAACAGCATTCGCTTCAGCCACATCACAGAGTCCCTTCTGGAGGGACCACACTTCTCTGTCAACACTCCCACCGCTCACAAACCCACTCCACGCCCACTGAGAAGGAACTGAAGCAAGTTTACAGAGGAGCACCACAACTCCACCCTCATCCACGACGCCCCCACCTTGACCGATGCCAACTCAGCAGCCAATAGCCAATGAACTGCACCAGTAGATGACCAACTGCGCAGACAAGTTCGCACCCCTCCACAAACCCAACAGACAACGCCCCTTGAGGGTCACCTGGTTCACCACCAACCTCCAAGAATCTAGAAGCACCTGCAGACGTCTTGAAAAACGATGGAGGAACAGCGAAATCACTGAAGAACAGACCACCTACAGGAACCCCATGACAGAATACCACCAACTCATCAGATCCACCAAAAGGACCTTCATCCGAAACAAAATCCTCACCAACTCCAGCAACTCGAAGAACTCCTTAGCATCACCCAGCAATTCCCCAAAACCCCCAGCCAAGCCACGGATGTCACACCCTCCCAGGGCCTCTGCAACAAGCTTGGCTCCTACTTTCACCTGAAAATCAGGACCCCCTACAACAACATCAGCGAACAGACACCAGAAACCACCCTTTACTCCAGCGACAACAGTCAGCCCACCAACACTGGCTGGACCCCAGTCACCACCGAAGATACCACCAGGACCATGAAGAGCACCCACTCAGGAGCCTCCACTGACCCCTGCCCACTGCACATCTTCCACAGAGCCACCGCCGCCATAGAACCCAAGCTACATCGCACCATCAACACCACTTTCAAATCCGGCACATTCCCTGATGTCCGGAAATGCACAGAAGTCAAGCCCTTCTCAAGAAACCCTCTGCAGACCCGATGGACTTAAAAAACTACCGACCCATCTCTCTCCTTCCCTTTGCATCTAAAGTCACCGAGAAGATCATCAACGCCCAGCTGACTAACTTCATTGAAGAGAACGCCATCCTCGACTCTTACGAATACCGATTCCGCAGCAACCACAGCACCGAAACGAAACCGCCATCCTTGCCACCACAGACAGCATCCACATGCTCCTCGACCAAGGCCACACTGCTGCCCTCATCCTACTAGACCTGTCCACAGCCGTGGCACCATATCCCACCGCATTCTCACAGCCAGACTCCATGACACCGGTATACAGGGACCGCCCTCCACTGGCTATGCTCCTTCCTCACTGGCATGACCCAAAGGAACAGGCTCCTGCCCTTTCTCTCTGAACCCACAGAGATCAGCTGTGGAGTACCCCAAGGATCATCGCTCAGTCCCACGCTCCTCAACATCTACATGGCCCCCCTCGCCACCATCATCAGACAGCATGGACTTAGCATAGTATCCTACGCCGACAACACCCAGCTCATCCTCTCCCTTACGAAGGAACCTGAAGCCACCGGACTCAGTTTTCAGGAATGAATAAAAGAAGTTGCATCCTGGATGAGCAGCAGCTGTCTGAAGCTCAACTCAGAGAAGTCCTCATCCTTGGTCCCACCCCCTCAGCCTGGGACAACATCTGGTGGCCCATTGCCCTCGGCAATCCCCCCACCCCCATGGACCACGCCTGAAACCTCAGCATCATACTCAGCTCCTCCCTCACCATGAACTGCCAGATCAATGCCGTAGCCTCCACCTGCTTCAACATCCTCTGCATCCTTCGCAAGAGCTTCAAATGGATCCCTCCTGAATCCAGAAAGACAGTCACCCACATACTCAACAAGCAGACTGGACTACAGAAACGCCCTCTATGCTGGAATCAACAAATCTCCGCTACGCAAACACCAGACCATTCAGAACACCGTGGTCAGACTCATCCTCGGCATCCCACAACACGATCACATCACCCAACACCCGCGAGACCTCCACTGGCTCCCCATCGAGAAGACAGTGACTTTCAAGCTACTCATCCATGCTTACAAATCCCTCCACAACACTGGACACCGATATCTCAACAAAAGAATCTCCTTCCATGTACCCTAAAGAAACTACCGCTCCACCGACCTCGCTGTAGCATAAACCCAGCACATCTACAAGACCAGAGCGGGTGGTAGAGCATTCTCCTATGTCGCGGCAAAGGCCTGGAACAAGCTCCCGCTCAACATCAGATGCTCCACTACTCTGCACCCCTTCAGGAAGAGCCTCAAGATCTGGCTTTTCGACTGACCCGGGGCTGCTCCCCCCCCCAGCGCCTTGAGACCCTCACGGGTGAGTAGCACGCTTCACAGTTCAATGATTGATTGATTAAGCCTCATTATGGAACTAAGGGTCCGTCTGCTTGAGTGCAGCATGTCCTTGAGCTTGCACGAGAAATCTGCACAGTGCAAAGTGCTGCAACATAAGTGACTCTAGAGATATCACTGAATGCACCACATCCTTCATATCAGGAATGCCTATATGCATCTCCAAACCCAAAGCCCATCATTCCTGACACCCTGCTCCGCATCTAGATCCACTTGTTCATTGAACTCAGAACCCACATCTATCACCTCCATTGCATGTTTACCTCCTTTCCGGTCACACCATCACCCAAAACTAACCTGCCTTATATTCAGTAGCCAGTCAATGAGTAAGAAAAAATAAACATTACTTGACTTCAGAAAGTATTTGGCATCTTCAACACTGAAAAATGGCTGGAGGGAGTGACAAGACAAGCCAAGTTCTCTATAAAGGGAATGCCTCCAGGATATCAACGCGACATACTGAACTGCAATGGGTAAACTGCAGGAGGCTTAGCACTAATATCCAAGGAATTGATTACAGTAAACAAAATGAAATCATACAACTACCAGGCTGTGAATGTCTCCTAATGAAATGCAGTCCTATTCTGCACTTACACTGCATATTTCTTCTTCTGTACCAACCACCGGCAGGTAAGCGAGCCACCCAGGATGCCCCCATGTACACCATATCCACCATATTCTAATTTCTTAAACAATGCTGCCTTAGTGACCTGAATAGTAATACAGACTACAAATGCTTAAAGCTTTGCAACCAGCAGTCAACCACTGTTAGCTCATCTTTGGATTACTCTCTCGGTAGGACACACATTTTCAGTAACAGAATGAATCAAGATCAAATGTATAGACCTTTCTTATATTGTGGTGACCATCATCTAATTTGTGTCGTTCATATTGCTCCATCAAATTCAACACGTGCTAGAACTTCTAGAAAATAATACAAACTCAAAATGGAAGATGTCTGCATCATCAAACAAAGAACAGTTTTAGCCAGTAAGTGGATTATTCATAGGTGTAAACAAACAGTTTATCTGGATACCACCCTCATAACTTCTATATACCAAATGCAGAAACAGAGGACACCGTGGATGAATGATTAAACAAAGAATATACTATCACAATCACAACTGCCCAATTTGCAGCAACAATGGAACAAATCAAAAACTTCAATAAACAAAATATGCTTCCAAAGACTCGCAGAGTGTATACGTCTTCCATCAAAAGATCAAAGAGAGTTCATTACTGAATTAGGATTTCGATGTGAGGTGCACCCCCAAAGACATTATCCTGAATGCACCACTATAGTTATGCATAGGACTCAAGATTGCTGCAACCATATAGCAGATTACTTCATCAACAACAACAAGTCAAACCATTTGAACCCCATCAAGCAAAACAAACAGTGATCAACCTGACATAGGCATATGGTAATCAGCCCACACAAAATGCTCCAGACCTAACTACTGTCAAGCAACTGTTGCTACAAAAATTCTGTGACTAGTTAATATTTATTTTCTTTTGTCACCGAAATATTTTCACTGGACCTCACAAGCAATAATATCTTAATTTGATCTATTACCATTAACATTGAGGCCATTTTTAGGTCTTACTTCCGTTGGATACATTAAGATATGGAAAATACTCCAACCTGATATAATTGTTCCACGCCAGGTTCTGTTCAGTACATATTGCAAACATGGCATCGCATGGCATCTTCTCTACCAATTAAGCATACATGTTACATAAAAAAGAATACCATAGTTCCCCTAGTTCCGATTAGCACCCCATTAATCATACCACTATACAAGAAAACCACCAGACTCTCATCCTTCTCTGTTGAACCCGCAAATTTATGGAACTCGCTTCCAACAAGTATAGAGAAATTTGACAAACAAAATCGAAATGAGGAAAATTGTGAAGTCCTTGCCTTTTCTTAGATAATACTATTTGAAAGGAAAGCTGAATCTTAACTTACTTCCCCCCCCTTAATGCAGCGCCCACAGGATCCCATCCTCAAGCAGAATCACAAAAGACCGAGGGCCTCATTTAGAGAAGTGGCACATCGCTGCGTTAAAGCAGCGATGTGACACTTCTCAGTGAGCCCTCCTTGAAACAACAATGATGCATCATGTTTACAGTATGATGCATCATGGCGAATGGACAGATGCGTCAGTATTACTGACGTATCTGTTAGCGCAAAAGTGGTGCATTGCTGGAGTTGTGTCGGAAGCGTGGCGCAACTCCAGCAATGTTCCTTCCACATGGGGCAAGCCCCAGGTAAGAGGGCCTGCATCACCCTTACGCGTGCCATAAGGCAGGCGTAAGGTTTTGATGCATTGACGTCCTAGAAGTGGCGCAGCGAAATCTCATAGATTTCACCGCGAAACTCCTACGACCCTTTCTTGCGGGTGAACGGCCACCCTGCATTCATTATACCTGACGCAGGTATAATGTAGCGCAGGGGTTTACGAAGTGACGCATCTGCTTAGACGTGTCATTTCATAAATATGGCACATTATTTACGTTGCCGCTGGGTCACTAAAAGTGACACAACAGCGGCGCAAAAGAGACACAGGCCTTCATAAATAAGGGCCATAGATATTGAGCCAGGAGTAAAAATTGGTGCAAAAAACATGTACATAAGGGACACTAACCCAGACCCTCATTTGCTTACCGAATGACATCATGGAGTTACTGCTCTTGCAGCTTGGAGCTCCAAGAAGACCACAACCAACACCACCACCACCAGTACCACCACAGAGGCAGCGCCAAAGAAGAGAGTGGGTCTACCGCCAACGCATCACCCTGATAGACCTCCAGCCAGAGGATATGATAGCCCACTACAGGCTGAAAAGGAGCTCCATCCAACGCATACTCACCCTGATAGCGCCACGGCTGCAGGCACCATCACAGCACTGCACACACATCCCTCCAGAGTCAAAGCTACTTGCAGTGCTGTACATGTTGGCCTCTGGTACCTTCCAAACAACCACTGCCAGAGTGGGCGGAGTCTCACAGTCAGCCTTCTCAAGGTTCCTCCAAACTGTCTTGGATGCCATCATCAGCTTGACGCCGCAGTACCCCTGCTTCCCCAACACTGCACAAAAGCAACTTGACAACAAGCAAGGGTTCTATGACATTGCTGGGTCTCTGTGTGTGTTGGCGGCAATTGACTGCACCCATGTTCTACTTGTGCCTCCTCCAGACACTGCACTTATGTACAGGAACAGGAAGCACATACACTCAGTGAATGTAAAGGCAAGTGTGGACCACCTGGGACTGTTCATCAATGTTGTCGCTAAGAGTCCTGGGAGTGTGCATGACTCCTACATCTTTCGCCAATCGATCATCAACCAGCGGTTTGAGATTGGCACATATGGAAATGGACTGTTTGTTGGTAAGTACAAAATGAAAACACCACACACCTCAAGTGCACAAGCATGTAGCCCAATTATGTGGGAATGCACATGTAGCCAATGTAACATGACATACCTTGGAACTGGTCCAAACAATATACACAAGCACACAATACAAAATAATCAAGACATATGTCAGACAGTACAACAAGGGAGTATCCTACAAAATATCACACAAACCAGTATGGCACCCATGGATTTTAAATGTTGCTGAACACATCAGATTACATTTTAAATCAATAAATGCAGCACATGACACAGAACATATGCTTCTGCTGTGCTACATACATGTTGAAATAAACACATGTGACATATGTACAAGAAGATGACAGATCCCCTGCTCTTACATGTGATGATGCACAATTAGCTGACATGCAAAAACATAGTCAGCCATGCACCATGCAGCAGGTCTTCCTGCATCATGGGTTTGCAAGTAGTACTGCATGAGGGGAGCACCAAGTGCACACAAATAATCACCAAAGTATATTAAACATCACTCTGTATCATTGCAGTATGGAGCATGCATAGGAAGAGCATGCAAACAATCCAAATCATAATCTCATTACATGTTGTGCATGCATATGACTACCCTGGTGAGGTGTAGCAATATGATGCACAAAATCTGAAATTAAATGTTTTTTAATTGTGAACTGACAAACACTGAAATATTAATGGGTATTACTCAAACATGCATACATGCAGAGTCAAAGTCCACTCATGCACAAGGGTATCTATGCATATGTACGTTGTCATCACATATCCCAGTAAGTTTATTGCACCAGGTAGCAGTGCCATTGTCACTTAAACACTGACCCACCTTGGGTGCAAGGTGAATGTAATTATCTCACAATGAGTTCAATGTTTAGCAGACAAGGAATCTCTCTCTCAGCTACCCTCATCACAAAAATCACTCCCAATCAGGTTTCTAGATGATGTTCCAACATAGTAATAATCAAAACGTTAAGGTGGATGTTTCAGCAGGCACATGTGCCAATGGTGCACCCCATAAAATATGTGTACAGGAAAGGATCCGTTTATGCAACGGACGGTAAAGAAACTGTAATCTCTTTTCTAGTGAAACATACATCCTAACAGTCACAACATGGAGGTAATACACACAACTCCAGACAATGCCAAAATGGTGATGTGTAGGCTGTCAAGTATAGGCAATTCAATTTCAGTGATGCTGGTTAATTGTCTGAAGCAAAATAATCAACAGGTAGGGAGGAGGAATCAGGGTCCATTCAGTTCCCCATTGTTATACAAAATTAATCAGAAGGAGAATGGACACTTGTAACTTCATAACCATTGGTTATAGTGGATCACCCTCTTATACGCTGTGGTGTTACATGCGGTGTATATCTGTTATCCGCCCCACGTGCAGCGTTATGGCATAGTCATCGGGTGTCCAATAACGTGCTATATGCCAGCCTCATCCTGAGGCAACCTCTGGTCTGGGTAGCAGTGTCTTAGAAATGAAAAAACATCCCCAGAGGGAATGTGAAAAAAGGGTCAAAAGAAAAATACTCCTTAAAAGACAGAACCTCTCCAAAGGGAACTTTAATATAAAAGGAGAGGTAAAGTTATTAAAAGATTCTGATATGGTGGTAAATCAAGTTACTGGATCACCTTATATCTCATAAACGGTCAACATGTTTCTGCTCTTTCTCGCTCAGCCGGGTCTGTAGAGCATTCGTCAGGACAAACAAGACAAAAGGTCAGTACTTACACCATTTGTGTAGTATTCTTAAAAGTGTATGAATTTTCAACACTCGATTTGATTCGTGCTTTATATTCCTACAATAGGGAAATGAAAAACTAAGTATACATTTTATGTGAGGTTTTGGAAAATAGCACACATTAACAATCTCTATATTCAGAAAGTTTATTTAATTCATAAATATGCGTCTATTGATAATAAACGCTATGAACAAATGTAAAGAAACAAAGAGGGGTAATAGGGTCCTAACTGGGAACGCTGGGGGCTTGTTTTTGAAATTACATATAGGGCATAGATGTTTTCGTTGCTGATACTTGCAGTTAAGGGTACATAGGGCAGATGGTAAACCATTACTGGTTCAATGCCTCATGTTTCTCTGATTTAGCGTTAAATGTTCTGTTCATGCGTAAAAATTACACACTACAATGTTTTTATGACAGATTGTACAAGTGACAAAATATGCCTATTGTTGTGAAGTACTATTTTATATATATCCGATTATTGTTGGGACACACTAACAGTGCTTATAGGGTCAGCCATGTCAAAAAATGGAGGAGGAGCCGATATTATAAGGTGGAGTAGAAAGTATCTGAATCCTCTCACTCTATATGTAACGTAACTCTCTAATGTTTTGCGTTTCTCACAGTCCCTAAATACTAGATAGAGTGGAAAAAGGTACTGTATTAGTCGATGGGTGTTATCGTGCAACCAAAAGTACATCAAGCCTCTAATAGCGGACATGCCAAATATTGGTTATGGAGGTGTTCGTCAATTTCGGTAACATGACTCACTATTGTAATCTTTTTACGGCATAGTAGAATTACCTTCATGCAGGGAATCTAAGGCGTCAGCAGGGTACATGGGTATCAGTGACCCGAGCTGTCGTGATACAAACAGATGGGGAGAAAATTGTAAATAACGGGTACTTTTTATCTTATAAAACGATTAGTGTCTTAGTACGCCGCCATTCTTACCCGCGTGTTGGAGCATCTCCACGTCCTGTACTGGCTCTGCCCCTGGACGGTGGGAGGCCACTCCCTCTTCCTTTTTGTGAAAGTAGAGCAATAAAGAAAGGACTCGATTCGTCGCCTACAACAAAGAAGCTAGAACTATATATGATTCGAGTTTCCTTTTCTTTTTGTACAAGCATCATGAAAAAGATAGGACTAAATTCGGCGTCCTCAATCAAAAAGGCTAAAACTCTATGTGGAATGCATTTATTTTCACTGTGTTATCTGACAAACTCGTTTGTAAATGGTTATAAGTCTAATTAGATATTCTTGGATAACACAAGTAATAAAATTCTAGGAGATGTTACATCCATTTTTTAAGAAAGAATAGGGGGATAAGCGGGATTTCGTATTGACTTATACATGGAGATGTCGAAAAATATTGATGGAAATTGCCACTCCTCGTTATTGTAATAAGATTGTAAATTTGTCTCAATTGGCTTGAACTTTATGTTGCAGTAGGGGATAGTGATATTGTGAATAATGCTGTAGCCTTGGAATACTTTGATTCAGGTGGTTTTATGCAAATTGGTGCCACGGTATATTATCGTTCAAGCCTGTAAGATGTGTTTGTAGGCGGTTCACCCATCTCTGTTCCTTTTCAAACAATATCTTTTCTGTATTTCCGGTTTTCTGAAGCTCCACATGACAAACCAGAATGATCAAAGTTGCACAGTGCACACACACCAAAATAGACACTCTGCAAACACAGCAGGCACAAATACTAATGGACACATCTCTCCAGTATTTGCTTCAGGGGATCAAGGACTAATGACACAGAACAAAGTGACACAAACACAGGCACAGAGAGACTACAACGTTGCACTGGGACACACAAGGGCCATTGTTGAACAGATATTTTGAGACCCCAAATCCAGTTTTCGTTGCCTAAACATATCGGGTGTTATATAGGAGAGGGGTCCCAGACAGAGAACTGACAATTACAATTTTAAACAATTATTTCCAAAAAAGACAAAAAATGAATGCAAAAAAGATTTATTTCAAATTTGCATTGTTACCATTCATTGGTTAGATTTCATCAACATCACAATACAAAATTCTTTTATAGGTGCCCACATACACAACAGGGAGGGGGGTGAAGTGAGGGAGAGTGCCAAGATTAAAGACGAAATAGGGGAATAGTCAGATTCGCTCGTGATAAGTATTAATCACAACTCAAAAAACAATAGTTCATGTGATTCCTTGATCCAAGGTCCACGAAAATTGTGCTCTTATAGAGTCCAAGATAAAATGGGTGTAGACCACCTAACTCGCCATCAGCTGCTAAAGTCTAGCTTGGGGGTAGGAGTTGGTGGAGATATTGGCGTCTACGTTTCGACCCACAAGACGCGTAGGATGTTGGTCCTTACAAACGGGGTCTTCTTCAGGACAGGATGGTTGTGGGTGGGCAACCACCTAAAAAACATTTGAAAGATTATTTAGTACACAGCCACCTTGTTGGTACATACAAGGCAGGTGGATAATTAAAAAAAGGGGGGGGTGGGGGGGAGGGGGGAAAGGGACATGTTGTCTTCTATTCACTGAACATATCGAGTGCAAAACACTGCGATTGGAGGAGCCCTCCTAGGTCATTAGAGTATAGTGAGAACTCACCTATCGTACACAGGAAGATGAACCACATTAGATTCTTGATCCTGGTAGGTCACAGAACTTTAGGTTGTATTCCTAAACGGAGACCATAAGAGAAATCATGAACATTACCGGGTCTTGCACAGATGCCCCAGAGCTATCTCGGTCGCCTCCCTTAGGCTTACTTTAACGTAAAAGCTACCACTAAAGTGGTGCCAGCTAGAATGGACAACCTACCCATTAGTAAATTAGTGCCGTTGGTGAGGGAATAGGCCTGTTAAGAGCGTTTCTCAAAGGGAAGTTTAATTCAGCCGCAACGACTTCAGTGTGTGGTTCAGCAACCTATTGTAATGTATGATTCAGAGAAAATTAAGAACATCATACTTCATCTGCAAACACAGTACACACATTATGCCTGTATTACCGCGTTATGGTTGTGACCACACACACCGAGATAATCGTACCTTGCGTATACAATTCAAAATGTAAGCTGTCTGGGCTATACTGGAAGGTGGCCTATATAGGTCACGATTGGAGTAGGATCCTGTATGGCCGCTTGCTCGGGTGCCTGCTAGTCCAAAGGAAATATATACTGGTGTTGTTATCATAGTTATTTAAAACATCTTAAATGCATTGCGCTTCAAAAAGACACATACCGCACCTTCAGTTCATGGGGTTGTGTTTGTTTTGTATCTCCTTCTTTCTCCTTAACAGAGCCCTGCTAAAAACGGAGACATAGTCAAATACAAACTAACTTCGCTGATTGTTGACATCCATAGTGATTATGAGCGAACCTGGGAAACCAGAAAGTCTCACCTGGCAGACAAATCACAAAATAATACTAATTGTCGTTTCACGTATGGCCTGCGTTGTCATAGAATCCCCATGTGATATACTTCTGAGGAAATAAATAAAAGGGATCGAGAAAGCAGAGATGTAGGTAAGCTATTGATGCAAAACAGTTTGATGCAAAACAGTTTGCTAAGCATAGCGTGTTCAAAACCGCATTCGGATTGCAGCTCACCTTAAATTAATAGCCACCAGTCAACAGGGTATCGGCGGTGCCCAACTGCAAAAAACACACAAATGACCCCGTGTTATAATCAGGCTCGTACTCCCCGGTGGTAAAGTCATTCGCATACCGTTATTCCGCCTCTCACCTAACACCACCGCCGTAGGGTTCAGACCGATTCCACTTCCAAACCAAGGCACACAGTCACTGGAGTACGCCCGGTATCGAAAGAAACTTCCTGGTTGGAACGGGGTGGGCGGGGCCTTCACCAGAGTTTTTTTTAAAAAGGAAGAATGGAAAAAAGGCTGCTCTACGCTCTCATCGCAATTGAAGAAAGCAGTGGCTTGGTATTGGGACGCAAAACCAAAACCATTATTTCATCAGAAATAATTGCAGAGAATTTTGGAAATTAGTGAACCCAAAGGTTGCCACATTGGTGTTGCGACTCAAAACCAGAAACATTATTCCATCAGTCAGAAACAATTGCAGAGTAATTTTGGAAATAAGTTTACCAAAAGGTTGCACATTATCACACTTATTATTACATTCACCAAGATTCATCTAGATATATTATAGAGATGTTGGACATTGCCAATCTTGGCCAGATGCATAAACAAAATTTAAATTTTCACATTTATAGTAGCGCCATTGGCACACAACATCCAAAAGCACTACAATGAAACATTTCCACAGCCGTGGATGCGAGGGAGATGTAAATCGCACATGATTCAAAATACATCGATAGTAACCAAACGCAATACACTGCATATTTTCAGCAATTGATGTACAGGGTTAACCTTTGGGTATTGTAAGTATTTCTAGTAATGTCCATCAGGTGTTGATACATATTCACAAGAGCTGGACGGTTGAAAAAAATATATATATAGCCCCAAATGCTAGGAAATCTTATAACCTGAAACACATGTATTCATAATGTAGAGACATCACAGTGTCAGTGTCACAACAATTCTGACATAGAGGCAACCATCGGGTAATGCGCACAATGCTCGCAGGTTAGTGAAAGGCACTACCCTACATGGTTGCCGAACCCCATGCCATCATTACGAACAACAAAGAGCTCTTCAATTCATAGGTTCGCCAACTGCGCAAAGCTGCTTTCAGATTCCTTTAGACCCTCAGATACAGAATTAAAAATATGGATCCATTTCAGTTCTCTGGCATTCAATATACTGGATATATCACCACCCCTGGGGCCTAATGTCACATGCTCAAGGACTGCCCATTTCAGTGTTTCAGGGAGATGACTTTCTTTTTGACAATGTTCTACTAATGGTGCTCCCATTGTCTTACATCTTATGCGGCTGCAATGTGTGAGAAACCTGACTTTCACCCGGTGTTGGGTTTGACCTACGTATATTAAATTGCACGGGCAGATTATCCCATAAATAACATTGGTGGTGTTGCAATTTGTATGGGTCTTGTAAGTGTGACGGTGGTTCTTGAATATGAACTCCTTTGATTGGATGGTTGAGGGACAGGCTTTACAGCTACCCAACTAAAGTGTCCAACTATAGGTGATTGTTTCCAACAGGAGGCCAGGGTAGGAGCTTTGGGACATTCCAAAAAGGATGAAACTACATAGTCCCTCAGGCATCTAGCTTTTTTGAAAGCATGCATGGGTACCTCGGGGATTTCCAACTCCTTGCCGACTATGCCCCAGTGTTTGTTGATTGTTTTTTTTATTTCCTGACTTTTTGTGGGGAATGTGGTGACACATCATGCGTTTTCTTTTTTGGTCCATGCGTGAAGAGGGTTCGAGAAGTGTCTCACGGTGGCTGAACCATGCCCTTTTTCGTGATCGTTTGATTAACCGCTTAGGATAGCCTCTTTCGATAAGACGTGTCATCAATATATCTGATTGAGCCATGTAGTCTTCCTTCCTGCTACAATTCCTCCTGACCCGAAGAAACTGCCCATGTGGTAAATTATCACGTAGACTACGTGGGTGGTGGCTTGAATACAGTAACAGCGAGTTGCGTTCCGCAGGCTTCCTGTAAAG
This sequence comes from Lissotriton helveticus, assembly GCF_964261635.1. NCBI lineage: Eukaryota > Metazoa > Chordata > Amphibia > Caudata > Salamandridae > Lissotriton > Lissotriton helveticus. Next base: position 1,447,113,813 of record NC_136061.1, on the reverse strand, counting down.
TGTGGTATACAGTTTGCCTTCTTCCGCTATTATACTAATATCCAGAAAATCAATCCGGGTATTGCTGGCATGCATCGTGAATTGGATATCCGGGGATTGTCGGTTTAGCCACGAATGGAAGCGGTTCAAATCTTCCTCGTTTCCTTTCCAAATGAACACAACATCGTCAATATAACGCATCCACATGCGTATCTGATGTTGAAAAGGATTGGTGACGTTCATGACGAAGATATTCTCATAGAAGGACATGAAAAGAATGGCCAGGTCCGGGGCAAAGGCTGCCCCCATTGCCACGCCCTTTGTCTGCAGGTAGAATACATTCTGAAAGATGAAAAAGTTCCTCATCATTGCTATTTTTAACAGAAGAATGATAAAGTTGGTCGGTACTTGTACAGGGGCTGGCCGGCTGTCAAGGGCTGCAGTGGCCACAATCAGTGCCTCCTCTTGGGGAATGCTTGTGTATAGCGACACAATGTCGCAAGTTACCAATAATTCCTCTTCAGGGTTGAAAGCTTTGGCATCTACCAAGTTGATGACATGTGTAGTGTCTCTCAGGTACGTAGCAGTTCCTTCAGCTAGGGGTTTTAAGAAAAAGTCCACATACCGACAGAGAGGCTCCAAGATGGAACCACATCCGGAGACGATGGGCCGCCCCGGGGGATTCTGGATATCTTTATGCACCTTAGGTAGGGTGTAAATGGTCGGGGTGCGTGGATGCTGCAGATTGAGATACTGGTATTCTTGTTCCGTAAGGAACCCTTGTTGCAGACCATCTTGTGTTACCCGGAGGATTTCGGACGCCAGATCCTTTGTGGGGTCAGAGTTCAGCTTGCGGTAACTGATACCATCGTTTAATTGGCGCCAAATTTCTTCTTTGTATTTGGTAGTGTCTTGGATGATGATGGCACCACCCTTGTCCGCTGGCTTCACAACAACATTGCAGTTGGATTTCAGAGTCTCAAGGGCTGCTCTTTCTGTCTTCCTTATGTTATACTTCACGTATGTCTTCTCACTAAGGATTCTCTTGACCTCAACAGTCACGATGTTCTCATAGGCCAATATTTGATGGCTCATTGCATTCGCCGGGGGTACAAATGTGGAAGGCAACCGAAAGCCCGTTACGGATTTCATCTGGATTGGTGGTCTGTTCTTGAAGAAAAAATGCAATCTTATTTTTCTAAAGAATTTCGATAATTCCATCAATGTGTGGAAGCAGTTGGGTGGGGTCGTCGGAACGAATGACAGGCCTCGTCCTAGGACCTTCAGCTCTTCGTCCGTGAAGTGTTGAGATGATATATTAATCACGGGTGTCTCGATGTTGTTTACCACCTGTAGTTTAATTGTCAGTTCTCTGTCTGGGACCCCTCTCCTATATAACACTTAATTACCCAGGTCCCTTGACTTTATTGGGTCTAACCCTTTGTGTAAACATATCGGGTGGCAGACTCCTGTACAGTCCTGAACTTGTATGCAAGAATCTAATGGCATGTTACATTCTGCACAATATCTTTTTTACTCACAAACACACCATTGGATGAAGACCAGGAGGAGCAGGACAATCCAGAGGATGGCCAGGACGAAGAGGCAGATGCTGTACACACCACAGCTTCTGCAACAGCAAGGAGGGATCAAATCATCAGATTTTGTTTTACATAATCACAATAAATAAAGAAGCCATAACTTGGTTTCATCTGCCACATAATCCTACTTTGTGAAATAAAATATCACTACATAAAATTCTTGTACACATGTGAGTCCCTGCAGAAGTTCATATATCTGTTATGTGAAAGGTAAACAAAAAACTGATTCACACAGCTCTCACATATAGTAGTGGACATGATATCCGTCAAACAAAATTGAGGATTGAACAACGAATTGGGCCTATGACCTAAGTAATGTTTGTGGTCTCTCAGTGAACAGAGACATACACATGAGTGAAGTGCTACAGGAAAACCAATGATTACAGTGAAAGTTTCCCAGCAACGTACTATCAATTACATCATGATTGGACAATGTTTTGGGTGAGATGGACATGACAATAAATAGTAGCACCATGACATTGTCCAAAATGTCTGATATGGTCATTACAAGTTTACCAATGTTAATTGCATGATGTGGGTCATTTACTAATATATCATAACTACACAAATATACAAACACACACACGCACCATTGAACACATGCAACTTACAAAATGTGACAATGTCACATTTTGTTGTATTACTCCAGGAATGTACAACATACTCTGTAGAATACAATGTTGGTCAAGATGTCCAGAAAACATACATGGACTGTGTTGCAGCCTTGTGTGGGCAACCTGTACCGCAACTCCAGTCATGTGTATGCTACCCCAAAACCTATCCCTGAATAGAACCAAGGGGAAATCCACCAGACACACAAGAGAATCATAACATGTGATGATGAAAAAGAGACACACATGGTTGTCTCCTAGATGACAACTTAAGAAAGTAAATCACATGTGAGACATAACCCTTGTACGTCATGGTTGTACAGGCAGTGTGAACATGTTTCTTGTGAATATGCCATTGCTGTGCCTCATCTGCTTCATGTAAAACCATCTCACAACCATGGACAATGACACAAGACCTCTAAACAAAACATGCACTTTAATAATCAGTGAATCACCAAACTCAATCCTTGGTCAACGGGAGGACGCAAGCATGGGTACAGCTGGTCACTCTGAGTATGCCGGTGGAAACCACAGGTGCTGGATGTGCAAGTGTGCCCTCAAAGTTGCACAGTCACAGGTTCCCAAAGTCAGGTGCCTCACCTTCACCAGCTAATGCTCTGCACAAAAACATCATGCATGATGATGTGAAAAGGGGCAGGACAAAATAGGATGTCTTCACTGCATACCCATTGTTGTGTTGGTGTGTGCCTTGCAGTCCTGATTGCCCTTTGTATATGATCATGTGCACCTTGATTGTTCACCCATACACGGGGCACCATTCCTGATTCACCGACCTAAATGGGTCTACAGCTTGCCAACAGCTAATTGTTGTTGATGCCAGTGTGGAAGACACAGGTCTAGCCGTCAAAGATAATTTGCATAAACACTGCAGTGCCTGTGTCTGAAAATATGGGTCAAATACAAATGATACAGTGTTGAGTCAATTCAATGCCCACTGTATGTGCTTACTGGCATTGAACGTCATGCTGTAATAAGTAGTGCACTATGTGAAGTGCAGCTTTGTTGTGGCCATTGAACAATGTTATGTCCACCTTAGACACTGGCTCTACACTATGTTAACAGATGGCTTTGTGTGCTTTGTTGACCTCTACATAATTTTCATGCGGCTGACACATTATGTATTCTGGTGCATAGATTCAACATCAGCGTTGCTATCACGAGCTCATGCTGCGTACAGAGGCCGAAACATGACGTACTGCAGACACACATAAAATGGTTGGTGTGTCACCTGTCCAGGCATCATATTGTTATCAATTTAGCTTCAAGCTAATGGTTGGTGTGTCACCTGTCCAGGCATCATATTGTTATCATCTTAGCTTCAAGCTGTGTGGCGCTGTCACACTAGACTGATGTGAAATTGTGCCGGACACAAACTGTTTAGTATGAGATGTTAGAATGTATTGCACATATGTAGCAGAAATGAGAAATCAAATGCTAAATATACACAATTTGCTCACGTCATCAGATAATGTAAATCCCCATTGTGTCCCACACCACCTTAAATCATGCACATGACTGACTTTGCAGCTGCACCTATAAATTGTGCACATCTGCTAATCTAGGCTGAAGAATACCAAGTAGGGATCTGTGGTCAAGCATACACATTGTTTGAAGCATCCAAAATGTGTTTTGCAGGTACTGGATGCCTGATGTTCATTTACACGTGTGTCAAACAGTAGCAGACATCACAGGAATGAGTAAATTGACAGACACTTATGTTGTCTCACACACTTACTATGCCAAGAATAATGACTACCACTGATGCCTGCATGTCTAATCGCACATGACTCAATGTGGATAGGCTGTAATGTGTGATCCAAGGGCATGTAGACAGGTATGTACAACTGTAATCTAGACATTTCAGATTAACTGAAGTCACATACACAACACAGATCATATCACATAAACAAATGGTGTCAGCAGTCATGCAATTTTCTGAAATCCTCTTCATCGGATGAACGACTTGCACTTTGCATCCAAAATGTTGCCCCTTAAACAAGAAAGCGGTCATTTTTTCACAACCACAATATACATGGTACAATACTAAAAAAGACTGCAAACACCAATAGCATGCAAAATAGTATCGCATAGTCACAAAACGGGCCTCAAACACACAAGAAATGATGTCAGCATGCATCCTGTGTAATGGATGAGTACTGTACACTTTCACTTTCTGTTTTGAACACACTGTTAGTGACTGTAGAGAGTGTTTAAGGTGTTTTGAGTTGTGTTCTGGTTTGTTTGGAGTAGAGAGTGTTGTGTGTCCTGTGAACTTTCCCTATTGTCTCTGTGAAGGCTTGTGTACTTGTCCTTATGTGTTTTTTGCGTCTTGCACTAAATCTTGTCGGCTGTCTGTCCAAGGGGTACTTTAACAATATTAGTAGTTGCTGGGGTATATTGTTGGGCTTTACTTTATTCCCAGTGGATTTAGGGGTGTTTTGGAAGATGTTGGGTGTGGGTAAGGTGGGCAGGATGTCAGAAGGAGCATTGGGGGGCTTTCTCTGGCTTGTGAAATTCTACCAGCCGTTAATGGTTGTGAGTGAGGAAGGATCCTGCAGGTATATGCTGTACATGTAAGTAACGTGAGGTGGGAACATCTCTGCAGTCAAATGCTGAGCATCTTCAGGGTGGACAGGACTATCTGACAATGGAAGCACCGATGGCAGGATTGCGTGGGCCGTGAAGGTGACATGTTGGAACACCTGGGAGTCATCATTGAGCTTCAAGGTAGTAAGTACAATGCCAAAATTCATAAATCATCTTATTCCTTCCAAAATCCCAGGAACACAATGTGAGAAACGCTACAGGATGATGTCCATCAGTTATGCAGAGTAAAGATGTCAGCTTCTACACAATCCCCCTTGCACCATTGTGCAAGTGAGACAGTGTTTATGATGAGGTATGACCATGTTCAGGAATGTGTACACTCCTGCGCACATAAAACAAACTGCTGGGTCAAGGTTCAAGGTGTGCTGCACAGTGCATCTTATGAAGATAGTGCATGAGGAGAAGTTGGTGTGGACCATTAATGTGAAATAGGTGGCCATGTGAGCTGCACAATGCAGGATAGATGACAAAACACACTGTCTCAAGTACAAACATGTCTGGCACTACTGTGCAAGGGTCTAATCACATGTTGACACTTCACAATGTATTTGAAGTACCACATGACTGCAACACTGTCTCACAATCACAATTGCACTATGACATGGCTGATTTTGTGTAAGGTATGATGTGATTTGAAAATTAGCATTTGGAGAAATATGCCTTCACTGGAGTGTCAGTCTACCACATACACAAGGTGCGATCAGACAACATCAATTGTCTTAACACACCCTTGAGAGATCTGCAGAGATAATATTGTCTACAGATCATGGAGAACATGATGTTGTTGGGAGAAATGTGGCCTTGGGAATGTGTCACGCAAGTAGTGTGTACAAAATGAGCACATTTGGTAGAAGAATTGTCTTGTGTTGCACAACTCAGCATTGGTCTTGTTTTGTAGGAAAGACAGGCAAAGCAGATACAATCATATATGTAACCTGAACAAAGACGGCACTGTTACAGGGCATTGTTTTTCGTGTAGCTCTGAGGATGAATAGGACACATGTGAGAATTCACGTCTGATACCAACACACATTTCTTTTCATGTCTCACAGCTGCCAGACCACTGATTACTCAAGGGGACATTAACGCTTGCATGGACCCACGCACCACTGGTGAGTTCCTTCATTAAATATTGTCATTGTGAGATTGGAAGAATGTTTGGGTGAAATCCTGTATGTAGTTGAATGCAGTCTGGGTGTGTATCACATGTACCTTGCCTCCCGTGTGATGATGGATCATAAAAGTGTGAAGTATGAACAATTCAGTAAGTTGAGATTGAGCAATGCCTATGTCTTCCTGATGTAACGTTGCAAATCCCCAGTCAGTGACACCCAGGCCAGAAATATCAAAGGGTTATGTCGCTCCAGCCGATGCATGAGGATTACACACCATACAGACAGGAGAGGAGACATGTGAGTGATGTTGGTGATGCTAGGACCAGACATGGAATGTGTCTATATCCTTGACTGAGATGACTGTCAATGATGATCAATTCTTTGTTGCAACAGGTGTCTGTCACAGGTACCAGAACAAAGAGTCAGTCACATCCACAATAGAAATGCTGGTGTACGTGATTAAATATTTATCACTGCAGGATCCAGAGTCACACCTTCTTTCGATGTGTCAACCTCACTGTAATGAATAGTTAGGTTCCAACCTTGAATGACTGCCAATAGTGAGTGTCTTTCCTCTGGTGTGTTGTATCTTAGACATGTTGGTGCATATTGCAAGCACACCATTTACTCATCAGCGTTACATTGTACAACATTGTGGTAGCACAATTGCCTTATCCTGAGTCGCAATGTTGTGTTAAGTTGGCTGCCTGAGAATGAAGTCCAATGGCGCTCAATACCACCTTTTTACATCATATCTTGTGTGGCAATGTTGGGAGATGAATAAATGCACAAGCAACATTTTAGATGTCTGGAACGTCTCTCCAAGGCCAGCTTGAATGTGTTGGAATGCGTAATGTTTGATACCCTTGCCAAATTGTATATGAATATGCACAGTATTGAGAATGGTTGAATTGGTTCCCAACCATGTTGTTCCAATGTGTGCTGCATTTTGCGGTACACATGGAAACAGCAAGACACTATTAATTGTTCAAGTGTAATAAGGTGCACCTTACATCACATGAACAATCTGTGATTAAAATGTCATCATGTGACTTCAATATGTGCTGCATGATGCAGCATATGTAGAAATAACTGGACATCATTTAAAGAATGTGTAGTAGGAAAGACACCAGACAATGAATGAAGTTAGAAGTTAAGCTTTATTTCCATTACAGGTGCCACGCGGCAGCCGGCAGAGGCAGTAGAAAGGCAGCAACTGGAACATAAATCGAGCCAACAATCTACATTCTAAGTTAGAATGCTTTCGGTCAGAACACCCTGGCACGAGCATCCAACACAAATAAACATGAGAACAGACCACTACATTCTCCTCCTCCTCATAAAGAAACAAAAGAAGAAAAGAAGTAGACAGCATGAAGAAAAAGAAACAAATAAAAAAACAAAAGAAGAGATTAACGATATCTTGCAGGAACAAAGCGTTGCCTGTTGCTCCTATGTAAACATGATGGCTGAGAGTCTCCAGAAGACTCCATGAGTCTCCAGAAGAAGACTCATCTTTGACACATCGTTCACAATTAAAATTATTACTAACACGACTTCCAGAATTTCTAACAATTCTTGAAACATTCCACCAATATTTGTTGTTAACTCTGACAGCATTACCACAAACTTTATCTACAACCTAAGTATCAATGAACTTCAAATTCCCCTTCTTGCTATGGACAGGAATCTTCACCAGTACCACATCACCAACAGTAAAAGAGTGGGGAACAGATTTTTTTCTGAGATCAAAATACATTTTCTGTTTAGTTTGAGTTTGAGAAACGTTCTCTCCCACCATGTCATCCTGGTCAATCACAGAATCCATCTTCACCCACTTGAACACCCGTCCAGGACACACTGTAGAACATGGTTTCCTGTTTCTCAAAAGCTCATAAGGAGACACATTGGTAGATGAGTGGGGTGTAGTACAATAGAACCAAAGCATGGATCTAACAGCATTCTGGACATTGCACTTGCCCGCCAACGCCCATTTCACACAGTTGTTGAGAACCCTGTTCAGGCATTCAACGAAACCATTCATTTGTGGGTGATACAGGGAACTCCTGCAATGAGTTATACCCCCTTGCTTCAGAAAATATTCAAACTCTTGACTGACCATTTGCACACCATTATCACTGAAATTTGGTGGAAGGAAAACCTTCACGTAGTAAAATATTTTTTAGAAAATCAATCACATTCTTTGAGTTGGGCTCACTAATGAAACGCACTTCAGGCCACTTAGAATAATAATCAATGGCTACAATCGCAAACCTAGAAAAAAGAGGAAGAACATAAAGGGACCAACAAGATCAATGTCTATTTTCCCCCATGGTCTGGCAGGTAACTTCATGGGTTAAAGGTGCGCAGTTCTGAGATAGAAGCTCTTTTCCGCACTGGAACACACCACACACTCACCCACGTACACATCAACATCTTTGTCCATCTCTGGCCACCAAAAATATTCTTGCAACCTCCTTTTGGTAAGCGTCTTACCCAAGTGCCCCTCGTGTGATTTTTGACCAATGGCATTCTCAGCACATATGAAGGAACATGAATGTCACCACGCACCAACAAACCATCCTCCACAGAAAACTCCATTGAGACCTTCACAAAAGTTTGTAAAGAATAAGACACATTTCTTTCCCTGGGCTACCCTCCTTTGATGTATTTTATAACACATCAGAGTAATGCATCTTTTAAGAGTTCATCTCTCCATTCTTTTTCACTCACGGCACAAATAGCATTCAGGAGCAGACTTGCAACAAAACAGTCATCCTCGTCATCTTCTTCAATTTCACCATCCTCTTCAACTGGAAACCTAGAAAAGTAATCAGCTCTTCCATTCTTGTTACCAGGAATGTACGATACTTCAAAGTCATACTGCAAAAGCTTAGTGGACAAACAAGCAATTCTGGGTGTATGTTCTTTCAGCCTCTCCCCTGATAAAATAGAGACAAGGGGACTATGATCAGTGCGTAATTGGAAATGTCTACTCCATATGTAAGGATTACATTTCCTAACAGCCCATCAACACGCAAGGAGCTCTCTCTCAATTACAGCAAAATTGAGTTCAGCACCCTGCAAAACCCTAGAGGCATAGCCCAGCGGGTGCTCAATCCCTTTGACACATTGTGTGAGAATAGCACCAATCCAAGTCCACTGACATCAACAGTGATGGTACACATCGCATTAGGATCAAAAGGTCTAAGAACCTTAGGACAAACCAATTGAGCCTGGATCCACTCAAACACATCCTGACAACGGTCATCCCAAACAAAAGAGACACTCTTTTTGAGCATGTTTGTGAGTGGTTGAATTGTAGCAGCATAGTCCAGAACAAACCGAGAGTAGAACTCACAAAGTCCAACAAATGTTTTAAGACCAACCTTATCTTTGGGAGCTGGACTGTCAACAGTGGCTCTTACAAGACCCAGCCTGGGCTCAATACCATGCTCAGATAGAACATGACCCAAGTACTGGACTTTAAACACGCACTTCTCTTTCTTCAAAACAACCCCACTATCCTGCAAAACATCAAGAACACGATACATGGTCTCATCATGAGATTCACTGGAATCACCGTAGATCAAAACATCGTCATGGAAGACAACAACACCTTTGATACCTTTAAGCATGCAAGACATAATTCTCTGAAAAACTGTGGCCGCAGAGGCCAACCCAAAGGGCATACAACAGTACTGGAAGGAAATAATAGGTGACATAAACTCAGTGAGATGTCTAGAAGCAGGATCTAAAACAACTTGGTGATATGCTGATGCCAAATCGAGCTTGCTGAACCACTTTGAACTGCTGATCAACGACAACATGTCAGAGATCTTTAGAAGAGGGTGACAATCCACCCAAATGTTCTTATTGAGGCTGCGTAAGTCAACACAAACATGAAGTTTGTCATTTTTTGTCTTTGCGACAACAAGGGTAGATAGCCATAGAGAAGATCCAATTGGTTCTGTAATATCTTTTTGACACAAGCTATTAAGTTCCTGTTCCAATTGTTCCCTAACACTGAACGGTACATTTCTTAGTCTGTGCTTAATAGGTATGGCACCACTCTTCACTCTAATGACATGAGTGAAACCTTTAACCTTGCCCAGTTCCTTGCCAAAAACTGAGGGATAATGCTCAGACACATTGTCAACGATATCATCAGAGCAAATAGTAGAAACCCGATCTTTGGTACCAGGTTGAACCACCATTTTGAAAAAACCCTGGTGAAACCATCCAAGAATGAACAATCCTTTGATCGCCACATAAACCTTTCCATGTATTGTCCTACCCCTGAATTCCAGAATATCTTCAAAATATCCAGCCAATTCAATTCTCCTCCTTTCATATAAAACAGGAGATCTGTCAGGTGGCATCAAGAAACGAGTACCCCAAAGCTCACCAAATAATTCCTGGGTTATCATCATTATTCTAGCTCCTGAATCAACTAATAGACTCACAGTCCTCCCTGAAATGTCAGTATCCACATATGGGTCAATACACTTGGAAATGTCACCTTCAGTGACATGCATATCACCAACAACAACAACCATATCCTTCAGGTCATCTTGTATGCTATTGTAATTTTCTTCGCATCACTCTGCCATGGACACATTCTCAACAGGAGAAGACACTTGCTGAACACCATTACTAGAAGAACTCCCACGTTTCCCACGTAGACAATTCTTTGCGAAGTGTCCTAATTTTCTACACACAGACTTGAAGTGTGAAAGATTACCAAAATGGTAACAAACATTAGTTTGTTTGAAAATTTTGTTCTCGGGACATGGAGTTACACTGTTCCTAAATTCCTTTGTGCGAATCACGGTCACAGTTTCATTGGTTGCAACTTTTTTATCCAATTCTTTCACAGAAACCTTAGAGAGTTCAATGCTTTTCACAGTACGTATAGTCTCATCAAGGGAGGGATTTCCCATTGATAGCTATGTCTGCTGAATATTCTTGTCAGAACATTTACTTATATACTAGTCTCTAATCAATTGTTCTGTGAAAGCTTCAAATTGACAGTCCACACATAACTTACGCAAAGCAGAGATTATTGTATTAACGTCCTCCCCAGGTCTTTGTTCACGCTTGAAAACTTTGTGCCTGAGCACTACAAGTCTGGGGTGAACGTCAAAACGTAATTCCAATTTTTTGACAGCCTCCCTATATTCAGCTATATCTTCCTAATCTTGGGCACATACCAAGGCAGGCAAATGTTTGTAGACAGACCTTCCCTCAAAGCCCAAAGAATGCCCTATATCATGATGGACCAATGGCACCAAGATAAGTTACAAATGCGTCATACCAATTGTTCCAATAAATAGGTGGATTACCTTGCGACTCAAGAAAAGGTGGAGACCAAGAAACAGACTGCATTTTTCCCCCCAAAAACGAAAACAATATACCTTACTAAATATAAAAAATTAGGAACATTAGAATTCAATTTTTTTTAAATCAATACCAAGTAGATACTTTTGGTGTATAAATAATCATGGTTTAAAACACGTGTTTTCAGAATTAAAAACAGCATACATTGTACATTTGCACAAAGACACAATAAGTGCGTAGGTTTGACATGAATAACAGATTAGAAAATGTAAATTTTGATGACATACCAGGTGTGCATGCCACCGATGAAGATGGTAGACCAGAAGCCTTAATGTGGGCGCAACCAACGTAGAAAGCAAAAAGTGAGCATGTCACTGTATTTCAGCACGCTGATTGATAAACCATTAATATGTGTATAGCTGACAATAAACAAAGAGTGTGCGTGTCACTGTATTCCAACACGTTGAACAGAAACATGCTGAACATAAAGCAGAAATAAGCTCCTTCTTGCGCTGCAACTTTGTATCCAAAACTATACGAGGAGAGTGAGCGTGTCACTGTTCTTCAGCATGCTGATTGACAAACCATTAATATGCGTATGGCTGACAATAAACACGCTGAACAGAAGGACTACGAAAGCTTGTTTTTACGCTGCAACTTTATTGCAAAACTAAATGAGAAAATATTTAAAAAGTGTGTGTCACTGTGTTAGACATGCTCATGACTGGGGTCAGCATTAGTACTCAGAACGCAATGCAGAACTGTAAAAACTCTATTATTCAATAAAGTTTTTTTTAAATGTTCTTCACCAACAAAATGGTCGCTACGTCCTACGTATTCACAGATGCATTTCCAAATGTTTTTCCCATTTGTAAAATGGCTGCCTCACTGTGCGTCTATTGAAAAAGCCAACACTTAGACAAGACGCGCTCGTAATAGAAAAATCTCTCCCAAGATGGCGCTTATGCATGAATAACGCTTGCGTGTCAAAAACAACTAGCACGCAAACCGCAGTGACAGATCTGTGAGTAGAACGCCACTGAGTGAATCCTCTTCTGCCCCGGACTGGAAATTAAACGAGTAAACAGTACCTCACAAGAGATAATCATCACCGGAGTCAATCTTCTTCCCCGCATCGGAGGATAACTGTATACTTCCTGAAGTTCAGCAAACTTGATGAACTTCAACGTTGACGGCTGTGGGTTCAGTGGACATCTGTTACTTGTCGCCAACAATTTTGTAGTAGGTAAGAAACTGGACGATGAATGAAGTTAGAAGTTAAGCTTTATTTTCATTACAGGTGCCGCGCAGCAGCCGGCAGAGGGAGTAGAAAGGCAGCAACTGAAATATAAATCAAACCAACAATCTACATTCTAAGTTAGAATGCATTCGGCCAGAACACCCCAGCACGAGCATCCAACACAACTAAACATGAGAACAGACCACTACAGAATGGTTATGTGCAGGAAGGAGCATTCTCTGGAAAATTCTCAACTTCCACAGCAACGCAAAAACACTTGCACCATTGTGAATAGGTGCAAGGAAGCAAAAGTTTTCATGCAGCGCAGGAACAGACAATGGTCTGCACCATACTATTGTAGGTATAGTACAAACCGGCTTTACTGAAGTTGCACCGCATAGCGTTAAGCCAAGGAGACCAATGGCACACTCCACAACCACCTTGCAAATATGGCCATATGTATTTAATTGGCATGTGTTGGCTCGGCAATGGTATTGTCAAGCTATCTTTTTGGGCAGTCTGAGTATGTGGCAGTACCATCATTTGACTCTGAAATTCTTAAAATGCTGTGACACTACTCTGCCCCTGACATGTGCCAAGCATGCATTGTGAGGTCAGTGACACCATCGGGTTGTAATTGATCTTTAATTCCACCTTGGATTGTTCAGGTCACTTTTGAACTTCACAATCCTTGGTTAGAGTGTCGGGTCCATGTTTTCATGCCCTTTTGTTTCTGAGTTAAATGGAGAACATTGACATAATTATCAGAACTCACATTTTTCTTATTTTACAGACAAGATGGTGCCAGAGGAGGCACACGCATTCCATGTCTGTAAAGAATGACTCGCTTACCTGCCCACTACCCATTTACTCTTCGTCGGCAATGGTGCAGCCCGAGGTGGCCCTCCCTCCTCTGCGGGGGTAGCACGGTACAGCTTTGCCACCCGCTGTGGCCATTTCAACGGTGTCACTCTAAGCTCCAACGACGCCTGTCGGTTTTAGGGCACCCAGCATACTTGCATGGCAGCCCAACTGCTTCCTGAGGCACCATAGGACATTACACTCACTTGGTGTGGGCGTCTGGTGATCCCCCTTCCTTGGTGGCCATTTTGTTGCTTTCCTCTTCACCTAGCTCCCAGAAGGCAATAGAGGAGGGTTACTTACCTTCCAAACATGGTGATCTTTCTGTGATGCACTTCACTTGTTTTCCCTATCCAAGATGGCGACACCTCTCCTTCCTGTTTTGCTACTTCCTGTATGTCACTTCCTGTTTTTTCTGTATTTAAGGGATCAGAACCTTTCCTTCCTTGCGTTGCAACCTTCCTTGTTCCTGCTGGTGTGTCCTTGCTCCTGTTGGTTCCTGCTGGTGTGTCCCCACTCCTGTTGATTCCGTGGCTCCTCTTTTGGAGATTCCTGCCTTCCGTTGGTGCTTGTTGTTCCCCTTGCGCCTTCTGCTCCAGCTTGTCTTCCAGTCTTCTCCTGGTTCCTTTTTGGGCCCTTGGTCTCCCAGTGTATTCTGGCTCCTTGTCTTCTCCTCCATTCCTCGAGTCTCATTATCAACATCAGAGGTTTTTTCCCTCCGGGGTTTTCCTCTTGGGACACCTTCTGGAGGGCACTGACTGCTTAGGCTTTCATTGTCTGCGGCACTGTGGCTACCGGAAGGGGTCGCCTCCATCTCAGCCAAACCAGGACTTTCAAGAACCAAAGCCAGGAACCGTCCTAACACCTCGAGACTGGTAAGAAAGACCCTAAACCAGACAACACTGATCTGCCACTCAAGCTCAGACACTACACAGCCAACATGCTGCAACTGGATCAGGCACACAAGCAGGTGCCCCTCACGTCCTTGCATAGAAGGGACTGCCACACTGCCATCTGCAGCATGACACATTCTGTAGGGTTCACCAACAGGGATCGTCGGTGCATGATGGACAGGAATGTGCGACTGGCACAAATTGAAAGGGATGTGTCGGACATAAGCACACACCTCCAGGACATCAAGGGTACCCTGGGGCTCCCATATTGAGCAGGCCAGGTTGTAAGCCTTCCCCCTTTTCAACAGTCCCCCTGATGGTTATTTTTCTAAAAATGTTATATTAATGTAGGTTTTTTACGTGTAAGGTGGTGTCGCTGTAGAGTAGACATAGTTAGTGTCTTTTTTGGGTAAGTTTTTAGATTTTATATTCTCTTAATGTAGTGTTCTGGGCTAAGTTTCCTTTTCCTTTGGGTGGGGGGTTGTTGTATTTTTTGTTGTATGAAAAACAAAAAAAATACCCTAAAAATATATATTCGTGTAGAATATGTGTGTAGTTAGTTCATGTTTACCTAAGATGTATTTGTCCTGTCTGGTGATGGGATTAAGGGAGAGAGGGGGGGTTGATGTCTCAGATATGTTGTTGCATATTTAGTATTAGTTGAGGTAGATAGTTTAGAGCAACATTTAGTTAGTACCAGTTTGTTCAGATGTGGTTAGTTTTAGTGATTAGAGTTAGTTTACAGTAGGTAATTTTGTAATATTTTAATAAATGGTTACTGGTTTTGAATTGTGGTTGCACTTATGTCAGAAGTGATTTGATGGAGTGGCGCTTTTGACCTTGTATACAAATTATTGAATCAAACAACAATCATTAGAATATGTACATGTGGTCATGACATGTTATTTTAATGAACGGATAGTGTCAGGATACAGTTGGTTTGTGTTCGGAAAGTATGCATGAATTTCAGGATGGCAATTATGAGTTATGCCCTAGAATAGGGATAATCTTTTGAAACGTTTATCATCTTACTGAGTTGTACACCACATTGTTGCACATGTACAACACAATAGAGAAACATGGGCTTAATCAAACATTGAAATTGCAACTCCTATCCATCATGAAAATGGATGTATGCTCCATGTTCCAAGAATGTTGCACCAACCTGCATTTCACATGAGCATGCCACAGAGTCCAGCTGCCAAGCACAAATGGAGGCACCCTTGCTACCTAGTGCAAGGGTGTCTGCATTTGTGAAATTAGATGTTAATGTGCAGGAAGGCTCACCTTCCTGCACATACAGAATGTTGTCAGTTTGGTGCTCAAATGTGCTCTGTACAAGGCAGAACACTGTTAAACAGCAAACACAAGGGGAAATTAAGCATTTCTCCTGTAGTGCCAGTGTTATAACCGCGTTTCCCAGGTGTTCCTTTTGGCATTGCTTCCTAGTGATGCCCCCCTTGTAATAGTGGCACAGCATCTGAATCTATGCTAATTGCAGTGTACTACACACCGTTAGACACTTTGCCGTCCCCTTTCACAGTGAGCACAGAGTGAGAGGGTTCCTTATTTTCAAGGCATTTTTAAGCCATGGTAAGTGGCTGAATGAGGACTTACACTTTAGGAGAAAGCCGTATCGCCAACACAACGTCACTGAAACTAACATTGTGGTTCCAGTAGAGGCTTGTAAATATGTGCCATTACACTTCATCATGTATGTGAATATGGCGTGTGCTCTATCTTGAAATGTGACATGCCATGACACCCATCACAACAAGCTTTGTCCACCCCATTGAGTATGAGTAGATATGCCAAGTAAGACTTGTTAGCAATGCTAGTTTAAGGCACTCATGTGGTATGAGGCTGACTTGAACATATTTCAGCAGGTGCCTATTCCCATCATGTACATAGGGCAATGTTGAATTCTTGCAAGAATGTTATATTTGAGCTATGAGGGCACGGCTAGTTAATACATACCTGGTTATCTCACTGCCTATCTGGGACACATACTCAACATGACCATTTATCAAATGTCCCTCTGTGTATGTTTTGATGGATTCACTGTTTAAACATTTTTTAACACTTCTATACTTGTATGATCATAGGCAACACACATCTGTATGACTTTACTTTTTTATTTACATGTGGATTCAAATTGGTGGAATACTGGCCCAGAACTTTGTCAAACAACCCCCATATTGTATAGATGCCCAGTGGAGGGCCAGACAGAGTCCTTTGGGGGTAACATGTCTAGAGACATGTTGAGAAAGAGGCAGAGTTCAGTCAGCAGGCTAATTGCAGTGTCATTAGGAACAATGCCAAAATTGGCGGGCCTTATTGAAGACCAAGGTTAGTGTAGCAGAGTCATCCATAAGACAGTGGAAGCTGGTGTTCCAGGGCATGATGGTAAGCACAGATCCAAGCAGAAATTGTCCATTTGGCCCAGATGAATGCTACCACTGACTTTTTCACAGAAATAGGGATTCATCCAGATCTTCCTCCTCTGATGTGTCATGTGCCTTCATTGTGCGTGATGACATATAGGCTGAAGCATTCTGAGGCTGTGACACATCAGGGGGTGAGTGGTGGATGTAGAAGTAGCAGCAGCATTCATCTGTACCAAATGGTGAGGCTTCACTGCAGTGATGATAAGCTGCAGGGCTTGCAAGACTCCAGCAACATCTCTGTAGTATGCAGTTATGGCTGCCAAGTGTGAGGTCTGCATCCGCTTTATGTTCTCCATGATCTTTCTCATTTCACGCAACTCCTTGCAACTCCTTAGCGACATTGCTGGAGCCACTTTGACTGGACAGTTGTTCTTGTCTCTGAGTCAGTGCTCCAGCAATGTCAGCTATGGAATGCTGGAGAGTATAGATCAGACTGTGATGGATTCTAAGTGATCCCTAATGAGAATGAGACACCCACGGACCCCATCTAGTTTGGCTGCTCGGATGTCAAATCCCACCCGCACCTGACCAGCCATCTCGTGCTGGACCTCTACCGCACGATGCTGAAATGTTAGAAGTGGGTCCTAGAGGTCCTGAGAGAGAGCTGTGGTGGTAGGTGCTTGCTGATGGGTGTTTTGGGCAGGGTGTGCAGCTTCCACAATGCTGCTGGATGTCCCCGCTTCCGGAGATGGGCTGCCAATGGAGTTGAGCAGCTCTTGGAGTGTGTCCTGGTCTATGGTCGAGATGTCTTCATTTTTATAATTGAATAGTGGAACAGGCCACTGTACAGGAGGTGATGTTTCTCCCACTGCACTGTAAAGGGGAGATGCTGTTTATGTGTGTCTTAAGT
This sequence comes from Lissotriton helveticus, assembly GCF_964261635.1. Classification (NCBI taxonomy): domain Eukaryota; kingdom Metazoa; phylum Chordata; class Amphibia; order Caudata; family Salamandridae; genus Lissotriton; species Lissotriton helveticus. The sequence continues at coordinate 1,447,096,248 of NC_136061.1, read as the reverse complement.
ATGGTAATGCACAATGCACTACACTTGGAAAGATCATAAGCATTGGGAAATGAACATTTCCTATATATTTGCATGTTAGGGATCATGTTTTTCCTTGCATACATTTCTTACTAGCCTCGTTATTGTCTTCACCCATATCAGTATAGGTCAGCGTGTTTTTCTATGGGTGTTGCCGTGTGGGCACACAAAACCTGTTACCCTCACCTGCCCCGTGAGCTGAAACATGTTGACCACCTTGCACAGCGCCGAATGGTAGCCTTTCTACTAGGCGTGGTTTTAACCCTTGACACACTGATTTCTATATGAACGTTTTCTTAGAATCTGTGTAGCCAATTCTATCCTTTACTTTCACATTTATTTTGAGCACTGCACATTATTTAGTCCACTTTATGGCAAACATCATGGCTAGTTTTCTGACACCCTGTTCCACACCGGCACTATACGGCCGGAAGTATTATGGGTTGATCAGTTATTCCCACATGACGTAACTTCACCGAAGGGGTGATCTGATGGGAATTTTTCTAGCGCTGTGTTTTCCAATAACTCTCCACGGCATTAGTTTGCGTGTACACCCTACTGGTTTACAGTTACTGGGATAGTTATACACCATATCCTGACCTGTTCTGCTCTTTGTTCTGTTTCATACCCTCACCTCTCCCACCACGTAAAGTGTGAATGTGTGCCTTGGTTACATGGCAGTGGTTTATAGCGGCTTGTAAGTGATGGTAAACTGATATCACCATCCCAACATCACAGCAGGTGATATTGGCATGGGGATGGGTGCGTAGAAATATGCACCACTGATGGACACATGGATGATATATGCAGTTCTGCTCAGGCTAATTGGATGCCTTTGTTTGTGTAAGGATGTTTACAGACATGCCTATGCATTTGTTCAGTTCTACTGTTGACTTTCCCCAAGGACTGCTTTCCATGTATGTCAATGTGTAATGGCCATCTCACACCACGACCGTGACTTCTGTAGAATACTGTTTATTACATGATACTTGTAGATAGTTTGATGTGGATGAATGCATTTTGACGTATCAGGTGAAAGTGACTTGTAGCAAATTGACATGCATCAGGTCAACATTGTGAATCTTGCTCTGGTCATACTTCACTAGACATGCACCTTGACAGGGACTGTATGGTTCTGTGAGCATGGCACACACACAAAACATGTTTTATTTTTAATGGGACGCCTAACTCATATGCAGAGTCTTTACAATGTACTTTTGGATGCATTTTCCTTCTGCTCATTGTTGTACATCACATTAGCACTCCCGTTTGTTGAATTTGGAGAATATGGAATATGCAGCTTTAAAGCACAAGTGTGCTTATTTCCAATGCATGGGGGATTCGTGTGTTTAGGCTACAGAGATTCACAACATGCTTTATTACTTTGGGAACACAGGGCTGCATCTCATGAACAAGAAAAGGAGCATATTGACTGGAGAGGTTGCAGAGTATCGCATTCGCCTCCCAGGCTCAACACCACGTTCAGCCAATTTTTCAACACATGGCTGCATCTCATTAACAATAAAATGATGCTGCTCCATAAACCTCCCAGCTCTGGGGCATATGTTCACAGGCCAACACAGATGCTGGCACACATGCACCATTGTACAGAGGTGCCTGTGTTGTGTGGAAGATTGTGTATGTGCTTGAAGGGGGACCTTCCTGCACATACACAATTTTCCACACACCGCAGCCTGCTCTAATACCAGTGGGGGAGGCCTTTGTGCATCCCGTGACAACTGAGCTTCTAGGGTGCATCCTACATGTGACAAAAATAGACAAATACTTTAATACTTCCACAGGAATACATTATTAATTTAGTGCATAAATAAGAATGTTTATATTTATATATGTAAGCACGCTTGTTCTTGCTGGTCTTGAGTTTAACTGACACCATGGTTTCCAATTAGTTAGACTGGATCTCTTGTAGCTGTTTGCATGACAGGCACAACGACTACACAGAATGAATTGTGTCCGTGAGCAATCTGTGTTTGCAATTGATTAACACCCATTGATTCTCCTCTTGATTTACTGTACATATATCAAATAATGGTAGTTCATAAATTGCAGCTGGTCGGTCTGACCGTGCTCAGCATCTTTCTAATGCTATTTAATGTATCACTAATGAAGGTTCTGCAATTTATTTATGTTTTTATAATTTGAAATGTACTTTGATAAAATTGCTAAGAACAAATTATTTGGTCTGTGGGAAAACCTAGTTTAAAAAAATCATCCATGAAATACACAAGTGAATTGCTGCCTGTAGGTGTAGGATCTGGTATGTCACTGTTTTACCTAGTTCAGTCTGCCATGGCGAACACTTGTCCTTTAGTAGATAAATAATACAAGTATTCAATTTTCAATGTGTAATACCCAAATTAAATTGCCACAACAAGTCCGTTCACATAGTGCCAGATATGAACATCATTTTTCCAAGGCAAACAGCCTGAATCGCAGAATTTGGGTCTTTACGACCAGAAAAATGCTTTTTTAAAAGTACAAAATGCAAAATAAGATTCAGTAACTTGTTACCTAATCGCATTTTGCATTTTATTTGCATTCGGTATTTTGAAGGGGCATGTTTTGCGACCAGTACAGTAATATTTTACCACCTGTTTAATACTGATGTTAACCCATACACAAAGAGGATGGTGGCCCAAAGGGTGCTCTTCCCCTTTGAGAATGAAAAATATAATACTTTTTAAGAGCAGGCAGTGGTCTCAAGGACCACTCCCTACTCTTAAAAGATTTGGGGCCAGATGTAGGTAATTCTATTTTACCGACTCATAAATACCGAATTTTACCGATTCGGTATTTATGAATCGGTAAAATAGAAGTACCGAGATGTAGGTAAATCCAGATGTGGATTTACCGAATCTTTAAAAGTCGGTATTTACCGATTCGGTAAATACCGACCGGTAATGCCCCATTCATTCCTATGGGCTTTGAAGCCCATAGGAATGAATGGGGCATTACCGGTCGGTATTTACCGAATCGGTAAATACCGAATTTGACAAGGGTGCAGGGGGTGTCACTTTGACACCCTCTAGCACCCCCAAAAAAGGTTCGGGGGCCATGTGGCAGGCATACCTGCCCTAAGGGCAGGTCTGCCTGTCATATGGCACAGGTGTGCTTGCACACATGTGCATGCACACCTGAATCGTTATTTTACCATCAAATTGAATTTGATGGTAAAATACCGACTTTGTAGGGCTTGTGGGACTCAGAAGAGTCCCACCTACATCTCAATTTTACCGATTCTGTAATAATACCGGTCGGTAAATTTCCCGACCGGTATATTTACCGAATCGGTAAAATTACCGAAATGGCCTGTTTCCTGCCCCCTACATGTCAAAAGCCAAATACCGGTCGGTAACGGCCGAAATCGGCCGTTACCGACCGGTATTTGGCTACCTACATCTGGCCCTTGATTTCAAGTTTTTTTTTTTTTAAATGCATTTCGTTTTCCTTTAAAAAAAACTGTCTGCCATTATAAAAAGAAGATTGCTTTATTAAAAAGCAATCACAGACACAATGGTCTGCTGACCTCAGGGGCCCACCATCCTTGTGATGGCTGTGATTCCTAATGGGTTGCAAATTGCGACTTCCCTCATTAATATTCACGAGGAAGGACGATTTGCGGCCCACAAGGAATCCCTAAATGAAAGTTAATGAGCTTTCATACATGAGAAATAACAATTTCCTAATTGCGATCCAGAGAGAATCGCAATTAAGAAATCAGGATTCCTATTTGTACATCTGTCCCTAATCAGCATTCGGTAATAAATTACCCTATCGCAAATTGTGTTTGCGACCAAAATATCTAATTGCGCCCACATTTTAATAAAACTTTTCAAACAATTTGAAAGCAGAATCTACAATAAAACACAAAAGCCTACATTTAGAGGGTTATCATCTTATAACGATTCCTTATTTGTAACGTACTCCAGATATAATTTAGACCGGCATAACATATATCTCTCATGTGTAAGGATTGTAAAAACTCATAAGCAGATAGAAAGTGTGTACACCCTGCCTGACGCAATATTGGAGCTGAAAAAGTAACTCTCGAGTTAGAATATAGATGGAAAAATAATACAAAATGGCACGTACTCTCCTTTGTAATTTGATCGAAAGGATATGGTGGTAAATCTTGTTTCCATATAAATGGTTGTGGAAAGGCAGCTTTAAAATGGATAAAATTGAATCTGAAAAAGTGATAAATAGGAATCGTGGAGTATGCTCTCCAGCCAGATCAAATATGGTTCAAAGGATTTTGTCATAGATATATGAACATCCCACTCCACAGTTTTTAGTATTATCACACTACACACTCATTCGTCCTTGCACCACTTGGAATGACATGCTAGCACAATGGCTTTTGCATTGACCCTAATAATTTAGGGAATTACAAAAACTTCAATTAGCCCCAAATTACGAAAGCATATTTTAACATACACCAGCCATCGAATATTAAGAGAATTCTGGTGAGATAAACAGTTATCGATACACTCTCTCACCAATATGGCCTCTGGATTAACAACATTTAGATAACAATAGAAGAGGGTCAATTGTTATCTGGTCCACGATATTGAGTATGCCCACCTCTTCATGGCAAATCAAGTTTGCAGTATTTTTAGAACTGTCAGAAGCCTACATACAAAGCTGTTTTCAATACGTTTTAGAAGGTCCTCTATTCGGTACCCCCACCAGGGGCGGCTCCCTCGCTAAGGAGCAGGAGCGTTGTCCCACTGCTTTTCACCACAGCAAAAAAGGAAAAATAAAATGAAAATAACGCAATGTTATTATCATTTTATTTTTCTGTGCTTGGGCAGTTTTGTGGGGTGGAGCTAGGCTGATCAGGGGGCAAGAGTGGTGGCACCCTCCTAAGTTCTCATGAATGTTTGGCCAGTCTCCTGGGGCCGGCCAAACATTCATGCATTTTTTGCACGTTCTCCATCCTATGCCCAGGCTTCTATTCCCAATATGAGTGCCGAATAGTGCTCAGACCAATCACAACGCTGCTTTGCAGGCCCACAGGTAAGTGATCTTTTATTTATTTTTTTCGCCCCTCTTTCCCCCTCCCCGCCCCACGATTGCTTCACAGGAGTAGATGCGACTGCCCCCCAGGGGCAGCAGCCAAAATAAATTTAGATTTAAACATAGCTGAAATTTCTCGAAGAGGTTTGTGTTGTAATTTCCTAGAGAAGTTGAAAATAGCTTCGGTATTTCTACCCATTTGTTGGTGTTTTATATGTATGTGTGCTTTCTCACTAAGGAAGGACCTAAAAATTGTACCTAAATAGCTAAAAATATTTGTCCTTTTGAGCAAAGTCCCCCCATCCTATAATGCCTATTTTTTTGTGATTCGAGCATAGTATGAGATTTTGGCTCCATAAGCTCCATAAAATTATCCAGCTGCTTTTGTACACTATTTGGTATCTGAGTTATCACTACTGCATCATCTGCATAAAGTAGTATGGGCAGTGATCATTCTCCCACCCAGTGGCGTCACTGGGGTTGGTGTCACCCGGTGCGGGTAACTCATGGTGTCACCCCCTCATGACTTACCGCATGGACCACCTCTGTCGAAATGTACGGCGCTAGGTACTGTCTTACTCCCTCTAGCTCCCTCTGTCTCTGTCTTACTCCCTTTAGCTCCCTCTCTCTCTGTCTTTGTCCCTCTAGCACCCTCTCTCTGTCTTGCTCCCTCTAGCTCCCTGTCTCCCTCTCTGTCTTACTCCCTCTAGCTCCCTCTCTCTCTCTTACTCCCTCTAGCTCCCTCTCTCTCTGTCTTGCTCGCTCTAGCTCCCTCTCTCTATCTTGCTCCCTCTAGCTCCCTGTCTCCCTCTCTGTCTTACTCCCTCTAGCTCCCTCTCTGTCTTGCTCGCTCTAGCTCCCTCTCTCTATCTTACTCCCTCTAGCTCCCTCTCTCTGTCTAGCTCTTTCTCTTGCTGTCTTACTCCCTCTAGCTCCCTCTGTTTACCTCTCTCTCTGTCTTACTCCCTCTATCTCCCTCTCTCTGTCTTACTCCAACTAGCTCCCTCTCTCTATCTTACTCCCTCTAGCTCCCTCTCTCTCTGTCTTGCTCGCTCTAGCTCCCTCTCTCTATCTTGCTCCCTCTAGCTCCCTGTCTCCCTCTCTGTCTTACTCCCTCTAGCTCCCTCTCTCTCTGTCTTGCTCGCTCTAGCTCCCTCTCTCTATCTTACTCCCTTTAGCTCCCTCTCTCTGTCTAGCTCCTTCTTTCGCTGTCTTACTCCCTCTAGCTTCCTCTGTTTCCCTCTCTCTCTGTCTTACTCCCTCTAGCTCCCTCTCTCTGTCTTACTCCCTCTAGCTCCCTCTCTATACCTTACTCCCTCTAGCTCCCTCTCTCTCTGTCTTGCTCGCTCTAGCTCCCTCTCTCTATCTTGCTCCCTCTAGCTCCCTGTCTCCCTATCTGTCTTACTCCCTCTAGCTCCCTCTCTCTCTGTCTTGCTCGCTCTAGCTCCCTCTCTCTATCTTACTCCCTCTAGCTCCCTCTCTCTGTCTAGCTCCTTCTCTCGCTGTCTTACTCCCTCTAGCTCCCTCTGTTTTCCTCTCTCTGTCTTACTCCCTCTAGCTCCCTCTCTCTATCTTACTCCCTCTGTCTCCCTCTGTCTCCCTCTGTCGCTGTCTTACTCCCTCTGGCCCTGTGACCCAAACTGCTGGGCAAGTGTCAGTGAAACCAAACTGCAAGTCAACGATGCCATTGCCTGCCTGCCTGGTATATGCATAACTGGGTTTGGTTTGGCTTCGGTTTCGTTTCGACTTTCGTCACAGAACAACAATGCAAACCCAAACCCTTGACTATTTGACTTCTGTGACCCATCCATTCCGTGCACATGCAGAATGCAGATGGCGGATGGTGCCCGTAGCTACGGCGGGCCGGGGTGCGGTGGTGGCGCGCTTCTTGCACTAAAGCAGGACGCAGGTAGACTCGTCAGTGTAAATTGGTGTCACCCCCCAGATGGGGTGACACCCGGTGCGGTCCGCACCCCCCGCACCCCCCTAGTGACGCCACTGCTCCCACCTTCAGAACATCCGCCCCAGCCCGTACAAGATTATCAGTTATGCCATTTATATGTATTAAAAACAAGAATGGGGCTAAAATGCATCCCTGTCTTATGCCTCTTAGAGATTTTATTGGTGAGGATAATTTCCTTTGTGGCCCTAATGTACTGCAATTGTGGTGCAGATGCTTCACTAGGGCAAGGAGCCCCAAATCAACCCCCATTATCTGTATTATACCCCAAAGTGTATTTCTTTTACAAATCAAACTCACCTGAAAGTTGTATGAGGGCTAAATGGATTGCTCCCCCTTTGGCCTTTATGTATTTGCCAACAATAGAATATATATTTAAGGCTTGTTCTACAGTGTCGAGGCCTGCCCAACACCAAAATTGAACAGGGGTGATGATCTTATTTTCCTTGGCCCATAGTTCTAGACGGCCTAAAAATACCTTCCCCAGTATTTTGGCTGTGGTATCTATCAGAGAGCTAGGTCTGTAACAAGACGTTGAAGATTTATCTCCTTTTTAAAAATGGGAATTAAAGTAGCAGTCCACCAAGACTATAATATCCTTCACTGCAAATCTTAAAACATTTTTAACAACCGGGGCCTATAGATGGATGTTAGATTTAAAAAGATCAACCGGAACCCCATCCGGGCAGGGCGGATTGATGTATTCAATTCACTACTTCCTCCAGTTCTATTGGTGTAGTTAAGGGGACTTCTAAGGAGACAGACCCAAAGGAATCATCAGGGTGATATTGGGCACCTGCCTTTGGTTGGAAAAATTGGTTATCCACTCAGCCTCTGAAATCAGGGCTTCTACCCTGGTAGCATCCTCATAGGAGAAAAAAGGATGGCCTATTACTTCCCAGAATTCTCTAACGTTCCCTAGGGCTGAAGCCTCTGTCAGATCTTCTCAAGCTGTGGATCAAATCTCTCTTTTACATACCTCCACTATGGCCTTCATGCCAATTCCTTTACCTCATTAGTATTAATGAGGTAGATTAAATTGCGACCCACTAGGAATATCTTTTTGAGAACCAACCTATTAATACACAGGTCAGTTCGCAAAACTAAAAACTGGTTGGAATTTACAACTAGTATTTCATGGCCAGTTCTATGTATATCTGTCCCAAAGAAATGTACAGTAGCCCTCACACTCTGTCCTATACACTAATAAAAGCAAACGAGACTGAGGCAGTGTTCAATTGTGTCAGTGTTATACCTGGCATCATTGGCGTGGGTGTCCTCTGTGTTTTTGCTGTGTTTTGGACTCTGTTTTCTGGTCTAGATGCTTTGGGCACTTTGCTTTTCAGTGCCAAAATGCAAGTGCTTCCTCTGTACATTGTTGTCAGGGATTAGTGTTTCTATAATTGGCTTATTTGGTTTACTATTAAGCCTGTAGTACAGTGCACTGTGTGAGCCCTGGGCCTGTACACGAAATGCTGCTAGCGGGCCTGCAGCACTGGTTGTACCACCCACACAAGCAGCCTTTCAAAGGCAACTCAGACCTGCCACTGCAGTTTTTGTGTGCAGTCTAATACTGCCATGTCGACCTGGCAAGTGCACCCACTTGTCAGGCCCTAACCTTCCCTTTTCTTACATGTGTGTCACCCCTAAAGTAGGCCCAGGGTACCCCTGTGGGCAGGGTGCTGTGTCTGTGAAAGGTAGGAAATGTTTTGAAGTGTGTAACATGTTCTGATAGGGAACTACAGCCAATTTTGTTTTTCACAATTGAAGGGCTATCTGCCCCATAGGATAGGATGGGAGTTTATTTATAACATCTTATAAAAATAATTTCCCATTGGGACAAGATGGGAAGATACTGTTTAGAATGCCTTAACTCAGAATATAAAGATGCATCTTTTAATATGGATGATTTTTACATTCTGTGTTTGAAAATAGCACTTTTAGAAAGTAGGTATTTTCTTGCTTCGCCATCCTGTCTGCCTCTTATAGGTTTGTCTATTGACTGTCTGACTTTGTAGGGACAGGGGCTTGGGATGTGCATTCTGTTCAGACATCTAGTTGGGGGGTGGGGTGTGTCCTGCCTTTTCAGGGTGAGTCAGGGCTAGGCTGAATAGATCTGGGCTACATTCACAGTAGGGGGAGGAGATTTCTTTCCAGCCTGAATGGTTCTGGCCTGCCTTGGACAATGCTGTCCCCATCTCCTACCGGGCAGCTGCACCAGATAGGACAGAACTCGTTTAGGCTGGGCAAAAAGGTTCTCTGCCACCAGAGAACAAAGGAACTTGTGCTATAAAAAGTGGGGCCCAGACCCCAGACTTTTAGACTACTTCTAGAATTCAAGAGGAACCTCTGCCAAGGAGAAGAGCTAGGAAATGTTGAAGGAGAAGTACTACCCCGTTGCTGTGTGCTGTCTGGGGTTTGCCTGCAGGAGCTATTTTCTGCTAAGGAGAGGACTGCGTGTGTATCCTGCTTGCAAAGTGTCTCCGAGGGCTTGAAGTGGAGCTTGCCCCCTGTTCAAGAGGGCTCAGGAACAGCAAAGATCTCCCCATCCTACTGGGCACTGTCTCTGGAACCGCAGGTTTCAGTCGCCACAGAAAAAAGGAGCAGCTGACTCTGTCACCAAGTCCGTCGCAGGTCCCATGCCATGAAGGCACTGCTGAAGGCCCCGCCACACTTCGCACCGCATTCTTGGTCTCACTGATGCCGTCTGGGCAATCATCACAGAGCCGTTGCTTGCACCGCGTCCTGTGGGCACCGTACTCCGCACTGCATCACCTCACCCTGCCTGGGCATCACTGACACCGTCGCTGCAAGACCAGAACATCGACCGGATCCATCAACTGCACCTCAATCTGCCAGCACCACCTCACTCCGCACCGTAAGCCTTGGTCGCACCAATGTCGCCTGGACGTTCGTCACAGAGTCGCTGCCTGCATTGCGTCGTGAGAGCACCACACCCTGCACCGCTCCCATTTTGCACTGCAACCGCAATGGTTGCCCCGACCAACTCGTACCAATGTGTCGGCCGCAACTAGAAAGGTACTGTTCATGAGTCTATCAACACTGTAGCTGGCCCATACCTACGCGGTCGGCTGGTACTCTTAGAATCTGTTGTTTTCAGCATTGCGTTAGTCCCGGATAGAGCTACCAACTCAGAAGAATCGTGTTTTGTGGATATTTCTACAATTTTAAGGTTTTATTTCACACTGCATATTTTTCAGAACTGTATTGTGAATTTTTGTCATTTTAGGTCTCGTTTGGTTTAGATAAAGCTTTACTTATTTTTCTAAACTGGTGTGGTGTCCATTTGTAGTGTTTTCACTGTATTTCTGTATGTGTGCACAAATGCTTTACACACTGCCTCTGAGAGAGCCTGCCTGCTCGTGCCAAGCTACCACGGGGGGAAGCAGGGGTTATTTTAGAAGTGTACCCCCTTTCCCTGACTAGGAAGAAGGGTCACTACTTGGACAAAGGTGCAACCCATTGCCAACTAGAGACCCCCATTTCTAACAGTCAGACCATAATCATCCACAGAATTGGCTTATCTATTAAGACACAACCCATTTGTTGGGTGTACAGAAGGGGGTGCAATGTCTGGCTATTCCTGGCAGGGTCATTCAAAACCCAGCAGAGTAGTAGTGGTCTATGAAATCACCTGAATTTCCAGTTGTAAGTCACAATAGTCCTAACCATCGGTGGAATTCTTATGGGCAGTATTGACCAGCAATTTTCACAACCCCCATGAATGCAATCCTGACCGACAAGTAGCATCTTACATCAGCACTATGATTTCCAGCCATCACCTTGTAATAAAAGTTAGCTGAGTCTGGAGAACCTCTGAATCCTGAATGAATGGATAACACTTCTCAATCCACATCCACTCTTGTAAAGTGTGAAAGGAAACATTTTTTGGAAGGAAGTTAAGATCATAGTCCACACTTCCCTACAAACGCTGTAACATAAAGAAGGAAGCCATCCCTCCTCTCCTAACAAATTGTTAGCATTCTTAAAATCCCCATTCTATTTTATCTCAACTATCTCAAAAGATTCTTACTTTGGAATCTTATTGGTTTTTTTTTACCTTCTGCTCTTTTCAGAGTCCCAAATGTTTGTCCAGTCAGCCACACATGTGCTAGGACTGCCTTCTGTTCTCTCATTTTATGTATTGTCCCTTTGCATTTCTGAGCTACCAATATTACCTGCTACCGCTTTAGCTGCACTGATCTCTCATTCTCTGTCGGCCTGCACAAACCATCCTCCAAATGTTCTTTCTGACCACCAATTATCACAACTTACTCTGCAATTCCTCCAGGGCCACCAACGTGTTCACTGGGTTCACCTTCTTCCTCAATAGCATCAAATGAACCCCATCACATCTGAAAAAACACATGCAATTTGATGACAATGCCCGCATGCCCAAGTGATCTAATATTTCTTGATTTGAAAAACCTAAATCTCCTTCTATTCCGTGTTAGTCCTGTCAGCTTTCTACCCTCTTGCTGCATGCTCCTTGGAAGTACCTCTGTCCATAATATGTCAACTCTTTCCCATCTTGTTCCACCAAGAAGTCATGTGTTTTCTGTTTATTCAATCTAAACCATTCTCTCCTAATTGAATAATAAAACCATCGGGCCTTGGCCTTCCTTCAACTAACTCATAAAGGGCAGGAAAGAATTACCCCATCTCTTATCCCCTTTGCAAACTAATGCCTCTCTACTGCTACTACTTGTTCTACTACACTCCTCAAGTAATTCCTCTGAACCCCAAACACCTTCCTTAAATTCTCATGTTGAAAAACCTTAATACCTGCGAATCTCTCACTACACATAACTTATAAATGCCCTAAATGGATAGATCACATTGTCACCCTACATGTTCAGGTTTACAATGTGTCCCATCACACCTCTGGTCCATTTCACTCCTTATGCTTATGTGCATTTTATATTCTTCCAATGAAAATTCACTTTGCCCCAAACCCATATAATTCCAGGCCCCCAGTATCTTGGACAAATGGAATGCCCAAAGGAGCATCAAAGTAAAGACAGATATTTAATGCTTGAGCTTTCCAGATGGTAGCATATGCATATCTCGGATGGGTGAGTAACACTCTTTATGTGGCAACCAGGGTGTAACATATATTATGTCTTCTTTCCCACTCCTTAGACCATGCTTTCAAAAATTATTTTCTAAAGGTTATCCCTGCAATTTTTCTTGCTGTAATTGTGGTATATAAATAAATAATACCGGATCTAGGTTTGACTGGACATAGCAATAACAGATAGCTCAAAAAATAAGAGTCAAGATTCGAGGTAGTAGGAGTTTGCAGGTTTAATACAGCATAAAGGACAGGAACAGGACAACCTGCACGGGAACAGGATGGCAGGGCCCTGCAGGGGGGACAGGATTGGACTGGCGTAACATTTAATAACAGTGCACAAGCATATATACTAAAACAGTTGCAATTGCAATACATACAATAGGCGGAGCAGTGGGTGTGGTCAATAGCAGTCGCGAAAGATAAGGGTGAAAGTAGGTGTAACAAGAGGCGTATACATAGACATGTGATGTAAACGTAACAGAATATGTCATAAATGGGGCGGAAACATGGAGGGGGCTACCCAAGGAGCCGGGACCTCTAACCTAATGGTGCGCGTAAACTGACAATGACGTGTTACTAGGAGAAGCTGGGGGCTATGAACTCTGTGCTAGGAGTAGAGACTGAAGTCTGGAGAGTCAGGGCGACATGTGCCTAAACACTATCTAGTATCTGATGTTTAGAGAACATGTTGATAGAATCCAAAAGTTATCGGGGTAAAGGCTAACAGACTCTAGGACTGGTGCATACATTATTCTACATGTAGTGCGTGTTGGAGAATATTAAATGACCATTAATACAGTATTTCTCTTACATGGAGACGTAAAGGCTAGATGATGACGGAAACTATTGATGCGATTCAGTAGCTTAGGAATGCAGAGAAGGAGGGCTGGACTGATAACTAGAATCATAACATACTCTTGGCAGACTAGTAGGCAGAGCCAGGCCGAGCCGGGCACTGTGAGGCAGGAAGTAAGTGAAGGGTCGAGGATACAGGTGGGGGCTGTATCGCTCCTCAGCGAGGGTTCAGGAGACAGGAGCTGAATCTGGTGTCCGGGCGCTTTTGAGGCCTAGAAACGGGGACTGTACAATGAAATAACGTGCACACTGAGAAACGTGGCAACGTAACTTTACATAGGCCTGATATTCGTAGCTTTCACGAGAACTGGAAACTGGCATACTAGAGATGGACACAACTATAATTGCGTCTTTAATCGAACATGGGGGATACATATGCATATTAATCATGCACACATAACACAGGATGGGGAACACGTAGGGACACAGAACATGGCAAAATTTACTTTTCCACATTCCCTCCTTGTCACTACGTTTCCATCAGGAAACATCAATATTCATGATACCATCTATCATTTCATACAGTATCATTTGCTCGTCTCGAATTTTCTTGGAACGGGATTCAGAACGGGACTTGGGACTAGGAATACAAGAGGTAGCACAAATGCCGCAAATCGCAGGGCCACATTGTATACAGAGGCAGCAACTGAATATGATCGCTACTGCAATACCTAGAAAGGACAATACTTTCCATCCCCAGGCGGAAATTATATTCCAGAACCAACCGGACCATGTCCAGGTGCCTGGATCTTGGTGTAACATATGGGCAATTTTATGGAGTCTGGTTATAGCTGAATAAACAGACGGCGCGTTATTAGGAATGAAAATGCAGCAACTAGATCCGATGACTCTACATGCCCCGCCCCTATCGGCCAGTATGACGTCAAGGACGAGACGATTCTGGAGCACGACAATTCTCATAAAGGATTGCTCTTCGGTTAAGTTACCTAGAGCAGAAGTAGTCTCAATCACTACTGCTTCAAGGGTTCTCGTTAATCTACGTATCAGTTTACTATTCACAACAGTACCTAAATAGGGAAAGACACCTTTATTGATATCTATATATTGTTCTAGAGCAGTTTCAGTATAATCGACAATCGGGAGGTCTCTTTTGTGTCTCGTATGTACTAGGTGGGAATTCCTATGATAGTCAGGTGGGGCTAGAAAAACTGGTGGCAGTAGGAAGGCAATGTAACAGGTTCCCTCCCAATCGAGGGGCAGACGAACATATGCGGTCTGACCACAAACAAAATAAGAATGACGTGAAGCTTTGAAAATAGATTTCCCACTGTCACTATACTTGACAATAGTAGTACAATCACTATGGCCTACATGTACGGAACCATTCTTTCGGACACATAATTCACCTTTAACTGGTAGTACTGACATAGCAGGTAAGTCTGGAGTAGTATCAGACTGAACATTCAGGACCATGAAATTCGAAGAATAATTACCTAGATTATAAACTTCATTTTCTAGATCTAACCCTGTTCTGTGGGAAAGACCTTGCTTGTCTGGAAAACATGTACTGTTAAGAAAAGACGTATCTGTTGAGGATGACGTTAACGTGGACCATGCTCCACACGAACCATTATGTGAAAATGGATAAGGAAAGAGTGGCAGAACTCCCTTCGGTGTCTGGAAAGGGGGGAGTCGACCACACACCCAACAATTAGTGGCATTGCTGGTCTGGTGTGAATAATGTAACATGCGGATAAAGGAATTATTACGCATAGCAAGACGATATGAGAGTTCATGAGGAGGCAGATCACTAAACGTGTGCTCTACCGTAGCATTAGCAGACTTATTTACATGAGAAACTGGAAAACACAAATAAAATGCATAACCTGTGCAGGTAGTCATAAGGCTGAAATATAGCAGAAAACATAAAATAATAGTGCAACTTTTAGAGTTCTCACTAACTCTCTCTCTGTGGGGGTCTATTATATACATGTCAGAAACCGGTCTAACCGTTTCACCTAGGGGAGGACTTAGACAATCAAACTGGCTGACTTATTTTACTAGACCTTAATTTTAGCTTATACTCCTGTTGCGGAGTTTTCTCTAACAGGGAGGAATCTGTATCATTGTCTTTTGCGGGACAGTCCTTGAGAATAGTACTTTGGCAGTTTTTAAAATCCTCGGAAATGTTCTTTGAAACAGTCTTTAGTCCGTAAAATTTTTTCACATGAGACAGGTGGACCCAGCCCTTCCTGCCTTCCAGCTTGACGGCAGTACGGGTGGCCAGGAGGACCTGCTTGGGCTCCTTCCAGCGGGGCTCCAGCGGACTTGAACGATCAAAATTCCGGACAAGAACCATGCATCCGGGAACGATTTCATGCGGTGCCACCTCGGTATTATCTGGAAATGCGGCGGCAACCTGTGAACGACAAGAGTGTAGGGCAGACATCAAGGAAGCTAGGTAATCTGTCAGCATATTACTTGAAACATCTGTAATACTTCGGGGTCTAGGTGTACCCCACATATTACGGGGGCGGCCGAATACGACCTCGTACGGGGACAGACCTGATCTGGAATGTGCGACCATGCGCATATAAAACAAAGCGACTGGCAGAGCTACTAGACAGTCCACACCTTTCTCTTTACATATTTTGGCGATGCGGATTTTCAGGGTCTGGTTATGTCTCTCTACGAGACCAGCTGCTTCTGGATGGCGTACACAATGGAACTTCCACTGGTACCCTAACAAAAGGGAAACGTGTTTCATAAGCTCAGATGAGAATGGCTGGCCATTATCAGAATATACGACCCTAGGGAGTCCGTAGCGGGGGAAGAATTCACGAACCAACTGCTTGGCAGTGGTCGCGGCTGTGTAATCTGGGACCGGATATGCCTCTGTCCATCTGGACAAAGCGCATACAACTACAAGGACATACTTGAAACCTCGACATCGCTCCATCTGAATATAATCCATTTGGAGGACTTCAAAAGGGTGGTCAGGGGGCTGGAATCCACCTTGTTCCACCGGGACACTTTTACCTGGATTAAACTGGCAACATATCATACAGGTACGGACTTTCTGCTTGGCTGCAGCTCGTAAATGCTTGTTAAACCAAATGTTCTGGATACTATCTAACATAGCTTTTTCTCCTAAATGTGCTGGACTATGTGCGGTATTGATAATGACTTGAACCATAGAGTCGGGGAGAAACCATGTGACTTTTCCCTTCGTTACCCATCCCTGATCTGTCTGGACCCCTCCTTGTTCGGACCATTTCTTGATTTCATCGGGAGTAGCATGTAACTGGATATCTATGACATCTTGAGTGGGGTCCTTAACTGTCATACAGGTAGTCGGATCTGGAGTATGTGTCTGTGTCGGATTAACTGAAATGTCTGGAGTCTGTGCTGTAAGTTTGGCTGTGCGATCTGCTAGATCATTACCTTGGGAAATAGTGTCAGTAACTTTCGTATGTGCTTTGCACTTCATGATAGCAATAGATGTCGGTAAGTGTATGGCATCTAACAGAGCTTGAATAAGGAGACCATGCTGAATCTTGGTTCCATGAGAAGTCATGAAACCTCTCTCCTGCCAGAGCACTCCAAAGTCGTGTACAACTCCGAATGCGTAGCGTGAATCTGTATAAACATTAACTTTCAGGTTCTTGGCGTGTATGCAGGCTTGTGTCAGAGCAACTAGCTCTGCTGCTTGAGCAGACAGGGTGTAAATACGGTGTGTTTCTATAACGTCAGTGTCAGTAGTCACTGCATACGCGGCTACTAGTTCTCCTGTACTTGTTCTCATACATGAACCATCCACATAAAGTGTCAGGTCGGGATCTGGTAATGGGATATCTGTCAGATCTTGTCTTGGCTTAGTCATAATATTAACTACTTCCACACAGTCGTGTGTGGCAGGATTCGAATTAACTGACGGTAACAGTGTAGCAGGATTTAGAACGTTGCAGCGTCTGATTTCTATGTGTGGCTGGAACAGTGTCAATTCATAACCTGTTAAACGTGCAATTGTCAAGTGTTGAGTCTGTGTACGGTTTAAAAGAACTTCCACGGAGTGTGGAACTTGTACTGTCAAGGAATGTCCTAATACTATGGAATCACTTTGTCTGATAGCTAGTGCTGTGGCTGCAACTGACTTGAGGCACGCAGGCAGAGCCTGGGCTACAGGATCTAGTGTGCTCGAAAAATAAGCACAGGGCTTGTATTGTCCTGCTTGATCTTGTGTGAGAACAGATAATGCTGTACCTTCACGTTCAGTGACGAAAAGTGTAAAAGGCTTACTGTAGTTCGGTGTAGCTAGAACTGGAGCTTGGCATAAAGCTTTCTTTAACTCATTGAAACTAAGTGTATGTTCAGATGTCCAAGGGAGGACAGTCGATACGGCTGCCTCCTGTGTCGTTAACCGTATCAGTGGCTTAGCTAGAAATGCATACTGAGGAATCCATTGTCTGCAATAAGAAGTGAGGCCGATAAAAGCACGTACCTCCTTCTGGGTCTTGGGCTGAGGAAAACTCGCTATTAGCTGGATACGGTCTGGTGTCAACTGCCTACCCCTCTTGGACAGTAAGTGGCCTAAATAGATCACTTGCTGGACACAGAATTGAAGCTTCGAAGGGGACACCTTGTGCCCCATCTCGGCTAAGAAATACAGGACTGTAAGGGATGCTCGCTCGCAAGCACGTTCAGAACGGGCTGTGATCAGTAGATCATCGACATACTGGAGCAGGGCAGTGTCAGTTGGCATGTGAATATTGTCTAGTTGTCTCTTAAGTGCTTGACTGTAAATACTAGGACTTTCTGTAAAACCTTGAGGAGCTCGTGTGAACATATAGCTCCTTCCATTTAAACAAAATCCGAAAAGAAACTGGCTGTCTGGATGAATGGGGACACTGAAAAACGCGTTCTTGAGGTCTATGACTGTAAAAAATGAGGCTTCGGAATCAATGGCTGTCAATAGGGAAGAGATATCTGGGACAACTGGGTACTGGGGAATAATACATTTATTAAGTTCTCGAAGGTCAATCACTAATCGATATACTGGGGGTGCATTTGGATCAGTACGTTTCATGACTGGAATGATCGGAGAATTACATACATTGGAGTCAGTTTCTACAACTACTCCTTGAGCCATGAGCTCGTCAATAATTTTGGATAAGGCTGCTACAGCCTCAGGTGGCAATCTGTACTGTCTGATTCGTGGTAACACTACACCTGGTTTGAGAGTCACACGATGGGGTGTGATGTGCATATAACCTACATCAGTTGGACCTTGCGCCCATAGATGCTGCGGAACATTAGACAATCTCGGATCAAAATCTCGTAATACATAGTGACCCTTGAAGTCACGTAGAAACAGGCGTATTCCCTCTGGGGAGCAGCAAATAACTGCACCTAATTCTTTCAGTGTTTTAATACCTAACAAATTTTCTGGACATGACTTCGTAAGTAACAGATCAGTAGTGCGGGACAATGGACCTACTTCTAGAGTAACTGGCTTAGATATCTCGTTTACAATAGGCTTTCCTGAAAATCCAAGGGAAACATTTCTAGAGCCTGAGAGCGGAGCCCCTGGAACTTCGGCGTGACTGATAGTCGTCCTACTTGCCCCTGTATCAATCAGAAACTTTCTGTCTTTCCCTAGTACTTGACTATGAACATAGGGACCTTCTTGATCTACAGGAATCTCGATGAGAGGCAAGCCTACCTCCCTCTCTAGGCTGTTTCATGAATACTGTTGATACTCTGGATACTCGGACTGTGCATACTGGTACATCTGCTGTGTAACATGCTGTGTTGCAGCAATAGGCTGCGGTGCTGGAACTGTCTGTTGTGCATTCTGTGGCTGAGAAGTCTGTGAAACTTGTTCTTGTCTAGGCGGACGTGGTCTTTCTTTAGTTTTACCAGTGGCTATATTATGTTTCAGGACTGCACACTCGTTTATGAAATGACCTGGCTGTTTACAATAATTGCATGTCCCTTTAACGGGAGCTGCAGGATGACTGGCTTGAGTCGGACCCCTCTTCTGACTGTCTTGAGGAACAGATTGTGCAACTAGTACTTTCATTTTCGTGTCTTTCATACGTTTTCTTTCATGATCTTGCTCTTCCCTGATTCTATTCTGGTGATACTGAAGCATCTGTAACATTTGGGACGGGGTATTAGCTTGCCAGGTACTTTCGACTTTCAAAACTCGATTCTTAACTTGTGGACTTGAATTCTCAACTAATTTAGTAACAAAAAGATGAGGGTATGACTCGCTACTTGTCTTGAGGCCACTGTTTATAATAAAGCATTTCTCAAATCTAGAATAAAAATCACTAGTGTCTTCGTCTTGTTTCTGTTTACAGGCTGAGATTGCATCCCAGTCTTCCTTTTTAGTTGCTAATAATCTGGGCAAAACTTGTATTAACAGTTCTGGTAATTCTTTACATTTCTCTCCAAGACCGGTACCTGGTACTCGTATCTTATCTTCAGCTTCTAGAACTGCCCAATCGATCTTTTTCTCTCCCACCTCCCAATCTTTTTCCTTGAGTTTCTCGTATACCCCTGCGGGCAACAGGACCTTTAGCATTTTAATAATATCTGGATACGTGTATTCTCCCATACGGAGCATGTCTTTTAATTCTCGGTGGAACCCTGCTGGATCTTTGTCATGACAGGGAATTAGTTTCTTCATCTCTAAGAGTTCCATCTTTGTAATCGGAGTGTAAACAAATACTCGTTGCATTTCACCATCTGCTGTCCTGACTGGGTGTACTTCTCGTAGCGGGTTCTGTCTATCTATGTAAAACGGTTTACTTTCTGGAGGTGAGACATGAACAAAATGCGGGTTCAGAAACGTTCTATATTTGTGACGCTGTTCTAGAATGACACTAATTAAATCGGTACCTAAACCTTTCCATCTATACTGGAGTAACTCGTTCAGGACATCGTGTAACGGACCTGGATCAGAATGTTGACCCTCATACAGAGTAATGAGGTGCTGGATCATATACATACCCACCAGTCGCTGCTCGGCTGGGGGTAATTTCAGAAACATTTGAGCCACTATTTCATCTGGAAAAGTGGTAGAATCAGTAATCCATCGGACTGCTGATCGGACTAGTTCTTGTTCATGCATAGTACTTAACTCACTATAACCGATTCGTGATTTCAGAATGTGATCGGTAGCTTGAAATACTTGTTCTAGGGAACCTTGTTCTGGTGCTGGATGAGGAACAGTTTTCTTGTAGTCTAGACGTGAATGTCGGTCGGAAAGTCTAGTTCTACCGACATACGCTATTCTGGCGGGATTCTCGTCCTCTACCTCTTCCGTAGAAGAGTCATTTTCTTTCTCGCTTACTTGTGCTGCTTTACGTTGTTCGTGTAACTTTATTATTTCCTTACGGATTCTCTTGTACATACTCTCTATACTACTGATAGTTCTGTGCTTACCCTCGGCTATATTATCACTCCACCTTGTCAGGATTCTCATTTCGGCCGGATCTTTGGACGGGTAATCTTGTTCCCTTATTAAACAATTAATCAGAAACTTTAATATCATGAGCTGGATTTCAGCTTTCCTTTGAGACATGGCTTCGCCAATACTTTCTGGATCATCCCCTGTACGGATGAAACGATATATTCTGTCTAGATCTTCTTTCATATTCGGTAGGGTATCCAAATACCCGGTCACCCGTCTTACACGGATGGAATATATAACTGTACTATCATCACCTGCGACTGGATCATAGCGGCATTCAGTGAGAGCTCGTCGGATTTCTGCAACGGACTTATATTTGGGCGTACGCTGTAACGCACATTCATGTAACTCGACTAACGTTACTCGTTGGTGTGGTAAGTTGTAATGTAGGCTGGACCGGGGGTACCGTAGCAGGTACTCCGGTGTCTGGAGGAGCAGGAATGGCATTATTTACAGGAGCTGGCGGAACAGGATTTGCATATTCTGGGACTGTGTCGTCCAAGTAGGACGAAATGAAAATATCAGCTGCGGTCGGTTTGTGACGTAGCTTGGTCGGAACTAATGGTGGCGGAAAATTACTGGATGCCTCCGGGGTTGCTTTTGGCAAGCCCTCGGCAAGAAGAGGATACATACCCTTAATAAGGGCATGCCTCTGTCTATCTGACTGTTCGGTTTTGACTCGTTCACCTATCTCGATTAATTCCCTTTCTTGGGCTCGTTCTATGGATTCTCTACTTAATTCTGACTTTCTGATTTCTTTTTCGGTTCTTTTATGAGATTCTTTGCGCCATAACTCGATGGCATCTTTCTGTGACTGTCTGGCTTTCTTTTTCCATAATGCTTCTTCTACTCGCATGATGCACTCGGCATCCCATGTACCCGATACGGGCCATCTATACTTTTCTTCTAACTGTTTGGTATACTCTACCCATAAATCTAGATACAATATGGCACTTATGCCATGCTTCTGATACATAAAATGACCTGGACTGTCCCTAGGCGGGACAGGAACTGCTTCTTCTAACAGACCTTTTCTAGTTCTTAACTGACGTAGTCTGGAAAATAACGGCATGACTGAACTGTAATCTGGACACAATACAATACACAATGAACACGATAATTACACCACTCTCATACCACGACATTAAAATACATGAAGAACATTTAAAATAACAGTTCGGACAGAATACTACCTGGAATACGGAAAACAGAATACATGAATTTCTCGAGAACAGAACTGACTAGAACAGAAACTAGATGCACTGCTGAAACAGTACGAAACTTACCGGTCTCATAAAGAGACACGTCAGGACCCGCATCCACCGGAGTGGACACTTCGTTTTGGGATCTGTGTACCACCAAACCCCACGGAAAAGAGACAATTAGATTGACCCTGTCTAGATACTACCCCAGCAACGGTACTCACCGGGCAGCAAGAACGGAAGGCCTCGGACTGGACTGGACTGCTTCGACGCCGGACGGACACACTTCGGACTTCTGTTACGGGTGGGCCTCCGGATACCTCGGACCTTGGACTCTCGGCTTGGGCTCTGGTCGGGACTCGCCGCATTCCTCCACCGCCTCGTCTGGATGCTGGACCGCAACCTCCGTCTCCTCCGTGGGCCTGAGGGATACTTGAAGCAGAAATATCTGCACGTGCACGGTATGGTTCCGTCACGGCTGCAGAGGATCAGGGGGCATACGTGGCTTCACCGGCGCGTGGGGAAAGGGCAAGTCCCTGTTCGGGCGCCATTATGTGGTATATAAATAAATAATACCGGATCTAGGTTTGACTGGACATAGCAATAACAGATAGCTCAAAAAATAAGAGTCAAGATTCGAGGTAGTAGGAGTTTGCAGGTTTAATACAGCATAAAGGACAGGAACAGGACAACCTGCACGGGAACAGGATGGCAGGGCCCTGCAGGGGGGACAGGATTGGACTGGCGTAACATTTAATAACAGTGCACAAGCATATATACTAAAACAGTTGCAATTGCAATACATACAATAGGCGGAGCAGTGGGTGTGGTCAATAGCAGTCGCGAAAGATAAGGGTGAAAGTAGGTGTAACAAGAGGCGTATACATAGACATGTGATGTAAACGTAACAGAATATGTCATAAATGGGGTGGAAACATGGAGGGGGCTACCCAAGGAGCCGGGACCTCTAACCTAATGGTGCGCGTAAACTGACAATGACGTGTTACTAGGAGAAGCTGGGGGCTATGAACTCTGTGCTAGGAGTAGAGACTGAAGTCTGGAGAGTCAGGGCGACATGTGCCTAAACACTATCTAGTATCTGATGTTTAGAGAACATGTTGATAGAATCCAAAAGTTATCGGGGTAAAGGCTAACAGACTCTAGGACTGGTGCATACATTATTCTACATGTAGTGCGTGTTGGAGAATATTAAATTACCATTAATACAGTATTTCTCTTACATGGAGACGTAAAGGCTAGATGATGACGGAAACTATTGATGCGATTCAGTAGCTTAGGAATGCAGAGAAGGAGGGCTGGACTGATAACTAGAATCATAACATACTCTTGGCAGACTAGTAGGCAGAGCCAGGCCGAGCCGGGCACTGTGAGGCAGGAAGTAAGTGAAGGGTCGAGGATACAGGTGGGGGCTGTATCGCTCCTCAGCGAGGGTTCAGGAGACAGGAGCTGAATCTGGTGTCCGGGCCCTTTTGAGGCCTAGAAACGGGGACTGTACAATGAAATAACGTGCACACTGAGAAACGTGGCAACGTAACTTTACATAGGCCTGATATTCGTAGCTTTCACGAGAACTGGAAACTGGCATACTAGAGATGGACACAACTATAATTGCGTCTTTAATCGAACATGGGGGATACATATGCATATTAATCATGCACACATAACACAGGATGGGGAACACGTAGGGACACAGAACATGGCAAAATTTACTTTTCCACATAATTACGTGAGCCAGGTTCTTCTAATTCAAGATCATCAGAAAATAACTACTCCCTCATGGCTTCTATGTTGATACACCTTGGCCTTCCACCACTCCTCACAAATCCCTCCCATATCTATTATATAGCTTTCTCATGGAGGTTACAAATCCTTCTGCCCCTTTGAGGCTTTCACAAATCAAGGCCCCACATGCCACCTGAAATCAGAGTCCTGTGCCATTTCGCTTTCAAGGATACCCCACTGGATCGCCAACATTACAAATGAGAAAGAGAAAGAGATTTAGGCAGTACATTTTTCAAGCCTGCAGTAGGGTGCTTTTTGAAATAAAACATGCTCCTTTGAGCCAATGCTTTGCTGTGTATGGTGCTATCGCAGGAGCGCTGCGACGGGTTCCATTGCGATAGAAAATAACATGGGGTATAAGGGACAGCACTGTCTTGTGCCCCTTGTAATTGCTGTGGGTCCAGTCAACTGTCCATTGACCAGTATACGTGCCACCGGGGATGTATAGAGAAGCTGTATTTTCTTAATGAAACCAGGACTAAACCCCAGACACAGCAAGGGGTAGAAGAGAAAAACCCACTCAAGCGTGCCAAAAGCCTTGGTCACATCAAGGGGGATGGCTACAGCAGGCAGGGAGGGGTTAATCTGGTGGAGAACTGAAAATATGGTACGCAGGTTATGGGAGGTGGCGTGTCCCAGGATGAATCCTGATTGATCAGGGGGCAATTAAGGACATCAGGGGAAGAAGGTGGTTGGCCAAGAGCTTAGCATAAATGTTATTGTCTGTGTTAATTAAGGATAATGGGTGAAAGTAGTAGTAACTCTTAGGGAATTTATCTGGTTTTAGCAAGAGAGTGATCATGGCTTCGCAGAGAGATGGGGGGAATCTGCCCAGCTCCAGGTTCTCATTGTACATCTCAGCCAGGTGCGGACAAGGAGGGGTGCATACCCCTTGTAAAATGTGGCGTTGAGACCATCTGAAGCCGGGGCCTTGTCACTCGGGAGGCCTGATATGACCTTTGAGATATCTTCCTGTGTGAATGGTTCATACATATATTCTCTGTGGCTATTACTGAGCCATAACAGCTCTATGGAATCAAAGCACTGGTCAAGGGTTTCCCTAGGGGCTACCCCTCCCATGGTGTATAGATGTGAGTAGAAGGAGGAAATCCTCTCAATGATGGCTGAGGGGGAGGTGGTTTGTCCAGCGGACTCGTCCAAAGTGGCGTGATGTATCGAGATACATGTGGAGGTCTAAGAAGATTCACCAGAGTCCTACTGGGCCGGTCACCCTCCCCATAGCACAGGGCGCAGGCCTCTTTACCAAGGAACGCCACCTCCCTATCAGCTTTCTCATAAAATTCTGTGAGTTTGGCCCTGATGGAGGCCAGTGTGGCTGGATTGGGATCCTGGGAATGCTGGAGATCCAAAGCCTTGATATCCCTTTCTAGGCACTCAAAAGTGCCTCTGATAGATTTTAACACCCCGGATTGCTTTGCAATGCATTACCCCCTCACAACGACTTTAAAGGCTTCCCATAGCGTTGAGGGTGACTCACCGGAGCCAGTATTACGTTCAGAAAATTCAATGATGACACTCTGGATACCTTCCCGGAATGAAGCATCCCGAAGTGAGTTGGGAGGGAGGCACCACGAAAACATGCGAGACAGGGTATGTGGGAGTCGCATGCACAATTGCACTGGACCATGATAAGACAATGTGCGGGCTAGGTGGTCTACTAAAATGGCCTAGGAAGCGACGTCCCGGGAAGTGAACCACAGGTCAATACGAGACCATGTGCCACTTGACCCGGAAACACAGGTACCTTGTTGCGCATCTGGGTGTCACCAGGCATCGAGCAGGGAGTTGTCCTCTAGGGTGATGTTGAGGGTGTTGGTGGCCTGCGAGTGAAGGGGCGGTCACAAGAGCAGTCAGTGTCGGCGAAGGAGCAACATTAAAATCGCCCCCACAGATCAGAGAATGGGGCCTAGGGAGGATATGATTTGCCATATTTGGTTAAGAAAGTTAGGATCATCATTGTTTGGGCCCTACCACGCAGCAAGTATCAATGGCCTATTAAATAGGGAGCCGGCTAGGATCACGTAACGACCCACCGTGTCGATGAATGAGTGAGTACAAAGCCAAGGGAGGCCCTTATGGAAGAGGATGGAGACGCCTCTTGTATAGTTAAAGTAAAAGGAGATATATGAGTCCCCCCAGTGTCGGGAGCGAAATCTAGAGGAGGTAGCAGTAAGGAGATGCATCTCCTGTAGAAAGCAGACATCCACCTTGTGCCTGTTAAGATGTGCGTGCATGACACAGGCCTTACGGTAATTGTTAAGGCCCCTGATATTCCAGGTTAAGAAGGTGGTATCAGTCATGGAGTAGTAGTGTGTGGAATAGTGATGAAGTGTCAGCTGTTTGTGGTCGCATCCTGATGTGTCGGTACCCCGCGGTCTGAACAGTCATTAGGTGTGTTCGCCAAAAAACATGCCATAAACAATGCAAACACTCTAGAGCAACAGAAATCGTGAAGGGATAGCCTGTTACCCAAAGACAACAATACCAGGCCCACCCTCCCCCCACTCCAGTTTCCCAATTAGGTGGAGCTTCAAGTCCCCCCCGGGACTCAAGAACAACTTTAAGGAACCCCAGAGCAACCAAGATGAACAGGTTAGAAACAGACTGTATCCAGCATAGGAGTCTCCCCCCCATCCGTCCCTCCCACACCAACCCCCCAATCAGGTTGAGAAAGGCCACCTTCCCCAGATCCACCAGGTGACATGAAACAAACAAGGAAGTTCCCCCGTGGGGGCCTGGCTCAACCAAGCATTGTACCCCATCCGTAGACAGGGTGGCCAAGCTGTTTTAAGAGTAGGACATTATATAAACAAACACTGTCAACTTGCAGGCTCACCCCAATCCTGGGGCCATAGTGACACCAACATTACATGTAACTAGGCAATGAACAGCGCAGGCATTCCTGTGCAGGTTGTTCCTCCATAATCAGTGTGCTGAGAGTCATTCGGTGCATGACGCTGCTGCTTCTCCAGTTTTTTGACAAATGCTATGGCAGCTTTAGGGTCACTGAAGAACTGAGTCTGCGCCCCCACTTTGATCCTCAGCTTAGCGGAGTAGACCAGGGCCTGCAAGACATTGTGCTTCTGGAGTTGTCTCTTGACCGGGAGGAAATCACGGCAGGCGGCCAGGACCGCCATTGCGAAATCCGGGTAAAATGCCAGTGTATTCCCCTGATTCCGCACCTCACCTTTTTAGTGTGCAGCGCGCAATACAGCGTCGAGATAGTTCAGGAGCTTGGCAATGATTGGGCGCGCCGTTGCTCCGGGGGGGGGGCGGCAGCAGTCCTAGGGATCTATGTGCCCTTTCCACAATGAAGAGCGGGGCGAGCACCTCTCCGAAGAGGTCACGCAGGAGTGCCTCTACAAATTCTTCCATCTTCGAGATGTTGGAGGACTCTGGTATGCCCGTAATGCGGAGGTTGCTCCTACGATAGCGTGCCTCCAAATCCTCATTTTTGGCTTTTATGAACTCAAGCACTTTGTCCATTTGGAGCATCTTTTGTTTATCGCCAGTCATTGTGTCTTCCACATCGGACACCTTAGCCTCTTGTTGCGTGATTTGTGAGTCATGTGTGTCAACCCTGGCCTTCACGCCATTCAGGCGGGTGGACAGTTAGTCGAGCTTTGTAGCAATGCTGCTTATGCTGGCTTTCACTTCCAGCAGCAGTGTCTTGAGTTCGTCTTCCCGCGTTGGGCCGAGGTCAGTCTGGGTAGCCAGCTTGCCAGTCTCTGGGGCACACTCCTCCAGTCGAGTCTGCCTGCGATTTTCAAAGGCCAGTTTAGTTTGTTTGGTGTCTGCCTTACCCATGCTGGCCACGGTCCTGCAGGATGAGCGTCTGCCACCTTCTTTCCCGATCCCCGGGAGGGCAACCAAATCTGGCCAGAGGTGCAAACTTGTAGGAGAGCCTGGGACCATGTCTGGTGAGCCTTTTGGCGGTGGAGAGTGGGGCCCCAGGCAGAGCGGCAAAGTGCCAGGCGGAGCGGCAGACCCACCTCCATAGCAGGTGGACTTGGGGAACAACTTGAAGTTGCTCCTGCAGAGATCTACGCAATGCCCCCCATGCAGGCTACGTTCGGCTGACTGGGGACTGCAGTGCGCAAGCCAATGGCTCAGCGTGGAAGATAGAGAGCTTTGGTCGGGCCACAGTCACCAGCCACAGTTGTATAGGCACGCACACGCTTCCCTTGCAGCCCAAGCAGTCCTACAGCAAGGGGTTCAGGCCAGACCGGGGGGCCGCAGATCAGGTATGGCTGTCAACTGAGGAGAAGGGGGGAGGTGGTGTGTGGAGCACTCGTATACAGCACAGCCGCTTTCCCAAATCGGTTCTCGTCCTAGGCCTCATGGCGCAGCGCTCCTCCGCGCCAGCCATGCGGCGACGCTGCAACCCCTTTCTCTTGCCCGGTGCAGGAATCAGGATTTAGGCTGCTAGAGCAGCCGCTTAACAGGAGGGAATCGAGGTGGAGAAGTGAGATGGGTGCAGCGCTCTTGTCACGGAGCCCAGAGTACTCTGGGAGAGGCCGCAGCCAGTTGCAAGGAGGCAGGAGCTCCCTTCACAGTATTGCGCTACCCGCGGTACGATGCCCACACCCCCACTCTGCCACCGGCTGCCTCCCGCCGAGCCCTCCCCTCTCACATGGAGTTGTTCCGGGCGGATGCTACCTCTGCACTGCAGCGTCCAAGCAAGGCAGCGCCCGCTCAACCGGCGCGCCGCCAGAGCCGCTGCCCAGCAGGGGCGAGTCAAGGCAGAGAAATGAGGGGGGCACAGCGCTCCCGTCGCAGGGCCCAGAGTACGCCGGGGAAGGCCACAACCAGCCACAAGGAGGCAGGAGCCCCATCCCAGTATCATTCTGCCCCTGACCCCGTGGTGTGACGCCCATGCCCCCACTCTGCCACCGGCTGCCTCCCACCATTACTGCCCCTCTCACTTGGTGTATTGTTGGGGGATGCCACCCCTGCACAGCAGCGGCGATGTCCAGGGCCCAGGCCAGGCGATTTCCGCCTGGCAGGCTGGCCTCGTGGAGACGTCGCTCCACCTCCAGGCCCGCAGATCGATCGTGCGCAGGCCTCAGCCACGCGTCGGGTGTTTGTTCTTGCCATCAGGGAGCAGTGGCACATCAATGAAGTGAACAACTCATGCCCCAGATTGCAGGCTTCCCGAATTACTGTGCGCAGGCCACCAGGTTCACGCGGGTCCACAGGATTGTGCAGGTTGGTTAGCTTGGCCCGTTGAGCCCACATAAGGTGCGGCCATCTTGCAGCTGGCTAAGCCATGCCCCTCAACTTTATTTGTTTTATGAGGTAAAACCGAGAAGCAAAGCAATCCATAGCATAACATATTAGCTAAAAACCCTCCACAAGGTATACCGGTCAAAAATATTAAAAACACACAATGTATAAAATACATAAAAAGACCACAAATCATGTAGTTAAATACACAATTAATAAATCTGATAGGAAAGGAGTCTGAAAAGGGTAACAATTGTCCTCATGCGCCAAAGGAACTTCTCAACATTACTGCAACTTTTGAGAAGCTCTGTACACTGGGAATGAGGTCTCCTGAAAACCTTTGCAAATAAATAAGAGCAGGTTGGACTTGGGTCAGACTTGGTTAAAATTGGCCCTTTCAAATGTAGGGAGGATATACAGCTTCAGTGGGACATGGTAATAGCTGCAAAACATGGTAAAATGCAGCGCGTCCTGCAGATACCTATTGTCGCAGCCGCTGGACATATGGTTATGACCCCTGTTCCCACTGAGGGTCTAACAAAAAAGGCAGTAGTAACACAGTCATACCTACTTTTGACACATAATAGGTAGGGCTCAGTGGAAGGCACAGTTTTCATCATAACATATCAACAAATGATGGGCATCAATAAGGCACCCTCTTTCCTGGCCAACAGCCTCTGTCAAAAAAAAAATTCTTTGACCCATTTATAATCTTTCTTGCAAATCCCATATGGGTGGCTAAAATGTCTCTCATTCCTAGGCTCGACAGTGAATCCCAGATATATTTAAACCAAGAAATGTGAAGGAAATAATCAGAATCAAACAGTCCTTTATGATGTCCTTACTCAGTTGGATCCCAGCCCTAGACCAAATTTTCTCCCAGAAAGAGAGGGGGCAAAATATTGGTTACATAAGCCACTCCCATTTCTTCATGTACCAAGAATGTGGGGCACCTTCCAGGACACACAAAAATTGTCTCAGAAATGCATTTTCAACAACCTGCAGCACGTCCTGGTTAATGTAACCTCAAATCTCACTCCCATAAACTACTTTGGAAATACAATTGGCCCTCTAGATCTGTAAAAGAATCATTGGCGCTTTATAAAGCAATGATTGTAAAGGCGAAAAAATTATTTTATTCAGAACAAATCTACAAAGCCAAAAACTCAAGCAAGCAATTATACGAGATCACTAAAACACTGTCAGGCAATGCCCCCGATCTCATTCCGCCCCCATCACAGGCACTGTGCGACGCCTTGGCTAATTTCTTTTTTACCAAGGTGGACGACATATATCAAGCCTTCACTTCCAAACCAATCACGGCGAATGCCTCCTCTCCCAGTATACCCCCGGTAAACGTTTTCACCGGTTTTCAAGCACTCACAAGTGATCACATAAGGACCATTGTTTCAACAATTAAAACAGGATCCGCGCTTGATCCCTGTCCTTTCTCTGTCCTTCCACCAGTGATGGATTCCATTATTCCAGTGATTACACAAGTTTGTAACTCCATACTGCTATCCGGGATATATCCTAACTCGTTAAAAAATACTTTATTGAAACCCCTATTAAAGAAATCAGGCCTTGACAAAAACGAATTAAAAAACTACAGACCTATTGCTAGTCTCCCTTTTTTTAGCCAAAGTGGTCGAAAAGGCCATGAATTCTCAACTATCGGAACATATTGAGAAATACCGATTGCTAGATGACACACAATTCGGTTTCCGGAAGTATCACGGGACCAAAACGGCCTTGATTAAAGCCGCAGATGATGTCAGAGCAATTCGGGATCAGGGCGGGACAGCAATTTTAGTACTACATGACCTATCAGCAGCATTCGACACGGTCGACCATAAGATCCTGGTCGACCGTGTCGAAAAGCTGGGCATCTGTCATTCTGCCAGAGATCTGCTTGCATCTTTTTTGGCGGATAGATCACAAGCGGTCACCTTGGGACCTTACCAATCTGCACAACTTTCGTTGCCATGTGGAGTTTCCCAAGGCTCATCCCTTAGTCCGACACTATTTAACATCTATGTGTCGGACCTTGCTAATGTTATCAAAGCACATGGGATGAGCCTAACCTCCTATGCGGACGATACGCAATTGGTACTGGCAATCAAAGGTGATGGAGGAAAGGTGGCCCAAGGCTTCCAAAATGGAATGTTGGAAATAGGAGACTGGATGGCAACAAATTGCCTCAAGTTGAACTCAGAAAAAACTGAGGTAGTTATTTTTGGACCACTCTCACCAGCTTGGTCATCATGCTGGTGGCCACCAGCCTTCGGAACACCTCCCAGTCCGACAGCTAAGGTCAGGAACCTGGGAGTCATTTTTGACGATGGTCTCAACTTCATGGATCACGCAAACAAGGTAGCAACCATTGCCCACTACAAACTTAGAATGATTAGGAATATCAGCCCCTTCCTCCCAGAGTCAGCGACCAAAACTCTGGTCAGCTCCTTAGTTCTGTCGTCCCTTGATTATTGCAACGGCCTGTTCCTTAATGCCCAGGTTAGGGTCACGATGAAGTTACAGGCAATACAGAACACCGCAGCACGTCTGCTTTCCGGAACGCCCAAATTCGAGGCCATATCCAGAACCATTAAGGAATACCACTGGCTGACGATTCGGAACAGAATTAAGTTTAAATCTCTATGTATAGTGTATAAGGCACTCAACAATCAAGGACCTCACTTTCTGAAGGACCAACTGAAACCCTATACACCTTGCAGACAGCTACGTTCCACCACCCTAAACCAGTTAGTGATCCCACGATCCAAAACAGTTTCATGGGGTGACCGCCGCTTCTTGGTGGCTGCACCCAAATTGTGGAACACTCTGCCTCAAAACATTAGGATGAGCCCCTCACTTCTCCATTTCCGCAAACATCTAAAGACATGGCTATATGACCAATAACCTTCATCAAATCCTCAGGAGCTTTTGCTAATACTTATTCGAAGTCATGCGAATTGTTCAGCGCCGAGACGCCTGCGGGTAATTGTTCGCGCTCTATAAATGTCAAAAATAAATAAATAATAAATAAAAGGGCCCCATTGGAACTACTATCCAACCGTGAAGCAAAGTTGAAGACCGTAGCATTAGCCCTGACAAAATCCTTCTTTTTCCTACTAACCAGGGTGCTCTGCCTCAAGGCAGAATCGAACAACAGACCCAGATAAGAAAACAAGCTGGTCTCTGGCACAGGGGGGCACAACTTCAATTATAGTAGAGTTTGTGGATCGGGGGACAAAAACCATAACAAAAGTGTATTTATCGTTCTCTGATTGATCCAACTTCTCCATAACGTGGATGAAGGGATTCAAAATTGACTGCAGACCCCTGGCAGTTCTAGCCATCAGACCTGTATAGTCTGTGTACATTAATACTGGTTGGCAACACAGCCCCTTGTGTGGACAGTCTGCTTTTAAGAGAGATAAAACCTGCCCTAAGTTGTTAATATATAAAAATCAAAAGGAAAAGGGGCCAGGATACAGCCCTGCCGTACCCCCCTTTGGATTTGGAAGTAGCTCATAACTTTTAGGTCTTTAGAATAATGTACCTTGGCCTTGGTGTCCCTATGAAAATCCCTCAGTAATAGGAAGGTGTCCCGGTTTACCCCCATAGACAACGTAATCTTCCAAAGTTTGGAACTATTAACATGGTTGAACGCAGAAGAGAGGACCATAAATGCCAAATGAATGGAGCTGGGACATGCAACAGTGTTTTTGCTAAAGACTAGATACAGATGCAGACATTGATCCACAGTTCACCTCACAGGACGAAATCCATACTGGACTTCGGATAAAACATTGCTAAAGTCAGCCCATTTAGACAGTCTGTCCAGGAGAATGCCCCAACCAGCTTCACCGCTAAATCGAACAACATGATGGGCCTAAAGCAGTGGGTGCTATCCCTAGCTCTTTCCTTAAAAATGGTACAATGATAGACATTACCCATGACAAGGGGGAACCGGCTATCACTGCTGGGCTAATAACGGTTGGTCAGGACAGGTATCCAAGCCTCCACAACTTGTACATTGGTGTCGGGTGGTATCCCATCTGGGCCTGTGGCCTTGTTCTTAGATAACCCCATGATACATTTCTTGACCTCCTCGGCAGAAAATATTAAAACAGGTTTAGTTTTCTATAACGCCCTTTCACCTACGAAGTGCGGGTGATGGGGAATTGTACATTTCCTCAAAATGAACCACCCAACTATTTCTCAAGGGAGCAGCTGAGTTTGCTGCGAAGAAAGGGCTGTTGATAATGCAAAACAATTTAGAGCTACACTTCAATGTGCTAACCTCTTCAGATCTGATTAGGTCTCATTCCTCCTTTAAGATGTTCTTATGTTTAATCAATTCTCGTTTGTATAAACTACAGTTCTTCTTAACTAAGGAGGGATCCCTGGGTTTAGCTATTACTCTCTTAAAATATCCCAGCGCTTGTGAGCAGCCAGAATCAAACCACCTCGTTAATGTACCATGTTACCGCAATACTGGTGTCTTCAAAAGGGTTGAAATGGTGTTCAAAATCTCAGAAAAAGCTTCCAAGATTCTGGATGGGTCGCTCAGTTGGGATGTACAAATGTCAAACTCCTTTTCACGCTGGGAGTTATAAAAGAGGTCTGGAATTATCTGGGACCACTTAAGCCTCCTACTCCATCAGTGGCTTTAAAGGCCCCTCTTACGCCCACCCTAAGGGTTTGGACCAGAAAAGACCAACAAATTGTGAAACACACCGGGTAGGGATCACTAAAGGTGCTCAAAGGTTTTGCTAAATCAGAAATATAAGGGGAAATGTGCAGAGACAAAGATAAAGTCAATAAATGACTCACAACTCCTTCCTGTAAAAGTGGGATTGTTATTTTTGCTCATGGGAGACAGCTTCCCCATTGATGAAAGTAGGTCAAACTAATTTAACATGGCATTGAGGCTTCTGTCCTGTTGGATATGTTCCATGTGCATTCCAATCATGAAAAAACATCCTGAAGCATCTACGCCACCTACCCTCAGATCCCCACAAAAATTAACATTAAAATCAACAGCAACCATTGTATTTACAGTTGATAAATTGAAACCTTTCAAGTTTCTTAAATATGAGCCAAGGGCTTGAATGTTACTAATTCCCAAGGAAGTATCGATGGCGTTGTGAAAGTTCAACAATAGCAACTTGTTTGACCATGTAAAAAATAAGGATCTTGCCGGTAGAGGCATCTGTAGGTAGCACATCAAATCTTATTCTAATGGCCTGAGACACAAAAATAATCACCCACCCCACTGGTCTACCTGTCTGTGAAAGAGTTGCAAGAGTAATCATTGTCTTATAACCCTCCAGGAAGAAGCAGTTCATAGTGGCCCATAACTCCTGGAGACAAATCACTTCAAAACCTTTGATGAAGCTAACTAACCTTGCCAGCAAGTATAGCGATATTCCAGCTCATGATTTTACACTCCTTGCAGCCGGGAACCATGGAATAACAAGAGAGCTCTGGACTGGAGAGAAATTCGGATCCACTACCTGAGGATTGCCCCCAGCCTGTCAATTGCAGCCACCCAGGGACGATTATAGGGCAAATCTGTTGTCAAGGCCACTTCAAGGGAGACCTCTTACCATGTGTTCCGGGACAGGACTAATTGACCCAGGACTTGCTTCTGACCAGGTTGTAAAGGGTGGTCAGATGGCATGTAGAAGAACCCCAGAGGGAGGGCCACGATAGCGGAAACAGGACCACTGAAAGAAGGACGCCTACTAGATTCTAAAATTCTCCCCTTCATGTGTGGCCTATTAAAATGTATGATGATGCAATCCTCTACAAGGTTTTTCTTGACCCTTCCCACCCAGTTCACTCTTTGTACCATGTTGATGTATCCTTCCAACTGGGCCCCTAAGGTTATATTTCAATCCAGCCAATCCATGACTTTATTGTTTAGTTGATGGAAATTCTCAGAAGAACCTGATAAGAGGGAGGTTACATTTCCCAAAACTACCACATAGGGAATGGCTTCAGGAGGTAGATTTAAAATAACCAGCATGGAGAGCTTGAGACGCAATTGCATGGCCTATTAACCTCCCCCTGAAACATACCAGAAGTTACTGACTCTTTGCCTCCAGCACCCGCTCTGGGATGGACACCCACTCAGCGCAATGAAGGGATTATTTTTGGCCCCATCAGCTGGGGGTGGGGCCCATCTTCATTGATCCATTCAGGTACTTACCCTCCCCTTACCTTCCTTCTTTACCACTACTCCTCGTTTAAATTCTCTGACTTTTTTTCTCTTATTCTCTCTACCATGCTTTGTAAAAAAATTGTAACCCGGTCCTGATGATGACCTAAAGTGCAGTCAGGTCAAAACGCCATTGACTTCCTAGCACAGATGTTCAGCGCACTTCTACCACATGGCCCCTGAATCTATATATTCACCTTATATTGCCAAACAATGAATTTGGCAATTTTACATTTTCTGTATACATATTGTTATTTTTCATTTTTTTGCGCCATTGTTTAGCTGGTTTCCACTTGTCACTTTGCGACGTTCACCGTCTCACAAGCACAATTGTGCATAAGTTCAACGGGTAGCATGTCGGCTTTTACGGAACGTAAAATATCATTATGTATGTTCCTGTGTCCAATGTTGAACTGAAAAGTCAGGTCTACTTAGGTCATAGGAGGGTTTTACCCTTTCTGAGTAATCTAAAATGTCAGTTCTGCAAATATTTAAAAATCCCAAAATGGATTGTAGCCTCTTCAGAGTTGTTGGAGGTTGGAACAATGCACATTTTTGCCTTCACTTGATAACTTGTATCCCAAAAACACGACACTGCAATGGGCTATTTTAGATTTTTTTCAATAAAAATTTGTAGCCCAGGTGAGGAAACCCCACTATTATGTTGTTTACTCCAGCCAAATGTTCCATTAATTCATCGCCCATCAGATAAAAGTCATTTACAGAGGACACGGCCTCCTCCTCAACATTTTGAAGTAACTCTGTTACTCTGGCTGAAAACAGCCCAGGGATATTCTTATGCCCTTGTGGCAAATGACAAAATTGGCCCTGTGACCCTAGCACTGAAAATACAGTCAACTATCTACTTCCAAGCACTTTCTTGTGGCAGGAAACACATTTGAGATGTCTAGTGTTGTTTTGTATTTCTTCCTCACAATGTTATTCATCACTCCGGCATTGTGTGCATTCTGTACTGCACATGTGCGGGGATGCATTCAAATGTCTGTAATCCAAGACTAAATTATATGAATTGTAGGGTTTCATTACAAGAAAAAATTGATTATTCATAGATGAGGTGCAAGTCTTTATTACACACTGATACTCAAGTTGATCTAAGATCTCTCTGACTTGTTTCTTTGCTTTATGTTTAATCGGGTACTCTCTCCGCGGTTGAGGGATTGTTTTTAATGGGATCTGGTGATGAGTAGACTCATCTCCCCACCCAATATGATTGCGGTTTAAAGCAGGCACTAAACCTGACGCCCACTCCTGTGCATATATATTTGTAAGTGATTCTGCTACGAGATTGGAAAAAGCAGGCACATTTACTACTTCCCTGATTAGGCAATCTATTACAAAGTCAGGTGGCCAATCCTTTTCAGCCAAAAGAATGTCGTAACCATATGTCAGGTGCTCCCAAAAAAGACCCTTCACTTTTCTTTGTATGTCCCCTTCTATCTGAAGTGTTATTCTGCGTACACGATGTGGGACACTCACTCATATCAGGTGTTACCACTGTGATATACTCACTCAGCACAACTACTTTCAGTAAATTCATAATGGTCTGGAGAGCTGTTATGACTTCTGCTGTGCTTTCCAACATCGTCACTGCCCATTCCCCATTCAGAGGCAGAGTCCTCCGCTTACTGGGCATTTCTGAACTTAATCCCTGCTACTTTTCTATTTTTAAAATAAGGTTTCATCGATTTTTATTGTTTGATGATGTAGTCTGAAGTGCGATGTGTCTCCCTTTTTGGCTTTGTTCACTCTTCTGATCTTTGCTTTGACTTTCCTCCTCTCTCAGAGTGTTTTTCAGATTGATCCTGGAAGGAACTAGAGGAATTTGTATCATTATCCTGATTTCTGTCAAGTTTTTTAATGTTATCACAGTTTCTGAGAATATATCTCTTTTCGGAGTGCTCCTGTTGAGGAGACCCACTCTTTGATTGTTGTTTATTTTGCTTATCTTTTTCAGTTTATTATCCCATTTCTTTTTAGAAGAATTGTGTGCTTGCGTATTAGAATTACCCTGAATCACTGGTTTCTCAGTTCTGGCTCCAATATTATCTCTTCCCAAGGAAGCGTATGTTTCTGTGATAATCTTAGGTAACTCCCTCTCCTGTTGTATAGGAGAGAGTTTCCATTGGCGTATAGCCATCGCGCTGCCTCCCCTTTCATGTTGCTTAACATAATTGCAGAAACGTGGGCAAAATTGACTATTAGTTTCATCCTTATGTCCAGGGCAGGTTCTGGCCCATACTTGTTTTGCATTTGATTCCATACATCTGGTGTTACCGCTATTGAAGTGTCACCATGAGTTCTGGTGTAAACAGTAGCAAAGCCTGCACCCCAAGTGGTAAAATCTTCTATCGGGGAGCCATACCCATTGGCAAGCAAATTGTTAAAATTCTATGTTTTTCCTGTGGGGCCGTATGGGGAAAAACTGCTTCAAGCTGTGCTATTTTTTTTGCTAATCAGAATGGTTCTTGCCCCGAACTGTGTTTGAGGGCTGATACCCATAGTAGCCAATTGAGGTTGTGCAGCCTGAGCAGCCTCAGTAGGTTGAACTATAATCATTCACATTATATATTGTATAAGATTTTGTAAATGTTCACTTGATCTTCATATAGTGTACACATTTCTGCTGCTCCTAGCCTGTTAATGTTGGGGTGGGGTGTATACGAAGGTAAGATTGGCCAAGAAGTTCCTTCTTGATTGAGCAAATGGAGTCTCACTCTTTCTACGGTATATGGGATGGCGCTTTAAACTAATTTAAGTGCTTTTGGTAAGATAACAGGACTTCTATGCCCACTTTTGGAATGTATTTATCTGGTGTGTCATCTTCAATGTGAGTGTGAAACATTTTTGTGTGTGCATCAGCAGAAGGGAATGTAACCCAAGAATAAAATACCTCTGTTCTGAATGCTTTGTGTCCCTCAACCACGTATTTAACATCTCCGTCCATTGCAAGGAGGCCATGTTGTAATAATTTCATATTAACTACCTGTCTGTAATTTTCTGAGATATTTTGTGTATCTTCATGTACTTCAACGTCCTCTCCATATTTGGACATTGTAAAAATAACAAAACATTTTTTTAATAGCATGAATTTATTAAGATTCTGTTTCTACAATATGGGGATATTATTTAATCCTTCAAGCTTGATAAAATCTATAGCGAATACAGAGGACATACCTTCTCAGCTGAGGCGGACTCCCTTTACCCACTACAGACATCTCCGGTTTAATGTGAGTAGGGGTCTCGGAGAAAGCACGACTGAACTACTCATATTTGACAATTAGATAAGTGCCTAATCAACATTTGTGGCACCAGGTAGTGTAGTTCCTACTAATCCGTAGGATCTGTGCATTGTTTGGACAATATAAACTATGGGCTTGGTGCTTAGACTAATTCCGGACCCCCCCACAGGATATGTTTGCATATAGACCAGCTAGTTAGGGGGACACTGCAAGTGCTCCTAACTTACTGAGGAGCAAACAGTTTCTGGTAACCAATGAACATGACAACCCTGATTCCTCAGGAATCGTAGAAACAGTACCCAATCTTTCACTCAGTCACTGGTGTTCACTTGGTCTCAGAGAAATATACAGAGAATATACAGTGGGACGTTTTCCATAATATTTATTGAACCAACGTTATTCTTGCATAAAATGCATGTGCTGCAATAATTAGGAGACAGAAGCAAATACATTAGATTACAAACATCAAAAGAGTAAACAATAGGCAATGGATATATGCAGGCATATATACAAAACGGTAGTCTAGCATACTCCTATGATGCAAACCCTACTCTAAGTGTATCTTCTAGAGTGTGTTTAGGAGTAGAGCCAAGAATCCCCCTAGGGATGATCCAACCCACTACCTGATGGGTGAGGACCCCGTTTTGGTCTCGAGTGGACAACCCTCATGAAATGTTAGACTGGTGCATGGTGATTTCTCAGGAAGCAGGGTCTTTCGGTGTCAGCCGAAGTGCCTCCTCTACCAATCTATCAGAATGCCTATTATTTATAATAAAAAGCAGCCTTTGCGAAGTGCGCACTAGATTAGTGATGTTATGGATACCTGGATAGCTCTGTTGCCCCATTGTACCTGATGCGTATAGAGGACTAGCACATGATGTTCAGGGCATCGTGACAATGTTGTGCAAAACTGGATGTATAAACAAAGTAGTTTCAGAGAAACTTATCCTACACTGGCATGCATGCAAATGTGTGCCAAAGGTCACAACTGAAATGTTATTTTCTAGGTCAATGTAAGGAATAAACTGCCTTGCTACATGACCTAACTTGGGACTATAACATTAGCTTGATTCTGCCTCCTGTTATTCTGGAAAGGCTATAGTCCAGCACAGAATTGGTCTATTAGAGATTAGCTCTGAAAAATGTAATCAAGGCTGATATTCTTAAAAAAATTGTAAGGTGACAACAAATAAAAAAACTATTAACCAACATCAGCCTTTGTTCCCATGTTGGGCAACCCTACATCTGCTGCATCACGATCAGCATCAAAGCTAAAAGAATCTTATTGCCTATGGGTCTGGCATTTTGAGGTACATCGGCAGTGGATTCAACCCTGATAGGGGAATTTCAGACTAGATTAGTTCCTTGGAGCGCTATTGGGATGCTATTACTGTCTCTTAGACAGGAAAGTTTATTTCCAGTTCAGGGTTGGTACTTGGTATCCTTCCCGTGAAATCATTAATGCAGAATTGGATCTCAAACGATAACTTGCTCTGCCCAACCACAAGTTATTCACAGAAAACATCACCCATGTCCTCTTCATCTCCCTGGGTTATGTTAACCCCAGCAAAAATGGATTAAACCAAAATGCAGAACATTGGGGACCCACAGCAGTTTCACTGCACTTGCACTTAGAATCCTCAGATCTGCCCCAATCTGTTCTATTTTGCTCCTATTGCAAAATTTCTATAATTGATTTAGATTATTAGAGCTAGATTTTTTTAGGATGCCGTAAGGAGTGTTCGTTTTATAATAGTCCATTTCTGTTGGGTACCTTTTAGATGTATATTGATTAAACCTTAAACTATTTATTATTTGAATTGGTCATCTTGAACTGTTGTATTATGGAACCACGCATTGAATTACCACGCAAGCCTTTACACAGCAATCTGTACATCGCATGCGTCATTTTCATACATGCAATTTGTACAGACTTTTTTACAGCGTACATATGCCTTTACCACACATACCTTTACCACAATTGTAAAGGCTTGCTTGGCAAGGGTATGTAGGTGGTCAGAATTTGCCATGTGTGGTAAAGGCATCAGCTTGGTAAGGGCATGCATGCAGTTGGGGTGCACTGGCAAGTTAAGTTTACTCATTACAGAATGAGCGTACTAGTTTTTAGGTCTCGCCTACGCAGCGCACGCTCCGTAGGTGATGTGTAGCCTTCGTTCAGCTCTTTATCGAAGCACATACTCGTGCTTGTGGCGGCATCCACCTTGCAGGAGCGAGCAGGAGCGTGCCACAAGCACGAGTATGTGCTTTGAAAAAGAGCAGACTGCGCGTGCATGCACACACGCACGCACCACTCCCGGGCCAGCAAACAAATGCACGCGCTTCTCTCCTCACTGACTCACTCGCTCCGGCCTCTCCTTCTCCTTTT
Organism: Lissotriton helveticus; assembly: GCF_964261635.1. NCBI lineage: Eukaryota > Metazoa > Chordata > Amphibia > Caudata > Salamandridae > Lissotriton > Lissotriton helveticus. The sequence continues at coordinate 1,447,055,709 of NC_136061.1, read as the reverse complement.
TGCCTCTCCATTAATGCCCCAGTCCCATCCCCCCAAACCATGTTTCCATGTTCTCTCTCCTCTCAAGGAAATCTTTCTTTCTCTTCCCATTTCCATTTCTGACCCCATCACCTCTCCGGCCCTCTCTCTAAATCTGCCCTCCGAAGCTCTCACTCTTTCTGTCCACCCTCTTCCTCTCTGTCTCTCCCCACGCGCCTCTCACTCCTGCCTTCCTGCCGTTCTGTTTCTCACCCCGACTCTTCTGTCTTCCTTCGTTCTGTATTCACCTCACTCTGTCTACTGCACTCTATCCCGCCTTCTTCTCCTGCCATCATCTCTCTCCCGCTCTCTCTCTCCATCCCTCTCTCTGTCTTCCGTCTTCATTTGCTTTTCTCTCACGCTTTCTTTCACTCTACCTCTATTTATTTATTTCTCTTTCTCCAGCTCTCTCCTCCATTTACATCTCCGTATCTTTTTCCCGCTTTCATGACCGTAATGTTTTATTTATTTTTATTTCGACTTTATTACAACAAACCCTAAGAGTAAAAAGGTAGTAAATACTCTCTGCAAAACTTTTGAGAGGTTAGGTAAGCCAATGCTTGTTCTATTGATGACTTAAATCTGGGTTGAGAGAGGTTTTTTTTGGCAGCACGATCTGAGTTATCAATATGTATTCGCTGGGTGATATAATTTTTTTCTGAAGATATATTGAGAACTGACATTTGGTGCAATCTCAACTGGAAATCATTGTGGTTGCTTACACTCTATTAAAATGTGACCCTTTCGTAAATATTCAAGTGAATACAGGACTCATCGTTTACGCTCTGAGCAGCTCATGATACTTTTATTTTTTTTAAGACTATTGTGCAGTCCAGCTTGGTTTCACTGCAGTCGCATATGAATAGCGATTACAAATGAAGTAGTCGTTAGTTACCTAACCTCTCCAAAACTCAGCATTGGGCAAAGACTTATCTGTCCCAAGTTTTCACTCCATTTGCTTTTTGCCTCTCCATTAACGCGCGGGACCCATCCCCCAATCCCTGTCTCCACGTTTCTTTCTTTTTCTTCCCATAGTTTCACTTCCCCTCTCCATTTCTGACCCCCATCACCTCTCGGGCCCGCTCTCTAAATCTGCCCTCCAAAGCTCTTGCGCTTTCTGTCCACCCTCTTCCTCTCTGTCTCTCCCCACACAGCTCTTACTCCTACCTTACTGCCGTTCTGTTTCTCCCCCCGACTCTTCTGTCTTCCTTCTTTCCGTGTTCACCTTACTCTGTCTACCGCGCTCTCTCCAGCCTTCTTCTCCTGCACTCATCTCTCTCACGCTCTCTTTTTCCATCATTCTCTCTTTTCTGTCTTCATTTGCTTTTCTCTCTCGCTTTCTTTTGCTCTACCTCTATTTATTTATTTCCCTTTCTCCAGCTTTCTCCTCCGTCTTCATTTCCGTGTCTTTTTCCCGCTTCCATGACCATAATTTGTTTTATTTATTTTTATTTAGATTTTATTGCAACAAACCCTAAACTTGTCTACAATAATATTCACACTTTAAGAGAAGCACCAAATAAACGGGAATCTGCAGTAAAATGCTCTCACGGAGCCTTGATAAACAATGTCACATCAGACTGAGAAAAACTGGCTCTTCCCTGCCGGGCTTCCCATCGCGTTCCCCCCTTAGCCTTGGCGTGTGATAAACAATGTCACATCAGACTGAGAAAAAAACTGGCTTTTCCCTGCCAGGCTTTCCATAGTGCTCCCCCCCCCCGCCCCCCCCCAGCCTCGGCATAGTTGGTGGTGTTCAGACAATACTTACTGGGGCAGTAAGACGGCTGATAAACTCACATCTCTCCGCTTTTAAATTGCCTCGTCTTAAACTGGCTTCTGCTTGCCCCTTCCGGATATGTACTTCTAACCTGCAGGTGAACTTTACATCGAAGTATGGCTGACTCTGTAGGTCATGCTTCCAACGTCGACACATTGTACAGTTTTATGAACACAACCCTTTCAAAATAGGCATTAAAAATCAATACACACTGAAAGAATGCATTAATTAAATACATATTTCCATTTTAAAGGAAAAGAGTAAAAAAAAAAATTAACCCCAAACAAGCTTTCAAAAGCACTTTAAGAATGCAAAATGTTCATGACTGTGCCACAGCCTTGTTATTAAAGCTATTTTTTTTTATTAATCTTACCCTGCAAGCATTATTCTAAAATCTTTGTGTGCCAATTTCTTTAAAAAATATATAGTTTATAGAAAATGCTTTAATTTAATAAAAAACAATTTTGGTTTATGAACATAGCCAAATACAAGACTGTGAAACATGAAACAAGCATTGGCATAGCCAATAGGTCTCGCCTTTGGAAAATTATAAGTGTTTAGTTATCCGGCACAATATACTTGGTGCAACAACATCAACTGTTGCATTGCTAAACACTTATAAGGTCCCAAAGGCGAGACCTATTGGCTATGCCAATGCTTGTTAAGTATTTCTACCCATGTGAGTTGCTCACAGTGCGTGCTGGGCTCAGTGTGCCACTGGATTCAAGCTAGCCTGGCTGATGAGGGGTGATGCCCCGAAACCACTCCCAGGATACTTGTTTCCGGTCCAGCGAGGACCTGGCTAGGCAGTTCGGTCTTGACTGTTCCAATGAGGCACAGGGTCAAGACTGATTTGCCTATGGCGGGGTCTGAACTGCGGTGGCATAGTAAGCAATAAAACAATGGATTTAAACTAGATCTATTGCCTGGGGAGAAGGTTTACTTTGCTCTGCATTCCATCCATCATCTGTGGGTATTTTGCTTTGTAAGTGCGCAGGGCATGCCCTGACATGGGTCCCGGGCTCCCTGTGCCACTGGATTTAAGCTAGCCTGGCTGATGAGGGGCGATGCCCCGAAACCGGTCCCAGAATGCTTGTTTCCGGTCCAGGGAGGACCTGGCTTGGCAGTTCGGTGTGGACTGTTCCAATGAGGCACAGGATCAAGACTGATTTGCATATGGCTGGGTGTAAACTGGGGTGGCATGGTGAGTAAAAGAACAATGGATTTAACCCATCTCTATTGACTGGGGGAGAATGTTTAATTTGCTCTGCATTCTGTCCATCGTCTGTGTGTCTTTTGCTTTTTCACACTAAGTGCCCCGGGTATGCCCAGATGTGGGTCCTGGGATTACTGTGCCACTGGATTCAATCTAGCCTGGCTGAGGGGGGGGGGTGATGCCCCGAAACCAGTCCCAGAATGCTTGTTTCTGGTCCAGGGAGGACCTGGCTTGACAATTCAGTGTAGACTCTTCACATGAGGCACAGGGTCAAGTCTGAGTTGCATATGGCTGAGTCTAAACTGGGGTGGCATGGTGAGCAAAAGATGAATGGATTTAACCAGATCTATTAACTAGTGAAGAATGTTTGGTTTGCTCTGCATTCCGTCCATCATCTGTGTGTCTTTTACTTTCTCGCCCTCAGTGCGCCGGATGTGCCCAGACATAGGTCCTGGACTCACTGCGCCACTGGTTTGAAGCTAGCCTGACTGATGAGGGGCGATGCACCAAAACTGGTCCCAGGATGCTTGTTTCCAGTTCAGGGAGTACCTGGCTTGACAGGTCAGTCTGGACTCTTCCCATGAGGCACAGGGTCAATACTGATTTGCATATGGCTGAGACTAAACTGGGGTGGCATGGTGAGCAAAAGAATGATGGATTTAAACCAGATATATTGACTGGGGTAGAATGTTTGATTTGCTCTGCATTCCGTCCACCATCTGTGTGTCTTTCATAGTGGTAAATAGACATTGTCAATGGACTTCAATTGACTGACAGAAAACCGGGACAGAAAGTCCAGAACTGGAGAATGTGTACCAGCCCTAAAACATTCCCCTGCTCAGCCCTGAACCCTTAGTTCGCTGGCCCAGAACTTGGCCAGAGAGTAGTTCCAAGAGGGAGCCCGAAAGGTTCAGAGGAATAGATGTGAGTTGAAGTTGTGTGTGTCGCAATTTATATGCCTTTAACGAGCAATGAGCACTAGAACCGCTTCCTTGCCCTGCCCTGCCCTGAACTCTAAAACCTTCCCTTGCCCCATGCCCTCTGGGACTGCATTGCGGTCCGTGACCATTACCACGCATCCTTTACAACAAACATACCTTTACCATGTATGCCTGATTTCATAGTAAAGGCATGCATGGTAAAGGCATATTCATGGTAAATGCTTCGTGCTAACGTACATGCATGGTGAAAGCATGCTCGCTGTAATGAATGTGTGGTAATGGTCATACGTGATTATGACCATGTTTCAGCCCTTGAACATGTTTTTATCTCGTTTATATTATACTTTGGAGATTTTTGTTGCTATGCATTTTGACTTTATTACTATGTTGATGCTGCATACATATATTGTGGTAAGCTAAGTCTGTTTCCCTCGCTGCCATACTTAATGGGGGCTGAGCTCACCAAGGATTCATCCGGACAAGGAATGTGATTTTTCCTTCAGATGGGTAGTCACCTACCCCCAAAGAATAATATAATTTATTACAGGGATCATTAAACTGAGGGAGGTCTAAAAAGAGAAATGCTATGGTACGCCCATGAGTTTTCAGTATGCTTTTAATATGGGGTTGGTGGAACTCACATAGTTTGCTGTAGTGCTATTATGCAAAATTACAAGAACATTATGTAAAATTATGTAGATTTGTGCTAGCAATGTAACCCAGTAATTAGCACCTTTTTTCTTAGCATAAAATACATCCTGGCATCCAAAATGGATGCAAGAATGCATCTTGTGGTAGGAAAATAACACCAAATGTAACAGGACCTCATGAAAAGTAGCAACCAGCATGTGCTCATGCTCACTTAATTGGTTGTTCCTGTACTCTCCAGTGGGATTTTCAGGCAAACTTGACTTATAATTACACAAGGGGGCATAATTACGCAATATGTGGGAATTTTCCATCAAAAGAGTAATACAAAGGGCTAGGGGCCAGATGTAGGTAAAAACCACCGCAATGGAGCGCACACCGCTAGCCCCTCCTCCGGATCGCCCCTCGGGACTCTGGTACTTGTAGTTCAATAGTGGATCACCCAGGTGGGTGCAAGTCGGTACTTGTTGGACTGATGAATCTCTAGACCCGATACATGTCCCGGGTTTTTGGGTATCGCCCGAGACATGGCTCGGGTTTCGGGATAACTTCCCTCATCAGTAGAGAAATGGTTAGGGGTGGAGGAGAAGGCCGCCAAACAACCGTCAATGGCCTCGATGCCCGAACCGGCACGCAGGGCAGCATCCAGGAGCCCGCCGGCTCAAAGCTCAAGGGAGCCAATTAGTAGAAACCACCGCAATGGAGCGCACACCGCTAGCCCCTCCTCCGGATCGCCCCTCGGGACTCTGGTACTTGTAGTTCAATAGTGGATCACCCAGGTGGGTGCAAGTCGGTACTTGTTGGACTGATGAATCTCTAGACCCGATACATGTCCCGGGTTTTTGGGTATCGCCCGAGACATGGCTCGGGTTTCGGGATAACTTCCCTCATCAGTAGAGAAATGGTTAGGGGTGGAGGAGAAGGCCGCCAAACAACCGTCAATGGCCTCGATGCCCGAACCGGCACGCAGGGCAGCATCCAGGAGCCCGTCGGCTCAAAGCTCAAGGGAGCCAATTAGTAGAAACCACCGCAATGGAGCGCACACCGCTAGCCCCTCCTCCGGATCGCCCCTCGGGACTCTGGTACTTGTAGTTCAATAGTGGATCACCCAGGTGGGTGCAAGTCGGTACTTGTTGGACTGATGAATCTCTAGACCCGATACATGTCCCGGGTTTTTGGGTATCGCCCGAGACATGGCTCGGGTTTCGGGATAACTTCCCTCATCAGTAGAGAAATGGTTAGGGGTGGAGGAGAAGGCCGCCAAACAACCGTCAATGGCCTCGATGCCCGAACCGGCACGCAGGGCAGCATCCAGGAGCCCGTCGGCTCAAAGCTCAAGGGAGCCAATTAGTAGAAACCACCGCAATGGAGCGCACACCGCTAGCCCCTCCTCCGGATCGCCCCTCGGGTCAGCGGTGTGCTCCCAACTCCGGTATCCACTCTTTCTTCGCTCCCGGTAGCCATGTAAGCTGACGAGCTTGTTGGAGATGCACCTGCGCGCCAGAGGGGCAACGAGGCCCGTGACAGCTGTTTGGCGACCTGTTCTGCAACCCCGAATATATCTCTACTGATGAGGGAATCAATCCCGAAACACGAGCTAGGCTTGTGTCTAGAGATGACCACAATACAAGTATTTACTTGCACCGATTGAGGTGAAATACTTTGAAATTTGAACTTTGAACTGTTCTTGAAATTACTTGAACTGCACAGACCATGATGCAGTGGGGCGATACGGCGGAAGAGGTCAGCGGTGTGCTCCCAACTCCAGTATCCACTTTTTCTTGGCTCCCGGTAGCCATGTAAGCTGACGAGCTTGTTGGAGATGCACCTGCGTGCCAGAGGGGCAACGAGGCCCGTGACGGATGTTTGGCGACCTGTTCTGCAACCCCGAATATATCTCTACTGATGAGGGAATCAATCCCAAAACACGAGCTAGGCTCGTGTCTAGAGATGACCACAATACAAGTACTTACTTGCACCGATTGAGGTGAAATACTTTGAAATTTGAACTTTGAACTGTTCTTGAAATTACTTGAACTGCACAGACCATGATGCAGTGGGGCGATACGGCGGAAGAGGTCAGCGGTGTGCTCCCAACTCCGGTATCCACTTTTTCTTGGCTCCCGGTAGCCATGTAAGCTGACGAGCTTGTTGGAGATGCACCTGCGCGCCAGAGGGGCAACGAGGCCCGTGACGGATGTTTGGCGACCTGTTCTGCAACCCCGAATATATCTCTACTGATGAGGGAATCAATCCCGAAACACGACCTAGGCTCGTGTCTAGAGATGACCACAATACAAGTACTTACTTGCACCGATTGAGGTGAAATACTTTGAAATTTGAACTTTGAACTGTTCTTGAAATTACTTGAACTGCACAGACCATGATGCAGTGGGGCGATACGGCGGAAGAGGTCAGCGGTGTGCTCCCAACTCCGGTATCCACTTTTTCTTGGCTCCCGGTAGCCATGTAAGCTGAAGAGCTTGTTGGAGATGCACCTGCGCGCCAGAGGGGCAACGAGGCCCGTGACGGATGTTTGGCGACCTGTTCTGCAACCCCGAATATATCTCTACTGATGAGGGAATCAATCCCGAAACACGAGCTAGGCTCGTGTCTAGAGATGACCACAATACAAGTACTTACTTGCACCGATTGAGGTGAAATACTTTGAAATTTGAACTTTGAACTGTTCTTGAAATTACTTGAACTGCACAGACCATGATGCAGTGGGGCGATACGGCGGAAGAGGTCAGCGGTGTGCTCCCAACTCCGGTATCCACTTTTTCTTGGCTCCCGGTAGCCATGTAAGCTGACGAGCTTGTTGGAGATGCACCTGCACGCCAGAGGGGCAACGAGGCCCGTGACGGATGTTTGGCGACCTGTTCTGCAACCCCGAATATATCTCTACTGATGAGGGAATCAATCCCGAAACACGAGCTAGGCTCGTGTCTAGAGATGACCACAATACAAGTACTTACTTGCACCGATTGAGGTGAAATACTTTGAAATTTGAACTTTGAACTGTTCTTGAAATTACTTGAACTGCACAGACCATGATGCAGTGGGGCGATACGGCGGAAGAGGTCAGCGGTGTGCTCCCAACTCCGGTATCCGCCAGATGTAGGTAATTCATATTTACCGACTCTTAAATACCGAATTTTACCGATTCGGTATTTAAGAGTCGGTAAATATGAAGGGGGGAGATGTAGGTATTACAGAATCTGTAAATACCGAATCGTTAAGATTCGGTATTTACCGATTCTGTAATTACAGATTCGGTATTTCCCATTGATTCCTATGGGCTTTGAAGCCCATAGGAATCAATGGGAAATACCGATTCTGTAATTACAGAATCAGTAAATACCGATTTTAGCAAGGGTGCAGGGGGTGTCACTTTGACACCCTCTAGCACCCCAAAGACGGGCATGTGAGCCATGTGGCACACAGACATGCCCTAAGGGCATGTCTGTCTGTCACATGGCTAGGTGTGCATGCACACATGTGCATGCACACCTGGATTCAGTATTTTACCACACAATTGGATTGTGTGGTAAAATACCGAATTTGTAGGGCCTTTGGGACTCTGAAGAGTCCCACCTACATATGAAAGTTTCCGATTCGGTAAATTTACCGAATCAGTCAAATATGCTCCCTACATACCAAAACCCATTTACCGGTCGGTAACGGCCGAAATCGGCCATTACCGGTCGGTAAATGGCTCCTACATCTGGCCCTAGATGTACAAATAATAGTGATAGCGAATACAAAAAAGTGATGTTTGTGAATCACTATTTGGTAATCACTATCACTAATTTGCAAAGCGGTTATTTAACCTCTATTCTTTAAGAAGCCATTCGTAGTTGGTTGAAAATCGACAAAACTCATGAATATTAATCAGGTAGGTAGCAGTATATGACTCATTGGGTTCCTGGGAGACTGGAGTGTGAGCCCTGGTCAAGCAGGCACACAATCCTGGTCAAGGTAAGGGACCAGCAATCCCCAAATTAACCTGTGCTCACACTCTGGTAGCTTGGCACAAAGCAGTCTGGAGTAACTTGAAGGCAATGTGTAAAGTATGTGTGCAACACTTCAAACAGTAAAGAGTGAAACACCACACAAAAAGATACAACACCAGTTTAGAAAAATAAATTATATTTTAATAAATATGACAAGATCAAAACAACAAAATTCCAATCTGGGAAATCTAAGATTTTGAGTTTTAAAGAATTTAGTTAAATAGTGTCAAAAAGCACAAAGTGCCAACGTAGAAGATTTGTTTGCACCAGGCTGGTCACAAGTTCAGGCAGACTGCTATGGAGCATGGGCCAGCTACAATGACCAGGTTAGGCCTGTTGAGCAAGGTATCTTAAATACTGGTTGCAGAAATTTGTGTGTAAGAATGTTGCATTCAAAATGATGCATCGGTACCGAGATGCGGTGAGAATGCGGTGCAGAGTCCTGCGCATCATCAAGAATCTCATTGACGGGGGCACGCAATGTGTAGTCTGGGTATTGAGGAAGCAGCACACAGCTGGGGCGTTTTATCAGTTCCGATGAGCTGCGATGCAGAGGCCAGTGTCGTTGACGAGCACCCATCGATGAGGGATGCGAGGGCCTGGGCTAAAGAAGTGTCATGCCATTGGTGCTGCTTCAGTTCTGAAGATGCAAAGGGCGCTGTGGACCTTCTTTGTCCAGCCCATTCAACGCAATAGTAGAGATGCATCAGTTCTGATTGAGGTTGCTCCTTCTCTGCCAAAGAGATGCATTGGTTTGGTTGGAGGATGCACTGCTCAGTAGAGAGGATGAGTTGCTTCAGTTGGGAAGCACCTTAGTTCCACTTCCAAGGGCCCAAGACTGGGGTAGTACCACTTGGCAGGGTAGACACACAGCTGGCCAAGTCCAGGTCTAGATGCAAGGTTATTGGAAGCCATTTATGTCCCTGAGACTTCAGATCAGGAGACCAGCCAACTAGCCCTTGGATTCGCTCTGGGTCTGGGGCCAGAGATATAGGTCTAGTCCTTCTCAACCAGGCAAGAGGGCAGCAGGCAGCAGGTCAGCACTGAAAAGCAAAAGTCCAACAGAGTGACAGTCTAGCAAAGTGGCATTCCTTTCAGCAGCACAGCAATCCTTCTTCCTGCCAGAGTATTTACAGGTCCAGAAGTGTACTGAAGTGGTGGCGTCTGAAGTCGGGTTCATATACCTGGTGGACCCCTTGTAGTGTGGACACTTCAAAGAGATGCCTTTGAAGTGCACAGATGTCCTCCCTTCCTACCCTGGCTAGAGACTCACTACAGGGGTGTAAGCAGCTCTTTGCATGTGGACCGGACACAGCCTATTCAGGTATATAAGCAAGGCTGTATCCAGCTCCTACCTCTCATGTTGTCAGGAAGTCCCATCAGGTCACACATAAACTTACATTGTGTGTGGCCTTCTAGGAGAGTACACTAAACCCATCTGCAAGACGACTGCATGCAGGAAAAGGCTAAGTCTAGAAAATGCCCTTGCTCTAAATGTGGCAATGTAGTTTAAAATCTGACTTCACTACAAGTTAGGAATTTAAATTAGGATTCCAGAGACACCAAACATAAACCAGTTATATCTTCCCACTTGGAAATCATGCTTGTAACATTTAATATTGTAATCCCAATGGGAAATATAGGCCTTGCAGTAGTGAAAAACAAATGTAAGAGTGTTTCACTACTAGGACATGTAAAACTAAAAAGTACATGTCTTGCTTTTTTAAATACATTGCACTCTGCCCTCTGGACTGTCAAGGGCCTACCTGATGAGTGACTTATGTAAATTAAAAAGGAAGGTTTGGCGTGGCATGAATTTTAACTTGCCAGGTCGACATGGCAGTCTAAATTACCCACAGAAAATGGGCAATGGCAGGCCTGAGACTTGTTAACAGGGCTGCTTAAGTGGGTGGCACAATCAGTGCTGCAGGCCCACCAGTAATATATAATTAACAGGCCTTGGGCACAGGTACTGCACATTACTAGAGACGTATAAGTTAATTAAAATGTGGATAACCCAACGTTGCCACGTTTTATGGAAAGAGTTTAGAGTGGTAATGGGCACAGAGCCCTAAATCCAACAAAAACACATTCAACAAAAAAGGGGAGGAGGAAGGCAAAACGTTTGTGGGTGACCTTATTGAGGGGGCCATTTCCATAAAATTCTATGCTGTATTAGATGTTGTATTTCTCTGAATTGTCAAGATTTGAAATGAGTTCCACGGGTCAAATGTTTATGTAATACATATCGATCTGGGTCCCTTCGGGCATATAGGCTTGTCCTTGTTTTGTGTTCCACTAATGGGCCTACATCACTGATTGTGCCACCCACTTAAGTAACCCCTTTAAACATGTCTCAGGTCTGCTTTTGCAGCCTGTAAATGCAGTTTTGAAACTGCCATTTTGATCTGGAAAACTAACCATTTTGCCAGGTGCAAACCTTCCATTTTAATATATATAAGTCACTCCTAGGGTAGGCGTCAGATAACCCAACGGGAAGGGTACCGTGTATTTAAAACGTTGGACACCTTTAAATTTTACACGTGCTGGAAGTGAAAACTGGTCAAATTCATTTTCCACTACTGCAAGGCTCACCTCTCCCATAGGATAATATTGGAGTTATCTTATTACAATTAATAAGCTGTTTTTTCCAAATGAGAGTATGTGACCAGTTTATGTTTGGTGTCTTTGGAATTGAAATGAAAAAATGCTCTTTCATGGTAACGTTGCATTTTAAATTACAATTTGAAAAATGCCAGTTTTAGAAAGTTGAAAGAACAGATGATGGACGGAATGCTAAACAGTATAAATAAGATACATCGTCCCAGGACCGAAAACAAGCATCACAAGACCGTTTCAGGGTATCACCAAACATCAGTCAGGTTCGCTTGATTCCAGTGGCACAGTGAGAACGGGACCCATGTCTGAGCATACCCTTCCCACTTAGGGTGACAAAAGAAAAAAGAACAGATGATGGATGGAATGCTGAATAATGCAAACATTCACTCCAGTCACAGATCTGGGTTTAATCCATCATTTTGCACACCACCCCAGTTTGGATCCATCAATATGCAAATCAGTCTTGACCCTTCCCCTCATGGGAACAGTCTAGCTCGAACTGCCAAGTCAGGTCCTCCCTTGATTGGAAAAAAGCATCCTGGGACCAGCGTTGGGGTATCACCTCTCCATTGGACAGGCTATTGTGAATCTAGGGGCATAGTGAGCACTGGGCCCACATCTGGGTAAACCCTTCCCTCTTAGAGCGACAGAAGCAAAACCAATTAGTTATTTTTGCATTTGTCACCCTAAGTGCTGACCAGCTGCCTGCTGCCCTCTTACCTGGGTGAGATTGAATGGACCTTCATCTGTTGAATTCAAGATCTCAGAGTGACCCCAAAGGCTAGTTGGTCTGCTTCCTGACTTGAGCTTCAGAGACAGGAAGCTCCTAAAACTGTGAACCCAGCACCTGGACTCTGCGATCTGTCAGTGCACTGTGCAAAGTTGTGCCACCACAGTCCTGCACCCTTTAAAGTGGGCCTAAACTGCTCTGCAAGAATCTGTGGTCTCAGCGGAACAGATTAATCTCCTCTGCTGTACGGCGCAACCTTGAGCAGAACCTACTGCTGCTGCATGGATCCGACCCATCACCAAGACCTGCATCGCCTTCTCAGTTGCTTTTGAACTGCCGCAGGCCTTTGCATAGTATGCTGACCGTAGCCTCAACGGCGACACTGCCGGAATCCACATCGCAGCCTTGCAGCTTCTCTGAACCGACACATCAACCCGTCTACACATTGCATCCTCAATGTCGTACTTTGCATCACAAGGTCTAATCAATGGGATCTTTGATGACCATGCTGGACCTTGCACTGCGCCTCACTGCATCTCGGAACCATTGCACCCCTTTGGCTGCACAATGCATCTCCAACATGAATCTTCGCATCACTCCACAAACCAGGATTTAAGGAATTCTTTTCTTCAGGCCTAGCAGGGTCCATGTAGCCGGCTCGCTCTCCATCACAGTCAGCTTGAAATTGTGACTATTTCCTGGTCCAGCGCAATTAGCTATGCACAATTGATGCTTTGGGTTTCTTGGTGCTATGTTTACTGAAGTCTAAAAATATCTCTTGTTCTACTGATTGTAGTTTTGTTGTTTTGGTTTGTTTTATTTAATAGTAATTACTCTATTTTTCTAAACCAATGTGGGATCCTTTTATGGTGCCTATTCACAGTGTTACTGTGAATTGTTGCACAAATACTTTACACATTGCCTCTGAGTTAAGCCTGACTGCTCTGTGGTAAGCTACCCAAGGATTGAGCTCAGGTTAATTTAGGGTTTACTTGTGATTTTACCCTGAGAAAATGATAGTTGATGCTTGAGAAGGGTTTCACCCCCTCAACCAGTAACCCGATTTCTTAAAATTACACATTACTCTTTGTAAAGCTACCAAACGTTATATATTCCATTGTCTAAAATGCGGGCCACGTCTGAACAATAATTAGTAGTCATTGTATATATGTAATATTGTTATATTTTAAACAATGTGCCTAATTGCAACCAAATAAATGTAATAAAACTAAGTAACAGTGTGACGGGCTTCTTGCAGATCAATCTAACTCACTGAGTAGGAACCTCACCAAATGAAGCACACTCTTATTAGCAAAGTCGTATGTATCTTCATGGAATGCAGCCCACTCTTTATGTCAGCCTAACTCTATGCAGCTCAGCATCACCTACCGGCCAGAGTGTCACTCAGCACAGTTAATCTCTGTAGGGCTAAGTCTAATTTCAGGAGGATTAATCTCACTTACTTGGCATAAGTTTCACTCTGTGAAGCGATCCTCAACTTTCTGGGTCTAAGTCTCACTTCTAGGAGATGAGTATTGTCAGTGTCAGTCACTGGAACACTTTATGGGTTACTGGTTCTGGTCTCACTGGATCTCAGTCTCACTCCTTAGAGTTCAGACTGATTCACTGTGTGTAAGGAGTGTGGTGTGTATTGTTTGGAGTACACTTTCACAGTGTATCACTTCTTGGAGTCCATGCCCAGTGCTGAAATTATCTCCCTTCTTGCTGATCGATATCACCCACTGGATCCGAGTTTCATTTCTTAAAGCCCATTTTCATCCACTAGTTCAGAACCGTACTCCTTGAAGCACAGATTCACTGGCTTGGGTTAAATTGGTTTCTTTGGAACTCTGGAACGTGTGTGTGTGTGTCACTGATAAAAGAACATTCTAAGTTACCAAGTGTCAGTCTCTGTGAACGACTTAGTAGATCTCATTCTGACTCTGTGAAATGCAGACTCACTCATTAGAGTTTAGTCTTACTTTCTGGGTGTAAATCTCTTTGCTTGGACAACAGCCTCTCCTATTTGGTCTGAGTATTATTCCGTAAAGGACAGTCTCATTCACAGGCTCTTAGTCTCACACCTTGCTGCTTAGTCTTAATGACGTGGTGTGAATATCACTTCTTGGTGTGCAGTCTCACTCGCTGAGTCTTGTTCCCTCCTTCTTTGAGTACAGTTCGCGACCTTGTTTGAGAGTCCTTCCTTCAAGTTCGATGTGACACACTGTACCTCAGTCTCCCTCTTTGGAGCTCAGGTGCCCCTTGGCTGTAAGGACAACTCATATTGGAAATATTAGTATCATTATTATTATTATTATTATTATTATTATTATTATTATTATTATTATTATTAATAATAATAATAATAATAATAATAATAATAATAATGACAATAATAATAATAATAATAATACCAACAACAACAACAACAACAACAACAACAACAACAACAACAACAACAACAATAATAATAATAATAATAATAATATCCATTGGCCCTAGACCCTCTTGTTGCTGAGTTCTCACACATCCTTGGAATAACTCACTCCAAGTTTAATTTACCCTGTCCAAGCTTTTTAATGGAACAGGTGTGCAGTGGAGGCCGGCAGAGATAGGGGTGGGTGGTGGGGGAGGGTCAGGGGGTTAAAAATAAGAAAAAACATACCTGATTACTGGGTCTCTCCTCTGCAGCCCCTACATTGTCTTTCCAGCCGGAACAGGGAAGCAGGAAGCACCCGGCTCCCAGGCTTCCCTGAGCCAATCACAACACTGCAATGCAGCATTGTGATTGGTCTGAGTGCGGTGGATTGACGCTCAGCCAGGGAATGGGAGCATGTTCTCCATGCAGGCTGTAATGCAGCCTGCATGGAGAACATGCAAAGTGCGCATGACTGTTTTGCCGGCCCTCTCGGGCCCACCAAACGTTCATGCTCAGGTTGGGAGTCCAAACCACTCCCCTCCAGAGAGCTGCACAGCAGTGACACGTAAAATGTAAATGACAATGAGTTATTATCATTTTAGGTTTTATTTATTTCACTGCTGAAGGCAGTGAGGCGATGCTCCTCCGCCTTAGCGGAGGAGCCGCTACTGGATATGGTGTAAGGCAATGCAGTGCAAGTCGCTACTTTGCCTTACACTACATCGAGATATGTCTCACTGTTATGCCTGCCATTGGTAGATTTTGACACATTCCCAGCTTTATAAGTCTTTGTAAAAGTGGGAATGCATCAAAACACTCACTGCAATGCCCATGGAAATCTTTCCTTGCACAGAGTAAGCATGGGATAGTTTGCGGAACTCTATGAAGTTAATAAAAAACTCTGCCGCACTATGCAGAGCTCCGCAAGTGGTGGAGTGCGTTAGAAAAATGCTGTTCGCTGTCATTTTCAGTGCCAGGTGTTTGTCCACGCTGTGAAATTATCGCAAACGGCACCATGCACAGCGCAAGAGGGCGCTGCTTCCTTTCTGCCATTCGAGTAGGTTTTCTACTCAAAGGCAGTTTTCTCAACATGAACAGATGGTTACCTACCAGACGGCCCTCAAGGAATACCGCAGACTGATTGTGGAGCATAAAAGGGACTTCTTGGCCTCCAGAATTAACAAAGCAAGCCACAGCGCAAGGGAGATTTTTAGCATAGTTAGATCCTTTACGGATCCTAACGCGCAGATTCGGAACCAGCCTGCTTCTCAGTCTCACTGTGACGAACTTTCGAAATTTTTTGAGGAAAAAATTGAGAATATCTATACCTCCTTTCCCATTTCCAACTGTGTAGAACTGGAGGAGGAACTTATTACTCAGAATTCACGGACCCCTGCCCTTTTAGAATTTGCAGATATATCTGAAGCCGACTCCATTTTAGAACTTCTTAAATGCAAATCCGGATCACCAAATGACCCTTGGCCGGCGAAGAAATATAAGAAATTGGCAGCCTTTCTTAACCCCTACCTCAACCATATCTGAAACGAATCTTTGAGAACGGGTAGATTTCCTGCCAAATGGAAGCATGCCTCCTTGGTTCCCATCCTGAAAAAACCCAACTTGGATCCAGATAATCCAAGTAACTACAGGCCAATTTCTCTCTTGCCTGCTCCAGCTAAGATCCTGGAAGAATTGGCACACTTCCAGCTTGCCAATTACATAGAATCCCATGGGCTTCTGCATGATTCTCAGCATGGCTTCCGGTCTGGCCACAGCGCGGAGTCAGCCCTGATTGAAATGGCTGACTTGGTGAGATGGACGCTGGACCGGGGGTCGAGGGCGGTGTTAGTGCTGCTGGATCTTTCGGCAGCATTTGACACCGTCTCTCATATGACTCTGCTGAGAAGGCTGAGGGACCTGGGTGTAGGCGGCTCTGTGCTGAAATTGCTCACTTCTTGTCTATCTGACCGTACACAGCAGGTATACACTTCTCCCTATACTTCCCCCGCTAGACCACTTAAATGGGGAGTTCCTCAGGGCTCATTCCTGAGCCCGCTCCTGTTTAATGTCTACTTCACCCCCTTGGCTGAAATGATTGCGCGAACTGAGATCAAAACTACTTCCTACGCTGATGACATTCAGCTACTCTTCACCTTTGACGAACCCTCTGCTTCTGCATTTGACCCTTTGAAATCCTGTCTGAGGGATATCTCTAAATGGATGGATTCTAATTCCCTAAGACTCAATGCAGGAAAGACGGAGATCTTCTTTTTCAATTCACCGTCTCCTCTGGATTCCAGCCTGTGGTGGCCTGGAGATCTGAGCCAAGCCCCCACACCCAAAGACTTTGTTAGGAACCTGGGGGTTCGTTGGGACAACCACCTAACTTTTAATGCACAGGTACAAGTAGTAGCAGCATCCTGCTTTGCTAAGATCAAGACAATAAACAGGCTTATCAATTATCTGCCTGCCGACTGTCGTAAGACTGTGGTCCAAGCATTGATAACCTCTCACCTCGACTATGCCAATGCGTTATACCTGAGCATCACGGCAGGTCTATGTAATAAACTCCAGACTGTCCAAAATGCTGCTGCTCGTCTGGTGGAGAGAATCCCTGCCAGACATCATATTTCCCCTCATCTCCGCAAATTGCATTGGTTACCCATTGCTAAGAGATGCGTATTCAAGGCTATGACAATGGCCTATAGAGCTTCGAAGGGCAAAGGATCAGCCCATTTGAAAAGCACCTTACGGCCGTATCACAATGCCAGGACACTGCGATCCAATTCCCAACTTCTTCTTGCCACCCCTAGATTTAAAAGAACTCGTTCAGGAGGGAAAACATTTGAGGTTTGTGCTACTCAGCGCTGGAACAAGCTCCCGATTGCCCTCCGTGCCTGTCAGACAGAATCTGCATTTCGAAAGTCTCTCAAGACCTATCTTTTCTGCTTATAACCCACCTTTCTCTTTTTTTCTGCGCCCTCTGTTTCCAGATCTATCAGCGCTGGGACGCCCCGTTGGGGCAGCTGTGCGCTTTATAAAATACACAAATAAAATACACAAATAAATAAATGGTTTCTCAACGCGAGCTGTCTCGAGCATACACGGCCACTCACATTGAGAAATCCGACCGCCCATGTTGAGAAATCTCGCTGGGAGGTTGATTTCCCTCGCTCGCGCTCGCCAACTTGACGTTGCCAAGTGCGAATGAGGAAAAATCTTGCTGGGAGGTGGATTTTCCTTGCTCGCGCTAGGCAACTTGATGTTGGCGAGCGAGGAAAAAAACTCTGCTCCGGGAGTAATTCGGAACTCCGCGAGCTATGCATAATGCGAAGTACGGAAAATTGTGCAATCTCCGCGAGCAGAGCGGAGTTCACCACTCAGGCATACGGCAGAGTAATGCGACGCAGATATTAGTGCTACACTGCCTTACTCAAGATTTATGAGGCCACTCCAAGCCACGCAATGTGGCTTTAAGAGGCTTCATAAATCTGACTCAGAGCCCTGCGTCATGCATTTACCATTTTGAATAGTGCAAACATGATGCAAGGCTCTCATAAATCTTCCCCCATAGTTTATCCTCTCTATCCACTCCCTCTTTGTTCAGTGTACATTGGGCTACTATTGGTCTTGAAAATCAGATGTAAAAGTCATAGTAATCATGCCCTTAGTGTCCAGGCACTGTGTTCTGGAATGAGTTTCATATTGAATTACACTCTCTTCTCTCTTGTAATAAGAAAATTACTGAAAACATTCCAGTTGTTTGATTAAACAGATGATTACTATGAGGTGTGCAATTGTGTCACTAGTTTATTAACAACCTAGGTGTGAGTAGAAGTGATTGTGCAATATTACAAACTGAAATAATTAACACACAAATGAAGCAATTGAGTAGCCATGAAATATATATACTTTACTGGATATGGCCATTAATGTCTTGCTCTTTTTCATGTCATTGTCTCTCTAACTCTGGGCCAAAGTCTTTTGACTAAAAATGATCCCTGGTCTCCAAAAAGAAGTGACGGTGTCCACCCTAAGCAACCAGTCACATGGAGGTAAACAATGATCCCTTTTGGAAAAAACACCCTTGGAGCTGGTCGTATTTAGAGTTTCCTTATTCAATAGCACATTGCATCAAGAAAGTGTGACTGCTTATTGGCTTACCAGGAGAAGAAGTTTAAGCAAGGATTGGCAAAGCTAATACATTTCATCTTTGCTACTGGGTGGCAACCTATTAGCTGTGCAATTGTTTTATTTATTTTGCCCCAGAGGCCACTATGGAAGAACACACATGCACAGGGATCATCTTGTAATACACTCTCTTATGTTAATACGTATCTTGATTAGAAGATAGTCACTGTGCATGTGTACACAACACTGGTGCCATCTTCTAATGAAATTTCAAATACACATAAGAGACTCTATCACAAGATGGTCTCCATACATGCACACGCATATAGGGCTGCCAGTTTTGTATGGTTTGGCTTTGCAGTGTTTGCAAAGGAATTCAACAAGCATTAGCAAAGCTAAAATATAAAACGACAGTGCAGGGGACCTGGCACAGTTAGGGGACAATGATGATACATCCGTTACCAAGGTTAAGAAGCACATTTCCAGGAATGGGGTGGGACAAAGAGACAGCAACAGTAGGAGTGACAGAGTAGTGGAGAGATATTCATAGAGTACTAATTTTTACAATGTTTCACATTATGCCACGGCTTTAGGGACTAAAGATGGTTAACAAAAAGTCCACTCTTCTGTATTGTATTTATGTATGTGTATGTTTACTGGTAACATGAGGTCTCTCCCACATAGCTATTTGTAGGGAAGACCAAACAATGTTCAATCAATTTCACTATATCTGTTTTAAAGCATACAAAAAAAATAAGATTTTGGAAGCTAGGTAGATTAAGTAGCAGTCAGGGATGTGGCTGTTATCAGTGCATCTGGTGTAATGAATGAGATATGGAACACCAACTAAGAAAGAGATGATGTCACTCAACAGCATGTGTCTCCAAATATAACTTCTAATATTCCCTACAGCCTGACTACAATAGAAACAGACATTCAAGGACACTTTCTTAATGTGGTTTTAGTGTAGTTGTTAGACTTGTCCTCTTTGGCACGGTTTCCCCAGACTTTTTGCCTCTTCCTCCTGTAGTTTTGATGCAGTGCTGGATTTTGTTTTTCTGGCCTAGATACTTTGAGCACTTTGTCACTGCTGCTCAATGTCAAAGTGCAAGTGCTCCCTGTGTAAATTGTTATTACATTTGGTTCTCCCTGATTGGCATGTTTTCTTTACTGATAGGTCCCTGGTAAAGTGCACTGAATGTGCCAGGGCCCGTAAATGTAATGCTATCTCCGACCTGCTACTACAGGGCCTGTGTGCAGTTTTAAAGTGCCATGTCGACCTGACAAGTGTACCCACTTGTCAGGCCCTAACCTTCCCTTTTCTTACATGTAAGGCACCATGGTAGGCCCATGATGCACCCATGGGCAGGATGCAGTGTATATGAAAGGTAAGACATGTACTGGTGTGTGTGGCATGTCCTGATAGTGAAATACAGTGTATTTAATTTTTCAGTATTGAAAGGCTACTGCTCCATAGGATAATATTAGAGATATTTTGTAACATCTTACATCAATAACTTCCCATTGGAACAAGATAGAGAAATAAACTTTAGGCTTTCTGAACTCAGAATTTAATAACACATCTTTTAGAAAATATGATTTTCAAATTATGTGTTTGAAAATGCCACTTTTAGACGGTAGGCATTTTCTTGTTTAACCATACTGTTTGCCTTTATCTGTTTGTGGACTGACTGTCTGGTTTTGGAGTGACAGGGGATTCACTGTAGACGGCCACTGGGGGGTGAGGTGTGCCTGGCTCTTTCTTGATGGCTCAGAGCTGAGCCGAATAGGACTTGGCTGAATTTGGAGTAGTAGGAGGAATTTTCCTTGCACCTGAATTGGGCCTGTCTCCTATGTACATTGCTGTCTCCAACCCCTGTGGTCATACCGCACCAGTGAGGACAGTACTGGTTTAGACTGGGTCAGAGATCCTTGCACAAAGAAGACCAAGGACAAAATGGGGTACAAGTAATAGACCTTAAACCCCTGACATGTAGATCACTTCTGGAATCAAGTGGAACCTTTGCCAAAGAGAAGAGCTGGAGAGCTGTGAGGATGGGCACTGCCTCTCTTTTGCTGTGTGCTGTGTGGAGTTGGCCTTCAGTTGTTGCTTCTGCCAAGGAATGGGCAAATACTGAAACTTTGTTGTGAACCTGCTTGAAGAAGAATCTTCAAGGGCCTGTGTGCTCTGGCCCCCTGTTCTGAAGTCACGGGGACACAAAGATTTCACCCCCAGCACCACTGAACTCTATGTGTGAGAGTTTTGACCTGCCAGAAGGTGCCTATCCAGTTTTGGGCCTCTGGAGGTTGTTCCTGCTGTTGGAAGCTGGAAGCAAGTTGAAAGAAGCAAAAAATCTGTCTCCGATGCCATTAGTGATGCAGCTGTGAGGCTGTGACCTGCACCAAGGCCAGTGGGACTGCTCGTTAAGTGTGCGATGCACTGCCCAGCCTGCACCGCAGCTCAGGCGCCTTTTGCCATCTGCAGATGCCTGCAGTTATAGTCAATACCGATGCCAGCGCTCGCACCAACTCGTCATCGCCAGCACCTGCATCCTGTTACTGCGGTGCCGATAACTGCAGAGGGTGATTCCACAAACTTGCTGACTATGCATCGCCTCACCGGAACAGACGCCAACCCAACCGACTAACCCTGTCCTGGATTCGACACATCACCTCCTCGCAGACACGATGCCTTACCTACCCCATGGCAGCCAGGGAGCGGACCTCGACCTCTACACCGATGCCTCACCTCTACAACACCTTACATCGTCATAGACTTCGTTATGCAAAGGTACTGTTTGTTTGGGGGTCCATGTGACTCCGTGCCCGATGCCGCGCACCACGCGGTTGGGCCGTACTTTAGATTTATTGCTGTTACGATGTCCCAATAGCCCATGGTGGGACTATTTGTTTTCTACAAACATTATCTTGATAGTAACTTTTAAGTGCTATTTTACTACCAGTATGTTGGATTTATTTTTGTTTTGGTTTTGCTGAGTGGTGTCCATTTGTGGTGTTTTCACTGTAACTGTATGTTTTGAATACAAATTATTTACACATTGCCTTTGGGATAAGCCTGTCTGTCCAAGCTACCAAGGGGGAAAGCAGTGGTTATCTAAAGTGTGTTTCCCCCTTACCCTGACTAGAAGCAAGGGTCTCTTCTTGGACAAAGGTACATACCTCTGCCATTTAGAGACCCCCATTTCTAACATTGGTGGTCAGCGGTGAGGATTTGAACTTGTATTTGTACTTGACCCACAGTGATAGGGTACATCACTAGTTTAGTGCAGATCACTACGCAACTACATACTGTGTTTTATTTTTGGTTCTATTTTTTATTTGACCCTTGAAATATCCATGCACCATGTTGTTAAATGGTAAACCAGCAAGTGAGGCTGCAGAGTTGGAGTTTGACATTAAAATGTTAAGTAGTTACAAAGTAGATCAACGTAAGCAGTTCTGCAAGAGCTTTGGATGTCCCATGCGGAGCAACTCTAGGAAAGAGGAGTTACAGAAGTCCCTCGGCAAATGTGGATGGGGTGCCAGAAGGCAGCTTCAGAACCCAGGATTTGACTGTTGGGAGAGCAGCCTCTGTGGTTGACAGCAATGGTTCATCCTGGAATCCTTCACCAGCGGAATTGGAGGACAGTCAAAGGGCCAGAGATCATACATTGGAGGTTATGAGGCTCCAGAAGAAGCAATTGGAAATAGAAAACCAAAATGCTGCCTTAGAGAAGGAGAGGATGGCAGTGGAGAGCGAGAAAGCTCATGCCTTTGAAGAGAAGAAATTCATCTTGTCACATGAATTGAGTATGGGAGAGATGAACATCAAGGCCAAATGGGTGGACTCCAGTACAAATGGTGGCAGCGTACAGCAAGTGCAAGGGGGTAAGGTATACATTTCCAAAGACCCAGTGCAGAATTTCCAGAAGGGGAGGATATTTATGCTTGGTTTGCATCCTATGAGGTAGCACTGAGTATGAATTAGGACCCTGAGAGGAATTGGAGGGTGGGCCTGTGGAGACACTTTAAGCCAATAGAAGGAACATCCTGACACCTTTGGAGAAGGAGGGTGCTCTGACCTATCCCAATATGAAGGAGGCGTTATGCCTCAGGTATGGGCTCACACCTGAACAGTACAGGGAAAAGTTTAGGTCTTTCAAGAAGCTTGAATCCAATATGTGGGCTGAATGTGTGAATCGTTATTGCAGAGCACTGGATGGTTGAATAATGGGCAACAAGGTAACTGGTTACCATGGGGTGTACAATCTGATTGGTTGGGAGCACTTGAGTAATCTTTATGTTCTAGAGTTGTGCCAGCATCTGATGGATAGTAAGCTGACTGACCCCAGGAAGCTTGCTCAGAAGGTGGACAGTTGGACGAGTACCACGGTTCACAAGGGGTATGTGGGAAACCCAGCCAAGGGTGGGCAGGGTCCCCAGCAGAAGAGTGGGAAGCATGGATAACCTAAGGAAGCTCTCTAAAGGGACCCAAAATAGTTTGCAGGGGAAAGATTTCCAGCCCCCCAGTGGTAGGAAAACATGGCAACCTAGGGGTAGGCCAGACAACCGGGGTCCCACAAGTGTTCTGCATGTGGTCAAGTGGGTGACATGAAGAATTGTGCACCGTCACTGGGGTTAGTTAGAGTAGTGCTGGGGGAGGAGTTGTTTCTAAGTGAGGATGATGAGCCAGTTGTGAGGACCCTTATCTCATTAGGAGATAGAGAGATAGAGAAATAGTCCAGGAAATCTGCCTGCCAGATAATACTAAAAAGTACCTGCAGTGGGTGACCATCAATGGGAGTAGGGTGGAATCTCTTAGAGACACAGGTGTCAATGGGTGTTAGAGGAGCCGGTCATTCCCAATTTGATTTACCCTGTAGTTGCTGCTGACAACTCTGATTGCCTGTGTAAGGTGGTACAAGTTTCCTTTGAGTGAGGGGGGCCTCAGGTCCGTTGAAGATCATTGAGTGTCCATCGATGCCCCTTGACTGTCTACTTGGCTATGACCTGGAAAGTTCCCCTTGGAAGGAGGTGGAGCACCAGGCTCATTTAAAGATATTGGGTCTGCCTGTGTGGGCCTGTGTGACAACTCAGTCAATGGCAGCCAGTAGGGGTACTCAAGAGGACTTGGAGCCTGAAACAGTGGCCCAGGTGCCTGCCAGAAACAGAAGGGGCAGGGGGCATTTGAAACCCACCTCAGAAGTTCCCACGGTCCAGCAGGAAGCAGACCCTGAGGGGGATTCCCTCGAACCTACAGGGGGAACAAGTATCTGAATTGGAAAACCTGCCTTAGCTGACCCCTGAGCAGCAGGAAGAAGGTCCCTCCTCCTCAGAGTTCTGTAAGGCACAGATGGAGGGTCTTATTCTTATTAGTTTGCTGCAACAGGTGGCAGACCATGCAGCTGGTGGTATATCTTAATCACATTATATATATTCGGAGAATGGTCTCCCAAATAGTGAGCCTAAGGTTGCTGAGCTCGGGGCATCCCGTGTGCTGGGGTACCCGAGTGCTACAGGACCTTCCTACTGGGTCTGGCTCATGATGTGCCTTTTGAAGGACATTTGGGGTAATATAAGACCTATCACAGGCTTATCACCCACTTTTACTGGCCCCAAATGCAAAGGAAAGTTGGCACACATTGTTGGTCTTGTCTGACTTGCCAGGCAAGTGGCAAGAGAGGAGGGAAGTTTAAGGCTCTACTCCACCCCTATCCTGAGGTAAGTACCACTTTCGAGAGGGTGGGCATTGACAATGTGGTGCCACTGGAAACCAAGACAGCCTTAGGCAACAAGTTTATCTTGGACCTTTTGGACCATGCCACCCGTTACCTGTAAGTTGTTCCTCTCAGGACAATCATGGACCCTGCGGTGTGCTGTGCATTGATATGGATCTTTGCCCATACGGGGTTCCCCACAGAAGGTGTCTCTGACTGTGATACAAACTTCATATTTAGGTATATGACGTCTTTGTGGGAGAGTGCGGTGTAATGTACAAATTCACCAATCTATACCATCCCCAAGGAAATGGGTCGATTGAAAGATTCAACTGAAACCTGAAAGGAATGATAAAGGGCCATGCACATCCCATGAGACGTAAGTAGGATGTCTTCATACCATGACTACTGTTTGACTACAGGGAGGTATCGCAGAAATCCCTAGGGTTTAGTCAGTTTAAATTGGTGTATGGGCACCCTGTGACAGGGCCTCTGAGTCTGGTGAAAGAAGGCTGGGAGAAAACTCCTGGTAAGACCTCCCATGATGTGTTTGGCTATATGCTGACCTTCAGGAACCAGACTCAAGGCTTTAGGAAACTTGCTCATGAAATCCTGGAAGCCAGCCAGGAGGAGATGAAATGAGGTTATGACCACAATACCACTCTGGATGAGTTTCAGCTTGGCCAAAAAGTGTGGGTGATGGCACCAGTGGAGCCTTGGGCGCTCCAAGACAAGTGGACTGGTCCATTTGAGGCGGTCGAGCGTAAGAGTGAAGTAACCTATTTTTTGAACTTGCAGACTCCTAGGAACCCTTTGAGGGTCCTGCACGTGACCCGCCTCAAACCTCACTTTGAGAAGTCTGAAGTGAAAATGCGCCTGGAGAAGGAGCCTCTTCCTGACTTCCTGTCTGCCAAGGAACATGGTGGGTCAGTGGATGGAGTGAACCTCTCTCCCACCCTGACTCCAGAGCAGCAGAAGGACTGCTGTCAGGTGCTGGGACAGTCTGCCTCCCTCCCTGTTCTCTCAGAATTCAGGAATCATCAATTGGTGTGTCCATGATGTGGACAATAAGGACAGCTTACCAGTAAAACACAAAATTTAAAGAGTAAATGACAAAGTAATGGCCAGTATTAAGAAAGTGGTTTGCAAGATGTTTGCTTTAGGGGTGATAGAGCCCTCCAGAAGACCCTGGGTTAGCCCAGTGGTCTTGGTTCCAAAAGCAGCTGCACCTGGTGCCACTCCTGAACTCTGGTTTTGAGTGGACTACTGTGGGTTAAATGCCGTCACCAGGACTGACGCGCATCATCTCTCCAGAGATGATGAGCTCATTGATCGGTTTGGAACTGCCCGGTACCTCAGTTTGTTTGATCTAACGTATGGGTACTGGCAGATTGCCTTGACTGATGGAGCAAGAGAGAAATCTGTGTTTCCAATGCCTGAGGGGCACTACCAATTCTGTGTCATGCCCTTTGGGTTGAAGAATGCCCCAGCCACATTCCAGAGACTGGTCAACCAGGTACTGTCTGGGCTGCACAGCCTACCTGGATGACATTGCTGTGTTCCGCTCCAGTTTAGAGAAACACTTGCAACACCTCTGCAAAGTGTTTAAGGCTCTGCAGATGGCAGGCCTCACCATCAAGGCCAGTAAGTGCCAGATATGCAGTGTACTTAGGGCATCAGGAAGGAAGCGACCAGGTGACGCCCCCACCAGCCTAAGATCAACACCATTTGTGGGAGCCCCCCAAGAAGGAGACAGAAGTGATCGCCTTTTTAGGTCTCACCGGGTACTTCAGATGGTTTGTCAAGGGGTATGGAGCCATTGTTGGCTCCCTGACAGTGCTGACTTCACGGAAGCAGCCAACAAAAGTCATCTGGACCGATGACTGTGAGACCGCTTTTGAAGCCCTGAAATCTGACATGTGCACGCCCCATGCTCAAAGCACTCAACTTCTCCCAAGAATTTGTTGTGCAGACAGATGCTTCAGATCATGGTGTGGGAGCAGTACTCTCACAATTGAATGACAAGGGCTTGGACCAACCCGTAGCTTTCATTAGTAGGAGGCTACTTGCCAGGGAAAAGAGGTGGAGTGCAGCTGAAAGAGAAACATTTGCTGTGGTCTGGGCGCTGAAGAAACTAAGACGATATTTGTTTGGGACTCACTTCCAGGTTCAGACAGACCAGAGGCCCCTCAGATGATTGATGCAAATGAGGGGTGAGACCCCAAAACTGTTGAGATGGTCCATTTTCATACAGGGAATAGACTTCACGGTGGAACACCACCCGTGAGTTCCACTGACTTTTTGCCTCTACCTCCTGTATTTGTGATGCTGTGTTGGATTTTGCTGTTGCTGGCTTAGATGCTTTGGGCACTTTCCCACTGCTGATCAGTGTCAACGTGGGTTTACTGACAAAATATCAATGTTAAAAATACATAAGTGAAAATATTGATGCAAAAATATAGAATGCAATAATATCGATTCCCTATACTTTTACAGGTACGTACAAAAATATTGGAAAAAATATTGATGTAAAAAATGTTGTTGTACAAAATATCGAATTATATATATATATATATATATATATATATATATATATATATATATATATATATATCCTTGAACTCCGTGAAGTCGCTGCAGCAGCTTGATCTAATCGCCAGCTCCAACCAACACAGACACGGACCACTTCTTCGGTGCAGATTTATTTATTTATGCGTGCTATCTTGTTGCCATAACGTTTCGGCTCGAAAAGAGCCTTGTTCACATGACAACGTGATTAAAGGGAAACACCTTTTTATAGTGACCATTACCATCCACGTGATACAGAATGTCAGAATGGACATAGAAGACAGATTCAAATCTACCAACTTGGTATGTACACTGAAACAATTTGTAACTTCTATTGTTTTGTACAAAGATGGAATGTGCCATAGATTGTATCTTAATCATCAGGTATACATATAAATATTTAAAAATAGATAATAAATACATCACAGCTTTTACATTAATTGTAGTAAAAGGAAGCTCTCATTGTGCAAAATTACGCCATATAAATATATACTTGTAGTGTTTGTAAAATGTCAAATGCTAGAATTGCTGTGTAAACCTGACGCCGGAGCATTCAGGTAACCCCAGTATATTCTAAAGGGACTTGTGCAAAAATGTCGCCAATGTGCAAAATGTCGCAAATATAACCATTGACTGAGCACTGCCACTAATCATGGACAAATAAAATGCATAAATTATCTTAAACAGTATACAGCATAATTAAATCATTATGTTTCCTTATTGTATATTCCTGGAACATATCAAAATTGCGGGATAAATCCCCATGTATCAGGTCCAATGTTAAAGTAACATCGTGGACTGTAAATGCTTACAGCTGTGCAAAACAGTGCAAAAAAGTGCTTAGTGTGTATAAAAAAGACTAATGGATTTAATAGATTTTGACGAGAGAACAGTGTTCACCAAATTACTGGATAGCTACACGAGTGGACTGAGCCCTATCTCACTCAAGTTCTCCTTACAGTTACCTAATATCAACAAAATTGGCTTAATAGCAACAACTACTGAGGTAGGGGAGGATAAAGTGCATGTACCTATATACACAAATTCATATGAGACATATAGTTCTATGGGGGGTGCTATTGCCGTCATCCATATGTCAACAATATTCTGCTTAGATATGAAAGTACAAAATATCAAATTATATATATATATATATATATATATATATATATATATATATATATATATATATATATATATATATATATATACACATATATTTCCCATAAAAGTCACAGATCAGCGCGCTCTCAGAAAGGACAAAAACCAACTAGTTAGGGTGTCCGGTGATTAAAGAACGGATACCCTGACGAGTTGGTGTTTGTCCTTTCTGAGTGCGCGCTGATTTGTGACTTTTATGGGAAATATTGACAGTCAGTTTACTCCATCGGCGTGCGCGCCACTCTCTGAGGGTCTGTGAAGTCTGGAAGGCGTTTCTTGGTTGTTGTATATATATATATATATATTACCTACTGGCGGTCGCCAGTAGGTATATATAGTTAGGATTTTTTCTCTATGGGATTTTTGAAAATTCTATGTCTAATAACTTTGGCGTTTGTGGACGGAATTGGGTGAAATTTTCAGGAAAATGGCACATTTTGTTTCTGAGCAGCCCCTGAAAATTTTGGGGGGGTTCGTCAAGGGGGGGCCGAGAAAAAAGGGGGGTCCCAAAACGCGTTTTTCCCATGTTAATTTCCATAGGGCGGTTGGCCTCACTTTTAGCCCGAACGGCTGAATGGATTTGCACGAAACTTGGCAAAATTGTAGGGACTGGTAGCCCGATGTGCCTTTTGTAGGTCTCAATATATGTGCTCCAGTGGATTTTGAGAAATTAACGTTTAAAAAAAGATATATATCTGTAACAGCGGACCTGGCAGCGTCCCAGGACGCGTACTTTTCGCGCAACGGAGCTTTGTGAAGCGAAGCTGATTGGTTCTCCGGCGTCTGTCAACATTCCAAACAGTCCGTAGCGGCCGCCATCTTGACTCTCGGTAGGATCGAGAGACAAGAGGAGGCCAAAGCGAAGGGGCAAATGACCATAAGGGGGAATAGTAGATCCTCGCTGACCCCCTACGTTTGATGTGGAGGTTTTAAAAGGGCCCCGCGGGGCAAAAAAAAATAAAATAATAATAATCGAACGGCTGAATGGATTTGCACGAAACTTGGCAAAATTGTAGGGACTGGTAGCCCGATGTGCCTTTGCTAGGTCTCAATATATGTGCTCCAGTGGATTTTGAGAAATTAACGTTCAAAAAAAGATATATATCTGTAACAGCGCTCCGCTTCGCGTACTTTTCGCGTTACGGAGGTTTGCGAAGCTGATTGGTTTTTCGGCGTCTGTAAACATTCCAAACAGTCCGTAGCGGCCGCCATCTTGTCTCTCGGTAGGATCGAGAGACAAGAGGAGGCCAAAGCGAAGGGGCAAATGACCATAAGGGGGCATAGTAGATCGTCCCTGACCCCCTAGGTTTGATGTGGAGGCTTTGAAAGGGTCTCGCAGGGCAAAAAAAATATACAGTTTTTTTAGTTTTTTTGCGTGGAGTGCGCCCGGTTCGCGAACCGGGAAGCGTTCTGGGGAGCGTACTTTCTTGAAAATTAGTGAAAAAAGTTAGAGTAAAATAATAATTGTGAGTGATCAGATGTAGGGTAGCTCTGAGAAGAGCTTTTGGGTTTATGGTACATTTAGGTACTTATAAGTAGGTACCAATGCACAGTCTTAAATTCAGAGTGAAAACTCTGTTGCCCTCATCTGAGAAGTGAACTCCATCTCCTCTGTAGATATCTTGCATGTAGTAACGCAAGTTATTGTTGTACAGGGAGCCCATTCCATGGTCTCTCATGTAAGCTGAAACAGATTTGTTTACATGCTTCCTCGATTTCTCAATTTGTGGACAAAATTGGTTCGACCACCTCCATTTCTGTCTTTGGCATATATTTGAATATACCAAGGCAGTCTGAGGAAAAAGTGCCATCAATTGCTCAAAGGTGTCCTTTAAAAGCATTTCCAGACCTACCCCAGTCAAAGTGCCCAAATCATTACCTCCACAGTGCACAATTAACAGGTCAGGTTTTGGCAAATGCATAAGGTTTTGACCAATGGTATCAATTGGTGACATTTTAATCCTCTGTGGCCAAACCACTTAATTTCCACATCTTGTAAATTGAGGTTAGGTAAATTCCTGTTTTCAGCGTACCTCTGAGCCCAATATATGTAACTATGTCCAACAATCCAGACAGAAAACATGGTGAGAGAAGGTTCTGCTGCAGTCAGATGAAGTGTGGCAATGAAATGGCAGTTGAAAAAATGAGAGTGTAAAATGAAAAAAACTGAGGAGTTTCTGTGTTAATGAAGCAGTAAGAGTGATTGGTGGATTTTGATTGCTGAAAACAGAAAGTTAGTGTGCATGGATGAGTTCGTTGAAAGATGTATTTTGAGTGGCGAAGAAAAAATCATTAAATGAAAGAATGCTCTGGATATGCAGGTGCACTGAGAGTTCAGAGTTCAATTGCAACATTGTTGTGTGAGAGGTCTTGCAAGAGGTGGTTGCTATGCAGAAAAAGCAGAGAGGGGGCAGAGGGGGGAAGGGTTTTGCTTTGAAAAAAAGTGAGGGAAGAGTTTTGATTGGGTGACATGAGAGATATGTGTGAGGAATTACAGCATTTCTGTGCTTTTGATAGCTGCAGACTCTGGAGTGCATACCTTTTGCTCTGCTGAAGACAAATTGGTGTGTTTCTGAGACTGTTTTGAAACTCAAAGTATTTGCTAAGGTGAGAAAAGATTTCTTTAATTTAGATAGAAAATAGTGTGCTTTAAGGAGAAAATTATGAAGAAAGTTGTGTTTTTCAAATGTTGCTTTGTCTCAAGTGTTTCACAAAAAGATTTTGTTTCTTTGAGAAATTGTAATTGGAGAAAATGTGAAGTATTAGTACTGACAGGGCTTTTATGTGCATAGGAGCTGTGGAGTGTTTTCAAATTATGACTTGTAAATCGTTTTTGAGAAAAAGCAATGGTTTTAATATTGATGAGAAGGACATAATGGTGTCTGCTTCTTTATAAGGTAATTGAGAGTCTCTGATGTTATTTTTCCCATTTCAATGTAAGAAGTTTTTTCTGTGGAGCAAATTGCTTGTAAATATGCTCCCACCTGTGCATGGCAAATTTAGATTTTGAATGTTTCCGTTACATAGGCATGTTAAAGGTGACTGAAACATGCTGCAAAGGCAATCAAAAAATGCTTTTATGTGTCTTAAGGACATTTTAAGTCATTTCCCCATGTGCAGTGTTTTCAAATTATGAGTTGAAAATCGTTTTTGAGGTAAAGGAATGTTTTCAAAATTTATGTGCGCCATATGACCCCAAATTTCTTTTTCAGGGGTGCAGCAGGGTGTTCTTGAGACACCCCTGCACCGTCGGAAAAATTCGTAATTTGCGATGAGGTAATTGCTAATCGCAAATTGCACCTTCATTCCTATGGGCCTCCTGCTGCATGGAAATGAATGGGTAATTTGTAATTAGCAAATAGGTCATCGCAAACTAGGAATGGTAAAGAATCGCTATTTATTCCTTAAAGTTCGCTATTTAGGAAATGCAAAAAACTTTGATGATACATATGGCGGTTTATCTCTAACAAGATAAGAAGCATAGGGATAGATTTATGATGACTGGCGCATCACCAGGGATGTGTTAGTCATTCTGTGCCGCTGTTCCGTCACCTATGGTGTGCTGCATTTACAATGCGGCGCATCATGGGGCAAAAACAGCACAGATGCGTGACGTATTTGTGCCGTAAAGTTGGCGCATTGCTGGAGTTGTATCGCAAGTGTGATGAAGCTCCAGTAAGGTTGAGGGGTGCCCCTGTCGCAGGGTTTCTGTTCTGACACAGAACTGTGGACAGAGGATTGGAACCTCGGCGAATTAGGGTGTCCCAAAACTCACCTTAGTAATCAAAACCCCTTAGCAAGCTAGGTACAGTGTCACATTGGATATAACAAACTCTCAATGTTTAGACAATCCAGAATATGAACTTATAGTACCTCAGGATACGTGGAACTCATGAACAGTCGGTCGTTATATATTTCTTAGAAACGAGAACATGGAGTTAAGAAGAACACATGTGTATTTGAAATGTTTATTTACTAATGCCGTCTTCTCAGGCGTAGTATCTTAGATTATACAAGTACACATATTATCAGTAGCAAAATTCCCAGCATAGTCAATAGTACATAAAAAGCGAATGGTGACAGTATGTTAACATGCTGTAAATGAATAAGAGTTAGCAACACTTATAAGCAGCCGCGGGCCGTGGAGGGAGTTACGGTGGGGCAGGGAGGCGGCGAGGGGGAGGGGCAGGGTGGACAGGGCTCCACCCTGCCCCTCCCCCTCCCCGCATCCCTGCCCCACCGTAACTCCCTCCACGGCCCGCGGCTGCTTATATCTCACCCTCCCTAATACACATAATATATTATTTGCTAAGGAGGTCTCTTTGTGTTGGTTTAGGGCGTGCCGATACTTTAGTGTCTTAGATTTGAAGGAATCACATCAGCATAGAAAAGATAATCCATATGCCGTGCTTAATATCGCCAACGGCATTGTGCCATAATATTCTAGCATGCGATTGCGGAACAGTGTCAGCAGCTGCAGGGCGGGAGCTTGCACAGGAGGGACATCCATATTTAAAAATGTAAAAAAGCACAAGAGCGTCCGCTGGTAATGCAAGTAAAAATGGGAATCCACGAAGCAGAGTGGAAAAAATAGAATGTAAGAAAGCAGGGATGACTCCAAAGATTTTCTCAAATGAAGTCACGAGACCACTGGTAACAACTTTAAAAAAGTGCGCCAGGCCCTTTGTGGAGGACGCGTTAGAGATAGTCCGAACCATCTTGCTGAAATGGAAAGGCGAATCTGTATTTAAAAGGGTCTACACCTCTGTACGGGTGTTCGCTGTGTGAAGCACGAAAGTTTCACGGGCCGAACTCAAGGCCACCTCTCTCTGAGACAAAATAGCTCTTATTCTTGCCATGCCGTTGAAATGTGCTCCCAAGGTTGGTATTTGTGGCCAGATTGAAAACTCCCTATGTTCATGTGTGGGAGGAAATAGAACATTTCTGCAGCAAATAACCCGTTCATTTACTGTTACGATAAAATGAATACTTTTAATTAACCCAGAACAATCTTCATTATTGAGCATCAAATAACTACCATTTTCCAAGAACTTGAACGTGGGGATGATAGCAGGAACTGGTGTGCCTTGCAACACGCAAGCCATATTTGGTCGGTGTTTGTTGCATGAACCGTGTAACTGTATATGCCTACACATTAGTGAATGATCTGGCGTCTCAGTGCATTCCTCTCCATTCAGATAAAGTTCTTGATCATCTTTGAAAATCTGTATGTGTATGGAAGCGACCAGACTTCATGAAGAAAACCACTACCTAAAGGTTAATAACGACCTATTGGTATATATTTCATACAATTTGAAAACTTATATAAAGCAAAAGGCAGCGTTATTAAACCATGGATAAGGCACGTTGCCAAAGCAGTCAACCTTTTGGATTTATACTGGAAATGTTAAAGGAAGAATTACGGAGTAGGGCCTGTAAATCTTTAATAGACAACGAGTAAAATTACTCCAACCATCATATTCCTCTAACTCCGGGATAGTAGGGGTGTTTAATTTTTTAGAAGTAGCCAATCCAAAGCATTTGGTCTGGGAAATTGTTTCATTCACAAACAACATATGTTTTGGGATGAGACATGCACGGTGGAAAGCCTCAGTGCCTTGTACCTGCCAGGTTCGTGAACCCCAAACTGATGTAGATCCTGGATATTTTTACTCTGTATTACGTTAGCATGGTCTCATTACTGGTTTAAACGCCATTTTTCCTTTTTTGTAACTTCTGCACACGACACTTAGTTGTTGCTTTAGCTTTCAGCCTACCTGCGTCAAGATCTATGCCTGCTTCAAGCAGGCGCAGGGTTTTGATGTAGCTTTGTCCTATCTGATTGTAAATGCGGCACACCGTGGGTGGCAGAGCAGCGGTGCACGTTAACTGGTGCATCCCTGGGGATGTGCTAGTTAATATAAATCTGCCCCTTTACATTTAATTATGTGCAGGGGACACAGAGTAGGTGAGGTTTATCCAAGGTTAAGAAGAGATGAGTCCTGTTCAGTGAAAAATTGGAGATAGGCTTCAGTATATTATATACTTAAGTAGTGTGTTAAGTTTTTGATGACTGTTATTAATTTACTGTTGGGTAATAGTGGTTAATAACATTTTTTATTATATTTTACCACAGATTCAACTGCAGATTATTTCAAGATTTTAGGATGCCTAGCAAAGAAAGAGTAAGAAAGGCTGCAAAACGTCAAAGACAGCAGGACCATGGAATAATGCAGCAGTCCTCTAACAAAAAGATTTGTCAAGTCACCAAGAAAGCACCGGGTAAGAGTCGAAAAACAGTCATAAGAAATATGTGTAGTAAAAAAAATATTACTACAGAAAATGTTTCAGTCCAGAAAAGGAGAAAGAATTCAAATGGTAAGGAAAGGCCAATGAGAAATGTTACTGCTAGAGTAAGAGATAACTCTATGCATGAAAGTAGAAGGAAACAACAGTTTAGGGATATTCGTAAACGAATGTTCCGCAACAGGATAATTGGGAATTTGTTAAAAAATATTAAGAAAGGTCAGCAGAAAGTGGTTTTTTATAAGAGAAAAAAAATAGTTGAGAAAGTTATTGATCAGGCATTTGAAATTAAACGTAAGTTATTTATTTTGACAATCAATAGAATTAGGAAGCTAAACAAGGTAATTTATGATTTCAAAAGAAATAGTAGATGGAAGAGAATAGTTAATCGTAGTAATTTTTGTGAAGTTTTTTCTGGAGAATGGATGCATAGTTCAAGCTCTGAGGCATTTTTTAATGAGGAGAGTTATTTCCAGGATAATGATTTGGTGCATGCAGTTGACACCAGTGGTCGAGCTTATGAAGTGAAAGATGGTTGTCCAGTTGAAAAAGAAAAACTTGTGAGAACAGAGATAGAAGAGGTGTTAGGTAATGAGGTTTTAGGGAGACGTCCTAAGGGTCCTGTGTACACCTGGAAGTGTAGTAGTATTTGCAGTGTACGACAGGATTCCATCAATTTGCTTTGTGATTTTATACGGTCATTTAGTAAGAAAAGTTTGAAGCAGAAAATGAAGTTGTTGCAAGAATTAGATCCTTGCAGAGTGAGAGAAGTGATAGGTTTGCATGGTCATTCACTGGCTTGTCTTTCCAGGAGAGTATGCCAGAGTGTTTTTCATCATTTCAGGATGCTAGCAGTGCATCATAATAAAGTGAGGAAATTAGTTAGAATGTTGTATTATGCTAAGAGTCCAGCAATTATGCTTAAACAATTATGCGCTGCTCTTTTGCATGGTTCTGAAATAGATGTGAAGAATATATGTGAAGAAATTGAGTTTTGTTACTTTGGAAGTAAAGAGGAGAATGTTGAAATTGACCAAGAAGAAGAGAGTAATGTGGAAGATAGTGTACAGGTTTCCAGTACAGATAATTTCCAGAGGGAAATTGCGACGTTTGAGGTGAAATCAAGTGAGAGGCCAAATTTCACTTGTGTGTGTTGTCGACGCACTTATTATAAGAATCAGACTAAGTTAGTGGATTTATATGGAAAAAGTGAAAGGGAAAATAATAGTGAATGGAAGGATTTTACAACATACTTGATGGTAGAAAATTGTTTTGATTTGGGATTGGATCAACGTGTGTGTACTTATTGTTGTAACAAATTAAATCAAAACCAGATGCCTGCTAGAGCAGTTCATAATAATCTGGAATTGGTTGAGATTCCTTCTGAATTGAAGGATTTAAATACTTATGAATCTATTTTGATTCAAAGTATCCATCCCTTTCAGGCTATTGTAAGAATGGAGCCAAAGACAGGGAAATTGCCTCCATCAGATTTACAGAGAGGATTAAAGGGAAGAGTTGTTTATTTGCCTCTAGATTTGAAAAAAAACATTAACACAATTGGAGTAGAAAAAGTGGAAGAGGAACCTCTTGTTATCTTAGTTAATGGGGTTCCGACAAAGAATAAGAAAATATGGCAAGATTTAGTAGATGTTAGGAAAGTCAAAAGGGCAACATTGTATTTGAAAAAATATAATAAATACTATAAAAATGTATATGTTGCAGAAGAGGAAGTAAGTGAGGAAGAGGATAGCGATTTGTGTGCTGGTCAAATTGAGAAAGTAGAACCCTGTACTAGTGAAGAAATATATGAACATTATAGTGTTCATCCTTTGCATTCCAAGGAAGTCATGGGGAATGCTATTGAGTTGTTTCAAATGAAACAAGCGAAAGGGAGTCCCATTAGTGTTTGGGAGGAAAGTTTGGAAGCTCGGTGTTTCCCACAGCTTTTTCCAACAGGTCAGGGAGGAAGATATGATGAGCGACCTCATCAAATTCCTGCTTCTGAATACCGGACTTTGCGATTGTATGCAGGAGATCCTAGGTTTCGACAATGCATTCCTTATTTGTTTCATCTCCTGTTTGAAAGCGATCTGTCTGGACTGTCATATGCAGTGAACCACATCTTGAAAAGTGGTATACACATGCAAAACATCTCGGCAAGTGACTTTATGGATAAAGTCAATGTCCAAGACAGTATTTTGGATTCTCACCTGATTAATCTCATGGCGTGTCAGCGTGGTACTAATGAGTACTGGTACCGTCGTCATGGTGATTTAAAATGTATGCTGAGGAACTTAGGAACTCCCACATGGTTCCTCACTTTGAGCTGTGCTGAGTATGGCTGGGAAGACTTACTTGAATTTCTACGAGAGGCAAATGCTAACGTAGAAAACATTGAATTCAAGACACCCGGAGAACTGTGCTCTTTGGATCCAGTCAATGTATGTAGGTACTTCAATCATAGATTTGAAGGTATGATGTCTTTCATCATGAATAAGAAGAATCCACCTCTTGGAGAGGTGTTGGATTTCTTCTGGAGGAAGGAGTACCAAGCAAGAGGTGCTCCTCATATACATATGTTGCTGTGGATCAAGGATGCACCTAAATTTGGAACGGATGCAGACGACTCAGTGATGAGTTTCATAGAACAGTATTCTACGTGTGCTGTTCCAAACGCAAAGGAGAAAAAAAGCCTAAGAGAAAAAGTTCTACGTTTCCAAAGCCATCGATGTGGAAAGTACTGTCGTCGTAAATTCCGGAACAAAGACAAGTTCTACACCAAATGTCGTTTCGGCTTTCCACGATCGGTGATTTCTAAAGGAAGAGTGAACAGTTTGATGTCTTCGCTGCGACATAATGTGATGAAGAAATCACCTAAAAACACATACAATTTGAAGAGGAACGAAGAGTCTAAGTACATCAACGACTACAACCCGGTGATTTTGTCCATGTGGAATGCTAACATGGATATACAGTTTGTGACTGATAACTGTATGGCTGTGGCTCGGTATGTGACATCTTACATCACCAAAAAAGAGAAGACAGAATTGAAGGATATGTGGGTGGACATTTCCCATGAAAAGAGCCTCAGCAAGAAGTTGTTCAGTTTCAGTCTGAAGATGTTGTCGCATCGAGAAATCGGAGCTTACGAATGTTCTGACCGGTTGTCTTCAGCAAGTCTCTATGCCAAGTCCAGGAGTATCGTTTGGGCGAGTGTTGGTCTTGCTGCAACGCGTAATCGAGTTCTGAAACCTGTGCGGGAAATTGAGTATTTGGCGGAAAAGGAGCCAAACAGTACCGACATTTTGAAGAGCAACATGTTGGATACATATTATCCAAATCGAAGCAGTCACCTCGAGAATGTTTGTCTGTATGAGGTTCTGCAAAATTACATATTCAAGAGGAACATCAAAGAAGATACTGAGAAAGGAGTGTATGCTGTAATAGGAAGTGAGGGATGTCTGGTCAAGCAAAGAAAATGCCACTTGATAAACCATCGAAAATTGAGTGGCGAATCTCCTGCAAAAAAGGAGTTTTTCTATTTAGCACTTTTGCAACTTTTTAAGCCTTGGCGTGCAGAAGAGGAACTGCTTGGAGATTTCCTTTGTTACGAAGACTCATTCAATGCTGCCAAGGAGACCATAGAATGTCCTGCTTTTCCCAAATATGTAGAAATGTTGAATGTGGAAATTGAGCAGGAAGCAACGATTGCAGCCGAGATTGCCAGAGACAGTTCTCAGGACAGTCAGAGTTCTGCTTCATTGAGTCAGGATCCACTAGGAGGACCTCTTATCGAAAATGAAGCTGCCACTGCTATGAATGAAGTGGAAAGAGCCATGGCACATGCTCAGGAGGATGCGGTTAACTTAGAAGAGTTGGAAAGACAACTCAACGTTGAGCAGAGGAAAATATATGACGAACTTACCATGCAAATTGATCATGGATTACGTCATGACAAGAAAGAGTGCTCATGTACGTCGTTGAAGCCTGTCCGACTGTACGTGAGTGGAGAAGCGGGAACTGGAAAAAGTTTCCTTATTAAAGCAATTTTGTGTTATTTGCAGGAAAGGACAGAGTCATCGCTGTCTTGTGTTGTCACCGCTCCAACTGGACTGGCAGCACATAACATTAAAGGGATTACTTTACATCGTTTACTGATGCTGCCAGTGGAGCATGACAACAAATTAGAATATCACAAGCTATCTGGAGATGCTTGTTTTGAAGTTTCAAGAGTCTTGAGGAAAATGAAACTTCTTATCATTGACGAAGTAAGCATGGTTTCCAATGTCATGCTTGCCTTTGTGCATTTGAGAATGCAAGAAGTTCTCAAAACAGAGTATGATGTGTTATTTGGTGGCAAACACATCATTGTTTTCGGAGATCTTCTGCAGCTGACACCAGTGAAAGGGCAACCTGTGTTCA
This sequence comes from Lissotriton helveticus, assembly GCF_964261635.1. NCBI lineage: Eukaryota > Metazoa > Chordata > Amphibia > Caudata > Salamandridae > Lissotriton > Lissotriton helveticus. The sequence goes on along the minus strand of NC_136061.1, from coordinate 1,447,017,017 downwards.
AAATGCTCACGCATGAAGATACCAGGAAGTGCTTAGGGAGTATTGGCAACGTCAATATATGGTTAAACTTCAATTATGCTGAACTGCATGAAAATATGCGTCAGGCAAAGGATGAAGTTTACAAGACTATTCTACAAGATGTTAGAATTGGAAAAGTGACCGAGCATGGGAAAGAAGCTTTACATGCACGATTACTGACAAATTTATATCCAGACGAAGATGTTGTGCCTGAGAATATTTTTCAGAAAGTTACTGAGAAAAAATCTGGAATATGTTTGATGCCAACTCTTGCAGAATGTGCCAAATTCAACAACAAAATGTTGCATTTAGAAAAGCAAGAGATTGTGAAATTGGAAGCTATTGACAGAGTAGAGCATATGGGATCAACAATTATTTTGTCTGAGAATCTGAAAACAAAATTGGATTCATTAGAGAAGAGTATATCTAAAACTGCGGGTTTTGAAAAGACTCTGAATGTGTGCTTGAACTGCCGTATAATTTTAAGAAGGAATTTACATGTTGAAAGAGGTCTGGTAAATGGATCAATGGGTAATGTTGTTGATTTTGTGAAATACAGAAATAGAGATGGAATTGAATTTTTAAAAATTAAATTTGATGGCATTGAGGAAGTACAGCTAATTGCTCGTTGTTCTGCTAGATTTTTGCTTGTAAAAGACTTATATGTTCGTCGTAAGCAGTTTCCTGTTTGCTTGGCATATGCGGTGACAATCCATAAATCGCAAGGTTTAAGTGTAGACTGTGCATTGGTGAATATTGGCAGTTCTGTGTTCAAGGAGGGTATGGCATATGTGGCATTGTCACGAGTTAGGACTTTATCGGGATTGTACTTGATTGAGTGTGATGTCACAAACATTTGTGCGGATCTAGATTGTGTTAAGGAATACAATAGGTTGAGAAGAGAGTATGCGCCACATTTGCCTCAGTATCCTTTGTTTGAGAAACGTGTGGTAGGCCGGAAACGAAGAAATGTGACCAATACTGGGGAGGTTGTAGCAAAAAGACGAAAAGTCGATGAACCTGAAATTATAAGCAGAAACAAAAAGGATTCTGTTGAAGATGTTGTTGGTTTTCAATTTGAAAACAGTTCTGGTGTCAACTGCTATGCTAATGTAGTGGTTAATGTTTTGTTTTCTCTACAAAATGTAAAAGAAGAGATTGTGGTCAATTCTGATCAAAGATTTTGCAGTTTGTTAAATTCTGTGTTAGAGAAATGTAGCACTGATAGAACAAACATAGAAAGTGTGTCTGAAATTCGAAATCTGTTAGACAGATGTTCAGGCCAAACACAATTCTCTCAAAATAGTCAGCAAGATTGTCAGGAGTTTTTAATGTATATGCTTGATGTATTGCATGCTGAAGGTGTAGATGTAGATCACCTGTTTGGGCTTTCTTATCAATGGCAGCATGACTGCGAGAACTGTAGGGTATCAAGTAGTACTAGTGTAGACTCAGAAAGATTTATATATTTAACTTTGCCAGACAGTAAATCAGTCTCTTTTAATAAGCTAGTAAAAGCAGCTGATCACAATATGGAGTGTAGGCAATGTAAATCTGAAATGATGTCCACATTATTTATACGAACATATGGCCAGTATGTCATTTTAATGTTCCAACGATGTAGGCCTGATGGAACAAAATTGACAACTTTAATTAAAAATTTTGTGGCTTCACAGTTGTCAATATCAGGAAGGACTTTTGTAACTGTAGCAATTATATATCATGATGGTCCTTCAATAACATCAGGACATTATACAGCTTATTTAAAGTGTAGAAATGGCTGGTCATTCTGCAATGATTCTGTTTTAATTTTCAAAAAAAAATTGCCATATGACCTTAAAAACTCTTACCTGGTGTTTTTAAAACCAAAATTTTAGGGAAAGAATCTCGGGATGTGCTCTGAGGAATTTCAAGAAGTTTTCATGGCTCCTACACTATTTGGCCTTGAGGATAAGTGTAGTACAGAGACATAACTTTTTACCATAACACTGGACGTTATTGAGAAATACGTGCACTTTGAATGAGTTCAGAAAAACTATTTCTTTTTATAAGCTAATTGAAGCAGCCAATCAAAACATGGAGTAGAGGGAATGTAAGTCTGCAATGCTGTCTACTGTTTTACATTGCTTTGTGATTAAAAGTGATGTAGAGAATTAAATAATTGTACTAGTCATAAAGGTAGTGTAAGTCTGCTTCATAGTAAGCAGCATCAGTGTGATAGGAAATGTAGAACATGATTGAGCAAGAAGGGGAAGATATTACTAGTCCAGGATTGTGTAAATGATCTTCAACATTTTAATTCTGAAAGTTGCGGAAATGCGAAAAGACGGGATTGGCTAACAAGAAATCCAAGAGTTATACATGGCTCTGACAAGATTTGGCCTTGGGGAAACTTGTGGTAGAGAGCAAGAAGTCATTTATTGTATGTAACATGTTTTTGAAAACGATGGAGGTTTTCTTTCAGAAAGTGGCGGGTTGAAAGTAATAACAGCACAACAGAGTGTAAGCTGTTCATAGGACATCCTTGGCCGTCATGGAAAGTAAGTTAACTTTAAGGAGTTCTGAATTCTGATTTGTAATGTTGTATGGGTTTTTTAAACACAATCATTTTGATTGTGTTTTTTTTTCCCCGCTGTTATATGATGAATACCTTCAAGTCACTGTTTTAGTGAAATTTGATACATTCTGAGAACAGCAAAAATAAACCATTTAACATGTATAATTAATTCTGTTCTGTTTGCATTTATGATGTACATGTAGAACTGTGTAGGAGGCATGGAGAAGGTGAGGCTTCTGTAAGTGTCAAAGTTGTTGCATACAGTGCTCATATTCTACGTAGTCTTTTATATTTCATTACTTTCACTGTTTCTGACTGATCTAAAAAATTTTTTTTAAAAAGAACAGTAAGTATAAGGGAAGGAAACAGACAGTTATGTTAAAAGAAACACAGCTATAGGGAATAAACTAGGGATACTGTTATCCGCAATCCTCTGCTGATGATGTCACTGAGCATGTCATGAATGATGTAATATGTGACATCATCAGCAGTGGATTACGGGTAATAGTATCTCTAGTTTACTCCCCTATAGCTGTCTTTCTTTTAACATAACTGTCTGTTTCCTTCCCTTATACTTACTGTTCTTTTTTTAAAAAAAAAATTTTTGGTTCGCTTCCGGTTCGCGTACCGGGGAGCGAACTGGGAAGCGAACTAAGAGAAATAGAGGTTGGCACAGTTGCAAATATTGTACCAATTTTTTAATAACGGGGAGGTAGTTCTGAAAAGAACTTTTTTTTAAATTGTTTTTGTTGTTTTATATTTTTTTTATTATTTTTCTGAACATTTTTTTACTTTTTTTGAATTTTTCTGAACAGTTTTATATTTTTTTTGTTTTTTTTTTGGAGGGGGCAACGAAAACGATTCATTGTAAAGGGCTCAACAGGAGCAAGAAAACAAAAAAAAAGAATTTATTGTTTGGGGAGTTTCGGACAAACATGAGCATGATTGTCAATAGCTCTGTTGATCAGAGTGATGCTACTTTCTCCGTAGCAAATGAATCCACTGCAATGTACGCAGACCTGTTTTACTTCACAAAATCTCGTTTGTATATTTGGCACCATCTCCCTGCCCTCTGGTCCCGTTACTTCCGGTACAACAGATCTTCTGGCCATAATAGGGAGATTATCTAGGTCGTCCTGTTCCTCTTCTTCCTCTTCTTGCTGAATTATAACTTTAGCAGGTGGTCCACTCTTCCTTGGATGTGGTGGAGGTGGTGGGGAAGCACCAGCTGAAGCTAGTAAAGAAGCCATTGCTCACTGGTAACAAAGGGTCTTTCTCTCACAATGATGAAAGTCAGAGTGAGGAAAGAAGGAGGGATTTTCACCATTTGGGAAAAAAAATAGTTCTCAACCAATGAAAAGTGTTCATTTTAGATCATATGACCTAGTCTTACATCATTAGGAAACCGAAAGTGAAATGAACCAATGAAAAGTGTTATTACCAAGTCACATGACCTGCTGTGTTTACGTTACGCGCTTTGCAGGGCCTCCCGGTTTGCTTCCAGAAACCTGTGCTTTGCGACTCGGTAAGCGTACGAGTTCGCTAACGTAGCACGTCATATGACGTATCACGCGACAACGTGAAACGTCATGCGGACGGGAGGCGTCACGATGTTGTTTTCTAACGCGGCAGTTGCGGTAAAGAAACGTTTACCGGCTCGCGGTCTATTTCGCGGCATCAAGGTCAGCTAACGGGAAGCTTCCCGATTCGCGAAGCGGGAACGAAGAAAAAAAAATATTTTAAAAAAAAGTTATTAATAAACATATAAAATATATTTTTGGATTTAAAGAAGAATACATTTTACAGCTACAGATATTAGCTGTTAAAAAACCAATGAAATTCACTGAAAAAACCATAGGTTATAGACCATATATAGTTAGGAATTAGCATTTACAAAACCTTGAAAATTCACTGAAAAAACCATAGGTTATAGACCATATATAGTTAGGAATTAGCATTTACAAAACCTTATTTTACTCACACAAAACCATTGAAATTCCATATATAGTTAGTTGCACTAACTATATATCGCGCACCCGCAATCCACTGCTGATGATGTCACATATTACATCATTCATGACATGGTCAGTGACATCACTGATGACATCACTGATGACAACATCCAGTGATTATGTGTTTCTGTAAAGTTTAAATATGTTTTACATATTGAAGAATGAGTGGATGTATAAGTGTCTGAATGAAGGTTTTAGTAGGTGCGTGATTGACTGTATGAGTGAGTGATTAAATGCGTCTTACTGAATGCACGGGTTAGTGACTAAACTGTCTGAAAGTGTGTATCAGTATGTCTGTTGTTGTGCAAGCTGCTGCATGTGTTGATCAGTAGCTATATAAGTAGCTATATGGGTTATTGATTGGTTGCACAAGTATTTGTATGGGAGACTGAGTGTGTGTATGGCTGGCTGGGAGGTGTGTGACTCTGTGCAGATCAATGTGTACTTGTATCAGTGATTCTATAAGAGAGTAAGTATGTGTTAGTATATGTTTCAAAAATGTAAGGTGTTCTGTGTTTAACTGTATAGATGAGAAAATGGAAGTGTGATTGATTCTTTTCAGGACTGACTAGGTGTGTGAGTAACTCCATGGATGAGTGGCAGAGTGTGAGTGTCTGTATAGGTGTATGAGTGCATATGATAGTGTTGTAAAGATGAGTGATTGTATGTATGAATGATTGTATGAGTGAATGTGTGTGTAGACATAGGAATCAGTGAGTGCGTATGTAGTAACTAGTATTGGTGTGTCAATGGTTTCAAAAATTATACTCTCTATTTAACACTGGGTGTAATAGAGGTTATATTAGAGTGTGAGGAGATGCATTGTATTATCACATGAATGATATCATCAGTGATGTGATCATTGATGTCAAGTGAGATGTCATCAGTGATGTCATTTGAGATGTCATCAGTGATGTCATCAGTGATGTCACTGACCATGTCATGAATGATGTAATATGTGACATCATCAGCAGTGGATTGCGGGTGCGAGATATATAGTTAGTGCAACTAACTATATATGGAATTTCAATGGTTTTGTGTGAGTAAAATAAGGTTTTGTAAATGCTAATTCCTAACTATATATGGTCTATAACCTATGGTTTTTTCAGTGAATTTTCAAGGTTTTGTAAATGCTAATTCCTAACTATATATGGTCTATAACCTATGGTTTTTTCAGTGAATATATATATATATATATATATATATATATATATATATATATATATATATATATATATACCAGTAATGAATTGATACAGCATAATGACTCTTTATACATATACATTCGGCCAAGGATGAATCAGTAAACTGATAAATGTATATATTCTTTCTCAAGGCTATTGTGCAGCTGCAACTAACAATGACTATTTGATATAATCATTGAAGATCATGGTTTTAATATCACAGTTTAATATCAGGACACCTTTTTTGATAATTAATTTCATATTGTTTTCACTATTGTTACATTGATATAGGAAAGATGCATGACAAAGCTATACATATTACATGCATCCATTCTTTTTCCAGGTTGTGAGAGAATCTGGAAGAGTAGGGATTTTAGCACTCTGTTAACACCAATTATGTTTATATTTGATATATGGCTGATGCAATATGTTGACTCCTGCACTGTTATACTAGGTCTCCATTGTGCAATTACAATGGATCCGCAAGATATATATTGTATGTTTACGAATTGCGATTTTTTGCACATATAGGTAAACTGTTCTAATGGCGATTTTGCACCCAATGCGATTTTGCACATTAATATATGCACTTGCACTTTATCTGAATAACCACAATACTTAACTGTCGTTTTTTTGTTTACATTGCATATTTGCATTCCATAGCGGATTTTGCACATTACGCGTTTGATTCTATAGTGTGATAGTCTTTGCTAAATAGGCCATATTTACCTAATTGGTTGTTAACAACTGGTGTCAAAATAACATGAATACTGTATATTTTGGCATATTATGAATGTCTCAGCAACAAATGTAGATTCATGTGTTGAAAACTTGGTAGCCACAATTATTTTAACATTTCAGTGTATATATTAAATCCACAGCATGTGGTTTAGGTATTTTACCGATATTACAAATACTAATTATGAGTGCTTTTTCAATGCTATTGATTCATTGGTAATTCTTTAGCCTGTATTTTACAGTCAAATGGGAGCATATAGTGAATCTTTCTTCCATGACTATGTGTAATCACGTGGTGTTAATTTTATTGGTCACTTGCACTTTAAAAATGAGCTTTTGCATTATGGACGTTGTCATGTGAGCAAGGCTCTACGGAGCCGAAACGTCATGCGATTTAATAAATAATCTAGCACTTAACTGGTCCGTGTCCGCGAGTTGATCGGCAGCAACCTGAATCCAGATGCGGTAAATCAGGATATATATATATATAGATATATATATATATATATATATATATATTACCTACTGGCGGTCGCCAGTAGGTATATATAGTTAGGATTTTTTCCCTATGGGATTTTTGAAAATTCTATGTCTAATAACTTTGGCGTTTGTGGACGGAATTGGCTGAAATTTTCTGGAAAATGGAACATTTTGTTTCTGAGCAGCTCCTGGAAATTTGGGGGGGGTTCGTCAAGGGGGGGCCGAGAAAAAAGGGGGGTCCCAAAACATGTTTTTAACATTGAGTTTACCATAGGGCGGTTAGCCTCACTTTTAGCCCGAACGGCTGAATGGATTTGCACGAAACTTGGCAAAATTGTAGGGACTGGTAGCCCGATGTGCCTTTTGTAGGTCTCAATATATGTGCTCCAGTGGATTTTGAGAAATTAACGTTTAAAAAAAGATATATATCTGTAACAGCGGACCGGGCAGCGCCCCGGTTCGCGGACCTTACGCGTAACGGAACTTCACGAAGCGAAGCTGATTGGCCCTCCGGTGTCTGTCAACATTCTAAACAGTCCGGAGCGGCCGCCATCTTGTCTCTCGGTAGGATTGAGAGACAAGAGGAGGACAAAACAAAGGGGGAAATAACCATAAGGGGGCATACTAGATCCTCCATGACCCCCTAGGTTTAATGTGGAGGTTTTAAAAGGGCCTTACTTACTCTATTTTTTTTTTTTTAAAAATTTCGGGTTAGCTCCCGGTTCGCGTACCGGGAAGCTAACCGGGAAGCGAACCAAAAGAAATAGAGCTTGCCAGAGTGCTAAACATTCTAGCTAATTTTTAATAACGGGGAGGTAGTTCTAAAAAGAACTTTTTTTTTATATTTTTGTTGTTTTATATTTTTTTTTTCTTTTTTGAACATTATTTGTTTTTTTTGTATTTTTTGAACACTTATTTGTTTTTTTGTTTTTTTTCAAAGGGAAGGAACAGAAAGAGGCATTGAAAAAGGCTCAACAGGAGCAAAAAAAAAATTTAAAACTTGCTGCGTTTGGAGCATCGGTGTTTCTCGAAAGCCAAATTAATTAATTTCAGACTCATGTTTGCGCATGAAATTAAAGTGCCACAATATAAGCATGTCACCTTCATATGGACAAATTTTTTTGGGATATTTGGCGCTGTTTCGTTGGCCTCTCCAAATGTGAGAGACATATCAGGTGATGTTCTTGTCACCGAAGTTGGGGGGTTCTGTTGTAGTTCACGCACCTCTGCACGACTATAGTTGATTGGATGCCACCTCTGCATATGTTGGTGCATCGTGTAATTTCCATAACTGTATTTTTTATCAGTGCCCCGGGATAACTTTTCTTGGCAGATAAGGCACGTAGCATAGCGTGCATTGACTTTTTTCTCTCCTGGTGGAATGGAAAAAAATTGCCAGATAAAGCTAACTTTGCGATGAGATACCCGGGGTAACTCTTTGACAAATCGTGGTCCCTCTTCTTCCTCTCCGTCTTGTTCTTCCTCTTCCTCCTCTGTGTCTCCAATAAACTGTGCAGATGGTCCTCTCTTCCTATGAGGAGATGGTGGTGGTGGTGGTGGGGGTGCAGAAGCTGAAGCTACTATTGAAGCCATTTTTTAATCAGAGCAAATGATCAGGTCTTCCTTTCTCAAAGTTGAAAGTCAGAGTGAGAAAAAAGGTGGGGGCTTTCATCATTTGGGAAAAAAAATAGTTCTAAACCAATGAAAAGTGTTATTTTTAGGTCACCTGACCTAGCCTTACATCATTATGAAACCAAAAGTGAAATGAACCAATGAAAAGTTTTATTAACAAGTCACATGACCTCTCACGCTCATGTTACGCGCTGCGGAACGCGCCCCGGTTAGCTTCCGGGTCGCTGCGCTTCGCGCCTCGGTCCGCGCCCCGGGGCACTTCCGGGTGCGCTAACGCGGTACGTCACAAGACGCATTACGCGGCAACGCGATACGTCGCGCTTTCGCGACGCGCCGCGGATCGCTTCCGGGGAGCTGCGTTTCACGCCTCGGTCCGCGCCCCGGGGCACTTCCGGGTGCGCTAACGCGGTACGTCACAAGACGCATTACGCGGCAACGCGATACCGTCACGATGTTGATTTCTTACCGGTTCGCGGACCGGGTCGCGGCATTAATTTGAGCTAACGGGAAGCTTTCCGGTTCGCGGACCGGGAGCGAAACAAAAAAAAATATTTAAAAAAAATTATTAATAAACATATAAAATATATTTTTGGATTTAAAGAAGAATACATTTTACAGCTATAGATATTAGCTTTTAAAAAACCAATGAAATTCACTGAAAAAACCATAGGTTATAGACCATATATAGTTAGGAATTAGCATTTACAAAACCATGAAAATTCACTGAAAAAAACCATAGGTTATACACCATATATAGTTAGGAATTAGCATTTAAAAAACCTTATTTTACTCACACAAAACCAATGAAATTCCATATATAGTTAGTTGTACTAACTATATATCGCGCACCCGCAATCCACTGCTGATCATGTCACATATTACATCATTCATGACATGGTCAGTGACATCACTGATGACATCACTGATGACATCTCAAATGACATCACTGATGACATCACTGATGACATCTCAAATGACATCACTGATGACATCACATCACAACTGAATGAGTGGATGTATAAGTGTCTGAATGAAGGTTTTAGTAGGTGCGTGACTGACTGTATGAGTGAATGATTAAATGTGTCTCACTGAATGCATAGGTTAGTGACTAAACTGTCTTAATTTGTGCATCATTATGTCTGGTATTCTGTAAACTGCTGCATGTGTTGATCAGTAGCTATATGAGTAACTATATGAGTTATTGATTGATTGTCCAAGTATTTGTATGGGAGACTGAGTGTGTGTGTGGCTAGCTGGGAGATGTGTGACTCTGTGCAGATCAATGTGTTCTTGTATCAATGATTTATAAGAGAGTAAGTATGTGTTAGAATATGTTTGAAAATGTAAGGTACTCTATGTTTAACTGTATAGATTAGAAAATGGAAGTGTGGTTGATTCTTTACAGGACTGACTAGGTGTGTGAGTAACTCCAAGGATGAGTGGCAGAGTGTGAGTGTCTGTATAGGGTGTATGAGTGCATATGATAGTGTTGTAAAGATGAGTGATTGTATGTATGAATGATTGTATGGGTGAATGAGTGAATGTGTGTGTAGACGTAGGAATCAGTGAGTGCGTATGTAGTAACTAGTATTGGTGTGTCAATTGTTTTAAAAAATATATTCTGTATTTAACACTGGGTGTAACAGAGGTTATATTAAAGTGTGAGGAGATGCATTGTATTGTCACATGAATGATATCATCAGTGATGTGACCATTGATGTCAAATGAGATGTCATCAGTGATGTCATTTGAGATGTCATCAGTGATGTCATTTGAGATGTCATCAGTGATGTCATCAGTGATGTCATTTGAGATGTCATCAGTGATGTCATCAGTGATGTCACTGACCGTGTCATGAATGATGTAATATGTGACATGATCAGCAGTGGATTGCGGGTGCGCGATATATAGTTAGTACAACTAACTATATATGGAATTTCATTGGTTTTGTGTGAGTAAAATAAGGTTTTTTAAATGCTAATTCCTAACTATATATGGTGTATAACCTATGGTTTTTTTCAGTGAATTTTCATGGTTTTGTAAATGCTAATTCCTAACTATATATGGTCTATAACCTATGGTTTTTTCAGTGAATATATATATATATATATATATATATATATATATATATATATATAATAAACTAATAAATAATACATATTAAATATGTTAAATAATAACATTAATATAAAAAATAAAGTAGATTTAATATAAATTTACAAAAATATAATAAAAAACCTAATTAAAAAAAGTTAATCACACATACATAATAATTCAAATATATTCACTTTAAAAAAACTTATTACAATATTAATTTTAATGTATGTTATCATTTTAAAATTATATAAAATGTACAAATATATATATATATATATATAAAATTACTCGTTCCACTCCAGTGAATGCAACAGTAGAGCACGTGTTGGATAGCGGAGGGGTAAAATTTACCATTCCCACTCCAGTGAGTACAACAGTAGGGGAAGTGTTGGATAGCGGAGGAGTTAAAATTACTATTCCTACTTCAGTGAGTTCAACAGTACGGAAAGTGTTGGATACCGGAGGGGTACAAATCACTATTTCCACTCCAGTGAGTGCTACAGTATCGAAAGTGTTGAATAGCAGAGGGGTGAAAATTACTATTTCCACTCCAGTGAATCCAACAGTAGAGCACGTATTGGATAGCGGAGGGGTACATTTACTATTCCCACTCCAGTGAGTACAACAGTAGGGAAAGTGTTGGATTGCAAAGGAGTAATTAATAGTCTCACTCCAGTCAGTTCAAATTTAAAAAACAAAATAAATTAGAAAATATATAAATATGTTACAAATTCAAATACAAATGTATTTAACATTACATTTTTCAAAAATATATATTACTTTTTAAATACATATAAGAAATACCTACAAATGTTATATTAAATAAAATACAAAAACTATTTCCAAACAAATAAATATTTTTAATGAAAAATTATTTAGAAACAAAAACATTCATTATTACATACATGTTCTTTTTTATTTTCTATCCTATAACACCACACAATTCACAACCCACATCTAAATAAAAATAAAAATGTACTTCCTCAACTAACATAATTAACTATCAATTAAAGAAATATTTTTCTTTAAAAAACAAATTAAAACTCATAACAATTATGTAACTTTACACACTTTACCCCTATAAAACCCACAACTAAAACTAAACTGTAAAAAAATTAAATACACAATTACAACTTATTTTCAATTTAAAAACGAATATTATTTTACAACTAATTATAAAGTAATTAAAATATTTTACTCCCTACACTGTACCCCTATAACAATAAAACCCACACACACAAAAAATATAAACAAATACACTAATTAAATATACATTAATTAATCAATATTAATGATCAACTAATTTTTAATGAATTAAACATAAATTACTTCCCACCCTTTATCCCTATAAACCCCACAACCTGCACCTAAAGAAAATCACACAATTACCTTGATTAATTATTAATTAATTAATATAAATTAACAACTAATTATTAATTAATTAACAATACATTACTTCCCACCCTTTACCCCTATAAACCCAACAACCTACACCTAACACAAATTACACAATTACCATAATTAATTATCAATTAATGAATTAATATTAATTAACAACCAATTAATAATTCATTACTAATAAATGACTTCCCACAATTAACGGTATAAAATCTAAAGTAAAAACATAACAAATAATCATTTATTTATTATAATTAAATTAATTCCCACCCTATTTCCCTATAAACCCACAACCTGCTACGGAACTAGGAAATGCAAAATTTAAATAAAGAAATATTCAAAACTACCAAAAAATGTAACACATATCTTAAAAAACATAAACAATACTCATACAACAATACATCACATACATTTAAAATATAAACTAAAATATGTAACAGTAATTAAAAAACATTATATCACCCATATATATTTTTGCAAACAATATTAATGACTTCTATTTTTTGTTTAACGATATTTCTACCTTAAATTTGATATTCTTGACTGTGATATTCTTAACCGTGATATTTTTGAATCACGATATTTCAAACTCGATATTTGTGTAAGTCGACATTTCCAACTCAATATTCTGTCCCAGCACTGTCAAAGTGCAAGTGCTCCCTGTGTAAATTGTTGTTACCATTGGTTCTCCCCAAATGGCATACTTTATTTACTGGTAAGTCCCTAGTAAAGTGTGCCAGGGCATGTAAATCAAATGCTGCTAGTGGGCTGCAGCACTGATTGTGCCACTCACATGAATAGCCCTGTAAAGGTATCTCAGACCTACCACTGCAGTGTCTGTGTGCAGTTTTAAACTGCCATGTCAACCTGGCAAGTGCACCTAAATGCCAGACCGTAACATTTCCTGTTCTTACTTGTAAGGCACTCCCATGGGAGGCCCAAGGTACCCCCATGGGCAGGGTGCAATGTATGTACATGGTAGGACACTGGTGTGTGTGACATGTTCTGATTGTAAAATACAGTGTATTTTGTTTTTCACTATTGAAAGGCTATCTGTCCCATAGGATAACATGGAATCTACTTTGTAAAGCCTTACAAGTATAACTTCTCACTGGGACAAGATAGAGGATTAAAGTTTAGGCTCTCTGAACTCAGAATTTAATAAAACATCTTTTAGTAAAGATGTTTTTTAAATTATGTTTTTGAGAATGGCACTTTTAGAAAGTAAGTAGCCATTTTCTTGTTTAATCATTCCTTGTGCCTCTGCCTGTTAGAAGATTGACTGGTTTTGGAGTGACAGGGACTGGTGATGTGCATTCACTGTAGACAGCCACTGGGGGGGTTAAAGATTTGCCTGGTCCTTCCTGGATGACTCAGAGCTGAACTTAATAGGGCTCAGTTGCATTTAGAGTAGTGGGAAGAGTTTTCCTTGCACCTGAATAGGGGAAACAGCTATTACAACGCAACTATCACAACGCACTACCATTACAACGAAACTTTTACAATGCAGGATCCATTACAACACATGACATTACAACGCATGCCTTTACAACACAGATGCTATTACAATTAAGTATGGGTAAGTATTTAATTTAATTTTAACCCCTACACTATCCAACACTTACCCTACTATTACACCCCCTGGAGTTAGAATAGTAATTTTAACCCCTACACTAGACAACACTTACCCTACTATTACACCCCCGCTGGAGTTAGAATAGTAATTTTAACCCCTACACTATCCAACATTTACACTACTATTACATTCCCATTAATTAAAATAAAAAAAAATACTTACCCATACTCACGTTGTAATGCATTGCGTTGTAATAGCATCTGCGTTGTAATGGCATGCGTTGTATTGGCATGCGTTGTATTGAATCCTGTGTTGTAATGGTATGCATTGTGAATGTATGCGTTGTAACGTCATACATCCCTTGAATAGGGCCTGTCTCTTTTGCACAATGTTGTCTCCACCCCATGTGGTCATACTGCACCAGTGAGGACAGAACTGGTTTGGCCTGTGCTCAGAGACCCATGCACAAAGAAGAACAAAGACAAAATAGGGTCTAAGTAGTGGACCTTTAACCCCAGAACTTTAGATCACTTCTGGACTCAAGAGGAACCTTTGCCAAGGATAAGAGCTGGGGAGCTGTGAGGAAGAGTACTGCCCATTTTATGTGTGCTGGGTAGGGTTGGCTTGCAGTTGCTGCTTCTACCAAGGAAAGGCCTGTGTGTGCTGGCCTCCTGTTCTGGAGTCTCAGGGGCACTAAGACGTCACCCTTAGCTCCCCTGAACTCTATTGCTGAGAGTTCTGACTTGCCAGGATGTGCCTATTCCAGTTTTGGGCCTCTGGAGGTTGTTCCTGCTGTAGGGAGCTGGAAGCAACTTGAAAGAAGCAATAAAACCTGTCTCTGTCGCCAACAACCATGTCACGGTGACCCTGGGACCTGCACTAAGGCCATGGGCACCGCTTGTGAAGTGCACAACGCACCTCCCAGCCTGCACTGCAGCTCAGAAGCCCATCGATGCCTGCCAAAACCTACAGTTATCGGTATTCCCAATGCCAGGGCGCTCACCAACTCCATCAGGACCAGTGCCTGCATCCTGTTACCATGGCACCGATAACTTCCAATCAATCAATCCATTAGGGAATTGTGAAGAGCGCTACTCACCGGTAAGGGTTTCAAGGCGTATGGGTGCAGCCGTGGCCAATCAAAGAGCCAGGTCTTGAGGGTCTTCCTGAAGATGTGCGGAGTGGGGGCGTGTCTGATGTTGATTGGGAGCTCGTTCCAGGTCTTTGCCGCGATGTAGGAGAAGGCTCTTCCACCCATTCTGGCTCTGCGGATGAGTGGGGTTTTGGCGAGGGCGAGGTTGGTGGAACGGATGCTTCTCTTGTGTGGAAGGAGATTCTTTCTTTGAGATATTGTGGTCCAGTGTCGTGGAGGCATTTGCAGGCGTGGGTGAGTATCTTGAAGGTTCTCTCTTCTCAACGGGGAGCCAGAGGAGGTCTTGGAGGTGTTGGGTGATGTGTTCGTGTCAGGGGATGCCAAGGACGAGTCTGGCTGCTGTGTTCTGTATGGTCTGGAGCTTGCTGAGTAGAGATTTGTAGATCCGAGCCTAGAGGGCATTTCCGTAGTCCATTCTGCTGGTTATGAGTGCGTGGGTGATGTTTTTTCTTGATTCAGGGGGGATCTATTTGAAGGTCTTGGGTAAGATGCAAAGAGTGTTTAAGCAGGTGGAGGCAATGTTCTTGATCTGTCGGGTCATGGTGAGGGAGTAGTTGAGAATTCAACTGCTGAGGGTGACTCCACAAACTTGCCGACTTCTCTGTGCCCCACCGGAACCGATGCCTCACCTCCGATGCAACCAACTTCCTCGGTCCTCAATACGACACCTCTCACTGGACACAACGCTTTGCCTCTTCTGTGGCAACCAGGGGGCCGGCCTCGACCTCGGCACTACACCTCACCTCTACGACACTGTGCATCATCAGAGACTTCGTTATCCAAAGGTACTATTTGTTTGGGGGTCCGTGTGACTCCGTGCCCAACGCCACCCACCTCCTGGCCGGCGCCATACTTTGGATTTATTGCTGTCATGACATTGCAATAGCCCCAGGTGGAGCTATTTGTTTTCTCCTAGCTTTATTTTGGAAGTAACTGTGCTATTTTACCACCTGTATGTTGGATTTTTGTTTGAGTCTTGTTGAGTTTAGATAAAGGTACTTTCTTTTCCTAAACTGGTGTGGGGTCCATTTGTGGTGTTGTCACAGTATTGCTGTGTGTTTTGAGAAAAAACTTTACACATTGCCTTTAGGATGTCTGTCTGCTTGTACCAAGCTACCAGGGGGGTGAGCAGGCGTAATCTGAAGTGTGTATCCCCCTTACCCTGACTAGAAGCAAGGGTCCAAAGGTCAATTAGAGACCCCCATTTTAACAGCAGTTATGTTTTTTTGGGGGGAAGAAACACAGGAAAGTACTGTCTTTTGTATAATGACAATTGTTGCTTGTTTTCACTGCATTTGTTTGATGACATTGACAGGTCCGCCCCAGTGATTCAATGCGTTAGAAAACTGCTTTACGTTTCATTAATTCATGGTAAACATACTTAGCAGTTCCAACTAAGCTCAGCTGCCTGCATCAAAAGGATTATTATTATGATCTGATCTCCTTCCACCACCACCTTGCACAAGTTTCTGTTGATGAAAATAGTTCAGTTCAGATCTGCCAGAACAGCTCTCTCATTATGTTTTTGAAAATGCCCAATCCAACTTAAAATACACTCACCATTAGGCATTTTAGAAGCGTAAGACTGGCACGTACTCACCATTAGGCATTTTAAAAGCGTAAGACTGACACGTCTTTCTCAAAACTAAGTCAAAACCCCCTTGGGTGTTACTGAAGTCCTGGGAGCTGCCATTGTCCTTGAAGCCATCTTGGTCGCTACCACTGCTGCACAAAATGCTCTTTCTCATTTGACATGTCTCAGTAGTGATCTCTTTACTGTTTTCCTCTACGTAAACAATTTCACAAAGTACATCTAATTGATATCACTTTGTGCCAACTAGCACGTATCTACACATCGAAATGATTCAGAATCGGATTATGGCACAGGAGATCCAAATGAAGTAGCCTCTTGTCCATGAGAGGAAGGCCTTGAATACATAATGTCCAAATGTTTCTCAAAACTCTACAGAAAATAGTCAATATATCCATGATTTTCCAGGGAAGACTTCATTCCCTGCATAGAAATTCCCTTCTCACCAGGACCTGCCATGCCACGCCTGTTAAAATCCCTTTCTAAATCAGAAAGCATATCTGTATTTCACAAAAGAAAGCAACATCATTATTTAAAATACACAATATAACAGTCGGAACTCATGTGTGGTAATTTTGTTTCTATTAAAAATTCAGATGGGTTTCGGTAAGCAATCTTTGAAACTATTTGCATACCCAATTATTTTGCACAGTCTGTAATAGTTAGCTTTTTTTTCTTTTACACCTGAAGGCGGAAGGTAAAGAGGCTCTAAAGCAGCGGGACATCAAGAAAAGATGCAGCGCAGCAAAGAACCAGCCTATAAGCAAGCACATTATGTTTTTTTATCCCCTTTAATATTAATCTGCAGTAACTCTCCCTTTATATGTAAGCACCTCCATTTCACATAAACAGTGAAATTGATTCTGGGGCTTCTGCAACAAATAACTTGAGATAGTTAAAATTCAGCAATTGTGCACATTTTGAAGAGTTTGCTAAACCCAACTGAGAAATTAACCCATTTAAGGTGTATGCGTCCGTGCTCACAAGCGTGTATGTAAGGAACATGAAAAGTGGGTGTAAGACTATAGGAAGAATTCAATAAGTTCAATTTAGATGGACATCAATCTGCCCTTTCACGGGTGGGCATCAGAGAAAATAATCTTTGCGCAAATGTTCGACTGTTTCATGTTATTTTTGTCACGTAGGTAAAAGGAGTGTAGGCTTTATAGGATGTGGCAAATTATACTTTATTTTACTATTGTATTATTAGTAGGTACCGAAAGTGTATTTCACATTTCAGGTCGGACCACTCATTCTCATGTTTTCACTATCCATTCCATAATCCAGTTTCAAGGAAGGAGATGTCCTAAATCGTATGATATTTTCCAAGTCTGCATGTTTCGTAACATGCAATAGATGTTTTTGAGAAAACAGCATTGCAATAGTTATTATTTTGTATTTTTAGAGGAATCACTTCCGTGATGTGTATGTCCATACTTGTGATAACACAATTTATTGGTATAATGTCCTCTAAGAATGTCAGGAGAAACAAAAGCTTACTTGAAAAAATCTATGAGATATCTTATTGGGAGTGGGGTTTGTACAAGAGGTAACTACATACTTGCAAGCCAACTGCGGGGAAGAAGATGATGCACAGAAGGTGCCTACATCCAAGAAGCTTAAAAGCACATTTACATTTACAGACGTTAACACTCAAGAGTGAGGACCCTGTGGTAAAGAATTGCCAAACCAGGAAAAACCCACTCCGGAACAGTAGGAAATCAGACCCAAAGCATAATGGTAGCACGCCATTATGGATTTAAGGCCTCATTAATGGGGAATTTGCGCAGGGCAGTACTGTAAGTCTTCTTGCTGGTCTGCCCTACACCACTGTGAAGGGTAGAAATGCACCACATTTATGAACTCACTCCTGTCCTTTCCCCTTGCACTAGTGCACAATTTGCTGCCTAGAGCCAACAACTGCACCCTTGCACTATGGTGCAAGGGTGTCTGCGTTGCATGCAGGATTGTTTTTGTGCAGGAAGGGGAACCTTCCTGCACAACAACAAACCTGAGAGGTGTTTTCCTCTTTCTATGAGTATTATAGGATTCAGCACACATGGAAAGAGGAAAAAACGAGAAAGAAGTCAAATATTTCTCCTTGTCACTCCTGCTCTGGGGAGATGTAAGGTTTTTGCACAGCTCCAGGTTTACCTCATTGAGTAAATCTGGGGCATCGTCAAAATCCATGGTTGTTGTGTGGGAAAAAACACTGCAATGCCCTTGGAATGCTTCCCTGGTGCAGAGTAGGACAACACAGTGACTCGCGTTGTTTTGTCTTCCATATCTGAGAGGCAATGTGAAAATGTCTTCATAGATCTGCTCCAGCAGTGCAAGCCTCTCATAAATAAGTCCCTTAATGGCCAATTCAACCCTGTCTACTCTAGGTGCAGAACACACACAATGCTGGATCACAGTTCTCCAGTAGGGTAAGTAGATTATACCCGGCATAGACGCACAAAATGCTTCTTGTGCTGACCCCAAACCATCATGGGTCTGATTGAAATAGTCAATGTCCACCCACATCCCACTGTAACTACTCAGCCTTTGTTGGTGGAATGCAGCACTGGTAGTACATAGATGTCACAAGATGGCAAAAATGAGCAATTGACAGGTCAGGGGTCAGTAATAATGACTATGTGTAATCCTATTTATATGTTTTTAATTTTACCCAATCATAATTAAAGGATTTACTTTGAGATATAAAAGATTTATAAGGGTTCGTTGGATTGGTTGTTTCCACATATTTTAGGAACTCAGGGCATAAAAACTTCCACAACTGGTCCATTTCTCATTATATAAACATAATAAAAAAGTTAAAGTAATTCCTCCAGTTTTACCATGGATGTACATTCTATCTGTGGATTTATATATACTGTCACTCTGTGGTTTGTGCAGGGCTTTTCCTTGCCCCAAATTGAATGCTGACAAGAGACCTGACTTTATGCACAATGTCCACTATGTGCCTGTTCATGTTGTTACTACTGAGCATGTAGCTGCGCTGCTCTGTTCCTTGGGCAGGCGACAGAGCGGCGGTCTCTGCCTTTGCAGGCATTATGTTAATGGAAATACCACTGGCCTCTGTGAGAAGCCTAAGGTCACCCAGGTGAATAGGTGGAGTTGCAGGCCTTTCCTGAAGGTTAGATAAATCATTCCATGCAGCAAAGTCAGACTACACCACTGTGACCTTTGTGCCATGTTGCTTGTCTCTAGGTCAGGAATCCCAGCCTCAATTCATCCCCTAAAGAGGGCAGGTTTTGTGCCAGTTCTCAAAAGCTATTGAACGCCTCTGCATTTAAGGGATTCCCCCATGATACCAACTGCTATCAGTGCAGAATTCAATTCCCCCCTCAAGTGTGGCTTCACTGCTGCAGAGCATGCTGTCATTGCACAGAACTAGCTAATTTGCCGTGGTTTTTATCCTTGCTGTAATGCCCAGGGTGAAGCCCAGTGAGCTTCCCCTTCCTGACTTAAGAGGACTAGATTGTCACGTAGACCCTCTCCACCTTTACTGATTTCCCCGAAGGTAGCAAATTGAGGTTTATATTTCCTAAGATTTTGAGCTGTGTTTGCACCACAAAAGTTATGCATATTGATTCAAAATCTTTATGTACTAATTTACTTTCCAGCATCACTTAAAAGTAGTGTATAGCAGCGCAAAGTACTGCTTCGGCACTTAGTGCCTAGGGGGCATTCCATTGGTGGTACACGGATGTTCCCATGCAACTCCCCAAGGTTATGGACGCAAAACTTTATCTACTAAAAAAGTAGACAGTGTTTTGTGTATCACAGAGAAATACTTATATTTCTCCTTTTTTCTAACTTTTCATGTGTTCCGCACTGTATAGAACATATACAATGTGGGAAATGTTTTATAATTAGTCTAAGATTAGTATTTTGTATTGGAACCCTGCAAGCACACAAATCATGCTAGACCCACGCAGACACCCTTGCACTATGGGTTAAAGGTGTGTGCATGGCACACACCAGCATATTTCTGAGCCAGAGCTAGGGAGAGGGAAGGAAATTGCTATATTTAGGTAAATATGGTGCTCTCCTGCTCTCGCCTTCTCACGCAGTGCAGCATTTAGGACAGCTACACAGCGCTGCGAGATAATTTAGTAAATCTGGGCGCTAGATTGAGTCCCCATGTGTGGTAGTTATTCCCCTCAATTGCAGAATTAAATTCACCTTTGCAAATTCCCTGAAGAAAATATACTCAACAGCAAATGGGATATCTCAGGTTTTATGGTGAGTTCTCAATGCAAATGCAGCACCACCCAAATCAGAATGCCCCAATCTTTAACATTATAGCAAACTATTTTGCACCACCTAATGTATTCACATAATTCCCCTTTACATACACAAAATGTTTGATAAATTAGAGACAGTTCTGTGAAATTACATGCACAAAATTCTGGCAGTTAAAGCTATATTTTTGCACAAAGTATTTCTTTGAGTCTATTTTTGACACAAGAGCACATTTCATGCTAAAACTATAGTGCAAAAAAAACACAAGTACCGCAAACAACAGCCACTTGCATGCGTTTCATTTGCTTTGCTCCTACTCTTCCACAACAGGATTTTAACATGAACAGACTTGAAATTGCATGATGTGGTATAATGGTATGATTTTGTGAATTTAGCATAACAAGTCTAATGTCAAATATTGGAAATTATGCATGATTACCCTAGCTTGTCCTGAGCTGAAACACTATTTTCTCTAATGCATTTCATGCTTAATTTCACATCCTGTATTCTCGAGTATCATTTTTGCAAGCAAAATGAAACAGAGGGGAAAATACTAAGGTTTATACTTTAATTTGGTACAAAACTTTAAGTGATATGGCAAGTGATTGCTCCTAATTTAAACTTGCATTAGTGTACTATATATATATATATATATATATATATATATATATATATATATATATATATATATATATATATATATATATATATTGCCACTGTGTAGTTATAGTTAGGACCGGACAGCCTTGAAATGGTCTGTTCCCCATGTTTTGCCTTCCCCCTCTACCTTTCTGACCTCGTTTTTCCTGGAAATAGGACTCTGTGCACTTTAGCACTGCTAACCAGTACTAAAGTGCTTGTACTCTCTCCCCTAAGTAGTATTGGGTCACCCTCTATTGACATTTAATTTGCTTATAAGTCCCTAGTACAGTGGTAATACAAATACCCAGGGCCTTTAAATTGAATAGTAGAAGTGGGCCTACAGCACTGTTTGTGCCACCCACTTGAGTAGCCATATAACCATGTTTCAGGCCTGCCATAGCATAGCCAGTGTGCAGTTTACACTGATGTGTCAACCTGGCAAAATAAACATTTTGGCAGGCCAAAACCATCCCTTTTTCTGCATACAGGTCACACCTAGATTAGGTCATAGACAACCCAGAGGGGAGGGTACAATATATTTAAAAGCCAGGATATGTACTTTTAGGTTTCAAATGTCATGGAAGTGAACAACTCTCTAATTTGCTTTTTACAACTGCAAGGCCTATCTCTCCCATAGGATAACATTGGGATTACCTTATTACATTTTATGTGTTATTACCAATTGGGAAGAGATAAACCCTACAAGTCTGGTGTCTCTGGAATCACAATCTAAAATCCAAACTTGATGAAGTCAATCTTCAAATTGCAATTCTGAAAATACCACTTTTAGAAAGTTGCAAAAACAACAGAAAATGGATAAAATGCTGAACAAATCAACCATTCAGCCCAAGTCATAGATCTGGGATAAATCCATAGTTTCCATAGTTTTTATGCATGCCATGTCATTTCAGTTTAGACCTAACCATCTGCAAATCATTCTAGACCCTGCTCCCAATGAGAACAGTCCATCCCGAACTGGCAGGGCAGTTCCTTATTGGACCAGAAGCAAGCATCCGGGTATCACCCCTCATCAGCCAGGCTAGTCTGTATCCGGTGGCGTAGCAAGCACGGAACCCACATATGGGCATAGGTTTCATGGCAGAGGCCAAACGGTTAAACCACTCATACCTCTACCATGCAAACTGAATTACGAATGTGTCTTAAACACGCTTTCCTTTACCATGAATGCCTTTACTATGCCATTTTGTTGTAAAATCATAATAAGCAACGGGGCATGCATGGTTAAAAACACCACTACCCTGACCCCCCTCCCCGCCCTGAGCTCTAAAATGGTATCCCCCTTCCTTGTCCCCCTGCACTAAGGCCCACAACCTGCCCTGCCCTTAAAACTAACCCTTCCCCTCCCCCTTCCCTGAGGCCCAAAACCCTGCTCCCTACCATAAACTACCCCGATTCCAGTGCCCCTTACCCTGAGCCCTAAAAATCCCCTGGGCTGTCTATAAAACTACACCAACCCCTTCCACTGCCCTGAGGCCAAAAACCCTGCCCCAATTAAAATAATTACCCCGACTCCCCCGCCCTGAGCACGAACACCGCCCCACTCCTAAAAAAATGCAGCCCCAGTCCTTAAAACTAACTCAACCCCCACCCCCCACCCTGATTCTTAAAACCCTGCCCCCTTCCCAAAAGTAGCTCAACATCCCTGCCCTGAGCCCTAAAAGCGACACCATTCCTAAAAACTATCCCCCAAACCCAGCCTCAGCTCCACTAACCAGTCCACGTCCAGAGCTTCTTGTTCTGATGTTTCCTTCTCTTTACCCCACCCATCCTGAACACTAGATCGCTATCTGCCATAACCTCAGATAGGCGAGGGTCAGGCAAGCGTGGTTGTACTTGCAATGGAACGACACATGTGGGTCTGCCCACGTTGTTCTGGCTGTTTACCCTGGGCATACCCTTCTCACTTAGGGTGACAAATGCAAAGTGAACAGATGATGGACGGAATAATGAGCAAATCAAACACTCACCCCTAGTCACAGGTCTAGGTTTAATCCATTGTTTTTTACACGCCATGCCATTCCAGTTTAGAATTATCCATATGCATATCAGACTTGACCCTGCTCCCTATGGGAACAGTCCAGCCCAAACTGGCAGGATAGGTCCTCCCTTAACCAGGAACAAGCATCCTGGAACTGGTTTCAGGGTTTCACCCCTCATCAGCCAGGCTAGCCTGAATCTGGTGGTGTAGAAAGCATGGGTCCCACGTCTGGGCAGCAAATGTAAGAAGAGCAGATGGAGGACTGAATGCTAAACAAAACAAACATTCACCCCAACCAAGGATCTGGGTTTAATCATGGAAATGTGTTAATATTACATTTCCCAAATGCCTCATTATAGGCAGAATGGGCTCATGTATCTATAAGAGAGATATGGACGACACCATGAGAAAGACCTCGGTGTCGAAATGCGTAGGTGTTTGTCACAAAAGCCAATACATTGAAAGTAATTTAGGTTCCTTAAGTGCAGCGTATTTTCTATTTGTCAAGAAATATATATATATATTTATATATATATATATAGAGAGAGAGAGAGAGAGATGAGCCATCTGTTACTCAAAATGACAATATTAAAAATACTCTTTCTATATTTTTAATCTGCCAGTTCTTTTAACTATGAAAATATCACATTTACAAATGTCAAGGACGTGCTCGCCTTACTAACAAAAACAGAAGTGTTCACAACTTTTTTCACAATTCCATTTAAGCAATCGTAATTGTCATTTACTTGAAGAAGAGCCAACAGAAAACAGCAATCCATCCCTAATTATACCTCAACATCCCACATTGGAAAGAAGACACGAAATGTCACCAGACAGTTACAAAAAAATAGTTATGGAAATTAATCATTGTGAGAGGCTTCAGGAGCAGTTTCCCTGCGAAAACACAGGCTAGATGCCAATCATGGCCATTCATTGTTTCATGTACATATGTGACATGAATGTCGTAGTCTCAATAGTATACCCTATATCCGCTCAAACAAATCACTCCACTAATCCGACACACCTGACAATACATTTTTCCTCAAAGAGCAGGGAAAGAAATAATGGGATTTCCCCTCTTTCTCATTTCTTGTCATTTGTAGCTAAGTGTGCGGCTTAAAAACTGGGGTTTCTTTACATATTGCAAACACCTTTCACTCTCACAGGTACTGTAACACCACAGAAACAAACCGCAAACAGAAATCTGTCCCAAGCGTGTTAAAAAGTGAAAGATATAAAGTTAGTGGACGTCCTAAAGTGAAAAGATTCCCAGGACTGTACCATCCATTACAGGAACAATGCAAGACAACAATTTATTCCTACAAGCACTGGCAATGCCAATAGGTCTGGCTTTAAAGGAAGGTTATATAGTTATATGAAGTATTGCAAGTAAATAGAATGGGAATAAATATGCATTTGCTATGCAAGCAAAGAACTGTAGACTGATATTGGTGTAGATTGAAGGTCAGGTGACAGTTGCACTTTCAAACATGACTTAAAATCAATGTAGGTTAATGACTGCCCTCCTCCCATTTGTGCAGTTGCCGGAGAAAACAAAAATACATTATTTACTTATCTAAAACACTTTAATAGCATTCCATGTTCAAGTGGGTGCCCCATTGACATCAAACATAGGCAGCTGGATAAATAAACAAAATGATCACATCTGGATGGAGGGCAAGCACTTCTTTTGTGGAAGCATACAACTCTGTTCAATGAAAACATGTACTTCTGGCTCCCAACTGGCGGATGAAACCAAAGGCCCTCTCCAGAGATGCTCACATAAGCTGCTGATGGAGCCAGATTTAGAAATATATTTTATTTCAACTCGCAAAGTTAAACTTCCATAATTAAATAATTGTACTAATAAGATTGGAGTGAATTTTATTAATCAACCTAGATTAAAATGCATTAATTACATAAGGGACTAATACATGTGCTCATATATGTGCTTTATGTTGCATCTGCATGTACGTGAAAAATAATGAATTAACCTTGTCTATTGTCTTTGTCAGTATTAAATGCGGCTGATTTATTAATGGCATGTGCTTATTTTGTGTGCTCATGTTATGTCTTTTCGTCTTTATGTTGCACAATTCTGTTTGTTGCTTTATTTGCTTCAGCTAGGTAACATAGATTAATGGGTTAATAATTAGCAAAGGTGGGTGGGTAACAGAATGAATTCTAATTCTTGCATTAATTATTCTTTTGTGTTTGTTTGCATACTAGTTCTCCATGAGAGAGGCCTAGGGCCTGAGGCCTAGCAATGCTAAAATGGTTTTGACGAGTCCTGTCCAGGGAGAGCAAAAGCCCTGCGTGGAAAGTTTTATCACGTTGGAAGTTATTTTACAAGTTCAATTGAAAAATGTAAGCTCTTGGAAGGACAAAGCCAAGACAAGGTCGGAAACCGGCAGAGATTGCCAAGCTAAGGAAGTCACGGACTGTCATTTACAAAAAAAATTCTCTTTGAGGAAGCTGCGTGACTTGTGAATAAGAGACAATAGACTCATAGAAACGTCGGAACTAGGCTTCAAAAAAGATGATGACATTATGTGGTCTGACGTCTGTCAGCCAATCAAGACTTTGGATGGCAGGGAAAAGTATTCTTTTTAGTTAGATTAGCTAGGGAAAAAGGTATAAAAAATGCCCCCTTGGGCAGGAGGGCGCTTCTCGCTTTCCGAATCCTGTATGGAGTGCTATGCTGAAGGTCCTTTTTGAAGCACGTAAGGATCAATAGGGTTATTGACTATTTCTTTAGGTAAAGTGAGTTTTAGACAGGGAACTTAGGTGATGGAAACTGTTTATTTTACTTAAATCATGTTATTTGATTCTACTTTGAATTGACAGTCTAATGTGCCATTCTTTAATAAAAGCTGCAAAATTTGCTAATAAAAGTTAATAAAATGAACTTACATGAATAAAGCTAATAAAATAAGATTCTAAAACAACAAGCTGGCCTTGTTATTTTTAGTCTTGTTACCATTAGTTTGATCCATTTACCTTAGTGACTTAATTAAAATGTTTTATGCACAAAATAATGATCATTTTATATAAATGTGTAAATAGTTTGTGAATAGAATCTGATGAATTAGGTCACATGATTCAGTTGCCCAAAATCTGTCTCGTTGGTTAATGGGCCTAATGAGTGATTATGATTAATGGTGAGTATCTGGTGTTGGGTAGTGTTACTGAGACAGAATTTCTATAGGGGCGCTGGATCAATTTTCTGGTATCAGAGTTACGGTTACTATGGTAACTGACATACTACATTGGATCGATGTTTAACATATGTTGAGTTTGTTCACTTGTTACATGTAGTCGAAAGGTTTTTTCCAGCAGTGTGAAAATTCCTAGTTGTACCGGTACAAGAGTAGTGTGACAGGTAAAGTTACACAGTGCATTTGTTCTGTTTCAAAATAGTGGTATTGTCATATATCACTAGTGTTGTCGACGTACAGCACGAGTTTAGGGATTTTAGATGTGCTAGGTTAAATGTATAGTGAGGATTGTCTATGAAATCGTAGCTTTCGAGTATAGGGACTAGGAGCCTGTTTTAAAACTCACTGCAAAAAGAGTAGTAGAATTTATCTGAGCTTGTGTGAAGGGTAAGGTAACGTTGTTTATTTTACTAGCAAAAGTGGATTTCTATGGTTGGTTAAAGTCCTACCAAGATTTCATGTATGTAGGATTAGGGAAACTTTCCGTTTGAAAGTGCGTAAATGATTTCGTAAATCCGTTCGAGTCAAACTTTGAATTGTTACTTAATGTACATTCAGAGGGAAACGAGTTCGTTTTTACCTGTTTGAAGGGTAGAGTAGTCTTACTTTATCAACGAATTAATATTCTGTGAGAATAGCATTGTCTATTCCACGCAAAGAATACTTGAATGATTGTATAAACCATCACTTTACTTTAGCGAAACAGACAAATGGTTTGTTTATTGTCGGTATTAATTGAAATTCATTGAAAAAGTTCTCTTAAAATGGCGCTGTGAAAATATTTTGTGAAGGAGGGGTGAGCGGTAGGAGTGAGAAGCGTGAAGCTGCAGCGGCAGTGTACGTCACAGGGTCCGCGCTGTGATTTGCTAACATACGTCACAGCTAGCGCGCTGATTGGCTCACGTGATTCTGACGAGCTGTTAGCTGATTGGCTTATCCTGAAAAGAGCAATTCTATTGGTTGAGCAAGGTGGTGACGTAGCTTAACCTGATTTGCTTGTTGGTGAGTTTCGAGCATGGATTGGTTGGTTTTGCGGAACAACCAGGAAACGTTTACGATCATTTAGAATTAAGCGGATTTGATTAAAACATGAGTTATTGCTATAAAAAAGAGGAGAAAAAGCTTACATGGCTTCAGAAATTGAAAAATATAATTTCACCTGATAAGAAAATTGAAACGCGAGGTGAAAAATTACTTCATAAGTACAAAACACCTGCAGCCTATATGGAAGGTGAATATGGTTATCATCCTTGCCTTTGGTTCGATAATTGGATGGATTATACCAAAGTTGATGGTGTATTAGCATGGCCGGAAGATGGATCATTTAATATGAGGGTTTTGAAAAATGTAAGAGAAAAAATGATGGCTCTTGTGCCAAAGCCTAGACCTACACAATTTGAAGCTTTAGTTGAATGGGAAGATGAGATGTTTGAACTTGCACGAGAAACGAGAGGCGTAACAAAAGGTCCAAAATTAAACATTAATAGAGAAACTCATGAAGATAGAATGCATCGATGGAGACAAGCAGACATGTGTGATGGTCTTTACCCAGTGAGAGTTATGGTTACTGAAATACTAGGTCAAAAGAATACTCAAAATAAAAATAATATTGAAGAAAGTGAATTAGAAGATCCAGTTTTAGAAGAGATTTATCTTACAAATAGGAAACAGACTCCTTTTAAACCAGCTAGCGCATGGTCTACCCCGATGGTTTCTACAGAAACCACTCCAAGTGCACCACCACTTAATGAAGAATCGCCCAGATTTCTCCCGAATAATACGCAAACTCCTGAAAGAGTAGAAACGAGAACTAATTCTAGTGTATATGGAGAAAATAGAAATTTCACTGAAACCCCAGTTTTAAGAAATGAAACTTGTAGAAATGTAATAAGATTAGAAAAAATTAAGGAAATACCAGATACTTCAGAATACTTCCGATCGAAAGAAGAATTAGTACAGCAGTTAACTAAAAGTATGGAAGCAGTAACGGTTCCAATAACGATTGGTCCAGTTCACCCAGTTTTTGGTCAAAGAGAAATGGGACATTCAGCTTTACCTATTCCATTAAATGCAGAAATTCAGAAAGTGGCAGAAAAATTTTACTCAGATTTAACTGAAATACATCGAGAGAAAACAACGATGCCTGATTAACTTACAATCAAAATTCATCATGTAGAACTCCAGTTGGAGCAGAATCAGATACTGAAACTCCGGAAAGGAGTGTTGAAAAAACAGATTTAACCTCAAAACTTGATGTTGCTAGATTAAAAGCAGATCTGGAGGAATTAATCATTGGCAAAATTGGACCTGATAATTTAAAGCATTATCAAGATGATGAATTATTATTTATTTGTAAAAGTGTACAATGGAAAACGAAAAATAAATATGAGCAGTTGGAAGAATTAGCTCATGAATTAGAGATTGAGTTGAGCAAACAGAAGAATGTCGGAAAACACTACAGATTAGATTTTACTGAAAAAGACATTGAGAGCCTGAATACAATGGGAAGAATTTTGCATATAAAAGATTTGATTGTGTATATAAAAAGATTGAGAGATTTAAGCAAGTGGAGAGTAAAATGGACAAAGAAAAGAGAGGAAGAAAGGAGAGAAAGAGGCATGGTGGCAAATCAGTATCCAATGAGAGAAATAGCAGGAGGTGGATATGTGCATGTTCCTTGGTCAAGACAGGACATTTTGTTATTTACAAATGATTTTCCTCGACTCAGAGAAAAGCCTGTGGAATGGTATCGACAGGTGGATAGATTCATAAAAGTCTCAAAAGTTCTGTGGATTGATCTTGATGGATTCTTTGACATTGTTGTCCCATCAGATCTTTGGACAGAATGTAAAATCTCTGTAAGTTGGCCAAAGGTAGAACCTGCTCGAGATGAAGTAACAGGTGCTCCATCATCAGAAGTTATGGGTCTGTATGATAAAGTAATTTATTGGTTGAAAAATAAGATTCCCCCAAAAGAAGTTGATTGGGTTAAAATTGATAGAACAAATCAAGAGCTAAAAGAGTCAGTACATTCATTTTATTAAAGATTACTGTTGGTATTTAAACAGTACAGTGGTTATGAAAAATTAAGTGAAAAGGACATGAGCCACTTCATATACAGATTTGTTTATGGCTTGAGACCTGAGATTGGAGAAATGATTAGAAATGGGATTGTTGGCTGGCAATCACTCTCAGTTGATGATATTCTGAGAAAGGCTAAATACTGTAGTGACGAGATAGATGCAAAGCAGAAGAAGCTAAAAGAAAAGACAATGTGGGCACAGGTGAAGGTTGCTGAACAGCAAATTGCAAGTTTTGAAAGTAAAAATGTTAATGTTAATCAGCGTCAGAATCAGGGAAAATTTAAAGGTAATAAACCAGAATTTAATGTTAATATAGAAGGGCTGAAACAAAAGCTGCCTTGTTTTAATTGCGGCGAAATTGGACACTGGAAGCGCGAATGTAAAAATCCGCCCAGAAATTTTAAAAATGCATCATTGAATCCACAGATGCAGAATGATGTAAATCTGCAGCAACAGCAACAGCGACAGTTAAATGAGTTGAATCTGCAGCAACAGCTACAGCGACAGGTAGTGAATCAGCAGAGTCAGATACCACAGCCTCCACTACCAAACTGTGTGAAAGTGCAGAGATACAATTCGGAATCGGGATTCTGTGGAGGTGATCAGGTATTCAGACCGCAAAGAGTGAATGTGCCAAATGTTTCTCAATAATTTTTGATGACAGAAAATGGAGGAAGTGATTCTGAGGATTACTTATGACGGTGCCTGAGAGAGGGGTAAGAGTGTGTGCTTCGAGCCACTCTTGAGGTAGATCAGTCAGGTCCATATATAAATGGTAAGGTGAATGATGTAGAAATCACTTTTCTTGTGGAGACTGGTGCTACCCGTTCTACTGTTAGATCAGTGGAAATAGAAAACCTGCCTCTCTCTGGGGAAAGCATCCAAGTAGTTGGTGTAGCTAATCAACAAATTAAAACAGATTTATATGAGCCTGTAAAGATCGAAATTGGAAAATTCAAAGACAAACACAGATTTGTAGTTTGTAACAGTAGTCCTGTAAACTTGTTAGGAAGAGACATACTCTGCAAAATGAACTGCAAAATACATTGCTCACCGGAGGGTATTGAGCTTCAAACACTGGAGGAAGATGGGCTTTACAGATTAACAATGTTAATGGTTGAAGCAGAGGAAAGTAAATTGTTTCCTGCATTTGACAAAGATAATCTCCCAGAAGAGTTAAAAAAGACAGTTAAAGCTGAAATTTGGGATTTGACAGGAAGTGAAATGGGCTTAATGAAAAATGTTGACCCAGTTAAAATTACAGTGAAACAAGGAATAGATTTTCCAAACATTCCTCAGTATAAAATGAAAGCAGAAACAATTGAATGTGTCATCCCAGTAATTGGCACATTCATTAAACAAGGTGTACTGAAAGAAATTGAAAGTAGTCCTTGTAATTCACCGATCATGGGGATCAAAAAGCCAAACGGAACGTACAGGATAGTTCAAGACCTGAGAAAGGTAATCAAATAGTTGTTCCATGTTGCCCAGTTGTTCCAAACCCAGCAGTGATTTTTTACCAGATTCCGCATGATGCAGAATGGTATACGGTCATTGATCTTTGCAATGCGTTCTTTACTGTTCCATTGCATCCAGATAGCCAGCAAATTTTTGCGTTCCGGTTCCAGGATCGCATATTAGCATGGTGTCGTATCCCTCAAGGGTATACAGAGAGTCCATCTATCTTTAATCAGTTGCTAAAGAAATCTTTGGAGAACCTAAATTTACCTGGTAAATCGACATTAGTTCAGTACATTGATGATCTACTTGTAGCAGCAAAAGCACGAGATAACTGTGTTACAGATACAATTACTCTTTTGAAGCGTCTGGCAGATGAGGGACATAAAGTGTCTCCTGCAAAATTACAGTTTTGCAAGCAGGAAGTAAAATATCTTGGTCACAGAATTGCAGAGGGAATAAGACAAGTGACAATTGAGAGAATCAAAATGATTCAGGGAATGCAGCCTCCAAAAACACAGAGACAGGTCAGAATGTTTCTAGGGATGGTTGGCTACTGTTGTCAATGGATTAGTGGATTTTCAGTAATTGCAAAACCACTGCAGAGACTAACGAAAGCAGATATAAGAGACCCAATTATTCGGACAGAAATTGAGATGGAAGCTTTTGAAAAATTAAAAAGAAGTTTGTGTGAAGCACCTGCTTTAGGTATGCCAGATTATGAAAAGGATTTTGAGCTGTATTGCAGTGAAAGAGAAGGATGTGCATTATCAGTCCTTATTCAGAGACATGGGAAACTGAGAAAGCCAATAGCATACTTCTCAGCAGTTCTTGACCCAGTTGCAAAAGCATTACCAGGCTGTTTGAAAGCAGTAGCTGCAACAAGTGTGAGCCTTGAGCAAAGTGAGGGAATCATAATGGGGTTTCCTGTAAAAGTCTATGTGCCCCATTCTGTTGAAATTCTTCTTACAAGAAGTAAAACACAGCACTTGACGAGTAACAGACTTACCAAATATGAGAAAGTTATTCTGGGATCAGATAATGTCTCGATAGCAAGGTGTGTGAATTTAAATCCTTCCACATTATTGCCTAATGGTGCTGTGACAGAAATCAGAAATGAAAATGACATCGACCAGGAGTGCTTGGATGTTTTAGAATATTGCACCAAGCCTAGGCAGGACATTAAAGATGTTCCTTTGCCTGAGTCAGATTTTGTTTACTTTGTTGATGGTTCTTGTCTCAGAACAGATGAGGGTTATCTGAGAGCAGCATATTCAGTCTGTACAGTTGCTACTGTAGTTGAAGCATCATGTCTCGAAAGAATTTGTTCAGCTCAAGTAGCAGAATTGATTGCTTTGATTCGTGCCTGTGAAAGAGCAAAAGGATTGAAAATCACCATAGTGACTGATAGTCAGTATGGATATGGAGTTGTCCATGATTATGGTCAGCTCTGGTCTCAAAGAGGTTTTTTAACTTCTGCGGGAAGTCCAATCAGAAATGCAAATTTTATCAAAAGATTAATTGATGGCATTCAATTACCAGAGAAAATTGCTGTTGTAAAATGTGCAGCTCATAAAAAAGGTGGAGATAATATCACCAAAGGAAATGCCTATGCAGATGAAATCGCGAAATACTGCGCGAGAAACAATTGTGCAATCAATCAGGAAAAAGATAATGAACATGTTCTGAGTTCACTAATGCTAAAATCTGTAGTTGAAACATGGCAAGGAGTTAAGGATTTACAAGATGAGGCAAGTGATGAGGAGAAAGACTCATGGTTAAAAGCAGATTGTAGGCAGCGAGAAGAAGATGGGATTTGGCTTTAGAAAGATGGCAGACCAGTTTTACCAAATAGCATGATTGCTGACATGGCCAGGATGTATCATGGTCAGGGACATATTGGAAGAGACTCTATGATTAGGCTATTCAGACAAACTTGGTTTAACCCAAAATTCAGGATAGTTGCAGAATCCTTTTGCCAGAGAGGCTTAATCTGTCAACAAATGAACCCTAACAGAAAAACAGTTGTGAGCATCGGAACCATAGGATGGGAGGGTGGTCCTTTCACAAGGTTACAAATGGATTTCATTGACATGCCAACTCATAATAGGCTACGCTATGTCCTCGCGATAATCTGTTTGTTTTCAAGGTGGGTTGAAGCGTTCCCAACACGTCACAATGATTCAGTTACTGTTGCAAAGTTACTTTTAAGGGAGATCATACCAAGGTACGGTTTTCCTGTGACTGTGGAAAGTTATCGTGGAACACATTTTGAAAACAGATTATTACAATTGATTTGTGAAGCATTGAACATAGAACAAAAGTTACACTGCGCATACAGACCAGAATCATCAGGTGTTGTTGAGCAAGTAAATGGTACAATTAAGAACAGGATTGGAAAAATGTGTTTAGCTACAGGTATGAAGTGGACAGATGCACTTCCACTTGTTTTGATGTCACTAAGAAGTACTCCTGATAAGAAGACAGGGCTAAGCCCACATGATATTGTCATGGGTAGAGTCATGAGACAAGCATTTATACCTGTAGGAAAATTAATGACAATAAATGATAGCGTCATTTTGGAGTATTGCAGGAACCTTTCTGACGTCGTGACTTCTGTGTTCCATCAGGTGGGAACTTAAGTGATAACAAGAGATAAAGAGCAAGCACATGATCTGTTACCAGGAGACTGGGTAAGAACAAAAGTTCACCGAAGAAGAAATTGTTTGGTACCCAGGTGGCAGAAGGCAAGACAGATAATTCTTGTCACAACAAATGCAGTAAAGTGCAAGGGTTTGAAAAGGTGGATTCACGCAAGTCACACAATTTGTGTACCACCACCTGAAAATCCTGATGATGAAGGTGACACTACAGCAGATTTAGATTCTGAAAAAGAACCAGAGAGAAATCCAGATCCTGAAGATCAACAGGAAATTCGACATCTGGAAAATTCAGCTGCGAATAAGGCATTGAATGAAAAACACTTATAGATTGTGGTAGTCGACTCTGATAATGATGAAGATCTGCTAGAAAAAGAAGTGGAAAAAGAGTCTGAACAAGAAGCAATCGATGATCAGGAGAGTATTGAAAGGCAGAAGAGAAGCTCTGAAAGCAGTAACGGAAATTCTGAAACTGGGAAGTTGAAGGTGATTGAAGAAGAAGAAGAAGACGAATTGCCAAGTACCAGCTATAAGGATAGAGTTCCTAACAGAGTGAAATTGCCGAGTAAAGAAGTACCTGAGTCCAGAATTCAAATTTCTGACAGTTAAACTGAAGAGAGTGATGAAGATTCTCAAATAAGAAAATTCAGAAAAAGAGCTTGGAGAACAGAGTGTAATGTGACTGAGCCAAAGAAGAAATTACCAAGAAAAGGTGATAACTGGCCAAGTGAAAATGAAGGCCTAAAATTCAAATTGGTGAATAAATCAAAAGAACAAGTAAATGAGGTGTCTAGTCAAATAGGTGATCCTGAAAAGAAAAGTGAACCAGGAAAGAAAATAGAAGTCATTAGTAGTAGAACAAAGAGAGCTGTAAAACCAAACCAGAAATATAAGTCCACTGAGTGGACTTACCTCATCATCCCACCTGTGGTGGAGGTGAACAGCAGTAGTCAGGAGGAGATAGATGACAATAGTGACAATGATTGAAATATTTCTGTAAATTTTAGGGGTTTTGTTTTTGGCATAAGGCTGAAGAAATTGTGTTAGGTGACACAAGGTCGAAGAAATCGTGTAAGCTGGAAAACAAATTGTGACGCAAGGTCGAAGAAAAGTTGTTAGAAAGTAGGGTTTTCTTTAAAAAAAATCAAAAACAGGGGGGTATTAGAAATTTTAAACATTTATAGAAAATTTAAATTTTTGATTTTTGTTTTCTTTGCAAGCTCTTGTTAATAGAGGAAAGATGCCTTATACTTATACTAATACTAATTCTAGATGCTCCATTTTAAGGAGATGTTAAAATGTCTTCTATTTGTGTGATTTTAATAATTTTGCTTTGGTTAATTTTGGCTGTCATTTTCCCTTTTGGGATTGATAAGCAGACGTATAAAGTTAATATGACAAGTAAAGCTATGGCTAAACAAGATAATCATGATGAAACAAGCAAAATTAACAGAGTTATTGAGCACAAACCAGAGATCCACCAAGAACGATCTGTTGGTGATTTTTCTAGCAATACTTTTTCAAGGCTTCTGGCAGAGTATGTAAAAGTTATGGAAGTTAAGGATTGCTATATATGTGTAAAATTGCCTGCATCTGTTTCGGAGGGAGTGACGTATAATATGCTTCCTCTTACTTATGGCATAACTTGCAGTGTGATAGCTAGCTTATTTTATCAGACTGATAGTTTAGAATATTACTATTCGAATTATGATGAAATCTTTGCAAACTTGAAAATTGACAAAAGCTTAAATAAGCACAAACAAGCAAAACAGATGAGGGAATTTTTCATTGTTACTAATGAGCTTACCTATGAGTATGCTTTTAAAAACAATTTGACTTGTAAATTGAGAACTGAAGAAAAGTCTTTTTTGAATTTGGTCGAAGAGAGAAGAGCAATTTATAAGAGAAATGAAATGCTTAAACAAACTAAAGAGAAATTTTGGCAGATAGAGGACGAAAAGCTAAATGGCAAATCAATTGAAAATGTTGCAATTCACACAGATAAACCTGTTAGTGGTAAATTCTGTATTAGGAGAGACAACACATTGTTTGATAATTACTTTGTAGGTGCCAGTCAATGTGAAGACACTTATCAGATCATGGGGGGTTGGGGATTCAAAGGTGGCAAAGATCCAATTTTCCCTGGAATTTATTTTGTATGTGGGGACAAAGCTTACTACAATCTCCCAGACCACGGGTATGGGACTTGCTTTGTTGGTTTAGTATTTCCAAAAATTTTCCATGTTGACAGAACTGCAGAGGGTTCATTTGAGATTAACAGTCATATGAGCAGATTTAAAAGAGAAAGTTTCTCAGAAAGTTTGGGAGACATCTTTGAAGCAGTCATACCTTTAGTAGGTATAACCCTGAATGCAGTAAAAATCAGAAAATTGTCCACAATTGTTGACAGGTTGTCAACTGATACAGCTAGTGGTTTCCAATTAGTAGATACTGAGCTCATTGCTATAAGGTCTATGGTAATGCAGAATCGTCTTGCATTAGACATTCTGCTAGCAAAAGAGGGAGGAGTTTGTGGCATTTTGCATGTCCAACACTGCTGCACCTATATCCCTGATAAGAGTCAGAGTATTGAGATGTATATCAAAAATATTTCAGAAATTCATTCAGAGATTGTACCTTTAAAGGAGGAAGATTTTTCAGAACGTTTGACCAAAAGAATTTCAGCAATCAAAACCTGGTTTCAAGAGATAGGTAGTTCAATCTTAGGCAAAATACTGACACCTTTATTAGTTATAGTCTTTGTGATACTTTTGTTGAAGATCAGTTGCATGTTACACAAGAGAAAGAAGTACCTAAGGGAAAAGAAGAGAATCTATAAGCTCAGAAAGGAGCAGGAGAAAGAAATAGAACTGGAAGAGTTTCGTAGAACTCAATGTGAGAGTTGCAGACAAACAGCTGAGACAAGACTTTAGAAATACTAACACAGTGAAAATCAAAACATGTTCTGAGATAAAATTTTGCTAAATTTCTGGGTGTAGTTTGGTGATTTTGAAATCACCAGATGAGGAGTTGATGGAGCGAGATTTAGAAATATATTTTATTTCAACTCGCAACGTTAAACTTCCATAATTAAATAATTGTACTAATAATATTGGAGTGAATTTTATTAATCAACCTAGATTAAAATGCATTCATTACATAAGGGACTAATACATGTGCTCAGATATGTGCTTTATGTTGCGTCTGCATGGACCTGAAAAATAATCAATTAACCTTGTCTATTGTCTTTGTCAGTATTAAATGAGGCTGATTTATTAATGGCATGTGCTTATTTTGTGTGCTCATGTTATGTCTTTTCGTCTTTATGTTGCACAATTCTGTTTGTTGCTTTATTTGCTTCAGCTAGGTAACATAGATTAATGGGTTAATAATTAGCAAAGGTGAGTGGGTAACAGAATGAATTCTAATTCTTGCATTAATTATTCTTTTGTGTTTGTTTGCATACTAGTTCTCCATGAGAGAGGCCTAGGGCCTGAGGCCTAGCAATGCTAAAATGGTGTTGACAAGTCCTGTCCAGAGAGAGCAAAAGCCCTGCGTGGAAAGTTTTATCACGTTGGAAGTTATTTTACAAGTTCAATTGAAAAATGTAAGCTCATGGAAGGACAAAGCCAAGCCAAGGTCGGAAACCGGCAGAGATTGCCAAGCTAAGGAAGTCACGGACTGTCATTTACAAACATGTTTCTCTTTGAGGAAGGTGCGTGACTTGTGAATAAGACACAATAGACTCATAGAAAGGTCGGAACTAGGCTTCGAAAAAGATGATGACATTATGTGGTCTGACGTCTGTCAGCCAATCAAGACTTTGGATGGCAGGGAAAAGTATTCTTTTTAGTTAGATTAGCTAGGGAAAAAGGTATAAAAATTGCCCCCTTGGGCAGGAGGGCGCTTCTCGCTTTCCGAATCCTGTATGGCGTGCTATGCTGAAGGTCCTTTTTGAAGCACGTAAGGATCAATAGGGTTATTGACTATTTCTTTAGGTAAAGTGAGTTTTAGACAGGGAACTTAGGTGATGGAAACTGTTTATTTTACTTAAATCATGTTATTTGATTCTACTTTGAATTGACAGTCTAATGTGCCATTCTTTAATAAAAGCTGCAAAATTTGCTAATAAAAGTTAATAAAATGAACTTACATGAATAAAGCTAATAAAATATGATTCTAAAACAACAAGCTGGCCTTGTTATTTTTAGTCTTGTTACCATTAGTTTGATCCATTTACCTTAGTGACTTAATTAAAATGTTTTATGCACAAAATCATGATCATTTTATATCAATGTGTAAATAGTTTGTGAATAGAATCTGATTAATTAGGTCACATGATTCAGTTGCCCAAAATCTGTCTTGTTGGTTAATGGGCCTAGTGAGTTATTATGATTAATGGTGAGTATCTGGTCTTGGGTAGTGTTGCTGAGACAGAATTTCTACAGGGGCGCTGGATCACTGCCAAGCCAGACCATAAAAAGCTCTCTCTTCTAGTGGAATTAGAGGTATTTTACATATAACATTGAGCGTGTCATTACGATTCCTCCTCCCCAGTGCTTGATGACTGATTTTATATAACAAACCAAAATCTGCATCTTATTATTATTGGGACATTTGTAAAGCGCTGCGTTACGCACACCGGCGTGTCCACGCGCTGAAAGTGAGAGAGGCAGCAACAGGGAGCACAGTAGCTTTTAATAGTCAATTACTTCGCATAGAGGTGGGTTTTCAATTTCGCTCGAAACCTCGCTTCTTCAGGTTCCAGACGCAGATCCACTGGAAGTTTATTCCAGTAGTTTGCCGCTAGACACCTGAAAGATCTACCTCCCATGCGCGCTTTCTTCACCCTGGGGACCCTAAGCAGACCCACATCGGCGGATCTGAGCGCTCGAGCGGGTATATAAGCTTCAACCAGTTTCCTCAGTGGTCGAGGAGCCCTATCATGCAAGATACGGTGACACGTGCAGAGGGCTTTATATTCTACTCTGCGCCTCACCGGAAGCCAATGTAGCTTCTGCAGTGCCGCCTTCGAAGGCGCCCTTTTGGGCAGCCTGAGGATCAGACGAGCTGCCGCATTTTGCAGCACTTGGAGGCGAGCCATGCTCTTCTCTGGCACCCCCAGGTAGAGCAAATTCCCATAATCCATCCTGGCGGTTACCAAAGCATGTACCAGGGTTTGGCGAGCTTCCATCGGCAGTAGGTCCAGGACTTTCCTCAATCTTTTCAGTACCCCAAAACATACGCCAACCACACGGTTGATCTGGGGCCCGAAAGTGAGACCTGCATCAAACCATACCCCTAGATTTTTTGCCTCCTGGCAAGGGGTGGGGGTTGGTCCTAAACAGGGTGGCCACCATGCCGATGACCATGCAGACTGGGCTCTCCCTACTACCAACACCTCTGTCTTGTTGCCATTGAGTTTCAAACAATTGATGGCCATCCAGTCGGCAAGTTCTTTCATGCACGACCGGAAGCCATCTGCAGCAAGACAGGGTGCGTGCGACAGGGAGATGACCAGTTGCGTATCATCGGCATATGATACCAATTGGAGACCATAGTTCTCCACAATGGAGGCTACCGGCGCTACATATAAATTAAAAAGGGTTGGACTCAGGGACGAGCCCTGAGGCACGCCCTGGCCCAAAGGTACCCCTTTTGAATAGCAGTCGCCTTGCCTCACAGCGCGGTATTGGTGATACCACCTCTGTTCAGACACTGTAGCAAGGTGGTATGTGCTACAGTGTCGAACGCCGCGCTGAGGTCTAACAGGATCAAGGCCATCGTTTGCCCCTTATCTACGCCCTGTCTCAGATGTTCCGTTGCCATGAGAAGGGCGGACTCGGTAGAATGGCGCGGTCTAAAGCCAAACTGCGTGGCATGGAGCAATCCCACCTCCTCCACATGTTTCATGATTTGAGTGTTAACCACCTTTTCCGCCACTTTGGACAGAAAAGGCAGGAGAGAAATGGGCTTCAGATTTTCCAACACCTCAAAACCAATGTGGGATTTCTTCCGGAGAGGGAGTACCACAGCCTGTTTCCACCCTTCAGGTAACATACCCGATTTGAAGGAGGTATCCAGGACATGCCTTATGTAAGGCTCCAACACTTCCAGGCTGTCCCCCAAACATTTAGGCGACACCGGGTCCAAGGGGGAGCCCGATTTGACAGAGAGGCATACCCTGACTAGCTCTTCAGGAGGGGGGGTACTAAAGTTCGTGAGTGACCCCTCTGTCTCCATGCCCTCCGATGTTGCCACAAACTCAACCCCTACAGGGGGAGGATTAGGAAAAGTCGAATAAATTTTCTCGACTTTGGTTGAGAAATATTCGGCTATTCGATCGCAAGTTTCGGGCGAACAACTCTCTGGGTCTGGCGATGAGTCTAGAATAGTCAAAGACTTATAGATACTAAAAAGTTCTTTGGCCGAGTCTTTTGCCCCTAAAATTTGTCCTGCATAGAAGGCTGCCTTAGACTTTTTGATCAGCCTATGATGCTGCCGCCTTTTTTCTAGGAACAGTTCCCTAGCCTGGGTATCATATGACACCCTCCACACTCTTTCGGCTCGCCTGCATTCCGCCTTTGTTTGCCTCAGCTCTCCACTAAACCATGGGGCAGATCTTTCTTTACGGCCGGATGCAAATGTTCGGCAGAGTGGGGCGGTCTGGTCCAGCGCTTGAGTGATGCGCTTATTGAGGTTCGAAACCGCCGTTTCAATATCCTCCCCTCCAGGTTGGCCGTCTCTAATCAGAGCATGATTAAAATCCTCCAATGAGAACTTAGCCCATTTCCTCCTTAAATAATTTAAGGGTGCCTGACTGGGACTTGAGTCACATATATTTACACGTACCTGGCAAATTGTGCACGCACCTGAATAATCTATTTACATAATTTGTAGTTGGGGGCAGTTCCTGGAGTGCATGCCAGAGTATCAAGTCCTCTTCTTAGCTATGAGCCAATTTTGGGCTGTGTCCTGCCAGCGACAGAAGATCATACACGCTTAGGCAGTTAGGGTAAGGGGTTGATGCCAGTTCTTAACATGCCGTAGCAAAGCCAGCATGTTTCACTTTTTTTGCAAATGCTGCCATATTGCCTTTGTCAAGAAAGGTTGCGAATGCAGTTCAGCATCAGCAAAAGAAGAACCATGGTCATTTCCTATGCTAAAAGGCATGAGTAAAAAAAGGTACTATGATACACACTATGGCGGCTCCTATGTGATTATGTCTATGTGAAGGGGTCACATTTATGTGCTCACATATGCCATGATGTGGAGGCTATTTTTTAAATGGATCATTCTAAGAGGGTGGGCACTAGTTTTGGAGCAGTAATTAAAAAATATATATTATGTAAAACTGCGTAAACAAGACATTAGTGGTCTGCTACCCAATTGCAGCTGCCAAGCCCTACAAAAAACGGTTTTAAAAAATGATGGGTAGAGGCGAAGAACTATGAATAAGCAGGTGATGGGAGCAAGTCAATGCCGAGAAAATGGAGGAGAAGGATGTGGGGGATTATTAAAAGAAAAAAAAAGCTAGAGGAGGAGTGACGTGGAAAGTAGCTGAATAGCTGAGTAGGGAAGAGGGAGAAGCAAAGGAGGAGGGATTTAAGGGAGAAATCAGTGCAAGTCAATACCCCTGAGTAGCTGGAGCAGTAGGAGGAAGGGGCAGGGAAACAATATAGGAGAAAGAATTGGGGAAGTTAATTTTTTTTTGTAAAGGTACAAGTGGAGTGGTGAGAGAAGTAAGTGAATAGCTGTGGGGGAGTAGAGAATCACTTGTGGGAAGGATTTGAGGGGGGATGGAGCACAAGAGAGAAAAACAAGAAAACATATGCACTCCGATGTAGTACAAAAGGCAAAAGAAAAAGGAGTTCCCAGAATGACCGTTGAGGAAGGATCCAAGGCATTCAGTGAAAAGGACGTTGAAGAATCTCTGCTGCAGGGAAGGGAAAAACACAAGAAGAAGGAAATTCATGGGATGAGGCGCAAGGAAACAAGTTTGTCCAGAAAAGAAACATCGATACACAATGGACTTATTATTGTTTGCCTACTATATGTATTTGTTTCAAAGTATTGGCGGTCTTTGACAACAGACAGCTAAAACGTTCTCTATGCCTGACCTAAAAAGACAGTGTTATGGATTTCTGAATCTTGTCTCCAATGCAAACCTATATAATGAATATCTGTGAGATGTGTTCATGATATGCAAGATGAAAGCTCCTCCGTAGAGACTGAGGTGCATACTGCATAGGGCTAAATGTTGTCACCTCTGTGTTGAGTACAATTCAGTGCTGACAAACTGCATACACAACTGATTCAAGGACGTCTTCCTCTGTAAATGAGGGATCCACTACATTGAGTTAGATCACGCCCAAACCCAGTGTCATATTTAGGCAAAAGGAGAAAATAAGCTCTTTGTTTACTTGCATAAGTTTAACTACATAAGCATATTTCTAAAGTGTTGCCTGAGTATTAATATTTATTTGGTTCTAATGTTCAAAAGGCAACATCCGATTCGCATATGTGCAGCTCTTTCGAAAATGCACCGTATTCATTAGGCCTGGGCACAGACAGCTTCACCCGTCTGCCAGCCATACTCATTTACCATAATTTAAGACATACAATAATATTAATATATCATACACGTTAAAAAAAGCCGGAATTCCTGGGCGCACCGTTGTTGTCAAGTGCGCGACCCGGACCTCCCCATCTCCCACGTTAAGCCAAGAAAGGACACCGTCCGAGACAGCCCTGCTCACCGCCTTAGTAGCTTTGCACGAGCAGCCAGGCTTATCTCCAAGGCTCGAGTGTTCAGCATGTACAACCACGCCCACAAATAGACTCTACACAAGTTTGTATAAAACGAGTATACGTTACATAAAAAGATATACGAAATGACCACGCGATACAACTCCCACATACATACACTGGGTAATATTGTTTCCGGTGGGTTGGGCAGTCCTAATCCCCAGCCACCGCTTCTAACCAACAGTTATGCTGACTTTTAACCGTTCTCAACAGGTTAGGTACGTCGTACCACTAGAGTCACACATGTTGCAAAATACAAGGAATATTGCCCTACTTAACTATGGGTTCTTGTACAGTGCCATAGTGAAACAATGCAATGCGTAGCAACTAGATCATGTACTGAGTCAACACAAGATAATGCAACTCGGTTCGCTACCAGCATGCCCTGTTCAAGGAAGGAATATAGCCATGCGTCAAGCTGCAATTACGTACAGTGCGATAGGACAACAATGCAATGCGTATCACCACCAGCATGCCCTGTGCAAGGAAGGAATTAGGTAATGCGTCACAGTGCAATTCAGTACAGTGCAGTAAATAACCAATGCAGTGCGCTACGCTAGGATCCCATATCCTGCAAGAGAAATATAACATAGTGTGTAGCGCACTAACCCCTGAGTTTTTTAACCACCTCCAGTGAGAAAGAAGAGTGTGTTAAAACAGTTACCTGCTGTGACTGAATGCTTTCCATCACAACTGGTTTTAAAATCTTGTTTAAGGCTCTGATTACAGTTCATGGTGTAATTTATGTTCTATTGTAATACTGTTCACTCACTTGTAAACTTGATGCGCTTGCATAGAAAACCGCTTTTAAATTCGCCGCTCGCAGATAGTTTATTTTAGAAATAGATGCTTGGGGGATTAAAGCTTGTCTGTCTGACCTCGCAGTTCCCAGATGTAATAGCGGGTCCGCATAGTCATTGTAAGGTCAACGCTCTAGTCTCTCTCATTTCAGGGGATAGAAGGCAAACTGGGGCATTCGCGCAGCAGGAGTGCCGCCGGCACGCCACAGGCAAGGCCGTCTGCGCCCGTCGCTGCCCGGAGCGTGTCCAGTGCCAGAACCCCTGCTTATTATGGATCCCACCTGCTTGTCAGAGCACAGATCATGGTGCTCAGAAGTGGTGAGTGCTGCGGCCCTAACCTTGATCTCGGTAAGGAGGGTGAGGAGTTTTCATGTGGGGCTTGCAGCTTCCAGTCCTCCTTTTCTCTTGATGAGAACACAGATAAGGAGGTCGGCAATACCGAGGGATCAGGGTGTGAGGAGAAAGGGGGGAGGAGATATTTCTCCCTCGGCAGGAGTACTGCAGCCAGCAGGGGTAAGAGGGCAGACACCTTTGTTAAAATGCTTACTGCTAAACATGAGATCGCTGGACAAGCATAAGTATGATATTGAATGCCTGTTTCAGGTCTCTGCACCAGACTTAGTTTTTCTCACAGAGAATTGGACTAGTCGGACCTCGTCCCCGGACTGGAATAGCGCCCTCCCGGTATGATATTCGGTAGTCAGTCAGGACAGGATAGGGAGTGAATGTGGCAGGATTGCAATAATTCACCGTGATAACCTGAAGGTGTATAGCGAGACTATTACACAACCGCCTGCGGAAGCTTTTCGTTCTGTGGTGAAAATTAACAACACTTCCACAGTACATGGGATACTTCTCTACAGACCGCCGGTCCCTAGAGCCCCTTTCTCCCTGGCTCTACAGACCCTGCTTGAATCCTTTACAGATTCCAATTCACTCATCATTCTGGGTGATTTTCACTTCCATCTGGAACTCAACAACAATCCAGATACTAGCCGGCTTCTTGATAATTTAGCAGCTTATGGTCTCCATCATAAGGTGGTGGACCCCACACATCTGGCGGGTCATACACTTGAAGGGATTTTCTCCTCTAACTTGGATGTCACACTGAGTAATCCTGCACCTCTTCCCTGGACTGACCATTTTGCAATTAATTTTAACCTTCTGTGTTCATTACCCACACAGCTGGATAGAAAGAAACCAGTGAGCATA
Organism: Lissotriton helveticus; assembly: GCF_964261635.1. NCBI lineage: Eukaryota > Metazoa > Chordata > Amphibia > Caudata > Salamandridae > Lissotriton > Lissotriton helveticus. The sequence continues at coordinate 1,446,972,450 of NC_136061.1, read as the reverse complement.
AATATCAGGCAGTGGAACAAAATCCAAGGCACTGAATTGGAGCAGGTACTTAATAGCTGCCCCCCGGTTCAGGCCCAGGATAACAACAAGGCTGCTAGCCAATTTCACAGCTGGCTAGCCCAGGCTGTAAATAAAGTGGCCCCACTGAAAGAAATTAAACCTAGAAGAGCGCTGGCACCATATCCATGGTACGGTCCGGAACTGAAAAAGCTGAAAGTTTTATGCAGGAAAGCCAAACGTACTTGGAGAACGGAATATAGGATGGAACATAAGATATTCTACAAAACCGTGCTACAACAGTATAAAGAAGCCATTATTACTCAGCTAAAATAACGGAGGCTACTAACTCTACCAAGCACCTTTTTAAAAAAATCGAAATTGCATTAGAACACCCGCTTTAGTCCTGATTCCACTGTTTTAAAATTGTTAATTTCTTTCAAAATAAGATCAATATGATTTATGATGCGCTACGGAAAAACAGGCAGGGAGGCGATGATGGTCCATCTGACACCACGGAGGATATGCTGTTGCATTGTCAGCTGAATTTGTTTCGCTTACTTACTCCTATTGAAGTAACTAAATCTATATCTTCCACCAAGTCGGAGTCACCATGGGATCCCTGTCCTCCGACTGTGATACATCAGGTCTCCCAGACCATTAGTAAACATCTAACTCACATTCTCACTCAGGGAATCACTTCAGGGAGTTATCCGATGGTCTGGAAAAAGGCCTGTATCAGACCCATCTTGAAAAAGCCAGCACTTGACCCATTAGCTATTGAATGAATTTTATCATGCAAAGATCGTTTTTTTTAAACACTTGGTGCATTTTACTTTGTTAATCTTTTTAGTTGTGCAGGACTATTGCGGGGGTATTTTAACTCCTTCACTTGCTCTCTAAAGCCTCTCCTGGCCCCTCTCACCTCGGCTGGTGCTCCGGTCGTGGCGAGGGTTGGCGGCCATCTTACAAGTAGTCCTTCTCCCCAGCAGAACTGGTGGCAGCGTTCTAGCTGGGGGAGAGATGACTCGGCATAAACTTAGTATGCCTTCATCAGCGCGCAGCGGTCGCGCATGGCGGGCGCACCTTAGGTGCGCCGAAGGTAAGCCAAAGGTTAGCCCGTCTGCGCCCGTCCGCGCCTCGGACGCGGCGAACGCAGGACGGGCTACCTTACAGAGGGGGAGGACTGACAATACCGTGATTGGGTTTACTCGATCGAGTCTGCTGGCGTTGCGCCCGCCGCCTGTTGTGGGATTATCCTGTGTTAAAATAGATCCTGCTAATCTTAACCCCTGCTCTGCTTGTGGTTTTTCATGCAGTATTAACGAGAGTACTCCAACTGATCCTACTCTAGACCTAGGGTCCTTCTCGGCTGCTTTAATTAATGCCCGCTCAATGTGTAAACACACTGCAGAATTTTTTTCTCTCTTGGAAGAGGGTTCATTGGACCTGCTGTTTATTACAGAAACATGGCTTAACAGCTCTAGTGCTCCCGATATTGAGCTGGCCATTCCCAGAGGGTTTAAAATACGGAGGAAAGACAGAGCCAGTGGCAGAGGAGGTGGTGTTGCCGTTATCTTCAGGGAGGCTTGGGTCATAAATATTGAAAATACGGATGATATAGCGGAGGGGGAGGTTATGAATTTCTCTCTAATTTTGTCCCCTCATTTTACACTGGGTGGCTCTCTCATCTATCGACCGCCAGGCCCTTCAGGCCCTTTTCTTAAAGCCCTTCTGGAGACTTTGGTTCCCCGAGCAGTGAGGTTTTCTCGCTTTCTTCTGCTTGGTGACCTGAACATCCACGTTGATTGCCCTGCTCTTCAGGAAAGCAAGAATTTACTTGACTCCTTCGACATGGCTTCATTAACCCAATGGGTGTCCTACCCCACTCATTTGGGGGGGCACACTCTAGATGTTATATGCTCCAACTTTCCTTTGAAGGTAGATGTTCCTCAAACTTTGACTTGGACTGATCATGGGCTGATTAGATTTACTTGGTCGGCCATGAAAGAAACGCCCAAGTCTGGTGGGAAAATTCTCCCCCCGAAGATCAATGTAGGCAATTTTATTGCCTGTCTTGATCAAAATAGACCTATCCTGGGTACCGAATTGGATTCGGCCCTAAGGCGTTCGACGGGTGGCTGAGAGCGGGGATCTCTGCCTCATCGAAAGGGTCTAAATCAGCTAGAGATAGGTCGACCCCCTCGCAGACTTGGTATTCGCCTCAATTACGAATACTTAAGCTTGCTTGTAAGAAACTGGAGCGAGTGTGGCGGACAGCGTATTGCCCCCAAGCTAAGGTAGTTTTCCGTACAGCTCAGAGGGAGTACTATGCTAGCATTAAACGGGCTAAATCGGAATATTTCGCCAGAAGAATTGAGAAGGCTAATAACAATAGTCGGGAAATCTTTTCCATTGTCAAGAGCTTTCTCTCTCCCTGTGCCGAACAAATTGCGGTGAAGCCTTCTACCGAATGGTGTGAGAATCTCTCCTTGTTTTTCCTAACAAAAATTGCTATTATACAGCAAAGTCTTAAAGTGGTTACGGCCGAGAATAGGATTGGTGATATCATTAGACCTACAGTACCGCCTATTCATATCATGGACAGATTTACCCCCCCTCAGTGGAAGACACCTTGTCTGTGATTAAGTCTCTGAGATCTGGTGCCCCTGATGATATATGCCCAGCTCGGGTGTTGGCGGCAGTTGCTGAATCAGTGGCATCGGAGGCTGCGCAAATAATAGGCCTTTCTTTTAATACTTCTGAGGTGCCCTTGGAATGGAAACAGGCAAAGCTTCTTCCCCTTTTGAAGAAGACGGGGGCTGACCCTGATTTACCGGGCAACTACAGACCCATCTCCCTGCTTCCAGCCATGGCTAAAATTGGAGAGAAACTTGCCTTTCGTCAGCTGAATGCCTTTGTGGAATCCTCGGAGGCCCTCCATCCTGCCCAGTCGGGCTTTCGTGCAGCACGTAGCACGGAGTCAGCTCTGGTGGAGATCACGGAGGCAATCAGGCAGTGTTTGGACAGTGGCGGCAGAGCAGCTCTAATTTTATTGGACCTCTCTGCTGCATTTGACACTGTCCCACACTCACTTCTACTGACTAGATTGGCTGAGATTGGGGTGCTGGGGTCTGCACTAGAATGGGTGAAATCTTTTCTGTTCGACAGGTCTCAGCAAGTTTGGGTTCCCCCTTTTTCCTCTTCGGTTAAGCCCCTTATTACAGGGGTACCCCAGGGGTCTACTCTGAGCCCCCTACTTTTCAATGTGTACCTTACTCCGCTTATAGTGCTGGCGGAACAAATGGGGGCCAAAATTATCACGTATGCAGATGATAGGCAGTTATTATTTACATGGCCTGATACAGCACTCAACACGGAGGTCATTTGGTCTTGTCTTTCTTTGGTTTTTAATTGGTTGGCTGCAGCTCAATTGAAATGCAACGAAGACAAGACTGAAATTTTACTGTATGGCCATTTTCCACCTAATTTCAGAGAACTACTGTGACCTTCAGATTTTCCCCTGCCAAGCTCAGTTACCATCCCAGCTAAGAACCTGGGAGTTTGGTTTGGAGAGGATCTGAGATTCGAGGCACACATACAAAAACTTACCGGGGTGTGCTTCGGATCCCTTAGGGCCATGCGAAAGTTCTTCCCTTATCTTCCTTCAGCTGCAAGAGAGTCGGTTGCAAGGGCTTTGATTCTTTCTCGGCTCGACTATGCCAACTTTCTGCTTAGTGGCACACCGGCCTTTCTTGTCGCCAGATTACAGATCATCCAAAATGTGACGGCAAGACTTTTGTGCAATGTGCCTAGCAGAGAGAGCGTACGCTGCCATCTGAAGGAACTACACTGGCTGCCGGTGTCTCAAAGGATTACTTTTAAAATCCTAACATTTGCATTTAAAGCAGTTAACGATCTTGGGCCTGCTTACCTGAAAAAAAGATTCAGCCGGTATATTCCTATTCGATCATTACGTTCAGCGGATGGGAATTTTCTGAAGATACCCCGCTTTCGGCGAGCTCGCCTTGGCGGCCAGTCAATTGCCATCCTGGCAGCTTCAGCCTGGAACACTCTGCCGCTGTTCTTGAGATCGATGCAGAACTTTGTCCCTTTTAAGAAAGCTTTGAAAACGCACCTTTTCAGATCTGCGTTTTAGTTCTTCGATCACTTTCCGTCTTCTTTGGCCACATGCTTGTTCTTCTCTTTTTCTCGCGCCAGGATACTCTGGTAGTAATAGAGTGCGTTATAAAACTGCCTAAATAAATTAGAGGTTAAGAACTATAGCCCCATCTTGTGCCTACCTATGGCTGCTAAAATCCTTGAGAGGGCAATTAACCTGGAGCTGACATCTTACCTAGTCAGCAACAACCTGCTGGATTGCAATCAGCATGGCTTCCGGTCAGGGCACTCGACTGAGTCGGCGTTAGTTGTAGCAATGGAGGAGATCCAGAGGGAGGTGGATGGGGGGGAAGAGCGATCCTCATCCTCCTTGACCTATCAGCAGCATTTGACACCGTGAATCACACGGTGTTGGTGCAAAGGCTGAAGGTGGTGGGGATTGGGGAGGTGGCTCTGTTCCTCCTCTCCTCTTTCCTAGTAGATAGGGAGCAAACTCTATACTGGATGAGTCTGCAGTCAGAAACCTTCCATCTGCCATGTGGAGTCCCACAGGGCTGGGCACTGTCACCAACACTCTTTAATATCTATGTGACCCCTCTCGCAAGTCTCATTAGACAGCATGGGTTCTCATTTGTGTCGAACGCTGACGATACCCAAATCATCATCTCGGTATCAAAAAAGTCAGAGCAGGTAGATGCTGGATTCCATGCATGTCTGAGGCACATCATGAGCTGGATGAGCAATAATTTCCTTAAGATCAACACTGATAAGACTGAGGTCATGGAATTTGGTGGCGGTCTGTCCCTGTGGGATCACACATGGTGGCCGGTTGAGGCGGGCATGTGCCCAATACCATCTATGAAAGCTAAGAACCTGGGGATCATCTTTGATGATCAACTGGGGTTTTCTGCGCAGATCAACCATGTAACCTCCACTTGCTTCTACATTTTGAAGATACTGTGGAAGGTGTTCCCTTTTATTCCTCAAGAGCTTCAAAAAACTGGCGTTGTGGCCTTAGTCTTATCCTGATTAGATTACTGCAACGCTCTTTACGTGGGTATTGACAAGGCACAGGAGACCAAACTGCAGTCCATACAAATGCAACTGCACGAATACTCCTGAACATCCCAAAAGGTCACCCCACTTCAGCGGCTATTAAGTCATTACATTGGCTTCCAATACAGCAACACATGGATTTTAAGGCCTTATGCCTTGTGTAGAAGACTGAAAACCCTGGAGGGGATTCCGATCTGCAAAAAGTCTTTCAGTGGTATATCCCCAACAGAAGGCTCAGATCGGCTAAAATCCATAGAGCTAGATGGGGGGGGGGGGGGTGGTAGAAGCTTGTCACATTGTGTAGCTAGGTTGTGGAACCAATTGCCCATTACACTCAGACTTCAACCAAGCATGACAGTTTTTAGGAAGCAAATAAAAAGATGGCTATTTCCGGGGTCTTAACTGATTAGTTTTAATACTCTTAGATCTCTTTTCTCACTCTTAGCGCATTTCAGCACTCTTTAAACTGTAATCCTATCCTATCCGAGTGTCAGACGTTGTTCATTAGTTTAATAGTTCATTACCATCAAATATGCAAAGTGTTATACGACTGCTTTTAGAAGTTGTGCGACCGGTTGCCCCCACACAGATCAACAATAACACCCGAGTTCCACTCCGGGCCCTGGCCCCTGTACTGCTCCGTCCGAGACCAGTACGGACTGAGATCTGGGCCGAAACAACAGGCGCACACAGCTGCCAGCAGTGAGAGGTCGAGACAGTGTCCCTTTGGGCCCGCACCCAGCCCCAGGCGATGATCCACTTTACCTGGGGGGCGCGACCCCACTCTCCTCTCCTGCCGCCGCAGCTTGGCCTCACTCCAGAACATTGTCACCACGGGCAAGGTGCGCTCGGCCGGTAGTTCAACTCCTGCAGGGCTGCTGGTTCCAGCCACCAACGTTCAGCACAAACTCCTTCCACAAAGGCTTTCCCACGGTGCTGAGGCTACCCCAAGTTGCCTTCGAGGGTCCGACCACTTGGCCCCCCTCTCCAGCTTTGTTAGGACTTCTCCGTCTCCTGGTGCACACGGTCTTTATGTGCTTTCCCGGCTCGTACCACGGCATGCATACTGCGTGTCTGAGTCTCAACTCTCCTCTTGGTGCACACGAGGTACCAGGCACTCTCCACTAGCGCCCTGGCTGCACCACCACATGCTGACCCGCGTGTCAGAGACTCACTCATGCTTAGTGCCCACCAGGTCCGGCACTCTCCACCAGTTCCTGGGCTGCACTACGACATGCACCCCCTGTGCATCCTGAATCTCTTCTCTCTTCCACAATGCCCACACTCCACCTGTAGCCGCACTAAAACACGCATCCTGTGCGTCAGAGTCTTTATTCGCTCTGGGTGCCCCCGATCAACTCAGGCACCCCTTCGGAGGTCTCAGGCTGTCACAACACGGCACCACCACTGTGACACTTGAGACTTCCTGGAAACTTTTATGTTCCTGTATTTCCAAACAGGAAGCCAGCTCACCTCGGGCCCTTGGGGTTAGGGGTGCAGCTTACAGCAAATTCCTGCTCAGGAAGTAGGGGGACATGACCCACTGCAGCACCCCTTCAGTCTCTCCTCGGTCAAGAGCTACAAACTGCCCACAAGCCCCAGATCACAAAGCTAGGGTCAAGTGTCTCCCACTGCCTATTCAGCAACTTCCTGAGGCAGAGGTTTCCTTCCCGATTGTGGACAGGTCAAAGCTGCCAGAGACTCGACCAGTCCACAGCATCTTCAAAGCGCTCCCAGCAATTCTCTGAACGATACCGAGACAGTTCTCGATGACATCGTCAACTTGACAAAACCTACCCAAAGTCTTGGGGTTACAGTTCTTCTAGTTATACCCCTCATTGTCATTGAAGTTTCCTGTGCTCAGGGGTCCCCGACCATTCCCTAAATCAGTCTTGCGTATCTCTCCCCCCCCAGTGACACCGTTCTCTTTTTGATACTTGGGGTCTGGATCTTTAATCACTCAGAGAGAGAGATGGATCTATTGGTTTATGGCTCTGAACTAGGCCTCTTCACCTTGCAAAGCCTCTCCTTCTCCCCGCTCCTGGTGTAGGGCAGCCTGGTGCCGTCTACACCCCTCCCCGGAGGCACGACCTCCCTCAGCCTTTCTCACCTCACCCAGATCCAGGCAGGTAATTCACACTCGGCTGAGACACGCAAAAAGGTCTAAAGCACAAATTCGCCCATTTTCTCAAACAGCCGTTTCTGGACACACAGCGACAAAACCATCTACAAAAAAAGATGCATTATGACGCTCTGAGTTCACTGTTCCATTTCCAATTCTTGGGAAACTAGGCTAACAATACTACACCCAGCCTCCCCATTCTGTCCAATGGGCAGGGTGACCTTTCACCAGGAAAAATGAAATGGAGCTTTTTCCACTATCCGGGCCTAGCACCAACACTGATACAGGTCCTGTGTATGCAAAAGGAAAGTAAGGCCTCACAAGTGGTAGCGCTTGTCAGGACAACATGCTAATTTAGCATAATGCATGTAGGCCCTACACTGAAGACCTATGTTCCCTCTCTGTGCATTTATTTAGTACTAGCTCCGGCACACACTGTGCACATCACTGAGGGATCTTGCTAGTAAGGCAAAAATACCAATCAGAGACAACCAAACACCATTCCAATTTATACAGGGAACATCTGTACTTGCACACTGACTAGCAGTGGCAAGTACCTACAGCATCTAACTTCACAGGAGGCAAAGGCAGGAAAGTCAGGGGTAATTACGCCAAGCTATGCTAGGTCTAACAATACATATTAGGGTTATCATCAGCTTCCAGCAGATATTGCTCAGATGTTTGGCCCGTCACTATTAGAGAGAAATACAAATATGCAGCACAGGGCCAGCCTCCTCGATCAGTGAGGTTGCTTGTCAGTGTGAGGCACATATTGAATCACAACACTTGGAAGCCATTGGGTGTTTGGAAGATCAGACCTTGTGAGTTGGATGAATTGTGCCTGTGTATTACATTTAAGGCTCCCTGTTTTATGTTTTTACTGATTTTTACAGATAAATACAGACAGGAAACCATTTATTTACCTTTCTGTATGTATCTTTAAATGTGGATAAAAGCGGAAATTGGGTTGTTTTTGAGTGATTCTAAATTATGTCAATCATGACTGTCAGGACAATAGCTGTGCAGATTGATAGGCAAGGTGATTAAAACAATATAGAGATTTTTGTAAAGAGCCTTAAACAGCAATAGATTTGCACAACCTTGATCTCATATTTTACATATTTTTTAACAAGTGCATATTTTACCATCTGAGTGTGTATATATCATTAAAACGTGTCAGGTGATCAGGCAGGAGTGCACAGTAACTAGTTAAATAAATGCAGAAATATACACATTTCAGCTTAATTTTTTGACAAATCTTAAAATAAATGAGGATAAAAACAGGTCAAATTAACAAAAAATAAATATGGATAAATACAGATGGAAATGACAAAAATATAAATACCATAAAACCGGGAGCCCTAATTATAATCATGCACCCCAAAAGAGGTAAATGCAGAGAGAAAAAGGAGTTTATCTTTCCAGTTGAACTGCACACAAGCCATCCAGACAGCTTTTCTGTGCGTGACAATGGAGACATAAATGCAATTTTCTTCCTTCCAAAATGGAGAATAATTGCATTATTGATGGTGCTCAACGCAGGAGCATTTCCTAAGGCACGCAAAAGTGCCGAGAACTATTACAGCCATAGCTGAATACACAGCAGATGCACTCGTGAAAACAGCATCACTACCACTGATGGTCAGAGTCTAAATAAATTGGCATATGTTTTTGGATCGTCCTCTTCTCCCTGCTTTGGGCACTCTCCACATCTGGATCTATTTGAAATATTCTTATTGCCGTAATGAAAGCCTCATGTGGCACTACCATCGCTGCATACTCTTTGCTACAGCTGCGTAAAAAGGTTAATTGTGCCAGTGAAATGCACGAATTTCCCAAATTTAGTAATATGCACAATGGAATAAATGTATCAAAATGTTGCGTAACTTTTTTTAAACAAGGCAACCTCTTCTATGACGAGTTTTGCAAGAAATAAGCAGGAGATGTTTTGCACAGAAAATGTCTCAAGGAGAGATACGTTCTGCTTGAACCAATCTGCTACAGCATCAATCAAGAGGTGTGCACTATCTTAACCCCTACGCTGCGGCGGCTATTCCGCCGCAGCGCTAAGGGGGAGGCGGAGCCACGAGGCGGTCCCGTGCTCGTGACGGAACTGCTCCGTCACGGCCCTCGGGTGAGCTGTGCTTGTGACGGAACGGTTCCGTCACGGCCCCGCCCGCCCATTAGAACGTCAGCGCAGGCGCGAAATTCGCCGCCGCGCAGGCACGGCAAGCGGGCCGTGACGGAACCGTTCCGTCACGAGCATGGGAGGGGTTAAAAAATGTTACACAACATACCAGCAAACTCTCACTGAAACTATAATTTCGCTAAATTCGGTGCACAGTTAAGGGAATATCACAAATTAACATGCAAATTCACACACCCCTTGCACTCGCAAAATGTACTGTAACTTTCAGAAGGATTTATTCCACTTGTATAAAGTGGCATTAGATGAGCACTGCATCGCATAGCACCACACAAGCTGTCCTTGTATCACTTTTTATTAATGCAAGACCGCATGGGCGCTGCCTCTTACTGTTGATGACACTTTGGAGCATTATTTCATGCAGCGCTGCAACCTTGTTGCACTACGATGCATGAATGGGCAGAAATGCGCTGTATTTAACATGATATGGCGCATTCATGTCCTTTCCTTGTGCTGACGCACTATGTGCTGCCTTGTGCTAAAACAGGCACCCTTGCACCAAGGTGCCTGCATTGCAGGAAGGATTGTTTTTGTGCAAGAAGGGGTCCCTTTCTATACAGAAACAGTCCTTCAGAAGCTGGTTTTACACCCATAGAAAGAGAAAACAACGAGGGGAAATCAAGGTATATGGCATTGTTGTGCCATCCAGAAAGGCATAGCATTTTGACGCATTCCTAGGTTTACCCGTGTTGGTAAATCTGGGAATGTGACAAAATCTATGGGTCCTACGCGCCACCTTTGGAACTCTCCCAGGGGCAGAGTAACTCAAGGCAGTGATTTGTGCAGCCTTGCGGTACTCCAGATTTATCAAACCACTCAGGGCCAAGGCAGGTGTGGCATGATATAATCTGACTTTTGTTGATCCTTCTCCCTTGTACCCCCTTGCATGGTGCAAAGGGGATACATCACAATGATAAATATGCCCCTTAAGTATAGTTTGTACTTCTATCCTGCCTGAGACTGCTGCTGTCTGGCATATTGTGGGCACTGGGCATTACTAGTGCATGTGTTCAATAAGAATGTAGTAATGCACGTGTTAAAAAAAACAACAGGTCACATGCGGAAGGCATTTTTCACTTGCTTTATCATCACCTTTGTAATTTAAAATTTCGGTTGTGCAAGAAATATATAAACTCTTACAATAGTCGTGCGTAGTTACAGAGAAAAACAAATTCTCAGATTTTTCTGAATGCAAGAGAAATGTTGTAACTATAAGCTAAAATATTTTGTTTTTGTGCAGACCTTTTCCCATCTTTCTTTTCCACGCCGGTTTTCCACTTAATGCTCAGATAGCATATGCTCATTACTGTAGTTATGTGTACGTTCTATTTTAAAGAACCAGGGAGTTGTTTGGTTTATGGTTTTTCACATGCCTTGATTTAATTAACCCCTTGTATAGGGAACAATAACTTCTACACTATCTCTGGAGTGCATACGTCATAAAGATTACATCCTTGCACCCTAGGTGTGCGCACCTGTGAGATTCACTTGTCTGGCATCCTACCTCGGGTTGCAAGGAAAGTGCTTTCCCTTAACCGTAGGCTTTTGTTGTTATGATGATCAGTGTGGAACGCATGCAGTTATGGCTGCTGTCAGTTTGATCAGTGTTCCTGGGCAGAGTTTAACATTATTTTAAAAAATAAAATTTCCATACATTTATATGATGGAAATCTCAGGAATGTTCAGCAAATCTCAAGGTCTATCTGTAGGAAAGTAGGATGGATCTGCTTCTAATGGTTATCGCCACTTTTTGCTTGATGTTTTTGACTAGTATGACTGGGATCCTGCTAATCAGGACCCCCGCCTGTCTGCTTTCTCCTTTAAATTGACATACATGTACTTTGGTACACTCCAGATTGAATACTGAGGTACTCTTATAAGTCCCTAGTATATTGTGTCCATGTACCCAGGGCATAGGTACTCCAGAGGCCTCCCATGGGCTAAAGCATGTATTATGCCACCCATGAGAGGCCATTCAAAATGGAACTACTGGTTTGCTACTGCAACCTGTGTAAGCTGGTGCTTGCACCACTTACTATAGATATAGGGTAACTATATCTATTGGTCATTACACTTTAAATTATGTCACCTCTATAGCAGGCCTTATCAATCCTGAAGGCAGGGTTCTGGGTTTTATGTGAGAGGGTGCCCCTGCATGAGCAGAGCCTCTCTGCAGCCTTCGGAGACCATTCTCCTGGGTTGTCTGTGACCCAGACGGACATATAGGTAGAGTTGCATTATAGCCTCGCGGTAAATGCTATCTCAAACGGCTGCATAGAATCATATTGTGTTCGGTATCAAACACCTTGGAATCATACCTTCACACCGGTAACCAGTGTGGGAGGTATGATTCCACCCTTCGGAAGCGAGCTTGTGAGGTCACTGGCCTATCCAGTGCCAGCCTTCTCTACCCGGACAGCACAAAATGGATGCTGCCTACCAGAGACAAATTTCTGCTCTCCTGCTGCTGAGCCAAGCTCGAGCAGAGGAAGGCAGCACAATAGGCACCCTCTCACAGGGAAGTGTGACCATCACCCAGACAGAATTTAGTGTATTGGGCTGGGTGGGTGCACTCTGAGAGTGCCTGAAAGTCTGCACCTGGGGCACATTTGGTGTCCCTGTGCATAGTCCAGTTGAAACCAGTACTGGGAGCCATTGACTCCTGCTCTGGGGCAAAGCTGGACAAAGGACATGGGAGTAACCTCCCCTCTGTCCTGCCTCTCCCCTAGGAGGGTCTTCTGAATCTGTCTAACCCTCTCCCCTGGGTACAAATGGGCTTACCTGGCTGTAAGACTTTAGATTTTACATGGACAAGATTCTACAAGAAGAAACCACTGACTTTCGACCGTCTGGACACTCTGGACTTTGCTGGACCTCGACTGGGCTTGACTTCATCCCTCTTTCCATCCAAAGCTTTGTCTGTGCCCTTAGCCCCATACAGGCTCCGTGCAGGATCTGTGGTGCACTAAGGACAACTGAAGAATCTCGCTTGGAGTAAAGAAGTCACTCCCCTGCCCTAGCAGGCACCTCAACGCAACTGACCGGTCTGTTGCTCCCGAGATTCTGTGGACTCCAAATTTTCAGCAACACAGGAGGTGGGTTGTTGAAGGTCTCTGAGGTTGGTCCGCCCTCTCAGCAAGTTTGAGGCCAGTATCCCTAGTTGGGACTGCATAACTCGAAACCCTGTGCCTCATGCTCATTTGCAGTTGCATATACTTGTTGGCGATTCCTGAGCTTATGCATTAAACTTCTTGTAGTCCTGACCCTGAGCAGTATTTTCACCAAAGAACTATGGCCTCTTCGCACCAAGTGCTCCTTGGGCTGGTACTTTGCCATCTTGCTCGAGGTCCCCTCGTGACTCCTTGTCATTCGACTTTGGGTCTTCCTGAGGGTCTTCTTGATTTTTGTTGGGCTTTCCTGGTTGCTCCAGATGTACCCTGACTCCCCATTGCTTGGTGAGTCCCCTGGACCCTGCTAGTCCACACCGTAACCTTCCTGACCTTACCCGTGGGCTACATTTGCCATGGCTTGTTGGTGCTCCCGTGGGACACTGACCCCTCCGGACTCAACATCCTTCATGGGACAGCTTGCATCTGGCTCCTGGTTGTCATCAACATCTGCTGGTCCTCGTGGCTGCAGAGTCAAGCATCCCTTCTTCGCACCTGAAGCACCCAACATCGGTGGGCATTTGTCTACAGAGCTCCTGATCACTCTGAAGTGACACAGACTCTGTCCCCTCTGCTTTCAGGTTCCTACCCGAATCCAGGCTTGGATTCCTCTGGACCTTTTCACCTTCACTGCAGCAGTACTACTTCACAGCCCTCCAATGAGAACGACAGCCCCCCCCCCCAGCCGCTAAGTAGGGTGAAGTGAGCCATTTATAACACACTGTAATGATTGTAAATGAACTGCTGATTATGGAAAAACCTGATTCAAGAATGTCTCCGACCTCAGACATCCCTCTCCCGATAAAACTAATAGCTTCATATTAACAATAGCAATCTCGCCCCCACATAGACCAGAAGTCCAACCAAAACTACCAAAAGTAATTTCACATCCTCCACAGGGTAGCATTCTCACGCTACCAATAACACTCTCGGACCCTTCATACACTAGCAGTCACAAACTACCAACAGTACTCCTACACCACTCACAGAGAATCAGTCATACACCAATAAAGGCATTTGCAATAAAAAAAGTCTTGCAATAAATAAAAACAAAACAAACCAGACAGTCATCAATTGCAATCAATTGGAAAAAGTATCCTAGAGATGTAAAAAGAAGCATTTAAAATGCAGTAATACAAAACCAGTTGCAGTTAACACTATGATCCCACACAGAAACTTGAAAAATGTAGTCTATTTTCGCCTTCCATAACTATTTCCGACCGTGCCAGTGGGGCATATCTTTCTAGAGCACATAAAACACATCGGAGCTGGATAGACTAACAGATCAGATGGTGCTGCGTGCAGGTAAGTTTAATTTATTTTCTAAAGAACATTTACAGCGTAGAAAGAAGAAGGCAGAGTCAGATTACTCGGCCGACAACAAAACCCGTTACCGAGAATCTATCAGCGAATACAAAACGCAAGTTAAATCAGCTCAGGCCGCATATTTCTCTGATAGAATAGTGATGGCCAAGTCCAAACCGAAGGAGATCTTTCACATCGTGAAGCAGTTAACGAAGCCTCCCCCCGCCTTACAGGCCGGAAAAACCACCACCCACTGCAATAATGTTGCGGAATTCTTCTTCCAAAAAGTAAACACCATCTACTCAGCCTTTCCCCCCCCTCCGGAACATATCGCCTCTCCTATCCAACCGAATAAACCCCCAGCACCATACCCCCCCCTTCCACCTCAATCCACCTTGACTCACTTTCCCCTATTGGACCTCACAACTCTGGAATCCTTAGCGAAGAGAGTCAAATCTGGATCCCCTGACGACCCTGCCCCCCAGAAATAATAATGGCTGCCTCCCAGATCACCCTGCCTATAATCAGGGAGGTATTAAACACTTCAATCACCTCCAGCACCGTTCCGGTCGCCTGGAAACAGGCCAAGGTCAGAGCTCTACTAAAAAAGCCCAGCCTCGACCCAACTGACCTGGGCAATTATCGACCCATCTCCCTGCTCCCCTGGGTGAGCAAGATCCTAGAAAGACATGTTAATCACCATCTAGTTAACTTTCTGGAAAGCTTTAACTTACTGGATCCCACGCAGAAGGGTTTCAGACCGAAACATGGGACCGAGACCGCCCTCCTCATGGTCACCGAGGAAGCTAGGAAAATCCTGGATCAAGGAGGGTCAGTGGCAGTGATCCTCCTTGATCTAAGCGCAGCGTTCGATACGGTCTGCCACGACACCTTACTACACCGTATGTCCTCCGCCGGGATCAAGGACAAAGCCTGGCTGTGGTTCAAATCCTTTTTGGAAGACAGATCCTTCAGAGTTTTTGAAGGTGAGTCTGTTTCCTCCAGCAGACCCCTGAAGTGTGGAGTCCCCCAGGGCTCCTCTCTGAGCCCCGCACTATTCAACCTGTACATGAGGCCACTGGCTGATGTCGTCTGCCCTTTCGGGATTAAGATCATCTCATAGGTGGACGACACGCAGCTGGTGGTCTCACTGGCGCAGGAGGACAACCGTCCTGCGTCAGGTGGGCTCAGAGAATGCCTTGAAGAGGTGAAGACCTGGATGTCCTCTTCATCTCTCAAGTTGAACGGGGACAAAACGGAGCTGATGCTCCTAGGCCCCCCAAATCTTCGCCTCCCCGACGCGCTCTGGCCCCCGTGCCTTGGCCCTCCACCAACTCCAAAAGATAACATCAAAAGCCTTGGAGTTTGGTTGGATAGCTCCCTCTCCTTCAACATGCAGGCCACAAAACTGTCTGCCACCTGTTTTGGCATCATGAGGATGCTAAAGAAAATCTTCCCCCTCCTTCCCATGGAAGCCAAACAGGTGGCTATACAAGGGCTTATACAATCTCGCCTTGATTTTAATAATGTGCTCTACCTCTGCGCCCCAGAGTACACTCTGCGCAGGCTGCAAACAGTGCAGAACTGCGCAGCCCGTCTACTGCTGGAGATCCCTCGCAGACAATCAGTGAGGGCCGGACTGGTCAGCCTCCACTGGTTACCGGTCCGCCAAAGAATTCTATTTAAGGCAATGTGTATTGCCCACCAAGCCTTTTGGGATACAGGCCCGAGTATTACTCGCGACCTAGTCACTCATTACATCCCCAACAGAAGTCTTCGCTCCAGCCAGACCTTTTTAGCAGCGACTCCCAGAATAAAAAAATCCAGATCCGGCGGCAGATCCTTTGCCTATAACGCTTCCAAAACTTGGAACGCCCTTCCTCTGCACCTCAGGGCCAACTCCAATCTCACTACGTTCCGCAAGCAGCTTAAAACCTTCCTTTTCAACTCACCGTTTTAGACCCTCCCCTCTGTTTCGCGGGTAGGTTTTGGTTATTGCTAGCGCTTGGACGCCTCAGGGCAGCAATTCGCGCTCTACAAATCCACATCATAATCATAATCATAATCACGTTCCAAGACAGTATGCTCTAACAATTACACGTGTGCCGCAAATGGTATATGTGGTGAATGTTTGCATGCTAGTTGTTTGCGTTGTAGAGGACTTTTTCCTGTAGCTAAATACAAATGCATTCTAATGTTGTGTGTAGTACTATTTGTGATGCAAAAACATTCTGCAATGACATACACTCCTCACTGAAAGATTCACAGTCATATATTACCAACAGCTCTCTTCAATTCTCTCAGCGATTGGCACTCACACACTAAGAATAACTGCTTTTACACCCATCACAGACTAGCAGTCAAGTGCTAAAGGCAGCACTCTCGCATTCCTCACAGACTAGCAGTCACACACTAATTAGAAGCACTAAGGGCTTCATTTATGAGATTTTGCCATAGGGCAGCGCAGCAGGCCTTCCCGCTTTGCTGCCCTATGTCAAAAGAAAAGAGCTGGAATGTGCTGTATCTATCAGATACAGTGCGTTCCTGTCCTTTTTCCCTGCGCCGGCGCACAATGGGCTGCCATGCGCCATGCACCATGGCGTTGCAGGGATGATTATTTTTGTACACAAGATGCTTTTTCCTCTTTCTATGTGTGCTGCAGAATGCAGCACACATAGAAAAAGGAACTAGCATTTGCAATGCGATAGGTCTCGTATTTGCGAGAGTTTGAGCTATTGGTATTGTAAGTGATAATGCCTTTTATTTGTGTTTTGAAAACCTGCAAGCAATGACTAGAAGTACAAAGTGCACATAACTAAAAGGCATTGTCATTACAATGCCAATAGGTAAAAGTTTAGAAAATTCAAGACCTATTGCATTGTACATGCTTGTTTTAAAGTATTAATATGCGCGTACAGTACACAGAAGGTGACCACCATTACAAATTGTGATTAAGGAAAACGTATTGGGGATGGCAGTTTCAAGTTACATAAGGTCATAGCCAAGGAAATACAAGGGTGGGGGGAGCACTGCCCTTTAAATAATAAACAAGCAATCGATTTGCATTGTAATATTTTTAGTGTCGCTTTTGTGTTAATGTTGATTGATATTAGGTGCTGTTGGAATTCATAAGTGTGTGTAGTGGGTTGCTCTGTGGGCAGATATGTCTGGAAGATGTAGGCATGCTGTGAATCTGTAGTTTGGAGGCGAGTCTGAGATGTAAGAGGGTTGCTTGAAAAATCCTTACCCGGACTAGGAAACTGCCTGCAGCCCGGACATGCTGTTCAATAATGTTGGAAAAGTAAATAAAGCACTCAGCAGAGGGCGTGGGGAACAAGGAACTTCAGCACAGCAGGCAGACTGTGAGGAAGTGACCGAGGAAGGTTTGGAGGGCGAGACCAGGCAGCATGGAGAACTGAACCATGAGCAGCTGTGAGTCTGAGTGAGCAATTAAAACAATTTGTATTCAATGAGCCGCCATTATTAAAGTGACAGCGCCTCTCCCTTGCTCAGCTGTGTCCTGTGCTACCCTCCACAAAGCAGCACGAGCAGTGAAACGAAGTGGACTCCACCTCCCCCTGCAGCACTAGACTAAAACAGAACAGGGGAGCACAGACCATTGACTAAAAGTGCCGGGGCAAGCAAAGCTCTGGCATCCCAGGGATCTGGAAGCAGGAAAAGTAGTGACTGGTGCATTTAAAGGAGTGTTTGTGCGCATGAAGGAGGCACTTCAATAGACTGCCTGTTTCAGCCCTTCCAATTCACATCCAGTTCACACACACGCCATAATCATAGGATCCTCTCTCCTTGCACAACTGCATCTGTCACACCTTCTACATTGTGTTGCTGGCTAATATCACCCGGGAACATAGGCTGGATATGGTTCACTTCAAGAATGGTGTGCTGCAAATAAAATCAACAAGCGTTTGCTTTAATCCACAGGGACGTGCATTTGAAAGGTGCTCACAAGACTATTAACTAGATAATAACAAGTGCGCGGCAGCAGGGGAGGTGGCCTGCGTGATTCCCTTGCGGGAGCATGCGACCATATGGCACCACCATATGGTGCCGCGCGCTCCCGCTAGGAAATCGCAAGAAGTGCACGCGTTGCCTTTGCAAGCATGGCAACACGTGCACATTTTTGCCCCCAAAGCTGTGCCGATGACATTATGTCTCTCTCCTATGCAGCGCATGAGCGCTGCATAGGCGAGACCTAAAAATGAGGAGAAATAAAGATGTTTCTCCTCTTTTTGCCTCCCTTACACCTCTGTAAGATTTTGGTGCTGCCTCAGATTTACGAATTATCGTAAATCAGGGGCAGTGCCATGGATGTTACTGGGAACGCCCCTATCAACATCCATTGCACGCCCCTTTAACGCAAAAAAAACTGCGTTAAAGCGACTGATATATTTTTTTTTTTTTATTTTTATTGTGTAAGTCGTTTATTGCACATTCAGCTGTTAACATTACAGGTAGTATGCCTACAACCTCTGTGGGCCGGCCTTACAGTGTCCCAGTAGGAGTTTCCTTGTGGTGTACACAGCCATTTAGCCGACATCCTCTGGACCGGCGGCACATTAGCAGCAGACATGATTAAATGTTCACACAGTGCGGCACGTTTCCCATATCAGATATTTACACTTACATTTTACTTTTTCTTATCCTTATGCAGAACTGTAAGGACCTTAACTAAACCAAGTAACCCTACAATTGTAGTCCCTGTGTCACAGCATTCTTCTCTCCGTGTACCAGCCTTTCCAATACAACCACACCCTCACATCCAATAAGATCGCCAATTGCATCATTACCATCAATCAGTACCTGTCAATGCCTGCTCCTGCAAATAGTCCTTTAAATACATCCAGAAGTCTTTGGGGCAAGATCCAGTCGGCAATTCCTCCCCGTAAGTAGTTAGTGTATCTTGACAGTAAGTCAAATCTGTTAGCCAGTCTTTCACTCTTGGTCCCTGTTTTACATTCCAATGCATTGCCACCCTCCTCTTAGCCATTAATAACGCAATCACGCAAAACTTTCTCTTTGTCGCTCTGAGCTGCGGTACTAGTCCCAATAGACAGACCAGTATCGTGCAGTCCAGTGGCTCCCCAATCATCTTACCAACCTCTCGCACCACCTTCTCCCAGTACTCTCCAACTAAGGGGCAGCACCAGGCTAGGTGTAGGAAATCCGCGTGTTCCTGCCTGCATCGCACACAATTCGAATCGTCCCGCAACCCATATCTGTGGAGCCTCTCAGGTGTATAGTACACCTGGTGTATGTATTTATAGTGTATGATCCTGAGGTTCCCGTTGGGTGTCAGCATACTGGTAAGAGAGCATGTTGTCTCCCAATCTTCCTCAGATATTGCCTCATTCAGTTGCGCGTTCCATTTACTTCTCATATGTTCAGTGTTACCCCCCACTTCTCTCTGTAAACTCGTGTATAGTCTGGACACCAGGTGTGTGGCCGCCGGGGCCGCCAGCAGCAGTTGTAGCGTGTCTAGTGTTGTAGGCTCTTCCGGGAACGCAGGAAAATGATCTTTGACCGCTCTCTGTAATCTATAATATGTGAAGCTGAATAGTAATGTCGGGTGGCTTATGTAATGTAGGCTGTTCAGCGTTCGGAAAACCCCCTCTTCGTATAGATCCCCCAATGTGTCAATGCCTGCATGTCGCAAGAGATCCATCCCCACCTGTTCCTGTGTGACCGATAGAGCTGGGTGATTAGCCAGAGGAAGTTTCAGCGCATATATCGGCAGCTTTCCGGAAGCCCTACCCATCAGTCTCCAGGCCTCAACTGTAGTGTTCACTGGATTGATGTCTCGAGCATGTATTCTAGGCCGCCTGTGTGTCAGTATGCTAGTCAAGGGTATTGGATCAGCATCCCCCGACTCCACTGCTACATGGGACAGAAATGGTATTTCATGAAACCAGTGATGTGCAAATTGAGCTTGAGCGCAGAGGTAATACAAATACATATTCGGGATCTTAAAACCCCCCTTTTCGTATGGTAGTGTCATTGTTTGCAATTGCATTCTAGCATGTTTACCTGCCCAGAGTAAGCTCAAAATCAGTTTAGTGATATTCCGGAACACCTCTGTTGGAGGCCTAATGGGGATGTTTGTAAATAGGTACAGAAGTTTGGGCAGTATGACCATCTTCACTATTGCAGCTCTATCTGCTAATGATAAAGGTAGCCTGTTCCAGCGATGATATCACTCTGCCGTAATTAGTTCTTATTACTTGTTCTGGGTCCCTGTGGAACCACACCCCTAGATATTTAGTGGGTTCTTCTTGCCATTCCAGTGGGTAATCTAGTGTAAATGGGGCAGTGCTATCCGTCAAAGCCAAAACCAGGGACTTCGACCAGTTTATTTGTAGTCCAGAGTGTTGTCCGAATTTAATGTATTCGCCCATAAGTGGGTTGAGATGTTGCGCGGGGTTCTTTACATACACCACCATGTCGTCCGCATATAGGGATATGTGAATCGGACGGGATGGGAGTTGAATTGCAGATTCATGATGGTGTTGTCTAATTTTGCAAGCTAGTGGCTCCAACACCAACGTGAATAACATGGGAGATAGCGGGCAACCTTGTCTTGTTCCCCGACATATTGCAATTGGGTCTGAGACGTACCTGTTTACCCGAATACGGGCCGACAGGTTCGTATATAGCATTCCTATCCATTGCGTGAATATGGTCGGGAACCCCATCCTCACTAGTACCGCGTGTAGAAAAGGCCAGGCTATTGTGTCAAATGCTTTAGCCGCGTCTAATAGCACCGCCACAGCTTTGATGTTAGGTGCTAGATAATGTGTCAGGGCAAATAGCGTCCTGGTGTTGTGCGCCGTGGATCTGTCCGGAATAAAACCTGACTGGTGTGGCCTGATTAGTAATGGCATTAATGGCTTAAGCCTCGCGGCCAGTAGACTTGCTATGATTTTCGTGTCTACGTTAATTAAGGACAGGGGGCGGTATGAGTCACAGTGCTTTTCGTCCTTTCCCGGTTTAAGCAGGGCTATAAGCATTGCTTCCCTCATGGATGTTGGTAAGGTGTGTGCTTCGTGGGCCGCCCCATATAGCCTGACCAGATGTGGTGCCAGTGTGTCTGCGAAAGTTTTGTAGAATTCCGCCGTATAGCCATCTGGCCCCGGCGCCTTGTTGTTTGGTAACAGTTTTATCGTATCTAGAACATCCTCCACTGTCACAGGGCGGGCTAAATAATCCCTATGAGCATTTGATAGCCATGCAACTTCAATGTCAGCCATATACGTTTGCATGTCTGCCTGTGTTGGTGTGAGTCTCGCTTCATATAGAGTACCATATGTGGACATGAATTCCCCCAGAATTCCATTTACGTCCCTGACGAGTGCTCCCTCTTGGGTCTCAATCTCTGTTATGTTGTGTTGTGGTCTGCCCTGGCATATTTTCTCCGCAAGTGTTTTGCCGGGCCTCCCCCCTTCTCCATATGCTCTCGCCCTGGCGCGTTTGGAAAGATGGTTTAGCTCATCTGTCGCGAATTGTTGGTGTTTCTGCAATAATGTTTTGACGCGTGCTAATAATGAGACGTCCCCCGATTGTGCGTATTCTTGTTCAAGCATTTGTATTGCTTTTTCTCGCGATGCCAGTTGTTGTCGTATGTCCCTCAAAATTCCCGCTGTGGTGCTGATACATACCCCCCGTATTGTGGCCTTGAATGCTTCCCATATTAGACAGGGATCATCCGAAGTTGGGCAGTTTATTTCAAAATATTCCACAATGGCTTTATGTAATGTGTCCGTGTATACCGGGTCTTTCAGGGCTCCGGCATTAAATCTCCACGTATACGGCGGAGGCGTGTAGTGTGGTATCTGTAGCTCCAAGAGTACCGGACTATGGTCCGATAGCGTCCTAGGCAAGTGACTGATCCCGACTGTCCACGACAGTAGTTCACTCGTGCCTAACCAATAGTACAACCTGGACCAACTGTTGTGCGCTGCAGTGATATGTGTTGCCGCCATCACCCCCGGGTTCCACTTTCTCCAGATATCCGACATCTGTAAATCAGTCATTGCATCTGTCAGTTTCATTCTCGCGCGCTTGTGAGGTTCTATTGTGGTGTGTGATCTGTCTAATCCGTCTTGCAATGCTATGTTAAAGTCCCCACCCCATAGTACGTGGTCCACTCGGAGTTGTGTTATCTCCTGCCATATTTTTGTGTAGAATCCAGGGTCATCTATGTTGGGCCCATATGTGTTCACCAGCGCTAATCGTTGGCGTCTCACCAGCCCGACTACTAGCTCCTCCCCTCTGCATCCCGGTGTATTGTCGAAATCTCAAAGTGTACTCCTTTGCGTATGAGAATGCTGACCCCTCGAGAATATGAGGAATAGTTTCAGCTAGAGATCGACTCCGCCCACCTTGCCCCTATCCTGCTGTCTGTGCCAGCCGCCTGGTGCGTCTCTTGTAAGAACACTATGTCCACATGCAATCTATCCAAGTAGGCAAATACCCGTCGTATCTTTTTTGGATTCCCCAGTCCCCGAATGTTCCATGTCATGCATTTAAGAGTGGCATTGAACGGTGTCTTGTTAGTGCTAGTGGAAGTCATCTCAGTG
The DNA here is from genome assembly GCF_964261635.1 of Lissotriton helveticus. Taxonomy (NCBI): domain Eukaryota; kingdom Metazoa; phylum Chordata; class Amphibia; order Caudata; family Salamandridae; genus Lissotriton; species Lissotriton helveticus. The sequence continues at coordinate 1,446,949,881 of NC_136061.1, read as the reverse complement.
TGGCGAGACATCTAGCTCTTCGGGTGTATACATTTGGGATCGCTCCATTTCGGAGTGTGGCGTACCATGCACATCATGTTCCCTGCTATTTACGGAGGTCACAATGCTTCTCAGACACAGTGACAACTGTCGAACAACTCTTAATTTCCCATCTCTCCCCCCACCCACTTCAGCGCCCAAACTGTGCCAAAGCCATCCCTTTAATACAACTATATAACCTGTAGAACTGTAATAGGGGCGCACCCGCTTGGGGGTGTCGCCAGGTGCACACTTCTCCATCCACATGGTGGATGTGGACAGGTGCCTATGACAATATGAATACTTTTGCTTGGTAAACCCGTGGGATCACTCTCCGCCTCCCTCCATGTCCCCTGAGTGTAGTGCCACCAGCTCTGGTGTCTTTCAGTACATGGTACATCTTATGCATTCCAGTGATCGCAGTCTTGAGCCACTTCCCGCTCACCCCCTCCCCCCAGTTCTCCGTTACCTGAGAGCATCGATTTAGTGTCACCCTGCTCCAAGCGTTTGAGCGACAACGAATCATTTCACAAGTCTTCTTACTGCTTTCCATGGACCATAGGCCTTGCAAGTCCCATATCTTGTCCCGCTCACTGCCTCCGTCCTGTCGCTGTGGGAGTTCGAGGTATACGTAGTTTTCGTCTCACGTGAAGTCGGCCAGATGAAGCAGCATGCCTCTTAGTCCAATGTCTCATGTTGCCGCCGTACTGCTGCTATTCATCGTCGCTTCCATGAGTCTCCCGTTCCTGCGTTTTTTGCCGTTTGCCCAGTTTCTTGACATATTCGTTTGCTGCCTGTACTGTGAGTAAAACAGTGGGCTTACCCTCTGAGACAACTCTGAGTTTTGCTGGGTAGAGCATCGCATATTCAACACCCATGTCTCGCAATTTTTTCTTTATCGGTGCGAATTCTTTCCTGGCCAGTTGCACCGCCATGGTGTGATCTGGATAAAATTGCAGGGTGTTGCCCTGATGGTTGATGATTCCTTTTTCTCTCGCCAGCCGTAGGACAGTGTCTCTATCTCTGTAGTTTAACATTCGGGCTATGATCATACGAGGCGGCGCACCCGGTTTGGGAACAGGCGCAAGAGAGCGATGAGCTCTTTCCACAAGAAAGACAGACGATAGCTTTTCCGCCCCGAACAATTCCTTCAACAGTGTCTCTACGTAATCCTCCATTTTCCCCGTGTTGGTGGTCTCCGGCAGGCCCGCTATCCGTACGTTGTTGCGCCTGGACCTGGCTTCCTGGTCTTCCACCTTTGCGCGTAGTACCTCCACTGTCTTTTCCAGTCCTCCACATACCTTCGAAGTGTGTGCCGCGGTATCCTCCACTCCTGATATGCGTTGTTCCGCCTCCACCAATCTCTCGCCGTGCTTGTCGAGTTTGGCGGCCATGTTATCCACCCGCAGCACCACATTATCTAACTTGTTGTTCATGTCGTGAAGGCTTTGTTGGATAGCTCGCAGAATCTTCTCCATGCCTGTCCCCTCTCCAGACTCGCCTTCTCCCTCCACGTCTGACATCCTTGTGGCGCCGCCCTTTTGCTTTTTGGCCTCGAATTGCAGTTTCGTCTGTTGTTTCTCTGGCTTTCCCATAGCGCAGGATCGAGGTGGAGCGTTGCGTCGCGTTTGTTCAGTGGTGCCACTGGTAAACCCGTTAGGTGACTGCTGCTGCCGGTTCTTGGGTGTATTTGACCTTGGAGGGCCTGCGTTGTTCATTGGTTGCACACCAGTCTGGTAAGACGTCTCTCTGGCGTTCAAGTCTCTTGAGCAGCCTTTGTGTGGTCGAGTTTCCCTGGATGAGCACCTGATTTGTAATAGGGAGTGTTACTGGGGTCTGCCCTGCATGCCTACCCCCTCTGTGCCAGGCGGAGGGTCAGCGTGGTTGTAACTGTGGCTGTAGCTCTTGTTGTGGCGGTCGCTGGCCGTCTATGTGATTGTGCCTGGTGACTTGCGTATGGTTTATCCTCCATTCAATGGCAGACTGGCGCCCCTCCCCCCGCACTCCTGGCAGCTCAGCCTCGTTATCTGTGTGTCCCGACGTCTCAGTGTCAATGCCCGCTATGCGTCCCCAATGTTCCTTCAGCCTCGATTATTTCCCCCTACAGGCGGCGGACACCGTTTCTCGTACACTGGTAGGCTTCAGACCGGGCTCCGTGAACGCTCGCAATTATGCGTTCCACTGCGGCCGCCATCTTACCTCCGCTGGAACGCACGCTAGCTTTCCGACTCCTTGGCGCTCCTGGGCTAGCGCTATGCTCGAGTGCCACTCTGGAATTGCCTCTCCATCTCGGAGCAGCCTGCGGGGCGATAACAGTCGCACCTTCGTGTCCCCATCGAGCTAGTAGTCCCAGCGTTCAGCTTTCACGCGACCGCCATCTTGGCCTCTCGCTCTATCCGGAGTCGTTTCGCGGCATAAATGTGCAGCCGTCGCTCCTACAACTGATTACTCCGCACCAGTACGTAGTTGTGGCTCTCCTACCTCCTCGGTATCATTTTCGGAGGTTTCTCGGTGATGGTCACGGGTTTTTGCCGCAGTTAAGGCACCCGTCCGGCGGAGCTGACTCACGAGTCAACCATCCCGCTGTGCGCCCTCTAGCGCCCCCAAGCGACTGATATTTATCAGGCAGGAATAAGCCAAAAAAAGTGGCTTAGTGCTGCCTGATAAATATCACGCAGGCTTCTGTGCCAGGGAATGTCACAAAAAGTTACATTCTGGCGGTGCAAGTGAGCTCATAAAAGAGGCCCCAAGTATTGTTTATTACCTAAAGGGCTATGCAGTAGGCTGATGAGTTTGTCTGTGTGTCATTGTAAATAGACACACTGGTGCATGCAAGAATGATAAATATACATTTGATTGCATGGATTAGTGAATGTATGGAACAAACCATCTATGCAGTTTCCTTTAAATGTCAGAACTATTGGCTTTGCCAATGCCTGGAAAAGAACTGGAGAAACAACAAGATACCTGAAAACTACACCACCTACAAGAAGCCCATGACAGACTGCCACCAACACATCAGAACCACCAATAGGACCTTCATCGACAACAAAATCCTGCCAACTCCAGCAACTCTTCAGCGTCATCCAGGAATTCATCAAACTCCCTAGCAAAGCCACGGACATCCCCCCTTCCCAGGAGTTCTGCGACAAGTTTGGATCCTACTTCCACCTGAAGATCAAAAACCTCTAGAACAACTTCCACGACCATACGCCTGACTCCACAACCATCCGGCCATCCAGCAACGCCAGCCAGCCCACTATTTCCTCCTGGTGACCGATCACTTCTGAAAACACCGCCTCTACCATGGAAGGCATCCACTCGGGGCCCCGACAGACCCTTGCCCACCACATATCTACCACAGAGCTGTGCCACCATAGCACCAGAATTACAGTGCACCATCAATGCCACCTTTGAGACCGGCACTTTCCCTGATGTCTGGAAACACACAGAAGTCAGGCCCCTGCTCAAGAAGCTCTCAGCAGATTCGCTGGATCTTAAGAACTACCGCCCCATCTCGCGCCTCCCCTTCGCTACGAAAGTCAGAGAGAAAACCATCAGCGCAGAACTGACAAGGTTCATCGAGGACAACGCCATCCTCAACTCTTCTCAATCCAGATTCCGCAGCAATCACAGCACCGAGACCACCCTACGCACCGTCACAGATGACATTTGCACCCTCCTCGTCCAAAGCCACACCGCAGCCCTGATTCTACTCGACCTATCAGCAGTATTCAAAGCCATCTCCCACAGAACACTTGCTGCCAGACTATACGAAGCCAGCATACAAGGAACCGCCCTCGACTGTATCCGATCGTTCCTCACCGGCAGATGCCAAAGGATCAGACTGCCACCCTTCCTCTCCAAACCCACGGAAATCAACTGCGCATCACCCCAGGGATCATCGCTCAGCCCAACCCTCTTCAACATGTACATGGCCCCCCTTGCAGCCATCTAAGACAGCACAGCTTCAGTATAGTATCCTACGCAGACGACACCCAGCTCATCCTCTCCCTCACCAAAGACCCCACCACCACGAGACTCAAATTCCACTAAAGAATGCAGGACTTCGCAACCTGGATGAGCAACAGCTGCCTGAAGCTCAACTCAGAGAAGACAGAAGTCCTCGTCCTCAGAACCACCCCGTCGGCATGGAACAACACCTGGCAGCCCACGACCCTTGGCAGCTCCCTACCCCCACGGACCACGCCAGAAACCTCTCCATCGTTCTCTACTCCTTCCTCTCCATGAACCAGCAGGTCAACGCCATCGCCTCCGGCTGCTTAAACACCCTCCGCATCCTCCATAAGACTTTCAAATGGATCCCCCCGAGTCGAGGAAGACAGTCACCCACTCACTCAATCAATCAAACGAGCTTTATTCGATTTTAGGTAGTAAAATCATAAAAGCATATACATATAAAAACAGTTAATCTAAAATAAATCCATATACATCGGTCTGGTTATCACAATAACAGTTTCAAACATTACTTCTCATCTTGTGGATCAAGCTAACAAACACCCATTCTGCAAAATTCAATGGTTATTTACTTTCCTATTTTTGATCACATTCTTTAAAAACCCTGCCATGGAGCTGATACAATAAAAACTATTCAACATCTGCAAAAAGATGAAGGCGGGCCGACATTGTCTCCATCCTCCCCTTTTTAGTAATGGCTTTAACCATCTTTGTCTCTCTGTGTGATAATATTTACAGAATAATACCACATGAATTGTGCTTTGTTGTGATGCATTATCGCACGGACAGTGGCATAGATGTCTGGCCAATCATTAATGTTTGGATATGAGACCAGGTGATGAAGTGTTCCAAATCTGAATCTAGTCAGCAAATATCTTTCGTATCCGCTCAATACGTGTTGCAGATAAGGTTGGATACTGCATGTAATTTTGATCTGCTGATGACTTATTACAGTTGGTTTGTTCAAGGCTAGGGCTAATCTATTTTCATCTAAGTGTGCCATAATGATCCCTTCAAAATCTTTGCGTGTAATCGCCTATAGGGAATCTGGCGTAGAAAAATAATCAGGGTGGCCGATATCATACATGAAATCTTTCACATATTTTAGCCATGGGATATTATGGGTATTATCTAGCTTCATGGCATCTCTCATTATTTCCCTGTTTAAGGTGGCATTCACCGTGGTCCAGATTCTGTGCCATAGAAGAACTGGCTGAGCCCTGATTATGTCAGAGATGTATGTGACTCCCAGCTCTGAATGGCAAATAAATACAGGTGCGCTATTTGGGACGCTCAATAGGGACCTCAGAAAGGCATTTTCGGTACGCTGGATTGGGGTACAATCTTGAAAGCCCCAAATTCCTGCCCCGTCAATGGCTATACTAACGCATTTTGCGCTGTAAATTTTCAGCATAATTGCCAAAGGTCTTTTCCCTAGCTTTTTAGAGAAGTTAAAAAGAGCTGCTATAGACTTCATGTATAAAAGGTTCCTTGTCTTGACCGCTGGTGCCCAAGACCCCGTTCTCTTAAAAAGAACGCCAAGATAGTTAAATGAATTAGTGGTTCCCACCTAACTCCCCCCTGCATAAAATTTCCTTTGAATGTTCTTAGTTGAACCACAAGACATAAAAAAAACTTTTCTTGGCGTATAGTCTTAAACCGAGCCTATCCATAAAAGAGGAATAAAAAGAAAGGGCCCTCTACAACCCAATTTGAATACGGGCCATGAGCACCGCATCATCGGCGTAGAGAAGGGATACAATGGGACGAGAGTTAACATAGGGAGGGTCCGTGGTGTGTGGCACCAACTCGTGCTCTAAAGCGTTGGTGTACAGAGAGAACAGGAGTGGTGCCAACACACATCCCTGCCTCACGCCTTGTTCAACCTTAAAAGTAGCAGTGCAATCTCTCATGCTACCATAGCAGACTTTTGCCCTAGCTCCAGTATACAAATACTTAAAAAATTGAATTAAAACAGGGTCGACCTTTAGTCCCCCCAGCACTCCCCATAGCTTTTCATGAACAACACAATCAAAAGCTGCTGAGAGATCAACAAAGGCCAAATAAAACTTCTCAGATTTTGCTTTAGTATATTTGCTAATTAAAATACTTAAATTTAAAATCTGCTCGTTTGTACTTAAACCAGACCTAAAACCATATTGGACGTCGCTTAGGATATCATATTCTTCGGTCCATCCCTGAAGACGGTCTAAAATGATCCTTCCTGCCACATTCATCAAATAATCCAACAAAGAGATTGGACGGTAGCAGGCAGGGCCATTGCGGTCTCCCTTTTTAAAAATAGGGACAATAATTGACTCAAACCAGGTTTTGATAAATCCTTTCTCGCAACCTCTCTGAAATATCCTCGTTGGGTTTCTATATTGCGTATACGCTGGAAAAGAAATTGACCCAGGTCTGTTCGTCAATCGCTATCTCAATGGTTGGTGCATCCATAGAGCTTACAAGAAAGGGAGCATTTACCGCCACCCAGAACTTGGCACTGTCCCTAGATTCTGCTGCCTCAATTAAATCATTCCAGGCTGCGTCCTTCAACTCTTTGATCCTCTGATTCCTGGCTTCTCTATACATTTTCCTATAAGCTCTGATCGCAGTCAAGTCTCTTTCCTGACACTATAAGGCTGTCTTTAGATTTTTATGACTGAGTGTACATTTCTTGTCAAACCACCTTTTCTTGTTGGTATGCCGGCTCCTAGGTCTTTTAGAGAAAATGTCTCTGGTGATCTATGTAATACTATTGAAAGCAGTTAAAACATTGTCGTGCGACGGGCTGTCACTCAGACAAATTAAAATAGGGTCTAACGCCTTAGTGATTATTTCAGTACTGAACTTCACGGGGTCTCTGGTCCCCCAACGGACAGCATACCCATTCTTCCTGCCCAGAGCGATATCTGGTAGCCATGCTAACTTGTCTCCGTTTCTTTTCAACATCCCACTAGGGACTGTTATCTTCACGCTCCGGGCCAAATGATCGCTCATCTCAATAGGGTGGATTTCATATCCTCTCACAAGGCCTGCAAAACGATTTGGAATTATAATAAAATCTATACTCGTATTAGCTTCTCTCCCTACGAATGTGTGACCAAAGTCCACAGCAGGTGTACACATATGGTTTGAGAAGCCTAGATCATACCTAAACATGGCTTTGTTTAAGAGTTCGCCCTTAAGAGAATGTTGAAAGTGTGATAAATGGTCATCACCTTCCAGGGTTAATGCACAGTTCTCGGATCCCGCCACATGACACAGATGGGTGTTGAAATCCCCTCCACAGATAGGTATGATTTCTAAGTTGGTCTCTGAACCTAGATAAGAAATATCTTTGCTCAGCTTCTCTACTAAAGTTCCCAGATAGGCCAATTCGATGTTATTCACTCATTACAAAGAAGACTGGACTACGGAAACATCCACTACGCCGGCATAAACAAGTCACTACTCTGCAAGCTCCAGACAATACAGAGCACTGCCGCCAGGCTCGTACTAGGTATCCCTCGACACAACCACATCAGTCAACACCTACGGAATCTCCACTAGCACTCCATCGAAAAGAGAATCTCTTTCAAGGTACTTACCCATGCCTACAAATGCCTACACAACACCGGACCCCAATACCTCAGAGACAGAATTACCTTTTACGTTCCCAAAAGAAACTTCCGATCCACCAACCTTGCCGAAACCCCACACATCCACAGAGTCAGAACAGGGGGACGAGCCGTCGCCCACATTGCGGCCAAGACCTGGAACGAGCTCCCGATCGACATCAGATGCGCCCCCTCCCTGAACACCTTCAGGAAGGCTCTCAAGACCTGGCTCTTCAGCTGAATGGAACAGCTGATCCCCCGGCACATTGAGACCCTCATGGGTGAGTAGCGCGCTTACAATGCCCTAATTGATTGATTGATTGATTGAATGCTAATAATATTGGTAAAAAAAATCATTTTGGGCTCGTGAAGCGCTGCCTCCGGCATTGAAGGATTAAGGGTTTATTTTTAAAATCTGTAAATATTTTAAATTGCAGTTTTTACTCCCGGTCCTTACCTGGGGCGAGACTGCTTCGCTTCAGACAGCGTCACGAACGGACCACACAGCACCGCTCGCGATAGACGCTGGGCACTCCCCCCACCCACCGGAGCCGCCATCTTGGGTAGGGAAGGGAGACGGTGCGGACTATCGTCCCTCCCGCCCTCCCAGACTACTTAAAGGCTGCAATACTCTGACATCGGTATTGTTTGCTGTACTCTCCCTGAGGAGGAAGCCGGGGACTCTTAGCGCTCTCTTGCGCCTCTTTCATTGAGAAACCTGTGTTATTGACAACTAATAATATTGGTAAAAAAAATCATTTTGGGCTCGTGAAGCGCTGCCTCCGGCATTGAAGGATTAAGGGTTTATTTTTAAAATCTGTAAATATTTTAAATTGCAGTTTTTACTCCCGGTCCTTACCTGGGGCGAGACTGCTTCGCTTCAGACAGCGTCACGAACGGACCACACAGCACCGCTCGCGATAGACGCTGGGCACTCCCCCCACCCACCGGAGCCGCCATCTTGGGTAGGGAAGGGAGACGGTGCAGACTATCGTTCCTCCCACCCTCCTCACCCAATTAATGGATAAATACAGCAGTACTGTCCGTCCGCGCAGCGGGCGCGCCAAAGGCGCGCCAAAGGCAAGCCCGCCTGCGCCCGTCCGCGACCGGACCGGACCAGGGGCCACCCCCCCTGGTCAATACAGAACAGACGACGCCCCACCTATACGGTATGACTCTTACTCTCTGAAAAATCTAAGGCCACCTACACAGGATCTCTGTCGGCACTCCATCCATCCAAATTCAACTACCGGCATATGTTCCTACTGTAAGTACACACTCACTAGTCATAGTGGTACCCCTTATATTGCCAAACACTAGAAAATGTTTCTCCTAAACTGTCGCTCTCTCACAAAACATGCAGTGCAAATGGCACTACTCTTAGAAGAAACCAGCCCTGACGTGATATTTTTGACAGAGACCTGGCTTAAAGACGCATCTGACCCGGACATTACCTCCCTCATGCAACTGGGATATGTCCTTCACAGGATGGACAGACCACAGGGTAGAGGAGGGGGCTTAGGCATTCTTCTCAAAAACCACTACCACTGTAGGACCAGCCCGATCACGATATCCAATTGCGAAAGTATGCACTTTTCCTTGGATTTTGAACCCACCGCCACCTTCTCTGGCATCCTTATTTATCGTCCCCCTAATCAAATGGGAGAGTTTCTCGATTTACTCCACTCTAAAATAGCAGAATTAGTGATCGCTCGACCTCATTTCTCCCTATTAGGAGATATCAATATCCATTTGGATGACCCCAGTAACACGGTGGCCAGATCTCTGGTAGATGATCTGGCGGCCCTTCAAATCATACAGAAAGGTTTTCAACCCACTCATGAAAAAGGTCATCTTTTAGACTGGGTATTCAGCAATGACCAAAGACTAGAGGTAGGGACGCCTCTGCCCCTTGCCTGGACAGACCACTATCTGATCCCGATACAGTGGACACCAGTTATCTCAGCCCCAACCCTCCCTCGCAATATTCTGCAGGGGAGAGAATGGTCAAAAATCTCCATTGACCTGTGGACTAAATCCTTGTCCCCCGCACCCCCCCAAATTGAAACAGACCCTACGTCTCTATACGATAACTATACCAATTGGCTGCGTACAGCATTGGATTCTGTCGCACCCCTGAGATATCTTAAAGAAAAAACTAAATCAAGACACTCACCTTGGTATACCCCCCAACTCAAAGAGTTGAAAAGAGTCTGTAGGAAATTGGAACGAACTTGGAGGGTCTCCCGCAATAATCTAGATAAATCCAACCATCAAGAGGCAATTAAAAAATACAAAGCGGAAATCAGAAACTCACAAGCCTCTTATTTCGAAAGCAAAATTACCAGTGCCTCTAACTCTCCAAGTGAAATCTTTAAAATTGCAAAATTTCTCATTGATACCCCGACCATTCCCTTTGATCCCAACAAAACCCAGTCACGGTGTGATAGCCAGGCGGAATATTTTTATAAGAAAATACAGAACATTACTTCCACGTTTGTATCACCCATTGTGGCCACTGATGACGGAACTACCCCACTGTATTCTACGCCTCAGACACTGGACGAGTTCCCTTTGCTTAATGAGGACTCACTTGATATCCTAATGCGGAAGGTCAAATCTGGGTCCCCTACTGATCCCGCCCCCCCCTGCCATCTAACTAAGATCATAGACACTATTAGGCCTGTCATCCTTAATGTTCTAAACTCTTCTATCACCACAGGTATAGTTCCTATGGCGTGGAAATGCGCCCAAGTTAGAGCACTACTAAAAAAAAACACCTTGGACCCTGATAACATGGCCAATTATCGTCCAATCTCACTTCTCCCTTGGGTCAGTAAACTGTTGGAGAAACATATTAATGCCTCCATCACACAATATCTGGAAAACAACCTCCTGCTTCATGACTCCCAAGCAGGTTTCCGCCCCAAGTTAGGAACTGAAGCTGCTCTTCTGACGGTGACGGAGGTGGCAAGGAAACAGATGGACCGAGGCGGCACTGTAGCAATTATGTTGCTCGATCTTAGTGCCACCTTCGACACTATCAACACCAGTATTCTTCTCCACCGCCTACGCCAAATAGGAATCTCAGGGAGGGCCATACACTGGCTTCAGTCCTTCCTGGAGAATCGTTCTTTTGAGGTAGTAGAGAGCAACACCCACTCAAAAATCTGGCCCCTTGATCAAGGTGTACCACAGGGCTCGTCCTTGAGCCCTACCCTTTTTAATGTTTACTTACAACCTCTTGCTGACATTGTGCATTCATTTGGTCTAGATATAGTAACATATGCCGACGACACGTAATTGGTTGTATCAATGAACCAGCCCAACACCTCCCCCCCTAACCTCACTAAATGTCTGGTAGCAGTAAATCAGTGGATGACTTCCTCACACTTGAAGCTCAACGGTGAGAAAACAGAGCTTATGATCCTGGGCAATTCACTCATCCCCAGTCCTATGTTAGAGTGGCCCCCATGCATGGGAAACCCGCCCCAACCAAAAACCCAAATAAAAAGCCTGGGCATATGGCTGGACACAAATTTAAATTTTAAACAACAAGCAACTGTCCTGTCCGCCACTTGCTTTGGTCTGATGCGGATGCTCAGGAAGGTGTTGCCACTTTTACCCTTCCAAGCACGCAGATTAATGGTGCAAGCCATCATTCTATCTCGTTTGGACTATGGAAACTCCCTATACCTGGGAGCTCCTATTTCTACCACAAGGAAACTCCAGACTACTCAAAATGCAGCTGCTCGCCTCCTCCTAGGCCTCAGCCGGCGAGAATCTGGCACAGCAGCCTTGAAGAAACTTCACTGGCTACCCATTAAGGCCAGAGTTCTGTTTAAATCTATGTGCATCATGCACAAGGCCATGTGGAAGACCGCTCCATCTATGATTTGTTCTTTGGCGACCCCTTATCTCCCTCATAGATCTGTTGAAAATGGCAATGTGTATGTACATAAGCGGCGTTCATTTTGTGTTCACTGTACCCCTTGTTGTAAGCAGAACGGATATCGCTAAAACACTGACTGTGTCATCCCGCTAGCATAGACCCATGCACACACGTACACGACAGCCATTTTAGGTATCATGGTCTCCTGGTTCACGATCGATCATCGGCACAATTCCCTGACCCTGCAAGTTTCCCCATGCACCCTGACCGCCCCTGCTCTCACATGCACGAGTCATGAGCCCTCCCCTCCCGCATGACTCTGTCTCTGAGAATCGCACCCCGCGCCTGACCAACACCTCCTGTCCCTCCATGAATACTCCTCCTGTGATGACCTCTTCCTCTGAACCTAATTGTTTGCACGGACCGCTCGTCATCCCTTAGCCTGAGGATGCAGTTTATTGCCCACTACTGTATGCACTCGTCTCTCTTGAAAGAAGCCACTATTGATCATGACCACCCCGCCCCCTGAGATTCGATCAGGCACACACATTCCAATGGAATCAGCAGAACTCTCAGTTGCGTGACAGCCCCCTCCCATTGCATGAAGGATAAGGGCCCCTACTGTAGCCACGTGTTGGAATACCTTCATACTACACAATGTATTGATTGTAATAAAAGGATGCCTGTGTGCCACGAACCTGTGTATAAAAGGCGAAGCCTCAGAGAAACTTGTTAGAGCACCTCCCGAAGATGCTATGCGAGTGTCCCAAATGACATGCTCTCCTCTGGAGTAATAAACTCTGTTCTTGTTTTCCTGCCTTCAGCGCCCGTCTCTTTATTTGGTAATTATTCAAGATGGAAACTAAGAGTCGCCCTGCACCAGCAGCCTGGGCATTGGGTGCGATATGGGCTGACTTTTCCACAATTGGCGCCCAACGCGGGGCCCATCAGCGACATAAGGTCCGGTAAGAGAGGTCCAGACGATGGGGTGAACATCTAAATGATTGGAGTATACCTGCCTTGAGAGGGCCCTCGTCCGGCTGCCGATTGAATGAACTTCACCGATTCCGAACGGACCTCTCTCAAGTGACCTATTGTCCTGACTGGAAGCCCACAGGAATGCTGCGGTAAAAACATGGAGAAAGAGAACGATCGGGCGCTGGAAAAAGGAAGGCGAAGAACTGTCCACATGGTCCGGTCCGGGTAAGGTCGTGACACACGACGAGTTGCGAAATTGATTGATTGATTGTTTGAAAATACTAGTATTACTTATTGATTGCTTCTGAGAGATTCTCTATTTGCAAACAAGCACAGAGTCGCCATACTCTGTTTAGTCTTTGCAGATAGTGAAGGATAGGTAATGCAGACTTTTGTCCCCATTGTAATCCGTCATACCTATTTTTCTCCCCATTGATTGATTGATTGAATCGAGCATTGAATTGTTCGAAGTTGGTTCTCTTAAGGATCTTCTCTGCCTGCAAACGGGGAAGAATAGGAATATTCTCCCTCCCTTTGCCGGTAGTGAAGGGTAGGTAACGCAAGCCTTTAACACGTTGTACCTATTTCATTCCTCATTGATTGATTGATTGTCCGAACATTGACTGTTTGGAATTGGTTCTTTTTGGAGGTATTCTCTATTTGCAAACAAGCACAGAGTCGCCATGCTCTGTCTAGTCTTTGCAAATAGTGAAGGGTAGGTAATGCGGACCTTTGTCCCCCGTTGTAATCTGCCATGCCTATCTACTCCCCACTGATTGATGCACCAGTCTCACCCGGACCATTTACTAGAGGAAGGTCATCTGGCCCGACCAGAGAGCACCCCTAGTGAAAAGGACCTATGCAATAATAACGAAGTGATCACTATATCCTGTTAACAGAAACTTTAGCATGAAACAACCTGGAAAGAAAGGAATAGGAAAACGAAAATCAGTAGGCCACTGATGAACTTTTTATTAAATAACGAACAAGGAAACGATAACAATACTTAATGATAAAACCTATTATTGTCCTAGAAACAAGAAACGTTAGAAATAAGCCCGTAATAAGAAACTTGAAAACAGTAAGAGAAACCAAGCGTGACATTGCAACGGTCACAAGGCAACGAGGCTTCATTGCCCCTCACTGCCCCAAACATGTCTGTCCCACTGCCTGCCACGCCCAAATAACGGCAACTTGGGAAAGATACAAGTCAGCAGACATCCGCCCCCATTCTGGAAACTTCCAAAGTGCAACAGGGTTGCGGCTACGCCCAGCCGGAAACAACACATATAGGGCGGGTCCTGCTGCCAACCGTCGACCGGAGATCATCACGTAGGGTGTAGCCGGAGGAGAGGCCGAGGCCAACGGAACCCGGCCAGGGGGATTGCTACGACCACCCTGGAGAGTTGCAGGGGGGGGAATGCCCGTGTCCTCGACCCTCCCCTCCCTCTCCCAGTCCGGCCACCATCAACCAGAGGCTGAGGCCGACGGGATCCGGCCGCGGTGGCGGTAACACTGGAGAGTTGCAGGTTGACCCTCTCTCTCCCAGTCTGGACCAGCATCCATGGAGGGCCTGGGAGTGGAGAGGCCACTGCACGAGGGGCCCAGGGGAGGCGTCACACGCCAAGGCTTACCCCACCGGATGAACCAAGGAACCCGTTCCTGGGGCCAGGGCGAAGAGCGTCCGGCCGCCATCCACCGAAGGCCCGGCCCGAAAACATGCCAGGCGCCACTTCTTTCTTCAATAATGGCTGCGACAACGCTGGGGGGGGATGTCCTGCACATGCCTCCGACCCCCCCCCTCGTCCTCATCGCCTGGTCCGGCCATAACAAATGTCAAGCGAGACGCTGTGGGGTGCACTGGGAGGGAGAGACGGTGCGAACAAGCCTCTCCCGCCTCCCCAGGTGGAGGCTCCCCAGCCGCACCCTCAGCGCTCCAGGCGCCCGGAAAAGGGTTCTTCCACTGTGGCGATGCTGCAACGCCTCGCCCGGCAGGGTAGAGCCCGTCCGCTCATTTGACCCCGCGATCGCCGGTAGCTGCCGAACTTTCAAAATGGCGATCGACCTGGCAAGAGCAGGCCCAGCATGAAGGAATGGCCCGGTCACTTGTTGACTCTACCATCATAGTTCTCCACAACCTTGAAGATTCTAGAGGAAGATACTCTAGAATCCCCCGACGGGGAATGACTGCCATGATTGCCCACGGAACAATGGAAATATAGCCGCAGGACGTCGGCACTTCCATACTGTCGCCAGCCTCAGTTTGAATGACTAGAATCCTGCAGACTACAGTTCAGATCAGTTCCGGTGGAAGCACAGTATGACCCGGTAGGACCCTTCTTTTACCCTTTAACGGAACTTTTGGACTGCCGAAAGAAGCTCTGGGCCAACCACGAGTTAGTAGACATTTAGACTATGCCTGGTTCTGCCTGACTGCACCCAAAATGGCGCCGATGCAAATGAAACTCTCAACTCCTTATTGTACCCCGATTGCTCAGCCTTGATGTCATAGGATATGTATGAAGTTTTTTTTAACATATAGATTGATATAGGATGTGTACTGATTATGAGTTCGGACAATGGATTGATATAGGATGTATACTGTCAGCTCGGACAATGAATTGATATGAGATGGGTACGGGTTATATGTTCGGACAAAGAATTGATATTGGATGGGTACTGGTTATGTGTTCAGACGGTAAATGGACATCAGATGGGTATTAATTGAACATTCGGACAATGAATTGTTGTTAAGTTTGACGCATCATGATTATTGAAAGTTGGAAGCCCAACACTTATGACACTCGCTCACACTGAAGTCTCGACATGATTTTATTGCGCTTTTCGCACTTTTATTATGAAATAAACGACCACTGACTCCACTAAAGTTTTTACTAATAAAGTATCCCCGCATCTACAGTTCCAGCCTGCTCCGTGGCTGGCCCACGGGGTTGTAGGCCCATATTTATGCACCGACATTCTTATTAAAGATTTTTGGAAAAGGCAAACGTAGTTGTCACGTGTGAATTAGTAAGTTCGAATAAATGACCACTGTTTAAGGATTAAAAAGTATAGTACGCAGAGATACTGCCAAAAATGAATGGTACAGGTTTTGTTGTATGTACTTTGCACATTTTTGTACAGCCCAAAGCAACCGCTAAATAAAAGACCCTGGAATTCAGTCTATACTTTATATGCTACCGGTATCAGAAAAAAATGTGCTAAAAATGCCCCTAAGTCGCTCCAAAGGAGTGCCATCTGGCCTCCCTACATACGATCCGTAATACCACACTTGGGTGACCTATGCTATCCACCGACTTCCGATAATCATCTCTCACACACTAAAAGGTTCATCTAGGCTTAAATGCCGAGTTGGCAAGAACTGCGTTCCGGGGAGATAGGCCGAGTATGTAGTAAGTAAAAGCCTTTTCGGGTTTATGCGCGCTGATGTGTTCTTAAAATGCTGCCCCCGCCCCCCTTCTTTTTCCTTCTTTCTGCAGGTCACCTTGGAACATCGATTAAGAATACAAAGAAGGAAAATGGTGATCTAACGGACGAAGAAGACGGGAAAAAGGCGTTTGATTATGGTGCCCACGCATTCCGAATAATACCACCAAAAATAATGTGCACACATGATTAAGCACTCCACACTTAACTGAATAGGGAAAAGTTTAGGGTATATTTCGAGGTAAGGTTTACACAAGTATCCTCCGCCGAGAGGACTAGGAATATTGCCAATGCATTCAAAATCTACTGCATCCTTTTTCACATCCTCATAGACATGTAACTAAAAGCTGCCTCATTGTTCTCCAATTGACACCAACTGTTGTCTCAGCCTAGAAACGCACTTGCTAAAAAATGACTCGAATACACCACCGTGAGCATTAGCCCGACCAGGTCAGTTCATGACCAATTGCCAACGGCGTAAGTGTGTACAATCAAAGCCACCAGTAAAAGGCAGCCAACGAATAAAAGAGAAGAAAGGGGTAAAAAGAGCTTAGGATGATAAGGGTGCGCGGCATACAGAAAAGGATAATTTTGGCCAATAGCTGTTTATGTTTTGTCTGGGATCTTTGTATGTAATACCTGTACTGTCTCCCCCGTCTGAGTTTGTGTGTACGTGATGTATGGATCTACGTCATCCCTCCGTTTGTGTTTCCATATTACTTAACCCCTGTTGTTCTATGTTGTGCGCGCACTGAATGGTCCATTATTGTACACGTCTCTCTCTCTCTCCCCCCCCTCTCTTTCTCTCTCCATGTCACACGTGTACTGAATGGACCACTTAGAGTGCGGTCACTCTCTCTCTCTCTCTCTCTCCCTCTCCCTCTCCCTCTCCCTCTCCCTCTCTCTCTCTCTCTCTCTCTCTCTCTCTCTCTCCCTCTCCCTCTCCCTCTCCCTCTCTCTCTCTCTCTCTCTCTCTCTCTCTCTCTCTCTCTCTCTCTCTCTCTCACTCTCTAAGCCCCCCCCGTTCCCTCCTCCCTTGTATGGTAACGTTGTGCTCCGCCCGGCACAACACCTAATTGGGTCTCCTCGAACACAAAAGTGTTTTGGAAAAATTGACCGGAACTAAACGATTGTGACTCGCCATATTACTACCTCCCCTTTCCTGTAAAGCGATAGAACCCGAGTTGGTAATGAAGGAAAGGATAGGTAAGACGACGGATGTCCCCTAATCTGGCCTTCTATGGGGGGACTATAACGTCAATGGCCTTCTGTTTCTCAGTTCGCTAAAAATGCTATTCCCAATGCACAAATTACTTCGCTCCTCTGCCCTTGAGTACGAATGTCCAGAGTACCCCACTTCTCCCGATCGACCCCAGCTCCCTGTCCAAAGCACCCACGCGCCCCTGATCAATCCGATGTCAGCTACCCACGAAACGTAATTGATGACCTTGATTAACGGTCATTTCCCAGGAAAGCCATGTTTTACGTCCAACCCCTCCCCCTTCTTCATGACGATAACGTCCCACTTACAAGAGTTAGCCGACCCCGAAGGGAAATGTAAGAGTGTCGATACTTGGGTTAAAGGGAAGGGCGAGTCTCTACATAAGGACTCGATTTTGAGTTTGATATAATACACTGCGTATAAAGGTCCTATTTTTCTCCACGTACGTCACGAATGAGCACCGAACAGGGTTATGAATTCCATAGCAATGCACTCCTACAGACTCCATAAATGACGACTTCTGACTGTGACCGATGAACTTATCCCCCACCTACATAGGATTGGGGACGGAATTGAGATGTATAAATGTCTTCTCCTGCCAGTTTTTCTAAAAACTTGTTTTCTACTCATTTAAAGATATAATAACCGGAGGAGAGGAGCTGGACGTGATGCACAGCCTGGCCACAGATCATGAAGCACATGTGACCACAACCTAAGGTGGAGCCGCAGAGCAACGAGACGCGGGACGAGGCACAACTCTCAAACTCGGCAGATGAAAGAATGAAGGGCTACCTTGAAGCCCTCGACTTGCTGACCCACTCGTGCCTGAAGTCCCCGTCCCCTTTTGAGTCCGACTGATGAGCCTGCCTGCTCATTGTCCTTTGCTCCCTTGGTCTCTTGGTGTGTTCGAAGATCTGGCCCCACTCCGCCCTCTCTTCCCTCGATTATTCAACAAACTCTTTCATATAAACTTTTGACTATGGAATGGTATTTTGCCACGGAAAAAGAAAGACACGCAGGTGCCCAGCATGAGGCACCCCTAAGAAAATGAGTTAGGAAACAGGACTGTGATCTAACAGCAGAGGACTGATCGCACCCTGCAACGCGTAAGGATGATTCCGAGCTGGACTTATAGCTCCACCGCCGGTGCTCAAAAGCGCCAACAAAAAGAAAACGGACTACCAGAGTCTACCAATGGTGGCTCGTCGTTGAAAAAGACATTTTCACTAAGACCCCCTCTTCCTGAACTTTCTACCCACCCCTTGACTCGCTGTTTACATTGAATTGCATTCCTCCCTCAATTTTATTGCTTACAAAAATGTTTCGTCGGTCACCCATGTATCTAGCTCTCCAAAGTACTGATAAGACCCGAAGGTATCAGATTACTCTTAATTAATGTCATCAGAGAAAAAGTCTGAACTTGATGCTGTAATGTTTCGGAACCTCTTTTCTTGACTCCAACTAAAAAATTATGCCGATCCCTAGGATTGTATGAAGAACCCAACATATGTAAATTAACATGTAGTGCATTCTGCCTATCGCATTAACTATGTAGAAACTGAACTTGCTTATGTAAAAAAGCGGCGACTGTTGAAAATGGCAATGTGTATGTACATAAGCGGCGTTCATTTTGTGTTCACTGTACCCCTTGTTGTAAGCAGAACGGATATCGCTAAAACACTGACTGTGTCATCCCGCTAGCATAGACCCATGCACACACGTACACGACAGCCATTTTAGGTATCATGGTCTCCTGGTTCACGATCGATCATCGGCACAATTCCCTGACCCTGCAAGTTTCCCCATGCACCCTGACCGCCCCTGCTCTCACATGCACGAGTCATGAGCCCTCCCCTCCCGCATGACTCTGTCTCTGAGAATCGCACCCCGCGCCTGACCAACACCTCCTGTCCCTCCATGAATACTCCTCCTGTGATGACCTCTTCCTCTGAACCTAATTGTTTGCACGGACCGCTGGTCATCCCTTAGCCTGAGGATGCAGTTTATTGCCCACTACTGTATGCACTCGTCTCTCTTGAAAGAAGCCACTATTGATCATGCCCACCCCGCCCCCTGAGATTCGATCAGGCACACACATTCCAATGGAATCAGCAGAACTCTCAGTTGCGTGACAGCCCCCTCCCATTGCATGAAGGATAAGGGCCCCTACTGTAGCCACGTGTTGGAATACCTTCATACTACACAATGTATTGATTGTAATAAAAGGATGCCTGTGTGCCACGAACCTGTGTATAAAAGGCGAAGCCTCAGAGAAACTTGTTAGAGCACCTCCCGAAGACGCTATGCGAGTGTCCCAAATGACATGCTCTCCTCTGGAGTAATAAACTCTGTTCTTGTTTTCCTGCCTTCAGCGCCCGTCTCTTTATTTGGTAATTATTCAAGATGGAAACGAAGAGTCGCCCTGCACCAGCAGCCTGGGCATTGGGTGCGATATGGGCTGACTTTTCCACAGATCCTTGAGATCTAGTACAGCTTTCTTAGCCACAATAAACAAAATCAAACGGGCCAGATGGGGCGGGCGATCCTTCTCCTGGAATGCCGCCAAAGCTTGGAATTCCTTGCCTGATACCCTTCGTAGGGAATCTAATCTGCTGAAATTCCGGAAGGATTTGAAAACTCTCCTGTTCATCTAACTTGGCTCTCTCAGCCCTCTCTTACTCAGACAATATAGCGCTACGAATCCTCCGGGTTGTTTGCGCTTAACAAAACACAATTAATAATAAGAATAATAATTTAAATGAGGCACCCTCTACTGCAAAGCCGCACAGCAGCATGAGCCAACTGCCTTGCATGTATTGTCCTAATCCCTATATTTTCATATGAAACCTAGAGTACAAAGCTGGCCCCACTGAAAATGTGTGCTAGTACCTGCTGTGTAAGAACGACAACATTCACCAAGCAACAAAAATCATATTTAGAGCAGCTTATCAGAAACAATTAGCTATGAATTAGAGTAACTTCAATTATACTGTAGCAAGTCTTTACAAAATGCTGGACTGCCTAATTTAAATTATTTGTAGAAGCAAATCATACTGCATCCAATAGGTAGCTCGTCCTGATCTGAAGTATATTTATCCACATACACTGAATTAATGTAAACATTCATTGTACGTAAAGCAATACAAATATGCATAGCGATGCTACAGCGAGTTGCCTTAGCTTTCTATCACCTTACAACTGCGCCCGAACTTTGGTCTCATTCTCAAATATGGTCAACTACGGTGACAAGATGGCACATGTTTGTATCAAATGCCTAAAACATGTCCTTACTGATGGAGAAAGAAAATGGCCAAATGGAAACAAGACATTTTGACAGAATCTCCAAAGACCTTCCACCAGTACTGCGCACAAGTCAAGTTGGAAGTTTGAGTACCAAGAAAATAAAACCATTTATGCTAGGCTCCTGTTTCCTTTTTTTCAAATAAGTGGCACACGTGCAAATACATGGCTCAAACACATTTTGGAGGAATTGAATGCTAAGTGCATGGGTGGTAATCAAATCAAAATGGCACAAAGTCTAACTACATGTTAAGTCATACGGGGGCATTACTTTAGTTGCAAGTCAATTGATAAACAAACTGTGCTCATGAAGCGAATAACAAGCTGGACCTATTGAATTAAAAACATGCAGTTGAACCTCTTTTTCTAGCTCTTTAATTCCAAAAAAATTAATGTTCTCCAGCTATTTTTAATTACCACTACAGTTAATTAACACCCACAAGTGGCTTACTGCAGGCTGCTCACATGATAACTAGAAAGTTCAGAAGGGAGGGCTGGTATCAATCTTTAATGACATACAGCCTCAGTCCATTTAGGAGAGCTGAATAATTGATATCAGCAGCTCTGAACATACCAAGGGAGAACATTTCCTACAAATATTACTCTCCTACTTGTTTTGAGCCAAAGAAACATGGACATTTACATCATCTGTGCACATACTGGCGCATTCCATTTACCCACATCTGGGCTTGAGAAGAAACATGCAAAAATATAGCAAGTAATGCCTTTGTCAACACAAAACACAGGAAGCAAAATGTATAAAACACATGCAATGGTTATAACATAAAGCCAGTCTAGGAAATTGATAAAAAACATTGTTGTTTAGCAAGTTTGGAACTGTAAATATCAGCCAAGTTTATTTTGTGTTAGGGTGGGTGTGTGGGGTTGGGGTGTTGGAAATGACTTTTTCTAGGGCGCTTTCCCTTGACTCTTTGCTTTTCTCCTTCCCGTTTTTCCACAGGGCTAGGTGCAAACCTTAGGAATTTGAGCATGTTTGTTGCTGGCATTCAGTGCAAAAGTGCTGTGCTCATCCATTGTGCCACAGTTTTGTCCTGGTGGGGCCTGTGTGCGTAGGTGGCTGTTACTCAGCTTGACAATTAAAGAGCTATCGGCCTCATGCATCAATGTTCCCGTTTGCGAATTCTTAATTGCGAAAATTAAGGAATCGCAATTAAGAATTTGCAAACGGTCATGCATTAAAAAATCGCATTTTATTTTGCGATTCCTTAAATTTCCTTAATTGCGATTCAAAATTTGCGAATCGCAATTAAGGAATCCCTTTCCATTGATTCCTATGGGCCTAGAGGCCCATAGGAATGAATGTGAGGCATTCTCATTTTGCGATTCGCAAATAAGGAATCACAAAATGAGAATGCAATTTCAAGGGTGCAGGGGGGTCCAATGGACCCCACCCTGCACCCCTGAAATGTACCTTAAAGTGCTTTTTTCACACACACATGCCCAAAGGGCATGTGTGTGTTTAAAATGAAACTTTCAAAAATGCACTTTTGTGCATTTTTGAAAGTTTTCGAAAATTACCATGAAGGTTAACTTCATGGTAATTTACCACTTCCAATTTGCGAATTCGCAAAATTACGATTTCTTAAATGCAATCGCAATTTAAGAAATCGCAAATTAAATTGTGATTTCTTAAATTGCGAAAAAGCCAAAAAGGTTAATGCATCCCAAAACAATGAATTGCATTCGCAAACGGCCGAATTTTGCGATTCGCAACGTTTGCGAATGCAATTCAGTTTGATGCATGTGGGCATATGTGCCAAGGTTCCTCATGTTTCTTGTTATATCAGATTTCTCTCTTGGGGCAGGGTGCAGTGTTGGGAAGAGGTAGGGCATGTGAGTTACAAGCAAGGTTCATGAATGGCACAGGTTAGTGTGTTCGGTATGAAGGGGCCTGCTTCTTGCATTGGGATAGCATGGTGAAGTGTAGAGGAAGGCTATTGACCAATGTTTCCTATGTGCAGAATAATCACAGTATAGTGTTTGATATCTATGTGTTCGTAATGGCGAATTCTCTCCAGTAGTGCGAGTGGATCCAACATTACATATGTGGAAATATCACTTTGGGAAGTGTGCATTTTGATGCTTTTTGTCTGTGTGCCTGTCAGCTTGTCTCCTGCTTACACTTCGGTGCTGGGGGAACAGCTGTATCTGTTCATTCCTGATAGAAGGACATAAACTATGGGCTCAAGGGAAACTGTGGACCTCTGACTCTGAGGGGCCTTTCTGGGGCGGTTACGTGGGGTTCTTAGCCCCACATAAGATAGTGATCAAACCTCCCGGGATAGGATGGCAGACATGACAACATTTAGAGAGGGCCTGTGCATTTCAAAGGTGGCCTTTTAAACTGATCGCATCTTCAAAGGTAATTGTGGTTATAACTACTGGGACTCCAGCCTCAGAAACTAGAGACGCTTTTGGATTTGGAGCCATCCTGCGATGGTTCAAAGCTGGCACTTCGACAAGAGGTGCAGGGATGTGAGTAGTTCGAGAAGTGTGGGGGGAGCTTGCAGTTTCGGAATGACCAATGCTTGCAACCAGAGGGCCTGTGTTAGCTTGCACTCTGGAGCATGTGGTGTTGAGGGGTGTTGGGGGACCTGAGCTGGGAGCTGAGGCTGTCTTTGATCTGCAAACAGGGAGGACGCAGTGCCTGATATTTCAGCTTCCATCTGAGGTCGTTGGCTCCCTCTCCCTAGACCCACACCACAAGGGGTGTCATTAGGCCTTGTGAGCACATATGGCTGGTTGTTTGGAGCCACAGCAGCTCATACCTCAGCTTGATGGGAAACATTTCTCCAGACTTGGAAGTGTGTCAGCTTCCTGGGTCACAACCTTTTATCTATGGGAGGGATAGCGTCCACGCACTTGTGCAGGTACTGCTGGGTGCCTGGAGGTCTAATCCAGATGGACAAAACTAAGTAACTGTTTCTTTCCATTTTAGGTGGTTTCAGCAATTTAATCAATGAAACACCAGCAGGGACAACATGTATCATTGGCTAGTGTAGTTGAGTGACTGAGGGGTTGGTTCACGAGGTGTAATCAAAGCAAGGTTGCTTGATGGTTGCAACTGTTGGGTGCATGCAATATTGAGTGTTGGATGAATACCTCTGATTAGGGAATTTATGTTCATGTCGTTCAGCTTCTAATGAGAAAATTCGACAATTGCATATAACTGTAAAGTATATATACAAAGTTTATCTTGTTTTGATTTCAATGTGTGTGTAATACAAAAACCATCATTTTATACATATGGTGGAGTCTTTCGGTGGTGTATACAGTGTGTTGTGAAGGTCCTAAGCATAAGCCTGGCTGTTCGGTGCCAAGTTACCCAAGAGTGAGCACAGGTTATTGGACAAGTGCATCGTACCCATCCTATCTAGGACCGCGGATTCTGACTGCCTTCAATGCATTGCAGTCAGCTGGAAACCACTGGGTGTAACAGGTGAGCATACCAATACTTCAATGTTATGTAAGTAGGGGGTAGTTAATCATTTTTGGAAATTTATATTGTGGAGTTTTCTGCAAATCACATTAAATGTCAAGTAAATTTGGCTCTGGCATTAGATCAATATGCATTAAATATATTATACTGGATCGTATTGTATAGGTATTTAGGTAGCACTTTTCATACCCCTTGTGAGCTCTCTCTCTCTCTACATATATATATATGTATATACATCTCTCAGCCAGAAACAGCTCATTAATCCCAGTATTTAAGATTAAAATGACTAAATTGCTTTCCATGCCCCATCATGCATTCGCCTGTCACAATTATAAATTAAGCTTGGGAATGACTGCAAATGCAATATAGTACCAAGAGCTGATTGGGACAACAGTTGCATTGTACAGTGTTCTCGGTTACACATCTCACTGGACAACGGACTGGTCTATCAGGTTATACAGCTGTAGTGGAATCAACCTACCTGAGAGGGCCCTGGATCAGTGAAAGCTTATCAATTAGTTTTTGTTTTGATATATTGGATTTGACTTTGAAGATGTTAGTTAACATTGTTTTATGTACCTGCCATAATGCTTGTGTGCTACTGGCCTAGACTAGTGGGCTCCGCTATAAGGTAGTATGGGCAAGTTGAGAATAGTTTGGGTTGCCACATAAAATTCAATCTAGTAGGAAAGTGTGGTGTGAAGGATCGAATGAGCAAACCAGGAGGGGAGAGGGTAAGACACTCGGTAAGTAAGAGCACACGTACTCATAATGCACATATCCACAATGCTGAGATGGAATGTTAGAGGGCTAAATAATTCTGTAAAACGGGCATGGGTTGGGTCATATTTGCAGAGACAGATTACTTCTTCATAGGAAAGGTAATTACTAACAGAAGAGGACAACAAAAGCCAAATCAAGATAGAGGTTGTCTTTCTCATGCTAACTACAGCAAGCATGCACGTGCTATAGGAATATGGTTTACCCTCAACCTTCCCTTTTCATAATCAAGAGTAAGAGCAGACGAAGAAGACTGATTCCTAATACCGAATAAGAAACTAAATTGCAGGGAAATAATGATTGTAGGAATAGAAGCCCCCAATACAGTACACACAATCAAAATGTTGCTTCTGAAAATAAGCTGTAAACAGCCTCATATCTGGGGCCGGTGATAATGTGGCTGGGAGAGTTTAACAAGATCATAGACTTTAATAGGGTTAGAATGCCACAGTTCCCAAACTATAATTATAAGATAACTTGCTCACTTAAACAAGACAAGTCTGAAATAGACCTGGTCTAAATATCGACAGAATACAATCCCTTAGCAATAAAAACTCGCCTAGTGCAAAAGTACATGACGCTTATTCAAGATTAGACTTCATATTAGTGAACACATACAATGCACATCACGTCACAGATATCCAGCAGCTAGGAAGCATGCTGTGATTAAAATACTATTCTGGTAAATAGAGATGCAGAATACCAGGACGGGAGTTGCCAGTTTAACCGTTGAAAGAATCAGGCTTCTGGTTGGTAATGAGGGAAGAAATTGAGCAATATATTAGTATTTATGTGAATACAGTGATCAACAGGAGTACAATGGGACGTTTTAAACGTAGTCATGAGAGAGGGAGCAATACCACACACTACTTCCATGGTGAGGAAAATCGATAAAGAAATGAACACCGAAGAGCAAGAGTTAGCCAAAACACAAAGACAACAAGACATAAACAGGACTCATTCTAAAGGAGCATATTACACTTGGAAATATTGAAAAACAATACATAAAGAATAACTTTAAAACATGACTTCCTACAACAGCTGCACGAGGAAGGAAATAAAATGGGCAAACTACTAGCAGTTTGTCTCACCAGTGTACTCTCCCTTAAAAAGGAATATGGACACACAATAAACACATAGCAGATAAATAAGCAGACAAAGTATTGTATACATACTAAATGAAAAGGGGGGGCCCTCGGCCCCCCCGCACGCATGGCGGCGCGGCGACCGTCTCCCCCTCTTTCCCCATTGTTGTCGCTCGGTGGTGGGGGCGGGCCCTGGGGGGTGCGACCCACCACCGATTGGCCGGCGGCCTCCCTGACCCGGATACCAAGTAGAAGGTCCGGGTCAGGGGGGGCGGGCTACCGGAGGGGCGGGCTGGGGGGGGGGCGTGGCCCCCCCCCCGCCTGGCCCCTGGGAGAATAAAGAGGTGGGGAGCGCCCAGGAGACCCCCTTGTCCCTGGACGCTCCCTCACTGCACGGTGTGCCCCGCGCTCGGGGCTTCTTTGTTATCTAATTTTCTCTTTTTTATTCCCCCTGCAGGTTTTGCGGGATCGTACCTTCAAACAACTGGTGCTTGCAGTGCGGAGAATACCGGAGAAGCTGACAACAAGGAGCAGCGATCGTCGCGGTGGACACTGTGCCAGATGTTTTTGACCTTTATGAACAGGCGTCGCGCCCTGGAGCAGAAGCGGTGTCTTTGGGGGAGCCATGCTCGAAGATACAGGAGCATGTAAAA
The DNA here is from genome assembly GCF_964261635.1 of Lissotriton helveticus. NCBI lineage: Eukaryota > Metazoa > Chordata > Amphibia > Caudata > Salamandridae > Lissotriton > Lissotriton helveticus. Next base: position 1,446,923,469 of record NC_136061.1, on the reverse strand, counting down.
AGTTAAGTACCATGCTGATAGCTGCTGTTGGCGAGGGGTGTATGCATGGCGCACGTTTGATTTCTTGGGTGCAGAGACCGGGACGAGTGTTGCAGCCCATGCTTACTTGTGTCCATAGTTTACAGGATATCAATTATTTAAGAAATGAATGTGCCAGCTACTTTGCAGCAGTCCCACAGCATGTGTACATTATTCACACCGCGCGGATTTCAGGCAGCAGCCAGCGACGCTCTCTAGCTCTCTGGCGCCCACAAACACCCCCTGGAAGCTGCGTCGTAACTGTCTGGGTGCCGGAAGCTTCGTCATGCTTTTGCTCGCAAGGGGAACAAAGGTCATTTGAACTTGAGCGATTCGAACCCGTTGCCCGGGGGCTGCAGGTTTCCCACGACGCAACAGTTTTGTGTAGACATAAAAAGTGCACCCAATCAGGAACACAAACGCCTGCGCCCTGCGTCAGAAGGACGACTGCAGGCTTTGTGTCTGGTCGGTCGGCTTCTACAAAACTCTTTTCTTCCGTTTTTAAGGATTGACAAAGTGCAATAAAGCACAATGAAATCCAGAGTCGACTTTGTTAGCCCGCCTCACACCCGTAATGTTCATCCACGGTGACGTTGCGTTGCAATTTTCAAATCACAGAATTAATGTCAGGGGCATTGTGAATAGGGCACATAGATTTGGTGTGTTGTGCCTTTTATCCGGACAGTGCGGGGCCATATCGACGGTTCTGTGGCACATACCCCGGTGGCTTTTGAACAGTTGGCATCAGCCCCACATTTATTGACAGTTTATTTATTCAGATAGTTACCTGGTCCATGTAGTTTAACTGGTTTCAGTCCAAATTAATGCCCACCAGCACTCGCACTCATGGCATATTTTATCACTTCATTATTGGTGTTGCACTTCCAGTGATAAGAATTTAAAGAAAGTTATGAACTCTTTTTAGTTCTTCATCGGTCGGGTCAGTTAAGCACAAGTCCAAGGTTATGTCTTTCATCTCAGTACAGCTCAGAATTCAATACTTCCCTCCCTTCAGAATTCAATGTCCCCCTCCGTTGGCTGAGTGTTTTCACTCTGGTGTTTTTAATTTAGTTTGGTTCAAATTGCGTTCTCCCTCCTCCCCCTCCATAGGTGCTTTCCGGAGGTCAGTAAGAGGAATTTATGCATGTTCCTCTGGCATAGGTTTTCGTTTAAAAGCCCGCCAAGTGCCGCACAAATTATTCATGGGCGCGAGTGGCATTCACGGGGTGCCTTTGTTGCTTCCTCTGGCCTGGGAGCAGTGTTTAAAAGTGCAGTGGACACAATCCTTTCTATTTGTGCTAATGGTACATTAATAACCCAATTGCTCCTGTTTCCATGTCCAAATGCTCCCGGATGAGAGTTGGGGAGACTGTGAATTAATGCAATTCACACTCAGCTTCAATCATTTGTTCCCCCACTGTTGAAGATTCATATTTATCCCAGACTCAATGGTCCACAATCCAGCCACCTTTAAAAGATGTTCTTTGGAGTGAGACATTACAATTCATGTGTACTCCCCAGCCCCCCGCAGTAAAAACCCAGAAAAATGCCCATACATTTGTTTAATAAAGTTAGGAAGCAGAATTTGATGAACTGAGTAAACTTTTGGACTAGTGCGCTGAACGAAAATTCTTCTCAGTCAGTTGGCCTTCACTTTTGTATGCTCCTATAAATCATGTGCGCACTGGATGAAAATCTTGTTAAATTTTTTTCCATATTTAAGCTCTATGCTTGGGGTTATATAAAGTGGCAGTGCAGTTAGAAAGGATGCCATTAGCCCTGTTGCAAGTAAAGAAAATGGCCCCTTTGACTGCTTTTGGGATAGTAAAACACAGTGTTGTCAGGGGTTAATGGGCCCCTCAGGGTTTTTGTCCCCCGGTGCCACGGCACCTGCGTCACCAAGGGTAGCAATGCCACCGTGGCAGTGAGTGCATAGGCAGTGGCGTAGCAGCGGTGTATGGGCCCTAAATGATGTTGCATCTTGTATAGGGTAGCTAATGTCCTAGAACCATTGAAAACAGAGAAGCAAATAACCATAGATTACCAGCTAAAGATTGAAAAGGGGGGGCCCTCGGCGTCTGCTTGTTACCGGAGAAATTAGCATGTCAATTTCACTTAAATTCGGTATCGTTTCATAATTTTGGGTGGAGGAAACGCAGCCAATAGCGGACGCTGTATGCGTTTTACAGCGTAAGCAATCCCGATAAACTGAAGAGCGAGGAATTCATACGGTTTTCGGTCAGACAGAAGCATATAATGTTTATTAACAAAGAGTAAAGTTTACACGAATTTTTTATTAATATTGAGCATAAAACGCTTTATATCACAACCCGGGGTGAAATTACCAGCTAATGAGCCTAGGAAGATCAGGTTTAATGGAGTATAAATCAGGGAATTCTGAAATACAGACGTCTGCGCAAGGTCAAAACTCCCATTTTTAAATGCGCAGGAAGAGAAGAAATACGCACTGCGAGAGACTGAAGCACATGTAAATGCCCTTCGTTTAAGATAAAGCTGTTAAACAGCGTGAAGTAATTGTAAACACACACCAGAATGTCCCAGATCACAGAACATTGTTATGTCCTTCGTAGTAAATTGAGGCAGGGTTTGTTGTTACCAAATTGTGTGACATTTTAAGGTGAAGGTGATGTGTTCTGCAATTTTTTGTGTTGCAGTGTTTGTACTTCATTATTGCAAAATACTGCGCTGGGCTATAGCTGTTGGGTTGGATTCAGTTTTGACTAGTTCGTGATGTTGTGCCCTCTTACATTTTAATTTTCTTGTTATATTACTTTGTGTATATTATTGTGTTATATTGTTTACATTAAGGTTATTGGGGGGCATGCTGATGCCTTTCTAGCCGAAATTGGACTTGTACCTTAAAAAGTTTCTTTCACCAGTAACCAGTTTAACACAAATGTGGTAGAGTAACACTTCTCCAGCTTGTCAAGCATGTAAGAGTCCAGTCAGCACAAAACGGTGGCACTTACTCTATCTAAATTAGCACTGGCAGTATTCACTGTATTCAATGTGACCGGATGAACACAAAGTCACCGATGCCCATCAACTGGATCGCATCCACGTGCTGGGGGGGGACTCATCAATATGGAGCTTGGGCGTTTTAAAATGCTCGGGTTGTACTTGGGTAGAATTCACAAGGCAGACGCAGCTCCCTGATAGGACGGGTCCCCACCATGGGTTGTGAGTTAGCCAAAAGATGCTCTGTCGGCACTCAAGACCTCAGGTCATTCAGTTGATGAGTTCAGTTTTGGAAAACTCATTGTCTAAATCAGAGCTCACGCTACATGGGTGACATTAAATTTTACCGGGAGAATCAGATGGATGTTGACATTCCTGGGCTGCTTTATTAATGTCCTCTAAGCACTTGCAATACTTTATCCAAGCCATGGTTGCTGCTTATTTCTCTTACGCAAGGAACAGCCATTGACATAAGTCAAATTTTGACACTCTAGAACGACTATCATTGGTGTCTGCTAGGTGATAGTTAGAACAATCATGGAACCATTCACGAATAGGGTATACCACCTTCTCTTGGGGTCATCCTGGGGATTAACGACATCTAAGGGTAGGGCTTGACGTGACTGAGAAAGCCAGTTTCCCAGGTCCCACTTTCCTGTGCAAGCCAAAGCGGAAAGCCACACAATGGACTTATTTCAGTGTGGAGGTACTCACCATATGAGGTGCTGTTCACTATTCTAGGGGGGACATGGCACCAGTCCAAACATTGCACCTGTCCAAACGACCCTTCATGGATGATAGGTTAAAGTCAACATTAGTAGTAAGCTATCCTAGGGTTAGCTGTATTGCGTGCAGCCCTCGGGCTAAGTCTTGAGGGAATATAGAGCAGCTTGTTTTACCAGTCTTTAATCTCATGAATGAGTAAATGAAAAGAACAGGTGTATAACAACAAATATATGTATTTGTTCTAAACACACCCCTTTAGTTCCTTTCCGAGGCTAAAAGCAAGAAATTACAGTCAGTAAACTTATTTAACACACAAGTACATTGGCACAATATACGTTGAGTGGAGGCGGCAGGAGCCTAGTTGCGGCACCACATAGTTCTAGAGATGCATGTGATCATGTCCGGTTGGCTGGGATGATATTTCCCAGAAGCCAAAGTGGCGAGCGGAAAGGGTCCTTGGGCCAGCTTATGGCCTGGCAGAGGTAGGGCTGTGCTAATTCTTTTAGCTAAAGACTGTGAGGCTGCACTGTTAAGTAGACTGTCTTGTTTTTACACATGGACCCTATGCATAGAGACGTGGGTAGAAAACCAGGATTAAGAGGCGATGTCCTCGCCTGCAGCACAACTTTCTTGTGTAACAATGATTGTGAAAATAGGAAGCCAATTTTACAGCCTACCATGGTTAGGGCGGCTCAGATCCTATGCTTAACGACATAGATGCTGCACTAGCAAACAGACAAACTGAGGCTATGCTTAACATTTACTGTCGACGTGTTAATGTGTAGTAATCTGGCACTTGGATTATCTAAAACTTAGCAATTGATGGTAATGTAAGTCTAACGCGTGTACAGCAGTTATCGCCGAAACACTAATGGTGTGTGTCTATCTTTTCAATTTATGTATGACCGGGTCCGGGGTGGATACCTGGAGTGCTCCACATCACAACAGCTGCAACAGGTGGACAGCCCAAGGGATGCTGACGTCAGTCACGGCTGGGTCCATGGCGGATATCTGAGGAGTGCCCCACACCGCAACATCAGCAGCGGGTGGACGTCAAAAGGGAAGCATACGTCGAGAAAGAGGACACCAAGGGCCCAAGTATTGCTGGCAGGTGTAAGTGCTACCCATTCCCTAAGGTGGAAGTGGGAATTGTCACCCAGGTTTTCTTGGTCTTTTCCTGGTTCTTGCAGTCTCTCAAACCTGTCACGCAGGGGAGGAACTCAGCACCAGAAGTGGAGGAGCTACAATGTGCCAGCACAAGCAACAGGCTGGACGCAGGACAGGGAAGAGTTGGTTTGAGGGTCTGTGCCATGGTCAGTTCAGGAACTTCGTTCAGGGACTTTTAGCTCAGCAGCCCGACCCCCTGTCAGTGGTGATATTTCACCTAGGGGGGACTGAATTGGCCAAACTGGTGAGGCGAATACTCATTGATGAGTTCATCTCCACTGTGGGTGGGTCTTCAGGACTTGCCCGGGTGGCACAGTAGTAGGGTCTCAACTTATCCCGTGGTGGCAGGAACTCAGTCAGGGCGTTGAATCACTCGATAAAGAGGATCAACACACAGAGGGACGAATTATTTCAAGCCCCCCTCAGTTGCAGATGATCCAACATGGGTGTATTTGTTCTACCTGGTGAGGGGAGTCCATTTGACGGAGGAAGGAAGGGTCCTGTGGTCTGATGATGTCAGGGCCTGGTTGGAAGGTTTTGCTAAAGTGAGAACTTTCTAGGGTAGGTCTAGGCAGGGGAGGCCAGATCGTCGGTTAACAATGCTGGCCTGTGGCGGTAAGGTCATTATCGGTGAGCACATATTTGAGGTCTGAGGGGGCGGGCATCATCCTATGGAGGTTCCCGCCCAGGGGGAGGGGCCTGCGGGCCACTCCTAGAACTCCAGGGGCAAGGTAATGGATGCTGCAAAGCAAAGGAGCGCGGGTAGGAGTAGTTCACGCTTTCCTTAGGCTGGTAGCCACCCCGCGCGCGTGGACTCATGACGTCACCAGATGGCGCAGAGTAAGGGCCCTCCTTTAGTGGGTAAATGGAGTTCAGGGCGTAGACCGGGCAATTCCCGGGGTAACACTGCGCATGCGCACGTCTCTAGGGGAGGCGCAGCTTGTAGGACCTGACACCGGTAGTGACCTTGCCCTATGGCCAGAAATGTACAAAAATCAAGATGAGGATGTTAGACTCGGTTAGGAAACAACATGTATTAGAGTTTTGTTAAGGTCAGGCTCTCAAACTTGTTGACAAACATTTTGTATCTAATGTCCTGCTGATTTTTGTATAAATTGTTGATCATGCAATTAAAACCTTTTTTAATTTCATATCTTAATAAATACGGCCGGGCGACTAGCGCCCGCCTTCCAAAAAGTAAAGAAGTCTCGTGTCCACGTTTCTGGGTGTTGGGTGCCGGTTTGGGGGGGAGGCGGCAGCTAGTCGCTGACCATGTGAAAAGGGGGGGCCCTCGGCCCCCCCGCACGCATGGCGGCGCGGCGACCGTCTCCCCCTCTTTCCCCATTGTTGTCGCTCGGTGGTGGGGGCGGGCCCTGGGGGGCGCGACCCACCACCGATTGGCCGGCGGCCTCCCTGACCCGGATACCAAGTAGAAGGTCCGGGTCAGGGGGGCGGGCTACAGGAGGGGCGGGCTGGGGGGGGCGTGGCCCCCCCCGCCTGGCCCCTGGGAGAATAAAGAGGTGGGGAGCGCCCAGGAGACCCCCTTGTCCCTGGACGCTCCCTAACTGCACGGTGTGCCCCACGCTCGGGGCTTCTTTGTTTTCCCACCCACCATCCCTTGGAACAATAGTCTTGTGGCATTCATTATGTCGGGTTTAATGGTAAGTTTGCGAAGGTACTGTCCACATGTCTTACATGGTAGTAGAAATGGATCTGTCGGTATATTTCGATGATGCTTTTGTTTAGGAATTTTTTCCCCTTTTTAGCAAACTGTGTGTGAAGTACTTTTCTGTGATGCCAAGAGTCTTATTAGGCCTTTTTTCCCTTTGTAGCTGAAACGGTGCTGCTGTTATTTATTAGCCAGTGTAGCTGTCCTTTAGAATTTTTTCCCATAGGTCGTCGTATTTATTAGGTATGGGGCATGCGGTAAGGTCATTATCGGTGAGCACATATTTGAGGTCTGAGGGGGCGGGCATCATCCTATGGAGGTTCCCGCCCAGGGGGAGGGGCCTGCGGGCCACTCCTAGAACTCCAGGGGCAAGGTAATGGATGCTGCAAAGCAAAGGAGCGCGGGTAGGAGTAGTTCACGCTTTCCTTAGGCTGGTAGCCACCCCGCGCGCGTGGACTCATGACGTCACCAGATGGTGCAGAGTAAGGGCCCTCCTTTAGTGGGTAAATGGAGTTCAGGGCGTAGACCGGGCAATTCCCGGGGTAACACTGCGCATGCGCACGTCTCTAGGGGAGGCGCAGCTTGTAGGACCTGACACAGGTAGTGACCTTGCCCTATGGCCAGAAATGTACAAAAATCAAGATGAGGATGTTAGACTCGGTTAGGAAACAACATGTATTAGAGTTTTGTTAAGGTCAGGCTCTCAAACTTGTTGACAAACATTTTGTATCTAATGTCCTGCTGATTTTTGTATAAATTGTTGATCATGCAATTAAAACCTTTTTTAATTTCATATCTTAATAAATACGGCCGGGCGACTAGCGCCCGCCTTCCAAAAAGTAAAGAAGTCTCGTGTCCACGTTTCTGGGTGTTGGGTGCCGGTTTGGGGGGGAGGCGGCAGCTAGTCGCTGACCATGAGCAATTATGCACACACCCTGGAAGTATACCACTTATGTACCACACGGAGACTGAGATGATTCACCTACGATCAAAGGGAACAATTGGATAGCTCTACTACTGTGAAGGGAGTGGCAGAGGATATTGACGAACTGAACACTTGTATGTGACTGGGAACTGATGGCCTACAAGCAGAATGATATTAGATCTACTCTAGACTGGTCGTGACTACAGTGCTACACGCCTATGAGGAAGCAACGTCAATGAGAGAGCCACTGATGATAGTACAAATAAAACAGGAACAAATATTTAGATTACAAAGCATACAGACCCCTGCCTATCTTAGCATGGATAGCAACACTTTTGGCAAAATACAATCAACTAGAAACAGAGACAAATGTTATATACCCAGAAGAGGAACAGTATTAATTGAATAGTAGAAGCATGATCTATATAATGGGAGAAACCAAAAATAGAGACGATGAAATTTTATTTATGTTTTTGAACACAGAAAAAGCCTTTACCACTGTGTCCTAGCAATATCTGTTTGCTGTATTTGAGTCCATGAATTGTTGGGTCTTTGCTCTTAAAAATGGCCGCACTGTTAAATACGAGATGGATGGTAAGGTTTAAAATGAACAAAGTACTATCAGAAAAGTGGGAATTAGAGAGGGGTACTAGGCAGGAATGTCCACGGTCCTATTATTTCAGGTGGTGATATGAAACTGGCTTGTCATTTGAGAAATTTGCTAAGTAACTGGGTAGTAGAGGTGCACAACAACAAGCATATAATATTGATATATGTGGCTGGCTTGGTTTATTTATGAAAACCCACTGATTTCATAGCGCCGTTAATGCAAATATTAGAAACATTTCGCAGACAGACGGGACTACATATGAACAAGCAAACATTATTCTTGTTTCCATTGTGCAAATTAAACAAATACCAAGAGACAGGCTACCTCAGTCAAAAATCATTCAGCAACTGGAAACACTCATAAAAAATGCAACAATTAAATTCAGACACAAATGAGATTCTAATATATTCACAGACTTTTGATGTCACTCCCATTGTCTCTACCACAGTGAATAGTGATACCGAAAATTATAGTGCGTCCCAGTTGTTTATACCAATTTCACTGTAGTATGTTCCTGATCGTGTGTGCAAGTCTTGAGCAACTGAGACTGGCTTTGACTAACTTTATCTGGGAGAAGACAAAGAGTAGATGCACAATCAAGAATTTACTATGCACATATGACTATGTTTGATTGTGAGTGCCAGATCTAGAAACGTATTATTAGATAATTCAACTTGAATTTGTGGCAGGCTGATTGGGAGAGGAGGACATCTTAAATAGGTACTTTTGGACTTGGAGCCCTCTGCCTTCACCCCTCCTTTTTTACTAAATCCGTTTGGGTCGGCTTTTATACTCCGCACAATTTACCACTGCTTACCAGTGCTTAAGTGCTTGTGCTCTCGCCTTTAAACATGGTAAAATTGGCTTACTTACGATTGGTACATTTACTTTACTTGTACATTCCTATTAAAGTGACGCTACCCATACTCAGGGTCTGCAAATTAAATGTTACTAGTGTCCCTGCAGCACTGATTATGCCACCCACTTAAGTAGTCCTTTGAATATGTCTCAGCCCTGCCACTGAAGCCTGTGTGTGCAGTTTCTAAACTGCCATGTCAACCTGAGAAAGTAGACCTTATGCTAGGCCCAAACCTTCCTTTTTAATACATATGTCATCCCTAGGGAAGGCCATGTACAGCCCAGGGGGTAGAATTCAGTGTATTTAAAAATGTGGACATATAGTTTTAAGTTTTACATTTCTTGTTAGTGATAAACTGTTACATTTGTTTTTACTACTGCATCTATCCATCACCTTGTTGATTTTACATTTGCTTCCCTAAGTGCTCTGGTATGCCCAGTTGCGGGTACCCGGCTCACTGTGCCCATGGAACAAAGCTATATCTCACTGAAGAGCGCTAACTAGAGCAAAACTGGTCCTGGGTTGTTTTGTCTGGCTCAGAGAGGACTTGGCATGTGTCTGTTCCAATGAAGAAAAGGGTCAAGACTGATTTGCAAATGGCTGGTTCCAAACTGAAGTGTCATAGTGGGCAAAAAAGGAAGGACTGGGATGCGGCTTGAGCGATTGCCAGTGAGTGAGATTAAGTTAAGCATTCCATCCATGACCTTGTTGTTTTTACATTTTGCTGCCCTAAGTGCGCAGGGTATGCCCAGGCATGGGTCCAGGGATCACTGTGCAATGGGAACCAAGCTATACCTGGCTAAAGAGTCCTAACTAGGGTGAAACTAGTTCCGGGTTGCTTGTGTTTGGTTTCAGGGAGGATTCTGCCTGGCAGTTTGGGCTGGACTGTTCTCATGAAGAACAGGATCAAGACTGATTGTATATGGCTGGGTCCAAACTGACATGGTATGGTGGACAAAAAAGTATGGATTGTGATGCAGCTCGAGTGGTTGCCAGCGGCTGAGATTAATTTAAGCTTTCCGTATATCACCTTGTTGTTTTGGCATTTGCTGTGCTAAGTGTGCCGGGTATAACGAGACATTGGTTCCAGGCTCACTGTGCCCCTGGAAACGAACTATACCTGGCTGAAGAGAAGGAATTAGGGCAAAACCGGTTCTAGGTTGCTTGTGTTCTGGTTCAGGGAGGACTTGGCCTGGCAGTTTGGGCTGGACTGTTCCCATGAGGAACAGGGTCAAGACTGATTTTAACATAGCCTGGTCAAAACTTAGGTGGCATGATGGGCAAAAAATTATGTATTGGGATGCGGCCCAAGTGACTGCCAGTGGCTGAGATTAATTCAAGTATTCCGTCCATCATCTTGTTTCTTTGTATTTGCCATCCTAAGTGCGCCGGCTATGCCCAGACATGGGTTCCAAGCTCTCTGTGCCACTGCAATCAAGCTATACCTGGCGGAAGAGCCCTAACTAGGGCAAAATCGGTTCAGATCGGTTCAGGGAGGACTTGGCCTGGCAGTTTGGGCTGAACTGTTCCAAGACTGATTTGCATATGGCTGGGTCCAAACTGAAGAAAAACCTTGCTCCTCTTAATACAAATTCTGATAATATGACTGAAAGACCTTCCCAATTTCCAAATTTCTAATGTCTCCCCTCCTCCTTCAGTATAGTATTTAGACCTTATATAATTCCTAGCAGGATCAGCTCTTGATTTCCAGGCAAGCAATTTCCCACACTTCTCACCATACTCAAAGTGTTTAAGTCTTCTAACTTCCCACCTATTTCTTTCTTTCACCTCTATCTTCAGCTTGAAGTCCATCTTGGTCTGCTCCATTTCTATCTTTTTCCGTTGATCTTTCTGTGTCACTTTTATCACCTCATTCTCCATTTTCCTTATCTGATTTAACAATCTATCAAGTTCTATCAAATTTGCTTGGGCTGCTCTGCTGGACCATTTATTAAATATCCCTCTTAAGAAGACCTTATATGTGTCCCATATTATGCTTAACGTGCAGCTCAGCATATTGCTCTCAAAGAACAACATGTGTCTTTTTCTTAACCCAATCTATCATAACCTTATCCTGCAAAAGGCTTGGGTCCACTGTCCACCTCCTGGGGGTCTGGTATTGTTGAATTTTTAATTCCAAGCCAACAGCTGCATGATCTGATAACTGAAACGGAATACGTCTCACACCAACCACCTTATCCTTTAAAGTAAGATCTACTAACCAGTAATAAGTACATGAGAAGTGGCCATATTTTCAGCTATGGTGTGTATAAACATTTTGCGTCCCTGCTTTCTCTTGCCACACATCATATAAACCCAGATCCTGCATACTCTGCTTCAAGGCCCTCAAAACCTTTAGCAAATTTATTTTAGTCTGATGATCTATATAACTTGTTGCTGAGTAACATATTAAAATCACGCTAAATTAACAATGTGGTGTTACGTCCTACCAATTCAGACAGCAGACTTATTTAAGTCTGCTAGCTTCCCACCTATTTCTTTCCTTCACCTCAACCTCAGCTTGAAGTCCATATTGGCCTGCTTCTGTTCTTACTCTTTCCTTTGATCTTTCGTTGTCATTTTTATTACCCCATACTCCATTTTCCTTATCTGATTTAACAATCTATCATGTTCTATAAACTTTGCTTGGGCTGCTCTTCTGGACCATTTAGTTAATATCCCTCTTTAGAAGCCCTTATACGTGTCCCATACAATGGTTAATGTGCAGCTCAGCATATTGCTCCCAAAGAACATTTGTCTCTTTCTTAACCCAATCTATTAAAACCTGATCCTGCAAAAGAATTGGATCGACTGTCCACCTCCTGGGGTCTGTTCTTGTTGAATTTAGAATTCCAATCCAATAGCTGCATGATCTGATGACTGGGCCGGAATATGTCTCACACGACCACCTTATCTTTTAAAGTAAGATCTACTAACCAGTAATCAATGAATGAGAAGTGGTTATATTTTCAGCTATGGTGTGTATAAACACTTTGCGTCCCTGCTTTCTCTCGTCATGCATCATATAAATCCAGATCTTGCATACTCTGCTTGAAGGACCTCGAAACTTTTGGCACATTCATTTTTAGTCTGATTATCTATCTAACTTGTTGAATAACGTATTAAAATCACCCCCCCCCCACTATGCATGGTGTGTTACTTTTTACCAATTCAGATAGCAGACTTCTTAGTTGGGTTTGGCCTTTAAGATTAGGCCTGTAGAACCGTGCACCTACTATAAGCTGATTGCCAAGTTCCTGCACGGAAAAGGAATTTTTATAATACATTCTTTTCTGATAATAATTGTCACCCTGCTAAATATGCTTGTCTTTTCTGTTCACCAAGTACTGGACCCATCTTGCCTTTTCAAACACCCTTATACATTCGGATTCGATTTTGTGAGGTGTGTCTCCTGTAGAACTATTATCTGAGCTCCACACTCGTTAAGATACTCAAGGACTCACCTCTGCTTCCGACGCCCATGTAGCCCATTGATGTTCCACGTAGTGAGGTCTTTCTTAGAGTCCCTCATGGTATTACCCATGCTAATTTTCCACACCTCCACATTCTGAATCTTCAAGATCTCACGTAATAAAAATTAAATAATTGAGGACAATTATTTTTATTTTCTCCCCTGATGCTCCCCACCATGTGCCCCTCCTGAACTCATCACCCTCCCTTGAGGAACCCCACATCTTCCAGGATGGCATCTCAAGATGCCTGTTTGAGATACCCCTACCACCGGGTTCATCATATACCCTAGATCACATCTTCTATTATTTTTTATCTTTTCCACATTTACAAAATTCTTTGCACACTTCATCCCCTCATGCTGCCTAGGAACATCAAGACATACTAAACTACTCAAAATAATAAGACACTACAGGATACATGAGATTGAGGTGATATATACTTCTGTTCCTACTTACTCTTCCATAACTTCACCACCTGATTGGAGGGACTGTTGTGATACAGTGAGGAAGCTGGTATGGTAGTATTGGTCTACATCCAGCTTGTTTACATGTAGATCATAAATATGCTGATGCATGTGAGAGATTTCTATCTGAAGGTCAAACTGCGTTGAGTGTTCCAGTGGGAAGAATGTTACAGCAGTAACAATGACAGCTCTGAAAAAACACCCTTGCAAATGATTGGGGATTTAAAGTGGAAAAGTGGGTCCGGGTGAAGTTGGTATAATGTAATTTAATCAATGTTGCCAGATAATCTAGGATCCTCGATACCTATGTTATGTTCATGCATTTCTGCTAATATTGGTATATTCTTAGTTATACAAATGTAAATTATGAAAACATTTCTTGAGTTGTCATTCATATATCTTTATATTGTAAATACATTAAATTGTGAAGGAAGGAGGATATGTGTTATATTATGTCACATCTTATGTCACATTTGTCCATTTCAATTTCTAGACTGCAATATGAGAGGGGATGTTCCAGGTGAAGAGAGATGAAGGCTGGTCCTTCTTGAAGATGGTTGACTCCTAAACAATCCTGGCTGGATTGGATGTATGCATCACATACTCCTCTCTTCTTAGAGATTCATTCTTGTAAGTGCTTTTCAGTCAATACTGGTTATTGTTTGGACTTCATATTATTCTGTGCAGAAGCCTGGACAATTCTGAACTTTCAGCATATGGGAACAGAACTACCTCCTAGGGAACAACCATTCCTTATGAGTAGATAGCTTCCAAGTGACTTCTTTAAAATCAATATCATGTGTAACCTCTTATGATGTTTTCATCTTACATGCCCACAATCAGAGCGCCTGGTACGCCATCAAGACTGCATGTTAAAAGTAGTCGTTCATCTGTTTGTGTAATGCCAATATACTACATTTTGTAGGAGTAACTGTAAAGGTATTTTGGATAAAGGATTCCCCAATTGATAATGGGTGAAAATCTAACTTCAAATACTCTTAAGGCTTTCTTCTATCGAATGTGTAATTATGCAAACAGGAGAAGTTTGATTTGGGATCTTTAGCACTATTTTACAATATCTTTGATTTACATGTCTTTACAATGAAGCCTCTGCCTATACAAAACTACTCACGATAAACAGGAGGCTCTTTTTCACTCCAAGTGATCCACGCGGCAGGAAGTTGGCATATTTTGAGGAAATCCTATCTCTTGTCTGTTTAGGATAACTGTCACGTGCACAGGGGGGGAGGGCTAACTTTGGAATTAATAGGAATTAAGGTTGCAAGCCGCAGGCTCCATTTTAATTTAAAGGTACCAGGCCTGTAGTCATCAAATTGTATTTTCAAAGGGTCAAAATGCACACAAGAATGTCTAATTTTGGATTAGAACAATGCCTGAACAAAACCTTGTCTTCAAAATCATTTGACGTGTTCCCCAAATATTTCCAGGTCACAAATAACGCAATTGTGTATGCCATAATGTTTGTGGAACTCCACATAAAAAAAAGTTCATAATAATGAAAGCGTAGAATTTCTAATTCCTACACACTGTTGATAGCAGTAATAGAAATAGGAAATTACCACATCTCACTCTCTCTGATTCACACTAATCGTTTCTGCCTTAGTACCTTTCTAGTCCTCTCCATTTCTTTGTCTACATCTTTCTCACTCTTCCTGCCCCTTTCATCTCTCTCTCTCTCTCTCTCTCTCTCCCTTATGTTTGTGCTCTATTTTTCACTCTCTCTTCAATGGGTCTTTAAAATATTTATCTTTTTAAAACGCATTTTATTGATATTTTTCATTTAATGAAAAAAGTCTCCTGTGCTCAGACCATTTGCAATGCTCCTAAACTTACGCTTTCAAAATCCCTCCGAGGCAATGCACCCACCGCCTTCCCTCCCAGGACCACCCTTTCTTATTATTTACCGTAACAGCAAATGGACGGAGAGCGAAGCCCCACAGAGGGGCCCATCTCGAAGACTGCTAATTGCAACTTTTGCCTCATAATACTAGTCAATGAAGAGGTGGAGTGACTTTAGCACATTAGGGTATGTGAACGTACAAAAATCCACATTCAAATGGTTTTCCCGGTTTCTCAAATGTACTGCCTTCGTCTTCGAGGGCTCATGACAGCAACCCCATGGCCGTGAACGTCCATATTTTCCCCCACTTCGGAACGGAGCGGGAAAGGTACTCATCCAATGAACTCTAATTGTCTACTTGGACTCCAGCAGCACATATGGCATAAACATCTGTGCCCAGATTTACATTGAACTAACACAGCACAGCAAGGTTGCATGAAAGGAAGAGAGCAGAGCAGCTTGAAATCTACTGAGATGTGGTGCTGTTCTGCTGTCTACACGTGCAAGTGCACTTGTGGCTGCCATCTTCCAACTCAGACACCCCCTGACACCATAAGGCACAACTTCTGCGTTGTGGGAAGCATACATTTTTTGGCTGGAAAGGCTCCCTTCCTATACAGATAATATGATTGAGGACATTTACGCATATGTATTTGTGATGTACAAGGCAACCCCAATACAATATGGGAAAAACAAATTAAAAATGCAAACATTCCTCCTCGTGACCGCTTCCTTGATGCAAAGTAATGCAAGCAGCAAATTGTGAGGTTTTGCATTAGTTTGGGTCACAATCCCATGCAAATCACAATTTGCTTTGGATTGTAAAATCCACCACAACACTTTGCGTCAGGTTGAGGAAAAAAAGTAACACTGCTGATTCACAGTTTTGTAAATATGGGGCCCAATTATTTTTTAAACGTCTCTGCTGACCTTGGTTGTGTCCAGTGGGACTGAGTATCCCAATATCTCTTTGACGTGACTCAGGCTTCCTTCCTGAAGCTCTGAATCACCGGACAAGGCCCTCAAATTTGCATTTCATCACACTGCACACCAAGCTCCAAGTTTCTCAAACTTTCAAACAACTCAGCAAGACACCTTGCTGTTCTGCTGTGCTGTGTGAAAGGGGAAGGAATGCACTTCATTTTACATGATAAAGGGCATGGCTGTCCTTTCTCAGCACTGGCGCACTATGTGTTGCTTTGCGAGAATAATGGCAGCCTTGTGTCATGGTGCAAGGGTGCCTGAGTTGTAGGCAGGATTGCTTTTGTGCAGGAAGTGTGTAGCATATTGACGGGTCTACCCTATTGGTTTATCTGGGAATGGGGGGGGATGCGTGAGAACACCCATGCTCCAACCATAGACCGCTTCGTACTGTCATACTAACTTTGCTCGTGATATTTAAATATTATTTTGCTCCTGTGATAACAATCCATGTGGAGCTATGAACCTTGCACATGATTTTCAGGAGTTCGAAAGTGCGAGAAACCTGAGCAGAACTATCCGCTATATGTATCAACAAACCATTTTGCATTTCCTAAATAGCGAATTTTAAGGAATCGCTATTTAGGAAATGCAAAACGGTATGTATGTACAAAATCGCTTTCCAATAGCGATTCCTTAGCATTCCTTAATTTGAGATTAGCAAATTGTCAATCGCAAATTACCCCTTCATTTCCATGGGCCAGGAGGCCCATAGGAATGAAAGTGCAATTTGCAATTAGCAATTTGCTGATCGCAAATTAGGGATGTTTCCAAGGGTGCAGGGGTGTCTCAAGAACACCCTGCTGCACCCCTGAAAAAGACATTTGGGGGCATATGGCGCACATACATGCCCTAAGGGCATGTATGGGCGTCATATGGCACCTTTGGTTATTATCAAAAAAGATTTTTGATAAGAATTCGCAAATTACCACCAACTAGAAGTTGGTGGTAATTTGCTAATCCTTAATGGCATTTTTTGCATTTTATTTGTTTGATACATTGCATTTAAGGAATCGCAAAATTTGCAATTCCTTAAGTGCAATCGCAAAATAAGGATTAGCAAATTTTGCTATTCCTTATTTTGCATCAAACTAGTTTGATACATTCCATTTGTCTATTTAGCATTCGCAAAGGCCGAAATTCGCAGAATTTCGGCCTTTGCGAATGCTAAATAGCTTGATACATATAGCGGTATATCTCAGTCCTACACTCAGCGTGCCGCCTTCGTGAAACCACACATTGGTTTATGTTATCTTTTTCACAGTTTGATCCGTTTAGTTTTTCTTTTTCTTTCATTTTTCCCAGTCCCTCATGTAGCACGGTGTACTAAAGAATTCTGGATTAGAGGAACTAGGCCCCGTTTCCCTTTTTTGTTCCTTTTCCTTTCAACACATCAATTACTATGACAAAAGCCTTTGGACTTCCCTTTCAGGCTTTTCTGTTTCCTCTGCAAAGATTTATTTGAAGAGAAACCTGACCCTTAGAACAAGTCAGAACAAGCATTTATAAAAGCAATAGTTGTGACCTTGTCCGACCTTCATACAGAACAGAGACATTGGCGGAAATGTTCATCCATTTGAACATTTTGTATGCCTCGCGCATGGACATTTTCGCACTTATGTTTTGCAACAAATGTAGCAATAAATGTTTCCCATAGAACAGCTGTTTAAAGCCCTGAGAAGCGAAGTTTCCCTTTTCCTCAATTAAAACCAGTGCTGGCTTTATGGATGATGACACCCAGTTCACCCATTTTTTTGTCTCACCCTCAACTCCAGACGACCTCCTGCTCCACAGATTTCATCACTGCAGTCCTCCATTAAATATTACACGCGTGCAGATCAATGAATGAGAAAATGTGAATAAGACACTGAGGGCTTCAAGGTACTGGAGTGACACGAAATCCATACTGGTAGGCATTATATGTTGAGAGTGCTTCGTCTGCAGAAACGAAGGGGCAGATTCAAATGTTCACAAAAAAATTGAAGTTGCTTTTCTGCATTTCGTGAAGAGGGGAGAGATATTAACACCTTAATATCCATCCTCTAAGATATGGTGCTGATGCTCTTTCCGGTAGCTTTGACTTACCTTAGGCTACCTTGCCAAAATACACGCCCACTCACCATAGTGCAAGGGAGTGTAAGTGATGGGTAGTGGAAGTGACATCACATACCCTTTGACCTTAATGACATCACAGGAAGTGACATCATATAATGCTTGACCCTGATTTTTTCCAGATAGACATGTCACATAACCCTATCATCACACACACACTATCTTACAACCCCTTAACATTTGTATTCAATTTCACTCACTCACTTGCATTCACTCATAATCTCCCTGATACTAACTCATATTTACTGACACTCTGGCCCAGATTTTGTAATGCTCTGCACTGTGTTTGACTTTGCATCGCTTTTGTGCTACAAACCCAGCACAAAGTTATAGAGTGGGATTTACTATTCAAAGAAAATCCATATTTGTATTGGATTGTATCTCGAAGTAACACAAAATTAAGCTCTGCACTGCTTTGTATTATTTTGGGCCAAGGGTGCCATCCATAGATACTGCATGGGCAGTCCCATACAACCACCAATGGCTTTTGATGCAATTTCCTCTGTACAAACATTGGTAGAAAATAATTTGTGCCAAAATATTATGAGTGGCCAAGGCCGGCGTCACAAGGAAAATGTTTTCATTTCCCATGTTTTTTCAACTTTCCAGGTGTGCTGCAATGTAGAGCACACATACAAAGTGGAAAAGCAGTACTGGAAGTGACCCTTTCCAGTACAAAGCCTATTCTTCAGAGATTCCACACACCCTTGCGCTATGGCCAAGGGTGTGTGCATTGGCACATGGCTGCCATGAGTGCTCCACCACACAGTGAGAGATAAATACACCACATCTTAGCAGAAATGGTGTATTTTTTCTCCATCCCTTTGACACAAGACAGCATAGCAACTTTGGTGCAGCATTGCCTTGTGTCTAAGAATAGTAAATTTGGGCCACACTCACTACCTGTCACTGACTCTCACTCACTTTAACTTGTACACACATTCTTACACTGACACATGCTCCCACATACACATGCGCTTTCACATTTACACACTCACCACCAAGTATGCACAAAATATATATTTAAAACAATTTTTTTACTTACTACCGCTGCCACCAAAGGTCGAGTTCCTCCTAAGTGTGCACCGTTTTTTTTTACACTAAAAGTGAATAATAGAATATCATGCACTATTGGTATAATGAACAGTGAGCAGAAACCAGGGAATGTGGAGCTGCCCCTGTGTTCTAGGCACTGATTTTGCCACCTCTGAGGCCAGGACTCACACATTCAGTACCAGGTGTCACAACTGCAATAACTGGTGCCCCCTAAATCACAGCCATGGTTATGTCAACCATAAGTTTTGTTCTGTAAGGGTACCCTTCATATTTTCACTAGAAGGATACCCTTCCATTTCAAAATTCTACGTTTTGCCAAAGTTGAACACTTTACCACTGTGTATATATTTATTACAGGTACACCTGCCTCGATGAGGTGTGATTTTTTAATGCAAATGTCTTTCTACCAGTTAGTAGCTAGGGATTAGCACCAAAATCCATGGGTGGTTGCATGTGAATGACCACCATGTATCACACATGGTACGCACCCTTGTCACAAATTAGCAATTCAGCCCAGATTTGAAAAAGTGTCACGCAACACTGCAAAAAATGCTGCCGTGTGTTGCATGACAGGTAGGGAGCAGGAGAGCGCCATATTTACAGAGATGCACACACAGGTTCGAGACTGATTTGCATATGGCCAGGTCTAAACTGGGGTGGCATAGTGAGCAAAAGAATGATGGATTTAACCAAGATCTCTTGACTGGGGGTGAATGATTTGATTTGTTCTGCATTCCATCCATCAAT
Organism: Lissotriton helveticus; assembly: GCF_964261635.1. NCBI lineage: Eukaryota > Metazoa > Chordata > Amphibia > Caudata > Salamandridae > Lissotriton > Lissotriton helveticus. The sequence continues at coordinate 1,446,903,822 of NC_136061.1, read as the reverse complement.
TGTGTGTCTTTTGCTTCCTCGCCTTAAGTGTGCCGGGTATGCCCAGACATGTGTCCCGCTCTCACTGTGCCACTGGATTCAAGCTATCCTGGCTGATGAGGGGTGAAACCCCGAAATCGTTCTTAGAAGGCTTGTTTCTGGTCCAGGGAGGACCTGGCTTGGCAGTTCGGGCTGGACTGTTTCCATGAGGCACAAGGTCGAGACTGATTTGCATATGGCCAGGTCTAAACTGGGGTGGCATGGTGAGCAAAAGAATAATGGATTTAACCCAGATCTCTTGACTCGGGGTGAATGTTTTGATTTGTTCTGCATTCCGTCCAATTGTGTGCCTTATATGTTCAGAGATATGGCACTCTCTTCCACTCTCTCTATCCCCGGTGCAGAAATGTTGCTGCTGACCACCATACACACACCTTTGCGCCATACTGCAAGAGTGTCTGCATCAGTATAGCATAGGTTTCATACTGGAATGGTTCCCTTCTTAGACAACTTTTAAAACTTTTTTTAGTTTGTATGTGTGATGTACAATGCAGCACACATGCAAATTTGGTAAAGGAAGGAGAAATGAAAACATTTCTCCTTTTAACGCAGGCTTTCAAATGGTATTCATTTTTGGCACACAACCCTGTCTACTATTGTTAGTAGAAAGGGTTTTGCATCAAAAACCAAGGTTGGATGCATGGGAATGGTCATGTACCGCCAATCTTATTAACTCTTGACGCAGAGTAATGCAAAGCAGTGCTAACCCCTGGTTTGCATTATTATCAGACTACTTTCCAGCACAGAAAATGTTTGGCATTGGAAAGTAAATTACAAAAAAAAAATCTGTTCGGTTTGTGTCACTTTTATAACATAAAACTCAGGGCCAAATGTTTGTAAAACTATGATATAGTACGTCTCTGTGTCACTTTTGGGATACTTCCCAGCACAATTCAAAGGATTGGGAGTAAGTCCCAAAACAATACTTTGCACCAAATTTGTGTCACTTATGTGACACAAAGACAGCGTAGTGTTGGTAAATTTGCTCCACAACCTCTGAATGCAAATTGTAGTACAGTGATTGCGGTTGTGTACACTAAGAAAAAGGAACCCTTTTCTAAACAATGCATGCATTTACAAAGCATGTAGTTACCACACAGATGACTTTACAATGAATGCCTTTATAATGCAAGGTATATGTATGTAAGGCAGTAAGTATGTAAGGGTTAAAGGAGTGGTATAGTTAGGTGAAAATGTCAGTGAAAGTATACCTTTCGGAGTTAGGCAGCAATTACCGCTGCTGTCCAAGCCACGCTGAACCTACCAAGACTATCAGAAACAGACAATGCAACGCTAGGGAAACCCATCTCTGATAAAGAACTAGCTACCTCTATTAAATCTCCTAAAGGTAATAAAGCCCCGGGCCCAGACGGCTTCTCCACTTCCTTTTATAAGGCATTTGATGGTTCCCTTTAACCTATAATATTAAAAGCATTCAATGCCATAGCTAGAGAGGGACGTACTGAGAAATCAATGCGGGAAGCCAACATTATCGTCATACTGAAGGAAGGAAAGGACCCTCTCTTGCCAAAAAAATTGACGCCAATCTCATTGATCTACATAGACTGCAAATTATATGCAAAGATACCTGCCATAAGGCGGAATGAGGTGCTCCCTAAATTAATTAGCAATTCCCAGGTTGGCTTCCCCAAATATCGAATGTTTAATGACAATACGCAGCTGCTATGCCACATACTTAAGCAGGCGAAGATAAAGCCTGACCCATCCATAGCCATCACCCTGGAAGCAGAAAAAGCGTTTGACAGGGTGTCCTGGTCATTCTTGAGACACTGCATGGAGTCCTTCAATCTAGGTAATTTATACATAAACATGGTCATGGCTATGTACTCAAACCCTACAGCCTGCATAGTGATCAACGGAACCCTATCAGATGCCTTCACACTGGAGCAAGGAACAAGACAGGGCTGCCCTCTCTCCCCCGCCCTGTTTCTCCTAGCACTGGAGCCACTAATACAAGATATTAAGCGTAACAAAGATATCAAAGGAGTGAAATTCAGTGAGTCTTAGGTAAAATTAGCCTCATATGTGGATGGTATCCTCATAGCCACGGAGGACCTGTGCTCCTCCATTAAGGCCCTGATGAGTACAATAGAAATTTACTCATTCCATTCAGGTTACAAGTTAAACCGAGACAAATCCGAAGTTAAGCCCTTAAACATCCACTGCACCCGAGAGGTAATGGGTAACTCAGACCTGACATGGCAACCGGGATTTATCAAATATCTCGGAATGTAATTTGGCAGCAATATTTTAGAGTCACTACCTCTTGGGAAAATCAAAGGCCTACTCGAAGTATGGTCCCCAAGGTTCATCACTTGGTGGGGCAGAATTGAGACCATCAAGATGATGATCGCGCCATTAGTAAACTATCTAATCGCCATACTCCCCTTAATACTATCTGAGGACTTCCACCGCAAGTTGGACACCCTAATATGACGTTTTTCATGGCAAGTTAAAAGGGCTAGAATAGGCCTGAAATAACTCAAATTAGATAAATCTATGGGGGGTGGGGGGTCAACCTAGCGGACTTTAAACTTTACCAAACAGCTTTCCTAGCTAAACAGGAATCATATTGGCACGTGCCTCCAGAGGAGTACACCCCATTTTGGCTTACAATTGAAAAATTATTACTTAATAATCTTGCCCAAGCAGCCCTTCTCACCTCAAATTTTACCAAAGTCACATGTTCAAAACCCATTTTTATAAACACAAAGTCTGCACTATTAAAAGTGGATAAAAAACTGGTAACCAGCATCTGTCGATCCAATCTCGAATCCCTTTGGGATAACCATATTATTATATATAAAGGGAACTCACTACATTTTAAACCCTGGATTGATAATGGTATCTTTTTCCCATACCAACTGTTCGACACAGCTTGCCCATTAACTTTTAAGGAAATACAGACTAAACACAAACTGGAGACCCCGGGGTTTTACAACTTTTTAAAAATAAAGGCAGCACTTACAAAAGCCAAACAACAGTCCTTACCCCCTTCCCTATCACAATACATGGTGAGGATTACTAGGTTGGGACACCAGGGGCCCGATGTAGGTCGCCAAATACCGGTCGGTTACGGCCGATTTCAGCCGTTACCGACTGGTATTTGAAGATGGAGATGTAGGGGCCTGTTAAAATACAGATTCGGTAATGTTACCGAATCAGTAATTTTACCGATTCTGTAAAATACCGAATCGGTAAAATTACTGATTCTGTATTTTGACATGTAGGTAGCACTGCAATCAGTGCTACAGGGGTCTAAGAATTCATTATTTACCACCAACTAGAAGTTGCTGGTAAATAATGAAAACCCTTTAAAAAGCATTTTTTTTGCTTTTTAAACAGTGCCATGTTGCAGACATACATGCCCTAAGGGCATGCCCTAAGGGCATGTATGTCTGCAACATGTGCACCCATGCACAATTGAGGGGTGCAACAGGGTGTCGAAGTGACACCCTGCCACCCTTCAATGTTTCCCCCATTTACCGAATCGGTATTTACCGATTCGGTAATTGACATTCATTCCTATGGGCCTACCATAGGAATGAATGGCAATTACTGAATCGGTAAATACAGATTCAGTAATTACCGAAACTTACCGATTCGTTAATGTTTAAAGAAAAATTACCTACATCCCATTTGCCTGTTCTTAAATACCGAATCGGTATGATTCGGTATTTAAGAATCGGTAATCTGGGATTACCTATATCGGGCCCCATGTCGCTTGTATCTACAAACTAATCCGTCCCAAACAAACTGCCCTCAATAAGAAGCTCATATCAATTTGTCCCATTGCACTCTTAATTAGTGCAATGTCCTTTGATGTTATTAACTCTGGTGAGAAAAAAAGCTCAGGTCTCCCTAGCCTGCCAAAACTATTTTTAATGTATGTCAACCACTGAATTTTGTTATTTTTATCTAGATGTAGACAATCTTTCAAAATAACATGATTCAGGGGAACTTTCTGATTTAGCCAGGTCTTCATCCAGGCTATTAAAGAGGCCATTTTTATCATGTCTGAAATAGAGCCTACCCCAAGTTCAGTATGAATAGGTGATGCACCGTTACATCGGAACTTTTACAACGGGAGGCTTTTACAACGGAGTTTTTACAACGCAGGATCTATTACATCGGATGCCATTACAACGCATGGCATTACATAGCAGATGCTATTACAACGCATGGCATTACATCGTAAGTATAGGTAAGTATTTTTTTATTTTTATTTTATTAATATTAATTATAATTAAATATATTTATTTATGTTTTTTAATATTAATAATTTATTATTTATTATATTAATTAAAATAATTTTTAAAATAAGTACAGGTGTACAGGAGTGTTTTTAGGTTTCAGGATAGGGTTTGGGTTTTGGGATACAGGGGTGTTTTTAGGTTTCAGGGTAGGGTTTGGGTTTTGGGGTACAGGGGTGTTTTTAGGTTTCAGGGTAGGGTTTGGGTTTTGGGGTACAGGGGTGTTTTTAGGTTTCAGGGTAGGGTTTGGGTTTTGGGGTACAAGGGTGTTTTTAGGTTTCAGAGTAGGGTTTGGGTTTTGGGGTACAGGGGTGTTTTTAGGTTTCAGGGTAGGGTTTGGGTTTTGGGGTACAGGGGTGATTTTAGGTTTCAGGGTAGGGTTTGGGTTTTCGGGTACAAGGGTGTTTTTAGGTTTCAGGGTAGGGTTTGGGTTTTGGGGTACAGGGTTTTTTTTAGGTTTCAGGGTAGGGTTTGGGTTTTGGGGTACAAGGGTGTTTTTAGGTTTCAGGGTAGGGTTTGGGTTTTGGGGTACAGGGGTGTTTTTAGGTTTCAGGGTAGGGTTTGGGTTTTGGGGTACAGGGGTGTTTTTAGGTTTCAGGGTAGGGTTTGGGTTTTGGGGTACAAGGGTGTTTTTAGGTTTCAGGGTAGGGTTTGGTTTTTGGGGTACAGGGGTGTTTTTAGGTTTCAGGGTAGGGTTTGGGTTTTGGGGTACAGGGGTGTTTTTAGGTTTCAGGGTAGGGTTTGGGTTTTGGGGTACAGGGGTGTTTTTAGGTTTCAGGGCAGGGTTTGGGTTTTGGGGTACAGGGGTGTTTTTAGGTTAAATTAAATTAATTATATTATATTAATTACATTTCTTAATTAAAATAATTAAATTAAATACATTATTTTAAATAATTTAATTTAATTACAATTAAAAAAATATTTAAATTAAATTAATTTCATTATATTAATTAAATAAAATTAATTACAATTTTTATTAAAATTAATTTAAATAAATAGATTTAAATTTATTAAATAAAATTAATTACTATTTTAAAATGTATTTTAATTAAATTATTTAAATTAAATTAATTAAATTAACTTAATTACATTTTTTTTAAAAAGGTATACTTACCTATACTTACGATGTAATGCCATGCGTTGTAATAGCATCTGCTATGTAATGCCATGCGTTGTAATGGCATCCGATGTAATGGATCCTGCGTTGTAAAAATTCCGATGTAACGGAATGCGTTGTTATAAACCGCGTTGTAGTGACACCAATCCGTATGAATAGTATATGAGGGGGTAGACTGTGGAACTGAAAGGGCGGACCTCAAAAATATGTTTTCGGTAATCTGCAAACAATCCGGGGAACCATGTCCCCATATTGAATTACCGTAGGTAGCCACTGCGAGGCATTTTGCTTTGTAGATTTTCATTAGTGCAACTATTGGCCTAGCCCCCAATTTTTTCGATAAGCCCTGGAGAGCTGAGGTGGTTCTCGCCAAGGAAATGTTTCTGTTTTTTATCTGCGGACCCCAGTTCCCTCTCTCATCAAAAGTAATCCCCAGATAGGGAAATGTAGGTACTCTACAAAGTTCCTCTTTTCCGCAGGTAAAAGTTTTAGAGTACTTCTTCCTAGAGCACCTTCCCATTATCATTATCTGAGACTTCTTAGCATTTATTTTAAGGTCCAGGGAACCCATGAAGTCCTCAAAAACATCCAGGAGGCGTTGTAATCCAACCCCTGTCCGCGAAAGAAGAACAGCGTCGTCCGCGTACAGGAGAACTGGAATACCGAGTTCTCCTATACGCGGAATGTCAAGGGTGGCCTCCTTTAGTGCAGGTTCCAGAGCATTTATATATATCGTAAATAAAAGGGGAGCCAGGATGTACCCTTGCCTGACCCCCCCTTTCTGATTTAAAATGACTAGAACAGCGGCCCTCCGAAGTGACCCTAACAGAAGCCAATAAACCAGAATGTAAATCCGCTAGAAGGTTAACCAAAGCCCTATCAAGACCCATATTGAGTAAAATATTCCACAGCTTTGAACGATTTACAAGGTCAAAAGCTGATGAGAGGTCCATGAACCCCAGGTACATGGACCCCTCCTTGGCCTTTGTATATTTATCTACTAGTAGATGCAAATTGAGACACTGGTCTATTGTGCTCCTCTTTGGTCTAACAACCTATATTGGACATTTGATAGAACCCCTCTATCATTCACCCATTCATTCAATTTAGACAAAATGACACGTCCCAGAATTTTGACTGAGGAGTCAATTAAAGAAATGGGTCTGTAACAGGAGGGGTCCTGCCTATTTCCCTTCTTGTAAACCGGGATAATGATCGATTTTTTCCATGAGGCCGGTATATTATCATGGGATAGAACATTAAAAACATTACACAATATCTTTGCCCAAAATTTTGGTGCGCATTTAAAAACATCTGCAGGGACCCCGTCCGGGCCTGAAGCCTTGTTTTTTAGGGTCAAATCTATCGCTCTTTCCACTTCTCAGACCTCGAAGGTTACAATGGAACCCTCGGAGCTGAAAGGGGTGTCCCCGGTTTGTGTTTTATTACTAGGGTCAGAATATATTTTTCCAAAGTGTTTTATCCATTCCTCATCTGGGACATTAGCCTCAAGTGGGCAATTCTCCTCACCCGAAAATAGCGGTTGATTTACAATTTTCCAGAAGAATCCGCTGTTTTTTAGGGAATCCGGGTCAAGTAATTGAGCCCAAGCATCATCTTTCAGCTCTTTTTTCCTCTCTAGGATAGCTTTTTTATACGCAGTTCTTAGACTAGCTATATAGGCTCGATCTTTGGGAGTGGCCTTCAGGGCCCTAAGTAATTCACCATGTGCCTTGGAGCATGTTTTATTGAACCATCTCTTACCATGCTGCATCTTCTGTCTTGGGCCAACAAGTAAGCTTTGGTTTATTTCTCTACAGATGTTATCAAAGGCAAAAACCATTTCTATATTTTGTGCCAGAGTTGCAAGGCAAACGGCCAACTCATCCTCAACTTTATCCAGTACCTCTAACAAGAAGGTTTCAGGGACTATGTTTGTCAATTTTAACCTACGACCCTGATCTTTAACGATCACATTATGGCCGCCTTTATGTAACACCGTTTTCATGGAAAATAAGTCCGTAGACATTATATCCATTAACACCGAATTGTGGTCACTAAAAACCGAGACCTCAGTTTTATATGTTAAAACGTTACGCAACAAAAAAGAAGACATAAAAATATAATCAATAATAGTACCATCATCTGTTCCCTTGAATGTGTGGCCCCTAAATCCACCATCCCCGCAACCCGGCTCGTATAAGTTCCATCTAGCCAGGAAGTTTTCTAATAACTCCCCCATCTAGAATGTTCCAGGTGGATAGGTAAAGAGTAAGGAGGGCCTTCTTCTTCTCAACTGGCACATGGTAGGTTGCAAGGGTGAATATTAAAATCTCCAAGGAATATTATTTCAAAAGTATTCTCATTTACACTGTAGACTGACAAAAATGTTTCCAATACTTCCAAATTATAACTGGTGCACTCATTTGCACTTGAATTATAAAAATTAATAAATAAAATCTTAATCTTGTCCGGGATGGATAGTTCAACAATTAAGCAGTTCACACAACCTGAAATACACTGAGTTAGTGTGCCCTTTATGTCAAGTTTGAATAGACTTAGTAAGCCTCCCTTGGCTCTACCTGCAGCACTACTAGTTGCTGGGATGCAAAAATGTCTGTAACCATCCAAAGAAAAACAATTTTTCTGGTCCCATGTCTCTTGGAGAGCAATAATGTCAAAGGTTTTTAATGAATTAATCCACAAGTCATTTCCTACTTTATCCTTGATGCCAGCAATGTTCCAGGTCGCAATTCTAAAAATAGGAGGTGGAGGCTGAGCTTCAGTCCTAGGTTCATTTTGCTGTCAATCATTTTCCTCCAATGAAGATAGGGGGGTATACCGATTAGTTAAAGGGAGAACTTGGTCAAATTGATTGTACGGCCTAGCCACCCGGTAACAATATGGATCAGGTCTATTTGGAGGTTGATATACATTATGCGGAGAAACGGCAAAACCCCGCCTATATTAGGAGACGGGAAATTTGGGCTGATCAGATTGTGAAGGGTGAATGTTAATGAAATGATTATAAAAGAACCCAAGGGGCCGTGCACAAACAATGTTATCCGCAACAGGTAAGGAAGCTGCTCTAAGTAGGACTGTAGCAACATGTTGTGGATGCTTAAAATTAACATTGATACAGTCCCCCCTAGTATTCTTCCTAGAATTTCCTATCCAGCTAACTCTTCGTGTAGAGATTATATCATTAGAAAAGGCGAGTGGAAATCCACAGTTCCGGCTCAGCCACGATAGTGATTTATTTTTTAGGGCCTCGTGTGTTTCTAGCCTAGAGTCAGTAAGATAAGAATCCACCTCCGGAACATTAGTTAGTACAACTGTATATGGGGCACACTCCGGAGGGAGATTTGCTGGCGCTCTTCTCTTATGCACATTTCTCCCTTCCTTTTTATTCCCCCCGGCTATAGTATTCTGGCTACCAGGATTCGTTGGAAAAGGTTGAATTTCTGGTACTGATGGTGAAGGTGGTTGAGAGGATAGTGACAATGATGGTTGAGTGGCTGGTACAGTTTGTATAGTATGTGTGGCCCTATTCCCCCAATAGCTGAAAATACCTGCATCCTTATTTACATTATTCCCTACCTTGGGGCACTTGTGTGTTTTAGTCAGGGTTAGGTGAGAGTTCAAAAGACCACCCAATCTAGCTACTTCTTGTGTGACCTGATCTAATTTTACCACAAGAGGTCTAATCAAGAGTTCAAGTTTTGTTTCAATAATGCTTGCCAAGAGATCAATATGGCCGGGAAGCAGAGTAGTCATCTCAACACTATTTGAGGTCTCAGTTGCGTTCCCTAAACTAGTTGATAAAGTCCCGGTCTTTTTTGATTTCATGCCCCCCCCCGCTTAACCGGTACCTTTCTACATGCCCTCACTATTCTTCGTGCAGGCGAGGATACTGGTGAAGGCCTCGGAGAAGGTGTCGGGGACAAAAGCGTAGTAATTTCGGGTGAATTTTCCCGCTCATCCTGTCTGTTTTCTAAAGGTATTTCGTTATCAGAAATTACAAATGAGTCTTCATTGCGGCTATCAACCAGGATGGGGGAAACTAGAGGGGGATGCAAGCTTGTTGGTGAGACCGGAGGGCTTACCCGATTTAATGAAAGACGCCTTTCCTAATTAATTTTACTAACCACCTTTACTAAATAGTTGTCCATTGTCTTAGTCACAAGCTGTATTTTTGCCGATCTAAGTTTAGACATTTTAGAGTGCCTAGATTACAGTCCCAGGATCTTCAATTTTTAACGACCCGGATATTAGAACAACAAGCAAGGAACACCAATGGATGCTGCAACTCCAATTACATCAGACAGGGACCACAATACAAGATAAATTTATAAGTCTCACAGATTTGAAGAATCCAGGGGAGGAAGAGCCAAAATCCGTTGCCCAGCCCAGCCTCGGTCTGCCCCGGATGGCCACAGACGGCCCCGCCCTCGTCCCGGGCTTCTCCCGGCGCGCTCCCGCGCGCGTCCCGCGGGACGAGGGACCGGCGGTGCCTTTATGCGCCTCCTGGGGCTGTTCAGAGGCGTCACTGCTGCTGGTCACGGGGTGGGAGGGACCGGGCGGAGCCAAGCCCGGCCGGGGAGCAGGCGGAGCAAAGCCCGGCCCTCTGCTGCTGGTGCTGCAGCTGAGTTCGGCGGAGCAAAGCCCGGCCCTCGGTGATTGCTGCATGCTGGTGAGACTTCCCCACAGGACTCCGCACCGGCGGTGCCTTTATGCGCCTCCTGGCGCTGCTCAGAGGCGTCACTGCTGCTGGTCACGGGGTGGGTGGGACCCGGCGGAGCCAAGCCCGGCCGAGGAGCAGGCGGAGCAAAGCCCGGCCCTCTGCTGCTGGTGCTGCGGCTGAGTTCGGCGGAGCAAGGCCCGGCCCTCGGTGATTGCTGCACGCTGGTGAGACTTCCCCACAGGACTCCGCTCCGGTGGTGCCTTTATGCGCCTCCTGGCGCTGCTCAGAGGCGTCACTGCTGCTGGTCACGGGGTGGGAGGGACCCGGCGGAGCCAAGGCCGGCCGGGGAGCAGGCGGAGCAAAGCCCGGCCCTCTGCTGCTGGTGCTGCGGCTGAGTTCGGCGGAGCAAAGCCCGGCCCTCGGTGATTGCTGCACGCTGGTGAGACAGTGTTTTCAATTTCATCTCTGAATTACTTTCATGCTTCCTCAAAAGGGAACTATCTACACTGACATTTGGTTTCCTCAAGGTAGACTCGCTAAACGACAAGGATAGGGCACTCCTAGACCTACTTAAGACAGCAGCGGTTAAAATCGTACTGATTAACTGGAAAGACACGCGAAAGGCGTCCTACAAGGGCTGGTTCAACTGGGTCTCTAACCTAAGTGCTGCTCTCCAGAACTCACCGTGGAAGCCTCCCATCAGACACATGTGGAACAGCCTTTGACCTGTACTTTAATTCACATAAACCGCCATAAAAGGATTTTTATTTTTATTTATAGAGTTTTATTCAGCGCGGACTTGACCCTTGTGTATCAGAGCGCTTCACAGTTATATTTGGAACATTTGTGATACAGTGAGAATAGCTATACATAATTCCTGTATATGATTTTCTTATCAGTTTCAGCAAAAACAGCAGCATTACTATATATAATATTCCTGTACATGACTTTCTTATCAGTTTCAGCAAAAGTAACAGTATTTCTGTACACATGGTTCTGATGTGCTTTCTGTGAGTACTACTACAGGAGCGGTTTGTGATCGACGTTTGGGTATTAGTCACTATGCTGAAGAACAGTCTAGCCTTATGGAAGGAACTTGCTCATTAGGAAGCTCTTCACTTCCTTCTTGAATGTTGCTATGTTTGGAATTGTTCTAATGTTTGAAGGGAGTTAGTTCCAGATTCTGGGGGCTGCTCTGGAGAAAGCTCTGTCATATGTTTTCTTCTTCCGAAAGATGGATGGTTTCAGCAACAGTTCTTTGGCGCTCCTAGCTGGTCTGCTTCCCCCTGAAAGATCCATTTTCTGAGCTAGGTACCTTGGAGTTTTGTAGTGGAGCGCTTTGTGTGTAGTACATGACAGTTTGAATTGAATTCTGGCTTTGAAAGGTAACCAGTTTCGATGCTTCCAGGTGAGGGGAGATATGGTTGTATTTTCTGGATCCAGTAATTAGTCTTGCTGCCGCATTTAGACATGCTTTTAATGGAGATGGGGACATTTTTGAAAGACCTGCTAGAGTTGTACATCCATATTCAATCCTTGAAATAACTAAGGACTGGACTGCTAGTTTGAGGTCCGCCGTAACGATGAGTGATTTCATTTTTCTAATATAGTTCAGGTGAAACCAGGCACTTTTTGCCATTGATATGATGTGCGTTTTCATGTCTAGGTTCTTATCAAACGTGATTCCCAGTGATTTTGCAGATTCAACTAGTGTAGGGTTGTAGTTTAGTGCTGTGATCAGTTTGGTCCATTCTTTCACTTCTGTGGGTTTCTTCGGTGGTGATATTAATAGGAATTCCGTTTTTTGCGCGTTTAGTTTCAGATGATTACTAGTTAGCCAGTGTAATGACCTTTTTAAGGCCTCATTCATTTTCTTTATGTCTTCCAGTGATGTTATCTTGATGTAGATCTGGGGTGTCATCAGCGTACATGTGATAAGATATGCATGCGTCTCGGAGAATTTCTGTGAGGGGTTCGACATATATGTTGAATAGTGATGGGGATAATGTTGATCCTTGAGGGACTCCAATTGAATTTGGGCATGAAGGGGAACGTGTCTGGTTGACTAGGAATCTTTGGGTTCTGTTCTAGAGGAAGGATTTAAACCATTTCAGAACAATTCCAGATAGTCCCATCCTGTCTTGAAACCTGGTTAGCAATTTTTCATGGTTTACCACGTCAAAGGCAGACGACAGGTCAAGAAGTACTAGTAGGCATGTTTGATTGTGATCTAGGGCCTGCAGCGCATCATCCACTATGTGTAAGATTGCTGATTCCGTACTGTGGCCTGGTCTGAATCCGGATTGGCAGTCATCCAGCAGCTTACAATTGGCGATGTGGTTGCTCAGTTGATTTTGTACACATTTCTCGATTAGTTTGGCAAGTATAGGAATATTGGGTCCTGGGCAAAAGTTATTTGGCTCTGCTGGGCCTGCTGTAGGTTTTTTGATGATGCGAGGACTTGACCTGTTTTTAAGCAATCTGGTAGGATCCCTTGAGATAGTGAGGCATTTATTATCTTTGTCCATACTGGGACGACAATATGATTGATTCTTTATAAGCATTTAGAGGGGTGGGGGTCATTATAGTGGTTGTTAGGTTTGACATCCAAGAGAGTTTTGTCAATGGTATTCTGGTCATATAGCTTGAAGGTTGCTCATTGTACATTGTTTTTCAATCTATCATGATTGTTTGTCGAGGTATCATTGTTTTGTGTTGGTAGTTGTCTAGGAAGGTTGTCGTTTGCAAACCTGAGCTCTCTTTCTAGCATGTTGGCGTTGTCAGTGAAGAAGGAAGAGAATTCTTCGCAGCTCAATTGAGTTTTAGTTGTTTCTTGTGCAGATTTGGCTAGCTTATTTGACTGTTACTTTACATCTTGAATAGTTTCCGCAGCCTGTTTTTGGAGCTGTCTAGTTCCGATCTAAAGAATTCCTTCTTGGAGTTGAGTACTTTTTTGTTGTACTCATTTCTGATCTTTCTGAGTGTTTTAAGCTGGGGGATGATGGGTGCTGTATCCATTTTCTTTCTGAAAGTCTCAGTTTACGCCTATCTTCATTCAGTGTCTCAGTAAACCATGGATTTTTATCCTTCTCAGATATTCTTTTTAGTTTTAGTGGCATGGTGGAGTTGACTATATTCGTCATTGACTTAGTGTAGTGCTCAGTGAGTTTGTTAGCGTTCAGCAAGTTGTTAGGCGGATTTAGTTCCTTCTCGCATCTTGCTATTAGTAGCTCAATATTAGGATCTTTGCTGTCCCTGGTCCATTTATTCAGTTTGACAGTCTGCGCGGTTTTGCTCTTTTTTATTGTGGGAATCAGGAATGTTATGGCATGATGATCTGACCAATTTCAAGGAACAATTGATTGGACTGAAACATCTTTAGTCCTTGAAATTACCCAATCTAAGGTTCCTCCTTTCGAGTGGGTTGGTTGTGTGTGTAGGTTTGAGTAAGGTTTAGATTTGTCAGAAAGTCTTTAAGTGCGTTGATCTGTTTGTCATTGTTGTCATCCCAGTGTAAATTGAAGTTGCCTAGGAATATGTTATTAGTGTGAATGTTAGAGTTAGCCGTGATGATCTCCATTAACTGTTCTATGAAAGTAGCATTATTGCCTGGTGGGTGGTAAAGCGCATGCAGGTTGCATCTTTGATTGCCTGCTGTTCTTACATTGAGGCCTAGGTATTTTCAAGATTCAAGAGGTTCTGACTGTATTTGGTTGATCTCTATATCCGATCGGTGTATGCATGCTATACCGCCACCTGTCTTTTTTCATCTTTCTAATCTCACAATGTTATAATGAGGGGGCACCAGAAGATCCATGAACGGGGAGGATGATTGCTTAAGACATATTTCTGTTAGGAGTGTTATGTCTATTTCCCGACTAACAATGAGGTCAGCGATGTCCGAGGCATGTTTTGCTGTGGACCGACAGTTGAGCAGTAGCATAGTAGTGGTTTACCTGCGATACTAGAGTTCATTTCGTGCGTTTTGGCAGTAAGCTGGACTTGTTGTAGGTTGTTATGGTTGGGTTTCCTATTCTTGGGCCAGGGTTTTCTATTTGCATCGATCAGGACTGACTTAATTTCCTCCCCTCTGCTGCTAGTTTCCGGCTCCTATGATCGTAATATGGTTAAGGTTTCATCGCCTGATAGGTATTTAAGATTTCTGCCTGGTCGGTTATGTCTATTTGATAATGGCATGAGTGTCTCTCTACTCTTTTCTTGAGAGCTATGCACTAATTTTGGACGTATTCAACTTTGGCGTGGGTGCTTACCGTGATATCCAGTATTTTATCCAAAGCTTGTAATGCGTTTAAAATGTCCTATGACATATTACCCACTTTTGTTTGAAGAGCTTCGATTTCTTTCCGAGGTTGTGAACATATTTTTGGAGTATCGAGTTTTGCTTGTGTCCTGTGTTTTAGAACTTTGTTTTCCTCAGTTTTCCTATTTTTGGCATTGGTTCGGGAGTGCGTGCCTACTATGTTTGTGGGGTGGGATGCGCTTCCTGAGACCTGGGCTTTTGGTCTTACGTTATGAGGATATGAGTTTCATAAGGTCATTGATGTACTTTGTGATGCTGTTGAGTGGGGTATGAGAGGGGTGTTAGCTTTCAAATCCTTTATATCTGGAAAGAGATTTCCATTGACTGTCCTACATGTAGGAGAGGTCAAATCCCGAGATAGAGGCGTTGATTCTTCTCTCTGAGGTGGCGTCGGGCAGTATTGGCATATGATGTAGCATTTTCACCTGTCTCGGTTTCATTTCCGTCTGAGCCAACTGTTAACGTTGTGCCTCCTGGTATTATTGTAGTTTGTGGATCTAGAGGGTCTCTGATTGTTGCGACGTCTGGGGCGGTATTGTTAGAGGTGAGTAGTGTGGCTTCTTGTATGGTCCATTGTTAATTAGAGAGTTTTGATTTATCTACCCACTCTTTTAGCGTTGAAAATAGGTTGTCGAACCTTTCTAGCTCGTTTTTAGCTGCTTGTATAAGTACAATGCCGTTTTTGTAGATAGATATGCATAAATCCGCTCTTAGTCTTGGTGACGGGATGATCATAAATTTTGTGCCATGATTTTGTGCCATGTGGAATGTTGTTTGTGATTTTTATGTTGAGCATCTTCGTAATGACGGTGCGCCATTTAGCCATTTTTCTGGTGAAAAATATCAAGTCATTAATAATTATGCCTTTGCTTAGGTTGAAGTAGGGGTCAGAAATCAGAGTGTCTGGGTGTTTTCTAATTATGTTGTGTTTGAATTTTTTTGCTGCATTCTTAGACAGGTTAGTTAGTTGGGTACTTTATGATAAAGGAGTTTGTGCCTGTTGATTCTAAGTTGTTTCCCGCCATATTTAAAAAAAAAAAAAGGGATGACTTTTACACTTCGATACACTATACTAGTAGGTAATAATGTCACTATACACTTTAGCCCAATAGATGCATACCTGCAATTGCATTTCTGATGTTACGGTATTTTTATTCTTTCTCCTTTTCAGGATATATGTTGTATTCTGTACTTTTGTAGTTAGTACTTTACTTTATTTTACTTTATTGTATAACAAAGGCGTGTCTAAGGTGGGTCCTATAGCCCTACAGCAAAGTTATCATAGTGTATGACATGTAACACGAACTACAATGTGTAGATTGTCATATTACCACCTCAAACTGTATTATGTCCTTATTGTATGTGTTATATTTATGTTTTAATTTTCTGAAAACAACCAATAAAAACTTTTGAAATTAAAAAAAAACATATCTTTAGGAAATTGGGTTATAGTTATGCAGGATATGCAAATTGTGCAAGTAATAGGTCCACAATTTCCCCCTACTGGAAATCAAGCACCCGATGGAAGCATTTGACTTCCTCAGGATAGTGAAAAAGAGCAGTCCAAGGCCTTCTCAGGGGAGGTGGTGTGGCTAGAAATGACAATTTGCTGGGAAGCAATAATAACACTAAAAAAATGATTGTCCATTCCGTGTACTTTTATTATACAAACTGCTTAATACTGTGTATTAGTTTAGAAATGTATACATAAGGCACATTGGGAATCCCTTAGATGAGAATATGTAATCACGTTTGATACCCTAAAGGGTCATGAACTCCCAAACCACTGCACCCACCACCTATACCAGATAGCACACAAAAATATAGGTGGGTATCACTTTAGATAAAACAGGCCTATTGGCTCTATCAAGGGTCATGACAACATATAAGGCAAGCCTATTAGCTTTGTATTGGGTTCACTATATTAGAAGAAAAACAAACTGCATGTTAAAAACACCATCATTGTGTAAATGCAATAATCAATAATAAACATATGTAAATGCAATTATTAATGTCAAAGCATGTCAACCTTGATCAATAATCACAGTTAACCATATTAGATCAATAAAGCATTTTAAAATTAACATAACATGTGTCTGTGTGTTTTTTGTAAACTTTCAGGCAACATAAATGCAACCCTAAAAACAGCGAAGAGGAAATTCCATGGGTCTATACCTTCTTAATACACCTAGAGGTTATATTAAATGCAACATAATCCAATCCATAATCCAAGCCCCTAAAGAGCACTGCACTCCCAGCTGTAGAGTAAACACTCTAGCTTTGAGAATACTTGAAAAACAATTAAAATCTTAGGGGGCTCTTAATTTTGATACCCCAGCACAAAGCTTCACTCCTCCAAACTTTAAGGAATAGGGAGCTGCAGCCCATCAGCACATTTCTACGTCGATTGGTGGTGACCCTGCCCTCTGGGGCTACCTCACAAGCAAGAACAGGATGGAAATGAGCAAGCCCCACAGGGCATTATGTGCCACCCAGGCATGGAGCAGTGAATATTTGAACAGAGGTACTCACGCTGTGTTCGAGAACCCATGTGTGGTCTTTATCTCTTTGTTTTTCTTTTTGGGGTTAAAATTATGGGTGCCGTTCCCACCTGGGTTACCCCAGACACGACTCCCATGTTAGGGGCAGCCTGGGGAGCTCACTCCCAGCTGCATTAGCCAGCATCCTGCCCATCTGGCATCCTGGTCTCCCGCATTGGGAGCCGGCAGAATGCAGGGTTTCTTCTTTGAGGTGGCTGCCTGCTCCCCCTAGACACAGGCGTGGGAAGCGGGCAATGGGCCCACCATAGCAACGGAACCAGAACATGGGTTCCTGGGCCTCTCGTCTCCTTGGGGGTGGCACGATGGTACTCCCCAATTTTCATCATCAGCCTCCATGGGCCCCAGAGGCAAAAAAGAGACTGGGGAGGGGGTCCCACATACGCCTCTTGGCTAAGTTTAAATTAAATACTTCTTGCTTTCATCATCAGCCTCCGTGGGCCCCAGAGGCAAAAAGGATCCTGTTGGGATGATTTGGATAATCCTGGGCCCATTTTATTCCTGGTGGTGAGCTCTAGCATCCAGGAATAGTTCTGCCAGGTCTCCTGGCTTCTGTTGCAGGGTTTCTGTACTCACACAGAACTGTGCACAGAGGAGTGGAACCTCGGCAAATTAGGATGTCCCAAAACTTACCTTAGCAACCAACTCACCCCTTACCGAGCTAGCTACAGTGTCTCATTGGACATATCAAACACCCAATGTTTAGACAAACCAGAACATGAACTTACAGTACCTCAGGGTACGTGGGACTCATGAACACTCTTTCGTTATATTATCATTACAAACCAGAACATGGAGTAAAGAAGACACATGTGCATTTGAAATGTTTATTTACTAATGCCGTCTTCTCAGGCGCAGTATCTTTGATAATACAAGTATACTTATTATCAGTAGCAAAATTATCAGCATAGTTACTAAGACATAAAAAGCGAATGGTGACAGCATGTTAACATGCTGTAATGAATAAGAGTTAACAACACTTATATCTCACCCTCCCTGACACATATATTATATTATTAGCTAAGAAGGTCTCTTTGGGTTGTTTTAGGGCGGGCCCATACCTTAGTGTCCTAGCATGAAGGAATCACATCAGCATACACCAGCTCTCTCTGCATGTGCACCGCATCAAGTGTGTTAACAATTCTCGTGCAAAGCAATATCAATCCCGCCTCAAGCCCAAGTTGGCAAAGGCTGCACTTGTGTTATGACTATGAAGGCGTGGAGATCAGACCTCATAACAATTCCATATCGTGTTGCTCCTGAAACTTCAGCACTCTCCGTGCAGACATGTTTTATTAAACAAAGCAGATATCAGAGCAATAACATATTATTCTCACATTCACCACGGCAAACTACTAGGTTGAAAGCTAAGTCAACAAATGAGGGTCGTGTGCAGAAGTTGCAAGAAAGGAAAAATGGCGTTTAAATCTCAAACGTACCTATGCTAACTTAACACGATATAGGGATATATAGGAGCTATACAACACCCCCCCATGATCCGAGAACGGACTAAATAAGGTAACAGAAGTGCCATCACATGAGAGCAGAATCCATTTATAAACGAGCATGAATAAAAAATTCAATAATAAAAACTAATGCTAAAAAATAGCCCACAAATATAATGTGGCTCAAGCCAATAGGCAAAGAAAAATAAAATGTCTTGACCAAAAGTCAATAAAATCAAGGAAATGCTATCAATCAGCATGCCAATTTGAGGCAGTGTCTATGATAAGACTGTATATGAAAAGTAAGCTGCAACAGCCTCCAGGAGGAAGTCACTGTCCTCATCCGAAAACAGTTCAGCCATCCAATTTAAAAGATGAAAGGAACATACGTGATCTTCCAGCACCGGATCCTCTATAACCATCAGAGGACAGCTCGGTGGGTTTTCAAGAAAACTTCGTTCCAAGAAACTTTGCGCTGCCGACAACACATCCCAGGGACCCATTAGTCCATGTGCCACCGCCAAGGCCATAATCCTTTCGTCAGAACAAACCAACTCGTGAGCAATGATAGGACTCATCAGTTGATCAAAATCGACGTCAGCAGATATTGGTCCGCAGAGACACAAATCAATGGCCCAAAGGAAATCACAGGTCAGGCAGCGAAATACAGGCTGGACACAGGTGAAATAGGAGAACCGAAAAGATAATCCAAAAGCCGTGCTTAGAGTCGCCAACGGCAGTGTGCCATAATAATCAAGCATGCGGTTGCGAAACCGCGTCAGTAGTAGCTGTGCGTGGACTTGCACAGGAAGGGCATCCATATTTAAAAAGGCAGAAAACCACCAATGCGCCAGCCGCTAAAGCAAGTAAAAACGGGAACCCTCCAAATAAGGATGAAAAAATAGAATGGAAGAAAGCAGGGTTCCCGTTTTTTACTAATGATCTGGCGTCTCAGTACACTCATCCCCTGTTAGATAAACCTCTTGGTCATCCTTGAAACATCTGTATGTGTATGGGAGTGACCAGACCTCATGAAGAAAACCGCTACCTAAGGGTTCAAAACGACCTATTGGCACATATTTCATACAATTTGAAAACTTATATAAAGCAAAAGGCAGTGTTATTAAACCGTGGATAAGCCACGTAGCAGCAGTGGATTCTGCCACAGAAAAAGGTAAAGATTCCAACCTTTCAATATGTAGCATAGAAAAGGAAGCATCACGCATTGAAAGCAAGCGTTGTTTGTCTGTCAAATTAAACGGTGCAAATAAAGAGGAAACGTTCATGTATCCCCAGGGAACTTTACCCATTTTCAGAGTCTGAAGTGTCCATGCAAACTGCATGATCGAACGTAATTGATTTTGACCATGGTATAATACAGATACTTCATCATGTACAATATCAACAACAGACGACACAATATTATCTAATGTGTAAATTCTAGAGGAAAGCACGTTAATGCTATTGTCAACAACTGCAAGCACTTTCTCAAGATTCGCCTGATCAATAGCCCTAAGGCGTGAAGCAGCCTCAATCTGTGAGAGTTTCCAAATTTCATTGTAAACACCATATAACCACCTTTTCGACCTGCCACTAGCTGGGCCCTTAATGAAATCATTCAAATCCACGTCTGCATTCAGTTTGGAAAGGTGATACCTAACCGCAGGTAAAGTTGAATGTTTCAGCCAAGCTTGACACAACTTGCCAACAGAGTAAGAGGTGACAGTATGACTCAAATCAAAACGGGGATCAGATCTAACA
This sequence comes from Lissotriton helveticus, assembly GCF_964261635.1. Classification (NCBI taxonomy): domain Eukaryota; kingdom Metazoa; phylum Chordata; class Amphibia; order Caudata; family Salamandridae; genus Lissotriton; species Lissotriton helveticus. The sequence continues at coordinate 1,446,883,623 of NC_136061.1, read as the reverse complement.
GTCTTAAAACCGTCAGATATATTTAAAAATCTTTTTTGGCAAGAATCAGCACTACGGTGCCAAAGCAGCCAACCCTTGGGATTCATACTGGAAATGTTAAAGGAGGAATTCAGAAGCAGAGCCTGTATTTCTCTAATGGACAATTTAGTAAAATTACTCCAATTCTCATATTCCTCCAACTCCGGGAAAGACGGGGTGTTCAACCTTTTAGATGTAGCCAATCCAAAGCATGTGGTCTGGGAAATGGTTTCATTTAAAAACCACATATGATTTGGGATGAGACATGCACGGTGCAAAGCCTCAGTGCCTTGTACCTGCCAGGCCCTTGAGCCCCAAACTGATTTAAGGTCTATGGTATCCTTCCATAACTCATACCCTCCAGTAACTAATTGATCCAGGAAGGCTTTTGAATATAACAATTTTGTATTTGTAAGTCGAACCTTGGACTGTGGCTGTTTGTGAAATTTAAAATAAAAGGACTCGGGATTGGACTGATTAAAGTCAGTGAAATAAGTATACTTTTTAAGAAACGTTTCTGAACTCCCTTGTGTTGGTGCTGGGCAATGTTCCCACTGAGTAAAATTAACCGCATCCCTTCGGGAAGATGTCTTGTGTAAGAAGTGATTGCCATAATGTTGGTAACAGAACAATTCACCATAATTAGCAGATTCTAAATATAAATCCTCAGCATCAAAAGCAGCATAATATTTCAAATCAGAAAACAAACTCTCCACAGCATTAACATCCCAATCATCAGAACGAATGTTTTGTTTCACCACATCCCCCATATTAACTCTTAGTACATTAGGGACATTAACGACTTCCGTTGGGCCATGAATCTGAAAACGAACTGCATCCCACGCGATTCCATCCAGAACAGGCCACGCTGTGACGTTAACCAAAGTCAAGTCTCTTTTTAATCTATGTGTAGAATGTGAAGAGGAAAGTGGGGCCAAAGTTCCATTTAAATGAGTAATGCAAGTTCTCTCCTCGACATAGTGTCCATTCATAATCCGAAAAAAATAAAACACAAAACCAATTGACATAAAAAGGTAAACTGAAAAAAGGACCAGCCAAATGTAAATCCAAGGAGGTATCAAAAAATGTTTTTTAAACAGGCTGGCATATATTGCAATTTTAGAGGGTTTTTTCGAGGCAAGGGAAGCAGAGTCAAATGAAAATCTGGATTCCGTGGCTAAACGAGCTTGCAGGTCAGGCATGGACAAATCAGTGGGGTATGTATAGTCTGTCTCATCAAGGTTAGTTCCTGGTAAATTATTCAATAATGGACTGGAAACAGCAGGTAATTCGATGGCCACCTCAGGTTCATTATTAGAAGCAGTGGGCATAATTGAATTTCTCACAATGGAAGGACAGGAAACAGCCGGTGTCATGCTAAGAAGAATCGGCCACTCTGTGTATCTTGACATTGTCAATAGAAATAAACCTGTTTTCCTTACGACCTGGAAGTGGTGGTAAAATGACTGTTCTTGTGCCCTTTACTCCAAGCACTGGGACCGGAGCTCGATAGGAGGGACCAAACTCTTTCTTGTTTTCGATCTTCTCTCGAACCAGTTCTCCAACTTGGGGTAGCCAGCCAACTACCGGGATCTGCAACGCATCATCCGATGTGGAGGGCAAATGTTCCTTTGCAAGAGTGTCTCTCGTCTTTTGTAGATTCTGTAAAACATTGCAATGTTCATCTGCGTCAAAGGAAGTGGCGCGAACCACCGAGTCTAGACCGTCAAGGTCAGGGACGAACATCTTGATGCCAAAGAGCATTTCGTATGGGGTCCGCCCACCCAGAGACCTTCTAGGGAGATTATTAAGAGCACGCTGCACGCCATAGAGGTGAGCCAGCCAGTTTCTGCCAGTGCCTATAACTCGGGCTGTCAAAGATTGCTTTAAATCACGGTTCATTCGTTCAACTACACTATTACCCTCGGGTCTGTAGGGTGACGAAAACTTGACTTGGACCCCCATCGAAGTCATGGCATCCTTATACGCCTTAAAGGCGAAAGCCGGACCCTGATCCGAATGGAAGGTACCACAGGCAAAAATCCCTATAAAGATACGCAAATCTCTGATGACAGACGGGAATCAGCGCTGCGATGTGGCCATAACCACACAAAGCGTGTGCATGAGTCAACTGCTACTAAGATGTATTTATACGCAGTATCAGATGAAAATGGACCGCAGTGATCTAAATAAACACAGCCTAGTGGTTTATTAGAAATGTACAACTGTGTCTGAGGCGGACGCGTAGCAGTTGAAGGTTTAATCTGCTGGCATATGTCACACAGAAGGACATAATCACGCGTCTGTTTGTACAGTCCCCGCCACCAGAAACGTAATTGTAATTGAGTTACAGTGGCCGAGACGCCCGCATGCGCAGACGCCACACCCTCATGAGCCGCTGTAATCAAGTCTGCTCTGCGATCCGAGTTGGGAATCAGCCGTTCCCCAACATCAGGAATTGTCACAAAAGGAACCTTTTCGGGACTTAAGTGGTATTTATACTTCGAAGGGAATCCCGCAGGATGTTTACTTCCCTTCTCAGAGGCAGCAATCGCTGCCAAGATGTCGCTATCAATCTTGGTTTTAGACCTAGTAACTGCTGCAACTAAGTACGTAGATACTGCTGATTTCGCCGCTTCATCAGCAAGCGAGTTGCCAACAGCGTGAACTCCCACGCGCTGATGACCGAGAGTATGAATCACATAAACGAGTGGCAACATAGCCTTAAGCTCTGCCACTCGAACCCAGATCATTTTATGTTTTATTGTGCTACCCTTGGAATCATGAAAATCATTTTGAATCCAAAAGAACAAGTTTTCATTGTAAGACTGGACACAGTAGTAAGAATCACTTACAATTAGAGTAGTAACACTTGGATCTGCGTACTCCAAAGCTAGTAAGAGAGCACGAAGCTCTGCCAATTGTGCGGTGCAATCGCCCAGGGGCAACGTGTGTACCTCCCTGGAAACGAATTCATCATTCAACATAGCACCGACCACAATGGCGCATGCGGAAACGTAGGCATGTTTAGAGCCATGCGCAACCTGCGCCGACCCATCAGTGTAAATGATGCAATGGAAGTCTTCCAAAGGTCGCATCGCCAGAGGAGCAGGATGAACGAATTCATACTGCAAGTACTCCTGCGACCGTAAGGAAGCGTCAAAAATAAACATGACATCCGCGGATGACAATGACGCAGCCCATTGAATCCACCGAGGGTGCAAAGCCTTTGAATTTGGTACACTGGCTTTCGTGACTGCCTCTAAATGAGGACAGGGTGTTACCACTAGCATGCGCTTCCCCTGTGACAGAGCTCGTTCTTTTAGAATTGCCATCTGTACAGCAGTCAAAACTTTTTCCACTGTGGGAAACCGCATCTCAGCCGAAGTGTACAAGTGTGACTTGTAAGCGATAGGTACCGTGTCACCTTCATTAAACGTGAGGTACGTGAAACCCACCGTCCCAGGAATTATTCTTATGACCAGGTTGGTGTGGTTATCACGAGACAGTAAATATTTAGAAGCGAGCAGATCAGCCTGCAAGGATTGCAAAATGGCTGAATGCTCAGGCAGCCAGCATGATTTTGAGAAAGTTGGTTGTATCAAAGCATACAAAGGCTTGATACGCTGGGCATATTCCGGAATGTAAGTCCTACCGAAATTCAAAAAGCCCAGTAAAGACTGTAATTTTTTCAGTGTTGTTGGAGCGCGCAATTGTGCGCACTTCTCTAAGAAGTGAGGAGCCAAACCTCTACCTTCATTGTTGAGCTCATAGCCCAAAAACAACACTGTGTGTTCAGCAATGTGCGATTTTGCAAAGTTAAATTTGTAACCCATGTCTGCGAAGTTGCAAACAAGAGAATTCACACGACACAGATGCTCCCAAATATCGTCGTCTGTGAGATATATATCATCCACATACGAAAAAGCATCAGGGTCTAGTGCCTCCAGAATAGAGACAATTCGAGCGGTAAATATACCAGGACTATTCTTGTAGCCCATTGGAAGACGCCGGAATTGCTTTTGGACTCCAGCGCTTGTAAAACTGGTCCATTGGGAGCTAAAGCTGTCCAATCTGTGGGCATAAAAACCATTGGATATGTCAAGCGTTGTCTTGAAACGCTTACGCACGAGACTATCCACTAGGGCAGAGCCGTGGGTATTCTGTACTGCACAGTTACGGCAATGCGAGTTCAAATGCCGGTAATCCAAAACCAAACGATATGATCCGTCAGGTTTATTCACAGTAAAAAGGGGATTATTCATCGGTGACACACACGTTTCAATAACTCCCTGATATTCCAATTGTTCAAGGATTTCCGCGACGGAAGATTTTGCTTCACGCCGAATGGGATATTGAGGTTGAGGCTGCGGCTGAGACCGCAACGGAATTTCGTGGCAAGGCGACAATTTATCCCAACCACATTGGTTACGGTACAGAGCCGGCGCGAGAGCCCGAGCCCACTCTTCTGCAAAATGCTGCGCATGCTCTTTCGAGACAGTGTTCGCGAAACTGGGTAGGATTACCTCCTCCCCTCGCGGCGCCGCGAGCACAAAAGGTGGGGGCCAGTCAGCCTCCGAAAGTAAAATATCATATGTAGAAGACAGATTCTCCCAAAATACACCTTTAACGGTACGCTGTATGTCACCTTCAATTAACAGGACAATTTCATATAGTCTTTCAGGGGGAGCAAGTCTCGTATCCGCTGTTTCTATCACAACGTAGACTTCAGTCGCTGTCACCCTCAGTAGTGGACGCAGCGCCTCTCTGACTATGGTTATCTCCGCCGCGCTGTCCAGCAAGGTCAGAGCCCACGTCAGATTCCGAAGCCGCGTTCTCACTATCTGTGGCATATCGATGCGCTGTTAAGGCTGCGACTTTCTTTTTCGCAAACTGCGGACGCCGAGGCGTAGAATCCTCCTGCTTCACTGCGCCGTCCGTCTGGCGGGACTGACCACGTCCTTGTTGGCCACCACGTCCACGTCCACCCCCTCCTCCTCCACCGGTTTTCTGGGCCGATGTGTCCTGAAAGGAACGAGGAGAGCGTTGATCAGAACCCTGAAAACGATCAGGTGATTTAATCATCGCGCGGTCGCGCAAATCATAAACTTTTTCGGATGGCGCAGGAGCTTGTATTGCAGGAAAAGAACCCTGAGTCTGCATTGTCTGCTTCCCCTGTGTCTGTTTTTTAGGCCAATTTTGTTTCTTGGACTTTGGCTGGGCATCTGTCACTGCAGATTGCTCCTGTGGTTGTTTTTTCTCCTTCACTGGAAAATATTTCAGACCTCTACTTGTGCGGCCAATCGTTTTATAAGTGGCCACCACAATCTTTGCTAACTGGCGGGGTTTGTCGGCATCGGGCAGAGCAGCCAAAGCATTCGACACCTGAAAGTTAACTGCATCTCCTTTAACATTGGAGAGAATGAGATCACTTACAATCTCAAAAGAACCACACAGGCGCATACCCAATTCAACCGCTGCCTCTGGACCGTGATCATTCTGAACACGTCGAACGATTTCAGGCAGGGCAGTCATAGACGGTGTGCCGAAGCACCTTGTATAAACTGCCGCAAATGTTTTTCCCCAGCTGTCACAGTCAGCAAGTTCAGGAGTAATATCCTTCGGGAGAGTAATCGTCAACATTCTATGTTTATCAGCAGGAGTGGAATTCGGAAAAACCGCTTCCAGTTGATCAAACTTCTCTGCTAGCCAGAATGGGAAGTCATCGTTGTCAACAGGACGCGCACCAAAAACCGAATTTACCATAACAGGATTGAGACGCATTCCGCCTCGTTCCATGGGAGCGGCCGCACCCCCCTGGGGACCACCAGGAAGATGTCGACCGATGTATTGCACTAAAGCACGAATCACGGAAATGGAAACTACATGCAGCCTGCGAATTTCTGCCAGGGTACAAGCCCCGTGATTCGGGTGCGGGGTAAAGCCACCCAGCGCAGGCCAATTAGTACCTGGAATTGAGAGTGGACCTAACCTCGCACGGGACAAAGAGTGGGGGAGGGCGCCATCAAACCAAACTCGATGCTGCCAATGATCAATAGGTATTTCCAATGCCCTGTATGGCGTATATTCAGCCGGGACATCCGAGGCGGTGTAGGAGTGGTACAAACCAGAATTAGCGTCCACAGCCGGAAACGTAACCCAAGAGTAAAACAACTCGTAAGGAAACGCCGGATCTGCACTTACCACGAAAATCACAGCCATCCCATCTACTGGGACTTGGTACGTCTGAAGATGGTTGCGTACCGCTACGCGACTATGCTGCGCAATAGCCACCGCTGCCGCCATTACAGAATTGGAAACAAGAAAACACAAAGAATACTTTGTAGCACAACTGGGTAGTAATTCAAAGAAACTGTTTAAGTAAGAATCAAGCTTGAATAAAGACCTACTTGAAAAAATAGGTAGGTTTCACCAACACCCCGTTTTCCGGAAACGGATGTGAAGGGGTTAAGGCATGAACGATAAACTACTCGAGTGTCATGATATAAGACCACCGAAACCGTTGGGCGCCATGTTGCAGGGTTTCTGTACTCACACAGAACTGTGCACAGAGGAGTGGAACCTCGGCAAATTAGGATGTCCCAAAACTTACCTTAGCAACCAACTCACCCCTTACCGAGCTAGCTACAGTGTCTCATTGGACATATCAAACACCCAATGTTTAGACAAACCAGAACATGAACTTACAGTACCTCAGGGTACGTGGGACTCATGAACACTCTTTCGTTATATTATCATTACAAACCAGAACATGGAGTAAAGAAGACACATGTGCATTTGAAATGTTTATTTACTAATGCCGTCTTCTCAGGCGCAGTATCTTTGATAATACAAGTATACTTATTATCAGTAGCAAAATTATCAGCATAGTTACTAAGACATAAAAAGCGAATGGTGACAGCATGTTAACATGCTGTAATGAATAAGAGTTAACAACACTTATATCTCACCCTCCCTGACACATATATTATATTATTAGCTAAGAAGGTCTCTTTGGGTTGTTTTAGGGCGGGCCCATACCTTAGTGTCCTAGCATGAAGGAATCACATCAGCATACACCAGCTCTCTCTGCATGTGCACCGCATCAAGTGTGTTAACAATTCTCGTGCAAAGCAATATCAATCCCGCCTCAAGCCCAAGTTGGCAAAGGCTGCACTTGTGTTATGACTATGAAGGCGTGGAGATCAGACCTCATAACAATTCCATATCGTGTTGCTCCTGAAACTTCAGCACTCTCCGTGCAGACATGTTTTATTAAACAAAGCAGATATCAGAGCAATAACATATTATTCTCACATTCACCACGGCAAACTACTAGGTTGAAAGCTAAGTCAACAAATGAGGGTCGTGTGCAGAAGTTGCAAGAAAGGAAAAATGGCGTTTAAATCTCAAACGTACCTATGCTAACTTAACACGATATAGGGATATATAGGAGCTATACAACACTTCAGAAGTGGTATACTTTGCAGGGAGCTGGTTCCAATGGCTCGTTGCACCAACTTTTCTCCTGGTCTTTGTCTCTGGGTGCTGAAGCCAGATCTTTCCTCCAACTGGTGATCAGGGGATGAAATGTGGCCAGCCTCTCTGGTCTGGGGAGAGACCCACGGGTCCTGGGGTCAACTAGGGGCAGATTTCTTAGTCTTTCTGGGCATCAGGTCGTTTGCCCTTCCTGTTGTCCATGACTGTCACAGCCCCAGGGTGCAGCTACAAAAAGCACTGCAAAAAAGCCCTGCGAAAAGCACAAAAACGCTTTCTCTCCTTTGTGCAAGAGTTTTTGAAGGGGGACTGGATGGTTTTAGAAGCCAGAAACCCCTGTCCAATCTTAGGGTACTACGCCACCTATCCACCCCTGTTAAAAACTCCTGCACATCATGCTGGGGTAGTTGAAGATGGAATTTTTCAGAAGTCACTGGTTACATATGCTCTGGGGGCCTCAGCGCCATCCTTAACTGACATCACTGCCAGGGCCTTTCCCATCAAAACCTAAAGAAGGAACCCCCTCTTGTGTTAGCTCCATTTGTCTGGGCTTCCCCCTTCCTTCAGTGGGACTGGGCTGCCCCCAGATTTGTTACAGTGTGAGAGGTAATTAAAAGATGCATATATTCATCCCAACCCCTTCCTCCTCAGGAGCTGAGGGAAGCACTGTTACTCCTTCTGTGTGGGAGGGTCTTTGTTCTCTCTGCTGGGGAGAGATGTAATTATCTTTGTCCAGCAAGGTGACAACTGGCCTGGCTCTGATCCTGAGCTGAGCCAGAGAAATAAAACAATTCTGGATGACCGATAAGATGTACAGGTATGTGTATGAGATTTGCATAATCCATCATGCCACATAAGTTTCACCCCATTTTGATATTTTGATGGACTTTTTAGACCAAAGGGAAGCAAAACTGCACTTTTAGGCAGATTTCCCCAATGTATATAATAAAGTTTCTCTGCAGACAAAACGGTAAACCATACTGAATTTCACTGAGTTCCCACTATTATTATATGGCTTAACTCAGATTAATATCTAATTCTGCAGCATGCCCCCATGCCAGGTTACCTGGGCACAGATACTGGGCAGCGCACAATGGTAGTCTCACACATACAGCCAGCACATGTGTGTACACATTTCACATATAACCACCCAAGTACCCTTTAATGTAACTACATGACAGCAGAATTATCTTAAAAGGCGGTCACTGGAAGGATACACATGAAGACCTTGTGCCAGGTGATTACTGTGGGTGAGACACATGTAGTGAGACTCACTCATTGTATAACATCCAAAACCTGGTGATCAAAAAAGCTAAAACATCTGGGCGTACTGAATTGTTGGAACCCAATTGCAACAATACTGTTTTAAACAAAAAAAAACACTAAAATTCACCAGTTATTGTTTTCTCAATTAACTGCAATAAGAGTCCTAGAGTAACTATAATTTGCTCCGTCATCATGCACAGTTATGTCATCGATGATGTCATTTCACATGTGGCAGTGATGGTATCAATGATGTTATAGAACATGTCATGCATGATATAATATTTGAGGTAAATAGCGGGCATGTTGAGTGCGCGCATTTTAGTTTCTTTAGGGCAGGAGTTATAGTTACTTGATATAACTAAAACTGGTGAATTTCAGTAGTTTTGTTTATTTGAAACTGTATGTTTTAACTGACATTTTCACAAACGTTACATTAATATCTGTTTTTTTAAGTGAATCTATATATATGTATGTAAATGTGCTTGTGGATACATCATGACTGCAGCTGGAGGGCGTCCAATAATTTGCTACCAGCCAAATGGGAGCAACTTATTCTCTGCTCCATCTGGGTGGTGGCAAAGTTGTGTGGTCTGCCACGAGAGTGCGGGTAGGGAATTAAATGTCTATTCTCTGCACTCATTGTCCCGGACAGTGGTCCCCGGGACACGGTATGCCTTTGTCCCTGTGGATATAGGATGGCTCAAGTAGCGGGACCGCATACCCCATTCCCCTAAAAAGCAATCGGTGCCAGGGCATGCAGTCCCTTGGACCCCACCAATGGCTCAAAAAAACGGGTATGCTCCCTCCTCCCAAAAAAAGTCTGCTCCGGGGTTAGGTTCCCAGGGGCCTCAAAATGGCTTGGAATGGAGGCCGCTTCCCCTCGTTTCTTAGAAAAGAAATTGGTCCAGGGGATGGGGTCCCTGGCGCATAACAATGGTTTGGGGTATACTGGGTAATACATATACATATATATGTATATGCATTTATTTCTTTGGAGCCTAGTGATGCCCCTTAAAGGGGCAGAGGCACCACCAACCATTTTGTTAATTTTATGGGGGTCTACAAAGAGTGGAACAGCCTCTCAGCAACATGTTGGGTCACCAAATCTATGATCCCAGGAGAGCTTACAATATTTGTTTAAAACTCTCCAAGCTGTAGCTGTATGCTCCTTAGCTGGAGTGCAGGGACACCTTGTGGTGCGTTCTATGGCCTGAAAAATGCTGTAAGAAAGTATCAAAGACATGTTGATTTCTTTAAATATAGCTTTATTACAAAAAGAAAATTAGGCCAATCACTTTTGTTAAACATTTCAAGGAGTGATTTTATTAAATATACATTCGTTACAAATATTAGTGATTTTTTGACTAAAACATTAGGTCTGTTTTAAATATGTTGATGTGCTGACCATTGATAAAGCTACTAGACCCTAGTTTTATGTTTTGGTGTTCTTCTTCTGGCCCTTTTACAAAGTCAGTAGTCCGTCTTACTTAAGAAAGTCACCCTTTATATTGTTAAATCACATAATCAGCCATGTACGCCTGTGGGTGTTGGGTGCAAGGCCTCGCTTTTCTAATACTAGCCTAATAATTATATTATATAAAAAAATACTTTCCTGTGTGGTAAAGGCAGGCATGGTAAAGGTACATATACACACCTGCATGGTAATGGTGGTGTGGTAAAACTGGGTTGTGAAGGCTGTTTCCCTTTTATAGCAACCTTAGAATAACAAACGTGAGTCAAAAAGCAACACAGTTCTAAACCTATGTCTTGTAGTTTATGTGCAGCACTTTGATGCCAGTTCATAGCTCAATTTACTTCATTAGCAGGATGGTAACTTATGAACTGCAAGTAACAGAATGATCTCTGTGACAAAATCTGTGATTTGCTTGTTAAGCACTGTGCTTTGCAACAGGAGGGTTAACCCTCTATTATACTGTCTTCTGTCAAAACCGTAACCGGACAAAACTTAGATCCCTCCATTAACCACCAGAGATGTCGTGCTATTATTATCCCCTGATAAATGCTGCGAATAGAAAGATCTCTGCAGAATGTTCTTATTTCACCTCAGACTGTCATGCAAACAGGCCTGGCTGGGATTCAAAAGCAGCTCCAGGGAAATTTTGACAGTGTCTGAGACTATTTCCTGAATAAACAAAACGTATTGATTAGGACAACACAATGTATTTTTCTCCATGTATATGCATTAAAAACGATATCGAAAGAATGTGACTGACAGATAGGAAATGTGGCTTAATGGCTTACTGGGTCTGAGCTGCTGACCTTCGAACTGCAGTACTAGGGGCCTTATGTTTCAAAACTATTTTGCGGTTGCAAAGGCTCCGATCCACAAAACAAGTGCCATTGCAACCGCAAAATAACTTTTGGCTATGTTCGAAATCCAAATAGCGATTTGGTAACTCATTACCAAATCTCAAAATGGGTTTGCAAATACATACTGAATTGCAATTTGAAAGGTGCGTGCTTAAGGGTGCCTAAGGGTCCCTTCCAATTTGCCAATTTGTATGGTCTTTAGCACAGGTTTGTCGTCGCAAATTGTGGTCACCATCCATTGATAGGTTGTTGATACCTCAAAGGAGGTAGTAACTCTCTCACAAATGGAAAGGAATCACCCTTCTCCTTTGAAAATGTTGTAAAATAAAGATTTTATAGGAATAGATAGTTGTCCATTGTTTTTAACGCATCCCATTTTCATTTAAGGTAATGGTTAAAAAAAAAGAAATACGGGGGGCTGACAAGCAGGCAGGCTATCCTTCATTGTTCAGGAATAGGTGAATTGTTCTAAATGCTGAAGACTGACACATCAGATGAGGATGCATAAATCATGCTTCAACGACATTTAATGATAATACAAATTCCACTTGATGCGCTCCCTCCTACCCGAATAACTTAGATCGTATTGAGTTTCCCCGAAACCCAGACACTATACAACACCATAATCATTTGCAATATGTAACCGTGACGCAGATGAACCAAATAATGTTCTGTTGTTGTATACCATTTATATCTTTCATGCTTTTGTGATGCTATTTACAATTACACCTGTGGATATAAATAAAAGTTTGAAACAAAAATAAAGCAATCACAGACATGGTGGTCTGTTGACCCCTCCAGGCCTTATCCCCGTGATGGCAGTGGTCCATAGTGGATTTCAATTTGCAACCTACCCCATGCTTATTAATAATAAGGTGAGTCAAATGGTGACCACCTACGAATTGTAAATGTTGTGAGCCAACGTGTTTCAACATGTCGGTTCGCAAAAAACGAATGTGTTAGGTCAAAGATGGTGCCTAAATTGAAACCACTTTAACTGAATGCATTGTCAAAACATAGGGCCCCAGGTTCGAGCCCCATCACTGATTACATTGCAAAACCTACATGCATAAGTAATTCCAATTCCTTAATAGCGATTCCTTAATAATCGCTAATTAAGGAATTGCAATTCCTTTGCTTGATGCATGTGCCCTTTAGTAACCTCATCACAGATACTTGCTGTTAGAAACATAGGTGTTGAATGGGGAAACAAGTCAGGACGCTATCAAAGCATCCCAGTTATGGTTGACTGGTGAAGGGGCATTTCAGTGTTGCCTGCCCTAAAGGCTGTCGGGGAAGTAGAGATACTGCTCTAGAAGTAAAAACTCAAGGAAGGGGGTAACGACTCAAACCTGGGGGAAGCTTGAGTTGGGATTACCAAGAATAGTGAGGGAAGGCCAGGGCACGGCCTCCCCCTCTACGTTAATGGAAACCTGGTTTGGGTAGGAGGATGGGCATAACCATTTTTGGGCATCGGCCAGGTCGGCTGAACAGTGTGTGAGTTGGGTGGACTCCCAGTGTGGCGTCAAATCTGTGCAGGTAGCCTTAAATTAGTTTGGTCATTCTCGGCTCCAAGTCTCCTGATGGGGTGAGGAGGTGGATGAGGCAGGGGGAGAAGTGGAGTAAAGGGAAGATTTGACAGGGAGAAATATGTGAACACAGTGGGATATCCTAGGAGGCTCATGGGGTAGGTAATTGTTGCAGGTAAGTTGCTGGAACTGTTCAAGGAGGGTGTCAAGGCTGCAGAGATTGGCTGTTTGCAAAGGAGCTGAACATCATTGTGGCACAGGCCCTTGCCCTCAGCATTTCCCCATTTCCTCAGCGCTCCATGCCAGGTAGAGATTGGGGTGCCTACACAGCCCTAAACTGCAAGGTTAGTATTCTCTTGGCCAGCAGAAGGGCCAAGCCAGCAAAGTATGCCTGCACCTTATGTTGTGCTTGAAGGCACTGAGGGCACATGGCTCGCACAATTCAAAATTAGTGAGCTCAGCGACCTCCACTAGCACATGGTAGAATGACTGCCAAGAGAGGGAGAGGGTGGGGCAGGACCACAACATGTGCTGTATATCAGTTGCTCAGGTAACAAATAGGCTAGTGTAGGATAGAGAACTAAATGTTTTTGAATTGGGTGTTCCTAGACACCCATTGGGGGAATTCCAGTGCCTGTTCCCATTCTGAATCATGCAGCACCCAGTCTAAATTCTCCGCCCATCTGCCCCGTAAAGTGACAAGCAGGATCCCAGTTTGTTCCTGTATGGCCTCATAGATTCATGTTATCAAGTGACGCCCAGCCCCCATGTGTAGGAAAGATAGTATGACGGGGTGTGTTTGAGGTTCCTCAACTGTGGACCAAAAGTTATGGCAGGTATGATGCAGTTGTTACTAGGTTATAAATTGCCCTCAGGGCATAGCATGGTCTAAGAGAAGTTAATCAAAGGCGAAAAGGTGGCCATGGAAGTGTGGGAGACCATGCAGGGGAAGCACTGCCGAATACAGCAGTATGTGCCATGTGAGGTGCCAGACCCTAGCCGGGCACTCGTGGGCGATTGTGACCTGTAGCAAACATGTAGACTGGGGCGTGTTGTTGGGGAGCAGAAATGTTGGTGCGTGGAAAGGATGCCAGAGCCGTTGCATATTTCCCTCTGGTGACATCCTGCCAGCTATCACGAGACTGATTGTGACTGTAGGCCTCAAATGATGGGGCTCAAAGCTCTCTACTGCCCACCAGCAGCTGCAATGTCTTTAGGTTAAGCCGGCGGTGCTTGCCTCACCATATACGTTCACCTAATAGAGTGCCCAGGTCTTGAAAAAAGCACTGGGGGGGCTAATGGGGACATTCACAAAAATAATAAAGGAACCTCTGTAACATTATCATTTGGGACATGGTATATTCCTGGTAGTGCATACGGGTAGTTGCTTCCAAAACTGAACTTGGGGTTTTAAGGCGGGGAGGGCTTTTTTCAGGTTACCCTGATAGAAATGGGTAGCATAGTGGTAAAGTAGAACCCCATGCAACCAGACAGTGAGATCCTTCTAGGTCAGAAGGGTACCAATGAGGCACACTTCATGATATGGTGTGGTGGGGTTCAGTGGGTATATGCAAGATTTGGCTCATTTGACTTAGAGGCCTGCTGCCTTGGCAAAGTTGTGAATTGTGTATGGAGGAGAGGTCTGAGCAGACTACCTGAAGATATAGCAAGCCGGTCATCTGAGTACAGAGACACTCCATGGGTCACATCATCTAGGGGGATTCCCCAGTCTCCCTACCCAGCAAAGTCAGGGAGCCCGTGGTTTCATAGCAATGGAGACCAGCCGGGGAAATAATGGGCAGCCCTAACAAGTGGCTCTACCCACCAAGGAAGGTGGTGAAACAAGCTAGCCCAGGCGGATTCCAGAGGTAGGGTTAGTGTATGATATTTCAATATACACCAAGACGAGTTCCCCCACCTCCATCCCGGCCAGCACCCGGAAGACATAGTCCCAAGTGAGGGTATCTTAGGTTTTCTCTAGGTCCAGTATCAGACATGCCGTGTGTGGGTACCTTCGGGAGGCTGATGCATGGCTTGGAAGAGACGGCAGATATTCTGAGACATACTGCATCCTGGGACAAAGCCACTTTGGTCTCTGTGTATAAATTCTGGTAGGATTTGTGCATAGCTATCTGCTAGGATTTTCCCCAGAATCTTACAACCGGCACGCAGGATGGCGATCAGCCTGTATGAGGACAGATGGATAGGTTCTCTGTCTGGCTTCAGGAAAAACACCAGGATGGATTGCCGGAGTGATGGGGGGGGTTCTCCAAGGTGGAGGGCCTTGCTGTACACATCTCTTCCAGTCGAGGTGCAAGGCTCATGGCAAAGACACTGTAGTATTCAATTGAGAACCAATCTAGGCCAAGGGTTTTGTTTCTGGCCAGGTATGAATAGCGGGTTTGATCTCAATGTCCATTATATTGGTACCCATTCCAGCTTTGGTGGGAGCAGGGATGAGAAGGAAGTAAACCCTGCCAAATAAGTGCAAGTAGCATCCGTGTCTGGAGGTGGGGATATCTTATATATGGGAGAGTAGTAGGCCTGAAATGTGTTTAGGATATCCAACTGAGTATGCATGGTACCCCCTGCGGGAGAAACTATTTCTAGGATCTTGCCTGCGTGGGTGTCCTGCAGAGCCAGCCACATCAGGAGTTGGCCAGATTTGTCACCCTCTTGGTACATCCTCTTCACAAAAGTGTTTATATCGTAGCAGCAAAGCTGCTCTGTAGGGTAGCAAGTTGGGTTCTAGCCGCGGTCAGCTCCAGTTCTCTAGAGGGGTCAGGGGTCACAGCCCACTCCAGAGTAGGAATGCGTTTTTCAGCTTCACGGATCTCTCCCTCCAGTAGCCTTCCTATCCTTGCCACTTTCTACAGACAGACATCTCTAGTGATCACCTTAAAGGTGTCCCATTCCACTGCCCTAGTGGTACCAATCCACTGTGGTCTGTGCTCTGTAAAATACTGTCTAATACAGTCGAACTGATATTAAAAAAATACCATATCCTCCAGGTGTTCCCCGAGAGAGATGCCACATAGACACCAGGTCGATTGGAGCATTTCAGACCACATCTACTACATGTGCAGCATGATCCAAAACTATGCGCCATAGGCAATCTGCGTGTTTAACCATGCTCAAGACCAAGGTGGAGCATAAAACCCAATCGAGGCAAACGGACATGGCATGTGGAGCTGAATGGAAGAAGTAAACATGGGTGTGGGATTCAAAGTCCTCCAGGCAGTCGTGAGAGCCCATTGGTGAACCCAGTTTGCAAAACGTTTGGACTGAGTATGTGGAGGAGAGCGGGAGTAGAAATGGTCCAGCTGCATAATTAGTACACAATTGTAGTCTCTGCCTTATACAAATAGTGTGTGGGTCTTAAGTGGCAGTATACCCGGCAGCTCGGTCCAGAACCCCACTGGTTGGTATTTGGGGAACAAATACTGACATCTGAGTATGCAGGAGCCATCATGGTGTCCGTCTACCAGCCCATATAGACCCTCCTTTTCTATCATGGTGTCTAGCACCTGAAAAAGGACACCAGGCCAAATACAAATAAGTGCTTCACAGGCATAAGAGGAGTAGGTTGTGGCCAATACATCCCCCATAATTACGGTACTTTAATTCCAAGTGCCACCTGGGCAGGGTGCTTTTTCCAAGGAGCACGCATTATCACAATCACTGGACGAATATTTGATTACAATTTAAATAGGTGTGCATTCCCTACCTCTAAAAATGCATATTTACCTGGTTGCCCAAACCTGGGTTTGCACCCGCTACGAGTTACATATGGACAAAGCAAAAGGAACATTGAGGATTATGTCTTTCCCACAAGCACGGCGGTACATCATGTTCATGCAGCAAGCTGGTATTAAACAGGACAAATTATTCACTCAAGAACAGTGTTTGCTCTTTGGAGCGATATGAGCGGTGAAGTGCATTGTGATTTTAAAATACTCCAGTAATCTATTCTGTGATTGGACCACAATCATTATTTTTTCATCTTCGAATGTCTACACTGATAAATAATGCTGGTTAACATGTTGCATTGTGGGATTCGTATTGTTAAGAGGAACGGGCAGGGTGTTTGAACCAAGCGTTATAATCAGGTGGTGGAACTAATTAAATATGGGAGGGATTAGAACTCTAGGGGAGGGTTTAAATAAGCAGGTAGAAAGAGATGAGGAACACTTTCTCGTAAAGACAGATGAGGGAAGACCGCATGTGGCAGGTACGTGATATTGCGCACTGTGAATGTGCAATGGAGTTACAAGGGAGGTTTCTCAGTGCTGGGGTGATTACACGTATTTAAAAGCTAAGTTACTGCGTTGTAGAAGCAAAATGCGGGACATTTAATAACCGAGTGAGTTAAGAATGAAGACGGTGGGCAGAAGACGCGTAGCGCATTGTGTAAACCAGGAATGAGTAAACGAGGCGGAGGTGAGGGGTTAAGTAGAGCGCTTCAGCAGGGTGATTAATATTTGAGTCAATTAGGTGAGAACACACTGTTTCACAGTCAATCGTTCCGATGGTAAAATGGGAAAGTTAGGAGTTCCGTTTTAAGCCATATTTAAAGGGGAGCAACTGGGAGAATAAAGCAGACTTTTTAACAAAGTGAGAAGTATGTAAATGAATGTTACAAGAGGGTTATTTCAAAAAAATGTGGGGGAGTCTGATTTAACGTCCTGTGATATAAGATGATTAGCATTACAAAGGTATTGAGTTTGTGGTCGAGTCAACTGTAGTTTAAAGAAATACATTTGCATATATTACTGAGTACACACGATGGTTAGATAACAAATGTTTGTTTTCATTGTTACTTGTAGTGACCCCTGACGAAGGGCCACAGCGGCCCGAAATGCATTGGGTTTTTTAATAAACGCTGCTTCTGGATGAACAAGTGCGTCTGTACGTGTTTTTGAAAAGAGGCCTGGATGGGCACATCAACAACATGAGACACCTGGCAAAATGGCATTCATCCCGTGCCTGTGGATTTAATTGGATATAAGCGACAAGATTGTTTAAATACATGAGTAAATGACTTAAAAACTTGAGAAATTTGGTTAAGACATGAAAGTAGCACAGTAGCTATCGCTGTGCCTTTGGATTGGGGTGAAATGTCGCCCCATAATTACGGTACTTTAATTCCAAGTGCCACCTAGGCAGGGTGCTTTTTCCAAGGAGCACGCATTATCACAATCACTGGACAAATATTTGATTACAATTTAAATAGGTGTGCATTCCCTACCTCTAAAAATGCATAATACATCCCCCTGCCATTTTCTACGCAGGCGCTGTTGTTCTACGGCGGTGGTGTCAGTTTCCTGAAGAAATATGATTTGAGTGTTGTACCGTTTGAGGAAGGAGTAGAAATAATGCTGCTTTTTGACCGTGTGTATACTGCACATGTTCAGGGTAAGGAATGGTATTCTAGTGGAGGGGGCCATTGTAGGGGAGGCGAACTGTCTGTGGTCGGTGCCGCAGGTGTGCCCTTGTGTGCTCTTTCAAAGGTGTAGGCATGTCTGCCAACCCTTTGTGAAACAAGTGTTGTGTGCCTGCCTGGTTGGCATCACTGGGGTATGAACAGTAGAACCGGGGAGTTCTGAAGGAAGGGCAACAACAAGTAGAGCCTACTGCAAATGGCAGCGTGCTCAAAGTGTCTAACCATTCAGAAAATTGAGGTAGTGGCAAAGCAGGAGAAAAGAGTGGGGGAGCATACTGTAGCCCAGTGTGTCAACGGTGTATTTATGCAGTACCCAGCATTGTTGCAAATGGATGGTAGGGTCACTTTGCCCCTACTCTCATGTTTCCCAGTGTGTTGTGGCCATGTCTCCAGTATGGGGGGTAGATGCTTTGGTGGGACTGAGTGTTGAGTGCAGAGTTGAGGGAGACCTCCCCTCTGGGGGTATAGCATGATGTTTCAGGCTATAGTAGGCTGATGACTGTTTGTGACATTACCAGTGGTGAGGTCTGAGAGCCCTTTTACGAGCCTTCAGTCATGGTTGAGTCATTGTCCAAGGAGAAGATATGAGGACCTCTCTCCCCTTCTGAGATGCCAACACTGTCCCCCAAGGAATCCTCTGCCTTCAAAGCCTGGCTACAGTTTCTCAAGATTCTCTTCTAGGTATGAAGGCTGGGTCCCCGAGGACCACGAGGGAGGCCCATCTGGGTCTGTTATGCCTCTGATGTAGTTTCAGGAAGAGAGGGGAAGAGGCCCTCTCCATCGAATCTGGCACCTCACTATGATATTCAGCAACCCAGTCCTTAGTGATCTGTTGATGGATATAGGAGAGGACTTTGCCACCCACCAAGATTTTAAGGTGGGCTGGAGACAACCAAGAGTACTGGACACCTAGTTAACAGAATCTCCTCGTCGCTGTCAGGAAGGAGGCATGCTGGCACTGGGCGGTCTAGATCAACATTTACTGTGACATTCTCAAACCGTAATGGGCCGGCCTGTCTAGCCGCCATCAGAATGGCATTGTGGTCCTTGAGGTGGAGGAGTTTGGCCAGCCGTCAGCACCCATGGGGTATCTCGAGTGAGAGGAATGTTGTGAGGCTGGAAAAGGGGACAGAGAATTTGAACCAAGACTCTTAGAAGGCCAATGGGTTACAGCCCTCCACTCCCTCAGGCAGTCCCAGCTTCTGGAAGTTACTTCTGCCGTAGCATCATTCTACAAACTCCTCTCTCCCCTCAAGTATTATCACTTTATCTTGGAGGTCTCAAATGTGCAGGTGGTTGGCAGTGAATTGTAGTTTAGTTAGTGCCTTCTCTCCCTCTGCAACCCAGTCCATGAGCTTCCGATGATCATCGCAATGGAAACCCGGCTCCACCTTCAAGGAGCCAATCTTGTTCCGTGTGAAGCTCAGGGATTGTCTGATAGCCGCAAGGATCTTGTCCAACTTGTCATCTAGAGATGCTGAGGAGCGCTGTGTGGCATCAGACATTGGAACCTTCAGCACCAGTGCTGGTGGATCTACCATGGCAGGCGAGTAGGAGGGTGCGTCCAACCTCAAGCAACTCATCTTAGGAGGGACAGTGGTGGCGGCTAGGATCCGGTCCGATGTAGAGTGGATCTGTCAGTGTCCAGCTCATTTACCAAAGCATGCTGCCTCAATAATTAGAGGAGGGGAGTTCATTGAGCTGTTGTGGCCGTGAGTGTCAGTATAGCATGGCAGGTAAGGCAGGTTCTGCTCCAATGGACACCTGGTTTCTAGGAACAAGGGTACCCCATTAATTGAACCTGGGGTGAATAGCTATATATAGGTAGACAATGGTTCGACAACTGTCCAATAGGATCACATTAAACTAGGGAAAAAGCGTTTCAATTAATTCACGCTAGGGAGCAAGAGACATAGGGAGTTTGTACAGTATGCATTTATTTAAAGTACTTTATAAAAAAGAGAAAGGAGAGGTTTCAGGTGCTCACATAAGTGACAGTGTGCAGAACGTGACATAAGTGAACAAAGTGAAATCAGACATCACAAAACAACAAGGTAAATCCACATAAATATATACAATTAAAACATGGAAATTTTCTTGTGTGGGTCGACGACGTTTCGATCTATATAAATCAAGATCATCATCAGGACAGAAGCGGAGCTTCCTGAAACTACAATAAAGTAAATGAATAAAATTAAAATTAAGAGGAGTCCCTATATGTCATTTTAATCACTAAATGGTTATTTTGTGCTCCCAATGACGTGGCCACCATGCACGGTAATGTGGGTTGAGGCCATGGGTTAATGAACACCAGTGTGTTATGCGCTCGTGTCATGGGAATTTAATCAGAATAAAAGGAAAGCTACGGGTTAGTCAGGGCGGTGCCGCTTAATCAAGATGGTGTAGCATTGCAAGCTAATTAATGCTAGGGCAAACCAAAAGCAAAAACTTGAGAACTCACTAAGGAGCTATTTTCATTACATCCTCCTCACAGTTAATTTAATGTGACTGCACATTAAATGAGTTCTGCAAATATAAAAACAATTTACAAGTCAATGCAGACAACAACCAAAGTAATTTTAGAAGTGGGAAGAGTAGAGAGATGTTTTATAACCTACTAAGTGCAAGTAAAGCAGATGCTGCCTCTTTTTCAGTTTATTCGAAGAAATCCTCAAAGGGGAGACATTTGGCAAGGGAGACGGCTGTTGCTTCGGTGATAGCTAGGGATCAAGATGTCAATAGGTGTAATTAGTATCGAGTAACGGTGGGTCCTTAAGGGGCGGTATTAGCAAGAAGCAGGACGTTACCTTATCTTAAAAGAGTTCGATGCGCGGAGCCATAGTCCTCCGGTAGCTGAGGGGAATGCAAGAAATAACACAGAGTTGCAGAAGGGCGATCTATTTGAAACATCTATCACGCACTTGCAACCCACCGGGATCACTAATGCGACCACCCTTACCTCAGTATCCCTGGAAGGGGGCAGCAACTGGGGGTCTCAATCTCGCTCTCAGGACGACTCGCGTCCGAAGTCCGCGGCGCCGGGGTCCATTACTTCCTGGTTCTGTGGTGCGCATGCGCGAAGCTTATATTAAGCCGCGCATGCGCAAAGGCTAAGAAATTGAGTAGTTCAGCACTGTCCGTGAATAGAACTACCGAAAAAAGTGGCGATTTTTAGTGAATTAAAGAGCCTGTCCTGTCGCTCCAAGAACTGGTCAGAATTTAATTAAATTAAACTAAGAAGGAACTGTGATGGTCCAATTGCTGTGTCCCGGTTAGTAAGCCCAGAGGATTAATAGTGCATTGTTTACTACAATACCGCCTATTGCGGTCAAGGCGTGCAGGAGGTAGGGACACTGACCGGTGTTTTGTTTCTTCACACCTATTGGGGCAAAAACACCTATATCTAGTCCAACCGAACCAGTGAAAAAAAAAATAAAAAAATAAAAAAAAATTATAATAATTAGATAATTCACACTGGAGCAAACATATATACACATATATACAAAAAACATTTGTTAATATGAATATTAACTGTTGGTCATATATTCACAAAAGCAAGTAACTGTAAGTCATATATTTACAACATTATGTGCAGGCAATATCGTGCAGAAATCAAATGCACACATTCCACTCATCCAGCGTGTTGAGGCCTCTTTCAATAGTCTTACATTAAAAAAATCCATTTGCACTCGAGGCGATTTAGGATGGCCTGCTGGTTGCCACCTCTTTTGGGCATGGTCAATTTGTCAATCACTTGCCATTTCAAATCCTCCTCCGAATGGCCAAATTCCAGGTAGTGTTCCACGAGTGGGGCACTGGTGACTTTGCAGCGTATTCGGCTTCTATGTTGTGAGATCCGGGTTTTCACTTGCTGTGTAGTCTGTCCAATATATCGCAGTTTGCAAGGACACTCAATACAGTAAATTACATTTTTTGAGTTGCAGTTACTGAAGGATTTCAACGTGTATTCACACTCATCATATGTAAAAACCTTCGTATTAACAGTAAATGCACATGCAATACAATTGTTACACTTATAGTGTCCCAGGACAGGCGGTAAATTAAAGCAAGCCTCAATGGTGCTGTTTTTATTCTCAGTCAGGGCTGCCCTAACCAAGTGGTCCTTCAGGTTACGCCCTCTTTTAAATGAAAAAAGTGGGGATCCTGTGTTCAGCTCTAAAGGATCGAGAACATGCCAACGTTTTTTGATCATTTTGGTTAGTTTGTTACTGACAGTAGAGAAAGTGGTAACACAGGTTATACGAGACAGATTTTTCTTTTCTCGAGATTCAAGGAGATGTTCCCTCTGGGTATACCAAGCCCTCTTCATTGCTCTCCGGACTAGCTTTCTGGGGTAGCCTCTGGAGATGAGTTTGCTACAGGGTACTTCCGCCTCTGCAAAAAAATCACCTTTAAATTTACAATTTCTCCTGATCCTCAAGAATTGGCCGTAAGGCAGACCATCTCTCAAGGCTCGGGGGTGAGAACTCTGGTATTGGAGGAGCGTGTTGCGCTCAGTTGGCTTTCTAAACAAAGTTGTATACAGTTCATCCTCCCTACATTTTATTGTGACGTCCAGGTAATCTACCTGGTGTCTATCATAGTTGTAGGTGAATTTTAAATCAGGTTGGCTAGTATTAAGCCATTCACTGAATTTTTTCAGACTCTCTTCATCTCCGCCCCAGATCATAAGGACATCATCGATGTACCTTCGCCATAGGCGGATCTTGTCGCGGAATGGGTTTTTTTCGTTCAGAATTATCTCTGACTCTAGATCATCCACAAACAAGATCGCGAAATTTGGGGCAAAAATTGCGCCCATGGATGTACCCTTACATTGCCTGTAGAATGTTTCTTTAAATGAAAAATAATTTTTGGTCAACGCGATCTCCAAAAGTTTTATTATAAAGTCAGTTGGAACTTGATGAGGAGCAGGGCGGTTGTTAAGATGTTTCTGGATCACACTAATCCCCTTTTGCTGGGGGATATTAGTATAAAGCGACTCTATGTCTAGGGTCACGAGGAGTTCGCTATCGGGATGATATGATTGCGATTCGATCAAGTTAATGAGGTGGGTCGTGTCCTTAACATAAGTTGCTGTATACCTGACCAGATCTCTTATACAAAAGTCAATGTATTTGCCTAATGGTTCTAATATAGATCCACATCCAGAGAGGATGGGTCTACCAGGCGGGTTTTCTGCACTTTTGTGTACTTTAGGCAGGGTATAGAGGACAGGAGTCCTGGGATCTTTACTATTAAGAAACAAAAACTCATTTTTACTGATAAAGCCTTGTTCTAATGCTTCCTCTGTAGTGCGGAGAATAATCTCCTTTATTTGTTTAATAGGATCACCATTCAGTTGTTCATAATGTGTCCTGTTGCTGATCTGATGCATAATTTCCATTTCATAAGCTGTGCGATCTTGGATCACAATGCCTCCTCCCTTATTACTTGGTTTTATTATGATTTCACTATTTTCTTTAAAGGTAAGCAAACTGTTCCTTTCATCCATACTGATGTTGTAAGGAGTGAACCTGTAGTTGTCCTTTAGATTGTTTAGATCCCGTAGCACAAGATGTTCGAAAGTAATTACCTCTGGAGGCATACAGCCACTCGTGGGATTAAAGGTGGATGGAGGTCGAAGTCCCGTTATGTCTGTCCTATTCGGTGTATCCCGATCTTTAAAGAATGCCTGTAGTCTTATTTTTCTGAAAAACTGTAGTATCTCCATTTGGATATTGAACCAATTCGGTTTTTCAGTGATGACAAAAGATAGGCCTCTACTTAGTAGGGCTATATCTGTAGAGTTTAGTTGGTGTTGTGAGAGGTTAAATATAGGTATTACCTCCATGTTTTGTTCTAGATGGGGTACAGGGATTAATATTGGTTGCCCCATTGGTAGTATCTGTTCCTGGTTTGTCGCTCTCCCGGGGGGAAGTTGTATCTGGGTCTGGATCTGCCCCTCCCTCTCCCCCTCCCTCTCCCTCTCGGTTGGTCTATATTCCGGGATTGGCCTCTCTAAAAAATTGGAATTAGTATAGGTAGAGGTACTGGAGCCTTCGCCTCCGTCAGAGGGATCCGAGTCAAGAGAGGAATCAGAGAATGTTACTGGTGTTTTATTTTTGAATCTACCCCAAGTGCCTCTAGGAAAACTCTGTTGTTCGTACGGTCCAACAGAGAAAAAATCTTCTTGTAGGTAGGGGTAAGTTCTATCTTTACTATAGTTCTTTATATCTCTAGTAACCTTTGTAGTCTTTTTATTTTTTTCAAAGGCTTCAAAATCTTTTATTGTTCTGTCTATTTTCTCTAGTGCGGTCTTTGCATCAGCCAGACTATCCAGATCACGAATTGCTTGTTCAAGGGCCTGGATTTCCTCCAGTTCCTTTCTACTGTGTTCCAGGGCGGTATCAATGCCCAACACCATCCAGTGGCGTGAGCACGTTGTCCCTATATGGGAAAAACCTGTTTTAAATTTTGGGTCCTGAATAAATATTGCGGGAACGTTCTTAACCTGGAGGCCTACAGGGATCACCTCAGCACGTAAATAGTCTGTAAGCATACGTGCATGTAACTCTGTACGTATATGTTTCTTTTTTAGGCGTTCCAACTCTGCTAATTTCTCACTGGCTATATCAGTTGGCAATCCAGGGTTAGTGACAGTCCCTTGGAGTAGGGAAGGTCCCAACAGTTTACTGGCAATATACTCCTCTGTATATGTAGTAACTAGAGGTATAGACATTTCTGAGTATGTCCTAACAACACGGGTCAGGTTTCTTAATGAAAAAACAAAATCACTCACGGAGTGATACCCTTGCAGTGTAGCCACTGCGCGAAGTACGGTTTCTAGGAACAAGGGTACCCCATTAATTGAACCTGGGGTGAATAGCTATATATAGGTAGACAATGGTTCGACAACTGTCCAATAGGATCACATTAAACTAGGGAAAAAGCGTTTCAATTAATTCACGCTAGGGAGCAAGAGACATAGGGAGTTTGTACAGTATGCATTTATTTAAAGTACTTTATAAAAAAGAGAAAGGAGAGGTTTCAGGTGCTCACATAAGTGACAGTGTGCAGAACGTGACATAAGTGAACAAAGTGAAATCAGACATCACAAAACAACAAGGTAAATCCACATAAATATATACAATTAAAACATGGAAATTTTCTTGTGTGGGTCGACGACGTTTCGATCTATATAAATCAAGATCATCAGGACAGAAACGGAGCTTCCTGAAACTACAATAAAGTAAATGAATAAAATTAAAATTAAGAGGAGTCCCTATATGTCATTTTAATCACTAAATGGTTATTTTGTGCTCCCAATGACGTGGCCACCATGCACGGTAATGTGGGTTGAGGCCATGGGTTAATGAACACCAGTGTGTTATGCGCTTGTGTCATGGGAATTTAATCAGAATAAAAGGAAAGCTACGGGTTAGTCAGGGCGGTGCCGCTTAATCAAGATGGTGTAGCATTGCAAGCTAATTAATGCCTCGGCAAACCAAAAGCAAAAACTTGAGAACTCACTAAGGAGCTATTTTCATTACATCCTCCTCACAGTTAATTTAATGTGACTGCACATTAAATGAGTTCTGCAAATATAAAAACAATTTACAAGTCAATGCAGACAACAACCAAAGTAATTTTAGAAGTGGGAAGAGTAGAGAGATGTTTTATAACCTACTAAGTGCAAGTAAAGCAGATGCTGCCTCTTTTTCAGTTTATTCGAAGAAATGCTCAAAGGGGAGACATTTGGCAAGGGAGACGGCTGTTGCTTCGGTGATAGCTAGGGATCAAGATGTCAATAGGTGTAATTAGTATCGAGTAACGGTGGGTCCTTAAGGGGCGGTATTAGCAAGAAGCAGGACGTTACCTTATCTTAAAAGAGTTCGATGCGCGGAGCCATAGTCCTCCGGTAGCTGAGGGGAATGCAAGAAATAACACAGAGTTGCAGAAGGGCGATCTATTTGAAACATCTATCGCGCACTTGCAACCCACCGGGATCACTAATGCGACCACCCTTACCTCAGTATCCCTGGAAGGGGGCAGCAACTGGGGGTCTCAATCTCGCTCTCAGGACGACTCGCGTCCGAAGTCCGCGGCGCCGGGGTCCATTACTTCCTGGTTCTGTGGTGCGCATGCGCGAAGCTTATATTAAGCCGCGCATGCGCAAAGGCTAAGAAATTGAGTAGTTCAGCACTGTCCGTGAATAGAACTACCGAAAAAAGTGGCGATTTTTAGTGAATTAAAGAGCCTGTCCTGTCGCTCCAAGAATTGGTCAGAATTTAATTAAATTAAACTAAGAAGGAACTGTGATGGTCCAATTGCTGTGTCCCGGTTAGTAAGCCCAGAGGATTAATAGTGCATTGTTTACTACAATACCGCCTATTGCGGTCAAGGCGTGCAGGAGGTAGGGACACTGACAGGTGTTTTGTTTCTTCACACCTATTGGGGCAAAAACACCTATATCTAGTCCAACCGAACCAGTGAAAAAAAAAAAAAAAAATTATAATAATTAGATAATTCACACTGGAGCAAACATATATACACATATATACAAAAAACATTTGTTAATATGAATATTAACTGTTGGTCATATATTCACAAAAGCAGGTAACTGTAAGTCATATATTTACAACATTATGTGCAGGCAATATCGTGCAGAAATCAAATGCACACATTCCACTCATCCAGCGTGTTGAGGCCTCTTTCAATAGTCTTACATAAAAAAATCCATTTGCACTCGAGGCGATTTAGGATGGCCTGCTGGTTGCCACCTCTTTTGGGCATGGTCAATTTGTCAATCACTTGCCATTTCAAATCCTCCTCCGAATGGCCAAATTCCAGGTAGTGTTCCACGAGTGGCGCACTGGTGACTTTGCAGCGTATTCGGCTTCTATGTTGTGAGATCCGGGTTTTCACTTGCTGTGTAGTCTGTCCAATATATTGCAGTTTGCAATGACACTCAATACAGTAAATTACATTTTTTGAGTTGCAGTTACTGAAGGATTTCAACGTGTATTCACACTCATCATATGTAAAAACCTTCGTATTAACAGTAAATGCACATGCAATACAATTGTTACACTTATAGTGTCCCAGGACAGGCGGTAAATTAAAGCAAGCCTCAATGGTGCTGTTTTTATTCTCAGTCAGGGCTGCCCTAACCAAGTGGTCCTTCAGGTTACGCCCTCTTTTAAATGAAAAAAGTGGGGATCCTGTGATCAGCTCTAAAGGATCGAGAACATGCCAACGTTTTTTGATCATTTTGGTTAGTTTGTTACTGACAGTAGAGAAAGTGGTAACACAGGTTATACGAGACATATTTTTCTTTTCTCGAAATTCAAGGAGATGTTCCCTGTGGGTATACCAAGCCCTCTTCATTGCTCTCCGGACTTGCTTTCTGGGGTAGCCTCTGGAGATGAGTTTGCTACAGAGTACTTCCGCCTTTTCGCGATCTTGTTTATGGATGATCTAGAGTCAGAGATAATTCTGAACGAAAAAACCCATTCCGCGACAAGATCCGCCTATGGCGAAGGTACATCGATGATGTCCTTATGATCTGGGGCGGAGATGAAGAGAGTCTGAAAAAATTCAGTGAATGGCTTAATACTAGCCAACCTGATTTAAAATTCACCTACAACTATGATAGACACCAGGTAGATTACCTGGACGTCACAATAAAATGTAGGGAGGATGAACTGTATACAACTTTGTTTAGAAAGCCAACTGAGCGCAACACGCTCCTCCAATACCAGAGTTCTCACCCCCGAGCCTTGAGAGATGGTCTGCCTTACGGCCAATTCTTGAGGATCAGGAGAAATTGTAAATTTAAAGGTGATTTTTTTGCAGAGGCTGAAGTACTCTGTAGCAAACTCATCTCCAGAGGCTACCCTATTAAGCTAGTCCGGAGAGCAATGAAGAGGGCTTGGTATACCCACAGGGAACGTCTCCTTGAATCTCGAGAAAAGAAAAATCTGTCTCGTATAACCTGTGTTACCACTTTCTCTACTGTCAGTAACAAACTAACCAAAATGATCAAAAAACGTTGGCATGTTCTCGATCCTTTAGAGCTGAACACAGGATCCCCACTTTTTTCATTTAAAAGAGGGCGTAACCTGAAGGACCACTTGGTTAGGGCAGCCCTGACTGAGAATAAAAACAGCACCATTGAGGATTGCTTTAATTTACCGCCTGTCCTGGGACACTATAAGTGTAACAATTGTATTGCATGTGCATTTACTGTTAATACGAAGGTTTTTACATATGATGAGTGTGAATACACGTTGAAATCCTTCAGTAACTGCAACTCAAAAAATGTAATTTACTGTATTGAGTGTCCTTGCAAACTGCGATATATTGGACAGACTACACAGCAAGTGAAAACCCGGATCTCACAACATAGAAGCCGAATACGCAGCAAAGTCACCAGTGCGCCACTCGTGGAACACTACCTGGAATTTGGCCATTCGGAGGAGGATTTGAAATGGCAAGTGATTGACAAATTGACCATGCCCAAAAGAGGTGGCAACCAGCAGGCCATCCTAAATCGCCTCGAGTGCAAATGGATTTTTTTATGTAAGACTATTGAAAGAGGCCTCAACACGCTGGATGAGTGGAATGTGTGCATTTGATTTCTGCACGATATTGCCTGCACATAATGTTGTAATTGTATGACTTACAGTTACTTGCTTTTGTGAATATATGACCAACAGTTAATATTCATATTAACAAATGTTTTTTGTATATATGTGTATATATGTTTGCTCCAGTGTGAATTATCTAATTATTATAATTTTTTTTTTTTTTCACTGGTTCGGTTGGACTAGATATAGGTGTTTTTTCCCCAATAGGTGTGAAGAAACAAAACACCTGTCAGTGTCCCTACCTCCTGCACACCTTGACCGCAATAGGCGGTATTGTAGTAAACAATGCACTATTAATCCTCTGGGCTTACTAACCGGGACACTGCAATTGGACCATCACAGTTCCTTCTTAGTTTAATTTAATTAAATTCTGACCAATTCTTGGAGCGACAGGACAGGCTCTTTAATTCACAAAAAATCGCCACTTTTTCCGGTAGTTCTATTCACGGACAGTGCTGAACTACTCAATTTCTTAGCCTTTGCGCATGCGCGGCTTAATATAAGCTTCGCGCATGCGCACCACAGAACCAGGAAGTAATGGACCCCGGCGCCGCGGACTTCGGACGCGAGTCGTCCTGAGAGCGAGATTGAGACCCCCAGTTGCTGCCCTCTTCCAGGGATACTGAGGAAAGGGTGGTCGCATTAGTGATCCCGGTGGGTTGCAAGTGCGCGATAGATGTTTCAAATAGATCGCCCTTCTGCAACTCTGTTATTTCTTGCATTCCCCTCAGCTACCGGAGGACTATGGCTCCGCGCATCGAACTCTTTTAAGATAAGGTAACGTCCTGCTTCTTGCTAATACCGCCCCTTAAGGACCCACCGTTACTCGATACTAATTACACCTATTGACATCTTGATCCCTAGCTATCACCGAAGCAACAGCCGTCTCCCTTGCCAAATGTCTCCCCTTTGAGGATTTCTTCGAATAAACTGAAAAAGAGGCAGCATCTGCTTTACTTGCACTTAGTAGGTTATAAAACCTCTCTCTACTCTTCCCACTTCTAAAATTACTTTGGTTGTTGTCTGCATTGACTTGTAAATTGTTTTTATATTTGCAGAACTCATTTAATGTGCAGTCACATTAAATTAACTGTGAGGAGGATGTAATGAAAATAGCTCCTTAGTGAGTTCTCAAGTTTTTGCTTTTGGTTTGCCCTAGCATTAATTAGCTTGCAATGCTACACCATCTTGATTAAGCGGCACCGCCCTGACTAACCCGTAGCTTTCCTTTTATTCTGATTAAATTCCCATGACACGAGCGCATAACACACTGGTGTTCATTAACCCATGGCCTCAACCCACATTACCGTGCATGGTGGCCACGTCATTGGGAGCACAAAATAACCATTTAGTGATTAAAATGACATATAGGGACTCCTCTTAATTTTAATTTTATTCATTTACTTTATTGTAGTTTCAGGAAGCTCCGTTTCTGTCCTGATGATGATCTTGATTTATATAGATCGAAACGTCGTCGACCCACACAAGAAAATTTCCATGTTTTAATTGTATATATTTATGTGGATTTACCTTGTTGTTTTGTGATGTCTGATTTCACTTTGTTCACTTATGTCACGTTCTGCACACTGTCACTTATGTGAGCACCTGAAACCTCTCCTTTCTCATTTTTTATAAAGTACTTTAAATAGAACCAATGGACACCTGGGCAGCACATATCAGATGAGGGTAGAGATGGAGAACGTCTAACCCAGCCAAGAGATGCAAGATCAGGAAGGCCAGCAGATGTGAGATGAGTAACTCCTGTTAGACCAGGCCTCATAGTGAGGGCCCTGTGCAGTGCCCAACAGATGATTTGCGTTAGTCATGATTGGTGGGGGCCCCCTTCACAGCTCACCAGGAGTACTGTATTTGTCTGTAGCAAGGTCTCTGCCTTATGGGGGGAATCTGGAGATGACAGAGGCACCCCAACTCAGAGATCAGGAGTGCCCTAGATGGCAGGAGTCCTTTATAGTCTCCTCAGGGGCAGAGGGGGTTTCCAGCCCTGGGGACTACCGCTTCTGAGCTAGCAGTCTATGGTTCTCCCAGTCTCCAAGCCACTCTGTGGTTGGCCTCACCTGTTCAGAAGTCCTGCAGGGCTACTGTTGCTGAGGGTTGGCCGCACTCAATCAGCCGAGATTTGCGTGGCACCACACCGAGCTTGGCCCTCGCTGCAAGTATATTTGGCCCTTCCTGCCAGGGGGGTGCCACAGGTCTGCAGTGCTGGTATCTCGACCACTACGTCTGCCAGGCTGGAACCTCACGGGTGGGCTGCTGTCACCCTGGCTGCGGTGTTCAAAGCACCAGAATGGTTTCACCTGCAACAGTGCATCCACTGTTTGTATATGCGCTCTCGCTTGCAAGACATATAGACAACAAGGGTCTTGTAACCGATCCATTACTTACCACTCATTGACTTCGTTGTCAGTCTAATTGGCTGCCTGTGTGGTGTCACCTCATCTTCTTTGGCTGGAGCATAGACTAAGTACAGATTGCTTTGAGCTCGATTGCTGTCTTTTCAATGATCGAGGTACTTTTTAAACAAAATGTATTCTTCATGTTGTTTCTTCTCCCTCCCACCCCCTATCCTCCTGTTGTTCATGCTGCTTCTTCCCCTTCCCCCTACATGCCATAAGAAAAAAAGTGTTATGACGCTGCCAGTGCCGCCATGTTATAGCACTTCATTTTACTGGATCATTTCCCATTCCCTCCCATCCCTGCCATATGGCCCCAGTTACCACTTCCCTCCCACCCTCCTCCCATTGTTACCAGAGCTGGCCACATCATATTGATGATTTAAAAAGTTTTTAAAACCTTTTAACTGTGCTGCGCAGCATCCCCTCTGCAGTACTACATGTCTAAAAGACATTGGCTGTGCCAATAGGTCTTGCATTGCGGAGACCTATTGGCTGTGCCAATGCTTGCTTCCCTATTTCTCTTGATTTATCCAAGGCCCAAAAAGAAAAAAGAGAATAGCCATCAGTAAGAATAATCAAAATTCTAGATAAAGTTAAATATGGACCTGTTGATTCATGCAGAAGCAAAGAAATAATATTGAGAATTTTTGCTGTCGCAAACGGGAAATCGGCCCGTTTGCCTCAGCAAAATAGGTGTGTGCAATGTACAAACCCTATTTAATGAGTCTGTAGCCTACTGTCAATGTGTAAAATAGGGTTTGTGACTCGCTATTAGGAAGGGGAGTACCAAGGGCGTCCCTTGCTAATAGCGAGTCACACTTCTATGTATGAGTGTTGTGCAACAGCAATTAGAGTGCCAAAACACTAGCAGTTTACCACCTATTTCAAAAAGGCGGCAAGCCATTTGCAAATGGGAAGAGGTCGCCAGGGGACCCCTTCTCTTTTGTGACTGGCAGCAAAAAAAATGTTAAGAGCAGTGTGATGTAGGAGAGAGTTTCCCTCTTTTAGTAGTCAAACGGTGAAATTTAAGGTGGGCTTCAAATTCTTTCTGGCATTTTGTGATCTATTATTTTTTGGGGGAAAAGGACTGCCCATGACCATGAGGGAGCAGGGTTTCACACAAATGAGACCTGCTTGAATTAATACCCCCATAATACAGACTAACAGTAAGTAGTTGTGGAAAAACTAACGTACACCCAACATGAGCACAAGGGAAAGTGCTTTGCGAATGCCTGAACTAACATGTAAAAATATATTATGGTAATAATATTTGTGATTTGGATGAGAACGAGAAACGTTGCATGACTAGGCAGCATGTGCATCAATAATTTGCATGTTGCATCCTGCTTTGAAATAATAATGAATTCCACTTTTTGCACTAAGCTAATGCTAGGTAACATTAATGGGGAACAGTGCAAGGTGGGTGGTAAACGGTGAAGGTTTCATTATCACATAATTAATAAAAGTTCATTTTTATTTACTTTAGTGTGCTGGATGAAACAGCCATCTTCCTAAAGTTGGCTAAAATGGGAGGGGGAAGCTTTGAGGAGTGAGTCCGCTCTGCCAGAAGCAAGACAGAATGTGCTGTGCATCGCAGATGACATGAGGGTTGATGGCCAGAACGATGAACGACTGCCAAATGATGTCCAAGTCGTGAGACCGGATACCTATTCTGCGGATGATGTTAAAGAATTAATAGAAAATGTTAAAATTTGTATCACATGAAGTAAACGTGAGAACAAACTAAGACCCAAACCCTTGAAACTAATATAGAACAATGAATTAGTTGAATTAAAGGTGAAGTCACAGTGGTGTGACAATGCCACCTCCCAAGCCCACCAATCCCTTTGCGAGTTTATTAAAAGTTTGCAACAATTGTGGGACGGACATGTTAGTTTTAGGGTATAATTGGGGTGCCTTTAGGGGTATAGTTTAAGCTTAGGCTGGCAGGAAAGAAAGAGGGGAGATGTGTCGCTTTCCGTCGGTTTGCAGAGAGGCCTAGCTGTTCCTGACCTGTCCTGTTCCTGTCCTTTTACCCTTTGTTCCCTGATCCTATTTCGGGGAACCCCCACCATCTCCTAGGCCGAGGGTGCTTTTTCTACAGAACGATAGGATTGTATTTAGCCTAACTTGTTCTCAGATTTTACTTATTGATGTATTTGTACTTTATCCACTCCTTTATTGCATAAAGTCATTGTTTTGTTTGGACGAGTTTGTATTCATTTAAGTTTTGCACATGTAATTTCTCCTTTCGTAAGGTTCAGTGTTTGTATTCTGTGACCAAATGCAGTGGAGCATAATCCTTAATATTTGAGATAACATTTCTTTATTAACTTTATTGAGAGGCCGTGATCATTTAATTGACTAAATGTTTGGTAAGTTAGTAAGTTATCATTGCCATCAACTTTTCAACCAATAGGTCCATCAACCAAACGGAAGGAAAGTTGATGTAAAGTTAGTTATGATGTCTCATTTAAATCTATGTAAAGGAAAGAATTGAACGTACATAAAAATTGACCCAAGTGCATCAGGGATTCTGGGTGAATGTGTATGGGCCTTTGTAGTATGATACTGTTGAGTATTGGTCCCTGATCAATTATTGGTGTCGGTGCTGGATCAACCACATCAACAAACTGTCCACACATCTGGCATACAACGAGCTAAGGCACCACAAAAATCAGTAAATGGATGTGAACCTGATGAAGAGAAGGAATTAGAGAGCTACGCTAGAAATTTTGCTAGAAGAGGAAAGAGGACACAGCAGAGGGACAAGATCCTGTTGGAGAGCAGAACCAGGAGCAATAATCTTAAAACTTTGGTACAGCTTAAATGCTTAACTGCCAGCAATGTAATTCTGAGCATATGGAAATGACAATTCAATGAGCAAACAGGCGTGAGACAGGCATGAGATTTTTGATGTACCAGCCTTAAAGAGAAAGGCATTTATTTGAAAGCTCCTGTCTCAATGTAGGCATCTTTAACACTAGCCAGTTTGTATATTAACTGTGGGAGACAAAGAAGCAGCACCAAAAGCATGATACCCAGCACGTGAACAAAGATATTTGGAGCCCCAGGCGAAATTAAAACTGTTAAATGGCTGCCCCTCCCAAGCAACCGGTTAAATTAAATTGAGTTATAATTTGGTCCCTTTTATTGGTACAACGTTATAGCAGTGACCTAAATAAATGCACCTTAGTGAAGTGCCTGCCTTGTTGATGCATATTACTCTACGTAATTTTGATTTGTAAAAACATTCAGTTTTATTGACACTTCTCAGAGACTTCAAGGGATGTCTCTTCACTGGTGAGAGATCTTAAGAGTCCGAGGGCCAGGTGTACGACCCTTCCATTTTGCTAGTCGCAAATTGTGTCATTTTGATACTCATAAAATGGAACGTACAAGAGTGTCTGGGAATGACCAGCACTCACAAGGATGGTGGCCTGCTGGGGTCAGCAGACCACCATATCTGTGCTGCTTTTTAAATAAAGCAGTTTAACCCCTTCGACGCTCATGACGAGCCCAGCTCGTCATGGAGTTTCCATTGATTTCAATGGAAATTACATTGAAAGCCATAAAACACCTTAGCATCCAAGTGGTTAAAAAAAATGCAACCCTTTTTCCTTAAAGGAAAATGAGATGCATTTATAAAAGAAAAATGAAACGTTTCTTAAGAGTAGGCAATGGTCCGTGGGACCACTGCTTGCTACCACTGTGACCAAACTGACATGATATTATCCATATCCGATGGTCTTGTACCACTCTTGTGCCCTTATGGGCCAATATCTGGAGCAATATCTAGAGCACTGTGCTTCGGGTCCAATCAGTGAGCATTCAACAAACTCTTCCTCCATTTGGCAATGCTACATCATTTTGTGAACATGGAAGATTTGACCTACCAAGACAGGAGGTAGAAGGCCTCTTCACTAGCAAAGGCTAAGATCTGTGTATTGGGAAAGTGTAAAACTGCCTTACCCCCATCAATCACAGAATGGTTTCAGGCCATGCTGACTCTGTCTGTTTTTTGGGAGATCAATTGCCAACATCCACGACAGACTATAGGAAATCAAACCTTTTCATGGCTAAATATCATAAGCCTAGCCCCTCCTCACCACTACTAGCATGAGGTTTCTACTGTATAGGGAAACATTCTCAAAATTTGGAGTTATCCATAATACTGTCTTGCCCTCATCACAGCTGGCCCATTGATCCTTACGGATATTGGTACTGACTCAAGGCACAGGGTCCCTTCTATGTCTTTATGCCTGCTATCCTGCCCCTTCCATGGGGAACTCAGATGCTTGCCTGTTTTGGATTGCAACTTGCAGATAATTAACACTACAGGGACTTATGTGTTACTAAGCTATCATGTCATTTCTCACCCCCTTTTTAGGTCAAGCATTCGAGACCTCTTGTTTACATTTTAGCATATACTTATATACTTTAGTAGATACTGATGTGTGTATGTACTTTGTGGGCTCTGGGGATCAGCCCTAGGACTTGTCTGCTTCCGCTTAGGGACTTTTTTTCTGTTCAACTGCCTCTATTTAACTATCTTGATAGAAAACAACCAGCAGATGTCAGTAAAATACCAGAATTGCTTTCTGCTGAGGGACTTTCTTCTTTCTCTTTTTCTGGCAACTG
Source organism: Lissotriton helveticus (assembly GCF_964261635.1). NCBI lineage: Eukaryota > Metazoa > Chordata > Amphibia > Caudata > Salamandridae > Lissotriton > Lissotriton helveticus. The sequence goes on along the minus strand of NC_136061.1, from coordinate 1,446,847,832 downwards.
CCTCTATTTAACTTTCTTGATAGAAAGCGACCAGCAGAGGTCAGTAAAATGCCAGAATCACTTTAGCATTCTCTAAATTCAAGTCCATAGAAATTGTCTTCCACGAGCACCAATAGACAATAATATTTTTTTCAAATCTTGTATTTTCAGTGATAACCACAAACGGCCCTGATTTTATATTAAAAACAGAGCTTTGGACTATACCATTTCTTTCTGAAAGGCAATATTTCTCTCCAGGTGTTCCCATACCTGGCGTGGCATGCATTTTGGTGCTTACTTTCCCTCCATTTTAAAGAACAGTAGATGTTTTTGCACCCAGGCTAATGTGCTGCATAGCTAAATACATATAAGGTCCCAAAGGCGAGACAGATTGCATTGCAAATGCTTATTTCCCTATGTTAATGCTTACTTTATCACGGTTTATTGCAAATACTAATGCTTTCAGTGCTCTATTTGTTTTTCTCATTTGCATCTTTACAATTGATAACGAAACACTGTACCTTAAATTCAATAACAATATACAGAGAAAGGTAATAGGTTGTCACTGTTGTGTGAACACATGTAAAAGTTTCTATTTGTAACCACGTTCCAGTTTCACTAGTGGAGCTTACTGCATGTTTGTCAAAAGCACATTTATTATGTTTGCTGTGATACCTGATGATTCGGCCCATTGTTTTAGTACAGAAAATGTTATTTTTTTTAGAAACTACACTGGGTCATTGGTGGGTCAGCATGTATACACTGTGGGGCCTATTACTACCTGGAAATGTCTACCATACCGACACTGATGCCCATGTGGCTAAATTGCTGACAATTATTTGCAAAGGGACATTCAAGTGGAACAAGTGAATCTGTTTTGCCAATATGTGTGTCAAAATCTAAACCAATCATAAGAGATGAAATTCCATATACGTCTGCACTTTCATCCTGGTCAAATATTGTTTTGGTTCTGCTGCATGTTTTAGGTTGGGTTGTCTCTAAGGGAAAAATACTTTATGGAAGGTAGTGGTTCCCTGTCGATAGTGGCTCACAAAGATTACCAGCACCCTAAGAACATTTAAGTTATCTATCAATCACATTGTTATTTTTTCTCATTGAGACACTAATGGGTATTTAAGCTCCTATATTCAAAAGGACTCATACGGCTTCTCACTGGTGATGCCCACCAAGACCGAAACGTGCCTTTAATTGCTTTTTTGCATGCTTATTTGGAACAGCAGTTTGGACTGGGCATGCCATAAAAGTACTGGGTCAAAAACAATCTGTATAGGCTTGCTCTCTGTGTGGTACAGTGAGAAAAATAAAAATAGACTGAAATTTGCCGAGAGTGATTACCAGTGCCTGGGATTAATTTAAACATTCCATCCATCATAATACCCTATTTGTGACTGGTCTGCCCAGAACTGCTGTGCCTCCTATAGCACACTGTGGCACGATATTGTTGTTGATTACAGAGGTGCAAGCTAAGATGCTTTTTGAAACATAACAGAAAAGGGGGATTATCTAAATGAATATGAAAGATAAAATTAGTAACACGCTGCAGTCTGTTGGATCTCAGCCCCGGAGTATGTAGTTGGTGAATGTATTAACAAGTGGGGGCTGGTGGGAATTAACCATTAATGAGAATAACTGACGCAAAAATGTTTAAAGACGTAAGGGCTTATTTACAAGGAGCTTGCACCACCAATGCATCAACATTTTTGACACATTGGTGGTGCTGTAAGTACTCCATATTTACAAGCTCACGTACCTTGGAGGATGCTTCACTTTTTGGAATCCTGCATCAAGAGGAACCTGCGTCGGAACAGCCTGTGTCAGGTAAGTATTAATATATGCAATGTAGGCGTTCCATTGTAATATCCACAGTAAAATAGACACATGGATATTTACGAGTTTTAACAACAGTGAAGCATCACCTTCTCAAGTTGTGCAGAGCCTCAAAATTCCTGCACCAGTGAAATCCAAGTGCAGGAAATGACGCATTGATATTAAATTAATCAATCAATCAATGGGCTTGTAAAGTGCAAACTACTCCCCTGGGACGGGTCTGATGGGGCTGGGGGATTGGAGGGAGGGTCGTTTAGAAACACAGAAGGAGTACCACCCACATGGAATAGCCGATTCCTAATGGGGTGTGTGGTAAAACAAAAGTGAGAAAATTCTCCTTTTGTTAAGAAACCCCTCACTCACCACCTAGTGGTGACATGCTTCATCATCGGGGTCCACCCTAATGACCTAGCGCCATTAGGGTGTGCTTCAACACCTGTTTACAGTGGAGCAGGTTGTGAGTGAGGGTGCGTGAGAAAAAAGTAAGTGTGTTAAAAATTGTCCTGGTTTAACTTGAGGAAAAATAAGATTTTTATTTACAAGTAACTGGACAATGTAAAATCAGTGGCGAGATATAGTGAGGGTAGTTATGAGCCCACGTATCTCTATGTGTATCTGGTCTACATGTTTCAACCATGAAGGTATAAACTAACCAGGTTTTCTTCAGGACCAACAACCCTGAGAGTGGATGGTATGCGTCCCCTAAAAGACGCACCCGGTCCTCCTCTCCGGGACCACAAAAAGGCAAAAGTGTGCCTGTGGTGTAGGCTTCGACCTCAATGGGTAAGCATTAAAAAAGATCAAAATACCTGTAAAGGAAGAATGAAGACAAATGTCAAATTATAAACTTCTACAAGCCTGTTACGTTGTGCAGTGTCTCAAATTCGTGATTGCGTGCTGTTAATCCCATTAGGAAAGGTATCTTTCGCTTGGCGTTGCAAAAGTCCGGGCACAAGGGGTTGCTGATTGTGCCTCTTCTCAGTGTGAGGAAGTGGGAGTGCCTTGGCCGTAATTATAGCGATAGATGTTTTACCACAACTTGCAAACTTATTATTTATACGTGCTGTGTGGTACCTCTATATCTATTCAACTCACGCGCAATGTAACATATTAGGTGGCGTGATAATGTCTCGCATTAAAATTGTGCAGGCGAGGTCTTCTTTGGTAGAAAAGTGAATGTGCTTCCATACTCATCACACTCAACATAAAACGGACTCACTTACAATTAAACATATAGGACAAACAAGTGAAGCTTACTCTCAATGGGGTATTGCGATACCTCATAGGGCGGGGTAAGGTTATCCTCGCTACAAAAACGTATTCTGAAACACAAGGTTGGTAAATAGTTTTGTGAATCAAGTGCTGAGTGAGATCAAAATCGTCTCAGAAAATGGGGCCGTGCTAGTGGGTGAGCGCTGCCCGTTGTTGTTCAGGCGCTCGTCTGTCTGGGTAATTACTTACAGTTTCGGTGCGTGGTTAGCGGCCGGTTACCTATTTCCGTCCACCGCCCTGCTACAACGAGACCGGGAGCTCGGGGGCTAAGTTATGCTTTCACAGTTTCCGCATTGGGCGGGGCTACGTGCCGGTCACGTGGGGCGTTACTACGGACGCCTAGGGTGCAGCTACAGGTACGGTGGCTGCAAGAGCTCAAGGCCCACCGTCCCTGATAGGGTTCGAATCTCTGCTGGAGACTCGGTGAGGGGATTTGTTAATAAGAATGAAAATTAAACACAAATCGTAACCACAATGTCGAGGTCATGAAATTAAATAGAGAGAGAGAGATTGGAGGGAGGGTCCACAGCAATCATGAGGGTCACTGAGTTCCATAGAAGAGCCAAGTCTTGAGGTCCTTTCAGAACTTAGGAAGCGATGTGGTCTGTCGGAGGTGGAGAGGAAGGGAGTTCCATGCCGTGGTCGCGGGGAGGGAAAAGGAGTGTCCTCCTGCTCTGGTTTTCTTGATCTGAGGTACCATCACAAGGGAGAGTTGGGCCTAGCAGAGAGTACGTTGCGGAGAGTAGAACGTGAGGCGGTGGTTCAGGTTGGCGGGTCCGTTGTTGTGGAGGGCCTTGTGTGCGTGGGTGAAAAGCTTGAAGGTGATTCTCTTCTCGACTGTGAGCCAGTGTAGGGTCCGTAGGTGTTGGTTGATGTGGCAGTGGTGTGGTAGGTGGAGGACTAGTCTGGCGGCGGAGTTCGGGATGTTTTTTAGTTTTCAGGTGACTTTCTTGTTGATCCTGGCGTAGAGTGCGTTGCTGTAGTCTAGTTTACTAGTGTTGAGGGTGTGTGTGACAGTTTTCCTGGGTTCGTGGGGGATCCAGTTGAAGGACTTTTGGAGTAGGCGGACGGCGTGGTAGTAGGAGGAGTTGAAGGCATTGATCTGGAGGTCCATTTTGAGTACAGGATGATTCTGAGGTTGCGTATGTGGTCTGTGGGGGTCCCAAGGGCGGGGGGGCCACCAGGTATAGGTCCAGGTGTCGGGGTGTGGTCCCATGATGAGCACATCGGTTTTGTCCCTTTTGAGTTGTAGGCAACTGTTCTTCATCCATCTGGCGACGGCTTCCATTCCATCTTGAATGTTGCATTTGGTAGTGTTGGGTTCGTTGGAGAGGGAAAGGATGATTTGGGTGTTATCTGCGTACAATGTGATGTTACCTCTGTGTGCTCTGATGATGGATGCGAGTGGGCCATATAGATGTTGAACAGGGTCGGGTTGATGGAGGATCCTTGTGGGACTCCGCAGGTGGTTGGAATGGGTTTCAAGAGAAATGTGGGAGTCTGAATTATTGAGTTCTGCCGGAGAGGAAAGAGCAGATCCAGTCGGGGGCCTTGTTCAGGATAATAACCACTTTGTGGAGTCTGTGGGATAGGGTGCAGTGAGAGACAGTGTTGAAGGCCGCAGAGAGGTCCAGGAGGGTGAGGGCTACCGTCTCTTCCCTGTCGAGTAGGGAGCGCATGTTGTCTGTTGCCGTGAGGAGTGTAGTTTTGGTGCTGTGGTTCTTCCTTAAAGGATTCAAAAAAGGGGGATGGTGATGGACAGAGTATCTGAATGAAGTAGAACACTCCTACCCAGTCAAAAGATCAGGGCTTGATCCATCACCGTTTTTTAGCTCACTGCACCATCCCAGTTCAGAACCTGGCTACATGAAAATTAGTCTGTCCCTGACCCAGTGCATCATGGGAACAGGGCAGACCAAACTACCCAGCCAATTCTTTACTGGAAAGGAAACAAGCTTCCGGGGACCGGTTTCTGGCATTACAGCCGTCTTCGGCCCGGCTTGCTTGAATCCTGATGGTGCAGTGAGCAAGGGACTCACATCTGAGCATACCCTTCCACACTTGTGGTGGCCAAAACGATTAAAAAAAGGGGGGTGGTGATGGACAGAGTATCTGAATTAAGCAGAACACTCCTACCCAGTCAAAAGATCAGGGCTTGATCCATCACCGTTTTTTAGCTCACTGCACCATCCCAGTTCAGAACCTGGCTACATGCAAATTAGTCTGTCCCTGGCCCAGTGCATCATGGGAACAGGGCAGACCAAACTACCGAGCCAATTCTTTACTGGAAAGGAAACAAGCTTCCGGGGACCGGTTTCTGGCATTACAGCCGTCTTCGGCCCGGCTTGCTTGAATCCTGATGGTGCAGTGAGCAAGGGACTCACATCTGAGCATACCCTTCCACACTTGTGGTGGCCAAAACGATTAAAAAAAGGGGGGTGGTGATGGACAGAGTATCTGAATTAAGCAGAACACTCCTACCTAGTCAAACGATCAGGGCTTGATCCATCACCGTTTTTTAGCTCACTGCACCATCCCAGTTCAGAACCTGGCTACATGCAAATTAGTCTGTCCCTGGCCCAGTGCATCATGGGAACAGGGCAGACCAAACTACCAAGCCAATTCTTCACTGGAAAGGAAACAAGCTTCCGGGGACCGGTTTCTGGCATTACAGCCGTCTTCGGCCCGGCTTGCTTGAATCCTGATCGTGCAATGAGCAAGGGACTCACATCTGAGCATACCCTTCCACACTTGTGGTGGCCAAAATGATTCAAAAAGGGGGGGTGGTGATGTACAGAGTATCTGAATTAAGCAGAACACTCCTACCCAGTCAAAAGATCAGGGCTTGATCCATCACCGTTTTTTAGCTCACTGCACCATCCCAGTTCAGAACCTGGCTACATGCAAATTAGTCTGTCCCTGGCCCAGTGCATCATGGGAACAGGGCAGACCAAACTACCAAGCTAATTCTTCACTGGAAAGGAAACAAGCTTCCGGGGACCGGTTTCTGGCATTACAGCCGTCTTCGGCCCGGCTTGCTTGAATCCTGATCGTGCAATGAGCAAGAGACTCACATCTGAGCATACCCTTCCACACTTGTGGTGGCCAAAATGATTCAAAAAAGGGGGGTGGTGATGTACAGAGTATCTGAATTAAGCAGAACACTCCTACCCAGTCAAAAGATCAGGGCTTGATCCATCACCGTTTTTTAGCTCATTGCACCATCCCAGTTCAGAACCTGGCTACATGCAAATTAGTCTGTCCCTGGCCCAGTGCATCATGGGAACAGGGCAGACCAAACTACCAAGCCAATTCTTCACTGGAAAGGAAACCAGCTTCCGGGGACCGGTTTCTGGCATTACAGCCGTCTTCGGCCCGGTTTGCTTGAATCCTGATGGTGCAGTGAGCAAGGGACTCACATCTGAGCATACCCTTCCACACTTGTGGTGGCCAAAACGATTAAAAAAAGGGGGGTGGTGATGGACAGAGTATCTAAATTAAGCAGAACACTCCTACCCAGTCAAAAGATCAGGGCTTGATCCATCACCGTTTTTTAGTTCACTGCACCATCCCAGTTCAGAACCTGGCTACATGCAAATTAGTCTGTCCCTGGCCCAGTGCATCATGGGAACAGGGCAGACCAAACTACCAAGCCAATTCTTCACTGGAAAGGAAACAAGCTTCCGGGGACCGGTTTCTGGCATTACAGCCGTCTTCGGCCCGGCTTGCTTGAATCCTGATGGTGCAGTGAGCAAGGGACTCACATCTGAGCATACCCTTCCACACTTGTGGTGGCCAAAGCGATTCAAAAAAGGGGGGTGGTGATGGACAGAGTATCTGAATTAAGCAGAACACTCCTACCTAGTCAAAAGATCAGGGCTTGATCCATCACCGTTTTTTAGCTCACTGCACCATCCCAGTTCAAATTAGTCTGTCCCTGGCCCAGTGCATCATGGGAACAGGGCAGACCAAACTACCAAGCCAATTCTTCACTGGAAAGGAAACAAGCTTCCGGGGACCGGTTTCTGGCATTACAGCCGTCTTCGGCCCGGCTTGCTTGAATCCTGATGTTGCAGTGAGCAAGGGACTCACATCTGAGCATACCCTTCCACACTTGTGGTGGCCAAAACGATTCAAAAAAGGGGGGTGGTGATGTACAGAATATCTGAATTAAGCAGAACACTCCTACCCAGTCAAAAGATCAGGGCTTGATCCATCACCGTTTTTTTAGCTCACTGCACCATCCCAGTTCAGAACCTGGCTACATGCAAATTAGTCTGTCCCTGGCCCAGTGCATCATGGGAACAGGGCAGACCAAACTACCAAGCCAATTCTTCACTGGAAAGGAAACAAGCTTCCGGGGACCGGTTTCTGGCATTACAGCCGTCTTCGGCCCGGCTTGCTTGAATCCTGATGGTGCAGTGAGCAAGGGACTCACATCTGAGCATACCCTTCCACACTTGTGGTGGCCAAAACGATTCAAAAAAGGGGGGTGGTGATGGACAGAGTATCTGAATTAAGCAGAACACTCCTACCCAGTCAAAAGATCAGGGCTTGATCCATCACCATTTTTTAGCTCACTGCACCATCCCAGTTCAGAACCTGGCTACATGCAAATTAGTCTGTCCCTGACCCAGTGCATCATGGGAACAGGGCAGACCAAACTACCAAGCCAATTCTTTACTGGAAAGGAAACAAGCTTCCGGGGACCGGTTTCTGGCATTACAGCCGTCTTCGGCCCGGCTTGCTTGAATCCTGATGGTGCAGTGAGCAAGGGACTCACATCTGAGCATACCTTTCCACACTTGTGGTGGCCAAAATGATTCAAAAAAGGGGGGTGGTGATGTACAGAGTATCTGAATTAAGCAGAACACTCTTACCCAGTCAAAAGATCAGGGCTTGATCCATCACCGTTTTTTAGCTCATTGCACCATCCCAGTTCAGAACCTGGCTACATGCAAATTAGTCTGTCCCTGGCCCAGTGCATCATGGGAACAGGGCAGACCAAACTACCAAGCCAATTCTTCACTGGAAAGGAAACAAGCTTCCGGGGACCGGTTTCTGGCATTACAGCCGTCTTCGGCCCGGCTTGCTTGAATCCTGATCGTGCAATGAGCAAGGGACTCACATCTGAGCATACCCTTCCACACTTGTGGTGGCCAAAATGATTCAAAAAGGGGGGGTGGTGATGTACAGAGTATCTGAATTAAGCAGAACACTCCTACCCAGTCAAAAGATCAGGGCTTGATCCATCACCGTTTTTTAGCTCACTGCACCATCCCAGTTCAGAACCTGGCTACATGCAAATTAGTCTGTCCCTGGCCCAGTGCATCATGGGAACAGGGCAGACCAAACTACCAAGCCAATTCTTCACTGGAAAGGAAACAAGCTTCCGGGGACCGGTTTCTGGCATTACAGCCGTCTTCGGCCCGGCTTGCTTGAATCCTGATCGTGCAATGAGCAAGGGACTCACATCTGAGCATACCCTTCCACACTTGTGGTGGCCAAAATGATTCAAAAAAGGGGGGTGGTGATGTACAGAGTATCTGAATTAAGCAGAACACTCCTACCCAGTCAAAAGATCAGGGCTTGATCCATCACCGTTTTTTAGCTCATTGCACCATCCCAGTTCAGAACCTGGCTACATGCAAATTAGTCTGTCCCTGGCCCAGTGCATCATGGGAACAGGGCAGACCAAACTACCAAGCCAATTCTGCACTGGAAAGGAAACCAGCTTCTGGGGACCGGTTTCTGGCATTACAGCCGTCTTCGGCCCGGTTTGCTTGAATCCTGATGGTGCAGTGAGCAAGGGACTCACATCTGAGCATACCCTTCCACACTTGTGGTGGCCAAAACGATTAAAAAAAGGGGGGTGGTGATGGACAGAGTATCTAAATTAAGCAGAACACTCCTACCCATTCAAAAGATCAGGGCTTGATCCATCACCGTTTTTTAGTTCACTGCACCATCCCAGTTCAGAACCTGGCTACATGCAAATTAGTCTGTCCCTGGCCCAGTGCATCATGGGAACAGGGCAGACCAAACTACCAAGCCAATTCTTCACTGGAAAGGAAACAAGCTTCCGGGGACCGGTTTCTGGCATTACAGCCGTCTTCGGCCCGGCTTGCTTGAATCCTGATGGTGCAGTGAGCAAGGGACTCACATCTGAGCATACCCTTCCACACTTGTGGTGGCCAAAACGATTCAAAAAAGGGGGGTGGTGATGGACAGAGTATCTGAATTAAGCAGAACACTCCTACCTAGTCAAAAGATCAGGGCTTGATCCATCACCGTTTTTTAGCTCACTGCACCATCCCAGTTCAAATTAGTCTGTCCCTGGCCCAGTGCATCATGGGAACAGGGCAGACCAAACTACCAAGCCAATTCTTCACTGGAAAGGAAACAAGCTTCCGGGGACCGGTTTCTGGCATTACAGCCGTCTTCGGCCCGGCTTGCTTGAATCCTGATGTTGCAGTGAGCAAGGGACTCACATCTGAGCATACCCTTCCACACTTGTGGTGGCCAAAACGATTCAAAAAAGGGGGGTGGTGATGTACAGAGTATCTGAATTAAGCAGAACACTCCTACCCAGTCAAAAGATCAGGGCTTGATCCATCACCGTTTTTTTAGCTCACTGCACCATCCCAGTTCAGAACCTGGCTACATGCAAATTAGTCTGTCCCTGGCCCAGTGCATCATGGGAACAGGGCAGACCAAACTACCAAGCCAATTCTTCACTGGAAAGGAAACAAGCTTCCGGGGACCGGTTTCTGGCATTACAGCCGTCTTCGGCCCGGCTTGCTTGAATCCTGATGGTGCAGTGAGCAAGGGACTCACATCTGAGCATACCCTTCCACACTTGTGGTGGCCAAAACGATTCAAAAAAGGGGGGTGGTGATGGACAGAGTATCTGAATTAAGCAGAACACTCCTACCCAGTCAAAAGATCAGGGCTTGATCCATCACCATTTTTTAGCTCACTGCACCATCCCAGTTCAGAACCTGGCTACATGCAAATTAGTCTGTCCCTGACCCAGTGCATCATGGGAACAGGGCAGACCAAACTACCAAGCCAATTCTTTACTGGAAAGGAAACAAGCTTCCGGGGACCGGTTTCTGGCATTACAGCCGTCTTCGGCCCGGCTTGCTTGAATCCTGATGGTGCAGTGAGCAAGGGACTCACATCTGAGCATACCTTTCCACACTTGTGGGGCCAAAATGATTCAAAAAAGGGGGGTGGTGATGTACAGAGTATCTGAATTAAGCAGAACACTCTTACCCAGTCAAAAGATCAGGGCTTGATCCATCACCGTTTTTTAGCTCATTGCACCATCCCAGTTCAGAACCTGGCTACATGCAAATTAGTCTGTCCCTGGCCCAGTGCATCATGGGAACAGGGCAGACCAAACTACCAAGCCAATTCTTCACTGGAAAGGAAACAAGCTTCCGGGGACCGGTTTCTGGCATTACAGCCGTCTTCGGCCCGGCTTGCTTGAATCCTGATGGTGCAGTGAGCAAGGGACTCACATCTGAGCATACCCTTCCACACTTGTGGTGGCCAAAACGATTCAAAAACGCGGGGTGGTGATGGACAGAGTATCTGAATTAAGCAGAACACTCCTACCCAGTCAAAAGATCAGGGCTTGATCCATCACCGTTTTTTAGCTCACTGCACCATCCCAGTTCAGAACCTGGCTACATGCAAATTAGTCTGTCCCTGGCCCAGTGCATCATGGGAACAGGGCAGACCAAACTACCAAGCCAATTCTTCACTGGAAAGGAAACAAGCTTCCGGGGACCGGTTTCTGGCATTACAGCCGTCTTCGGCCCGGCTTGCTTGAATCCTGATGGTGCAGTGAGCAAGGGACTCACATCTGAGCATACCCTTCCACACTTGTGGTGGCCAAAACGATTCAAAAAAGGGGGGTGGTGATGGACAGAGTATCTGAATTAAGCAGAACACTCCTACCTAGTCAAAAGATCAGGGCTTGATCCATCACCGTTTTTTAGCTCACTGCACCATCCCAGTTCAAATTAGTCTGTCCCTGGCCCAGTGCATCATGGGAACAGGGCAGACCAAACTACCAAGCCAATTCTTCACTGGAAAGGAAACAAGCTTCCGGGGACCGGTTTCTGGCATTACAGCCGTCTTCGGCCCGGCTTGCTTGAATCCTGATGGTGCAGTGAGCAAGGGACTCACATCTGAGCATACCCTTCCACACTTGTGGTGGCCAAAACGATTCAAAAAAGGGGGGTGGTGATGTACAGAGTATCTGAATTAAGCAGAACACTCCTACCCAGTCAAAAGATCAGGGCTTGATCCATCACCGTTTTTTTAGCTCACTGCACCATCCCAGTTCAGAACCTGGCTACATGCAAATTAGTCTGTCCCTGGCCCAGTGCATCATGGGAACAGGGCCGACCAAACTACCAAGCCAATTCTTTACTGGAAAGGAAACAAGCTTCCGGGGACCGGTTTCTGGCATTACAGCCGTCTTCGGCCCGGCTTGCTTGAATCCTGATGGTGCAGTGAGCAAGGGACTCACAGCTGAGCATACCCTTTCACACTTGTGGTGGCCAAAACGATTAAAAAAAGGGGGGTGGTGATGGACAGAGTATCTGAATTAAGCAGAACACTCCTACCCAGTCAAAAGATCAGGGCTTGATCCATCACCGTTTTTTAGCTCACTGCACCATCCCAGTTCAGAACCTGGCTACATGCAAATTAGTCTGTCCCTGGCCCAGTGCATCATGGGAACAGGGCAGACCAAACTACCAAGCCAATTCTTTACTGGAAAGGAAACAAGCTTCCGGGGACCGGTTTCTGGCATTACAGCCATCTTCGGCCCGGCTTGCTTGAATCCTGATGGTGCAGTGAGCAAGGGACTCACATCTGAGCATACCCTTCCACACTTGTGGTGGCCATAACGATTCAAAAAAGGGGGGTGGTGATGGACAGAGTATCGGAATTAAGCAGAACACTCCTACCCAGTCAAAAGATCAGGGCTTGATCCATCACCGTTTTTTAGCTCACTGCACCATCCCAGTTCAGAACCTGGCTACATGCAAGACGGGTGCAATGCCAGAAACCGGTTGGTTCAGTGAGTTAAAAAACGGTGATGGATCAAGCCCTGATCTTTTGACTGGGTATGAGTGTTCTGTTTAACTCAGATGCTCTGTCCATCACCACCCCCTTTTCTGAATCGTTTTGGCCACTATAGGAGTGGCAGGGTATGCTCAGACATGAGTCCCTTGCTCACTGCACCATCAGGATTCAAGCAAGCCGGGCCGAAGACGGCTGCAATGCCAGAAACTGGTCCCCGGAAGCTTGTTTCCTTTCCAGTAAAGAATTGGCTTGGTAGTTTGGTCTGCCCTGTTCCCATGATGTACTGGGCCAGTGACAGACTAATTTGCATGTAGCCAGGTTCTGAACTGGGATGGTGCAGTTAGCTAAAAAACGGTGATGGATCAAGCCCTGATCTTTTGACTGGGTATGGGTGTTCTGTTTAACTCAGATGCTCTGTCCATCACCACCCCCTTTTCTGAATCGTTTTGGCCACCATAGGAGTGGCAGGGTATGCTCAGACATGAGTCCCTTGCTCACTGCACCATCAGGATTCAAGCAAGCCGGGCCGAAGACGGCTGCAATGCCAGAAACCGGTCCCCGGAAGCTTGTTTCCTTTCCAGTAAAGAATTGGCTTGGTAGTTTGGTCTGCCCTGTTCGCATGATGTACTGGGCCAGGGACAGACTAATTTGCATGTAGCCAGGTTCTGAACTGGGATGGTGCAGTGAGCTAAAAAACGGTGATGGATCAAGCCCTGATCTTTTGACTGGGTATGAGTGTTCTGTTTAACTCAGATGCTCTGTCCATTACCACCCCCTTTTCTGAATCTCGGTTCTTCCTTAAGCATGATTTGGATGAGTTGAGGATGTTGTTTTCTTCTAAGAAGGCGGAGAGTTGGCAATTGATGGCTTTTTCGATGACTTTGGCTGGATTAGGGAGCAGGGAGATCAGTCTGAAGTGTTTGAGGTTGGTGGGGTCAGCTGAAGGTTTTTTCAGGAGAGGGTTGATTTCGGCGTGTTTCCAGTCATTGGGGAATACGGTGGTCTCAAAGGATCATTTGATGATTTGTTGAAGCTCGTGGGCGATGATGTCTGCGGCTCTGTGGTAGATGTAGTGGGGGCAGGGGTCTGTGGGGGCCCTAGAGTGGGTGGTTTTCATTATCTTCAGAGCGTCGTCGATGCTGAGGGTTGTCCAGCTGTCTAATGTAGGTTGCATGGTGTTTGGGGCAGTGGGGGGGCGTTCCTCGAGGGGGTTGTTGTCGTGAACGTTGTTGTAGATGATCTTGATTTTGTGAAGCAAGAATGCGCCGAGTCTGTCGCAGAGTTCCTGGGAGGGTGGGTTGTCTGTAGACTCGCTGTTGGGTTGGGCGAACTCCTGGATAATGCTGCAGAGTTCCTTGCTGTTGTGTGCGTTGGTGGAGATTCAATTCTGAAGGGCTTTCTTCCTGAAGAGACTGATGAGTTTGTGGGGGGTGGCGGTAGCTGTTTTGAAGTTGTTGAGGTCTGTCAGGGTTGGGAGTTCCTCCATATATTTTTTAGTCGTCTGCAGGTCCGTCTGGAGTCTTGGAGTTCGGGGGAGAACCAATTGGCTCTCTTAATGTGAGTTTTGGAGGCTTTCTTGAGGGGGCGATGGTGTTGACGCAGTTGGTGATCCAGTTGGATAGAGCACGGGTGGTGGTGGGGTGGGGTTGTCATCTGTGGTTGTGGGAGCGGAGCTGCTGAGGGCTGTGGTGAGCTGGTCGTCGGAGATCTTGTTCCAGTTCCTGCACCAAAGCTGGTGCGGACGTCTGCAGGGAATGTTTGTTTTGAAGGTAAATTGAACACAGAGGTGGTCTGTCCATGGGAGTTCGCTGGTGCGGCTGAAGGTGATGGAGTTTCCTGCTGTGAAAACGGGATTGAGGATGTGTCCAGCTGAGTGTGTAGGGTCTGGTATGATCTGCTTGAGTCCTATGACGTGGAGCTTGTCCAAGAGGGAGGCGGAGTTGGGGTCCTGGCACATGTCAAGGTGGAAGTTGAGGTCTCCTAGCAGTGTGAAATAGGTGGAAGTGATGGCATGCGAAGTGATGATGTCGGTGATGGCATCAGTGAACAGGGCGTGGGTTTCTGGGGGTCTGTAAATGAGAGTTCCTCAGATGGGGGAGGCCAGGTTGGTCTGTATCTTGAAGTGGAGGTGTTCCATCAGGTCTGTGGGCCCATCGGTGTAGGTGTTCAGGCGAAGGTTGGCCTTGTCGGCAATGGCTCCCCCGGGCCAGTTGTGGTGGTCCTTATGGGTGAACCTGTAACCTTCAGGGATGACGATCGTGATGTCTGGTCCGGAGGCAGCGTTCGTCCAGGTTTCGGTGAGGGAGGTGATGTCCGGGGAGGTTCTGTTGAGGAGGTACCAGATTTCTGTGGCATGTCTGTGGAGGGAGCGGACGCTGAGGAGGATACATTGCAGGGTGTGGGTCGCGGTCGAGTTGTTGATAGGGGAATGGGGAGTGTCCTAGGTTTCGGCGAAGGTGAAGGAGTGGCGGAAGTGATGGCAGATGAAGGGTCCGTGTGTGTTGAGAGGTGAGGCAAGCTTGCAGTCGTAGTCCTTTCTGGCATTGAGTTTGTGGAGAGCCGAGGGGCTGTAGCGCTGTCTGGCCAAAGGGCCAGGGGTCCTGACGCTGGTCGCGGTCGGGTCGCAGATAGGCACAGACATGCTTGCCTTTGGCACACCTGCAGCCGCCATTAAATAGGCGAGGAGGAGGGAAAGTGAAGCTGGAAGGCAGGAAGCGTCAGGTAGAGGGACCACGGGGCAGCAGTGACGGCGGGACAAAGGACAATGAGAAACAGGCATGTGCAAAAGAAAGAAGAGAATACCAAAATAAATGCAAAAAGCAAAGATACCATAATGCAGAACTCAATAAGGGCAAAATAAATGAAAACAGCAGAAAGCTGAACTCAATGTAAACAGCAGAAAGCAGAACTCAGTAAGGGCAACAATACCCGCAGGAAGAAACCAGGACAGGCAGAGAGTTTGCAGAGAGCTGTCTTGAACCCTGCTCACATTGGCCAGTGGCAGACCAGTGGCAGACCAGCATAGCTGCGGGGGAGAGAGCTGGTCTCTGGCCATATTGGTATATGAGGAGAAAACAAAGAGAACAGTGTGGCAAACCCAGCTACACCATGGATGTGTTCATTTTGCAGTTGGGAGTCACAAGGAGATAACCACCATCACCCCAACATTCCTCTTACCACCACAAAGGCATTGCAAGAAAAGAGAGCATATTTATTGCTAGCACAGTGTGTTAGAAATAAAATAACAAGCATGAACATTGCTGGCGCCAACTTGCCTAACAAGAGCCTCTGCGTGCGCGTAAGCGGCAACCATTTTAGACATCACGGCTGTTAGACCTGGCATCATTGGCATGAGTCTCTCCTCCATTTTTTCTGTTTGCCTCCTCTGTTTACGATGTTTTTGCTGGTAAATGCTTTGGGCACTGTGCCACTGCTGATCAGTGCCACAGTGCAAGTGCTCCCTATGTGAAATTGCTGTATTGATTGAATTCCATGTTTGGCTCATTTGGTTTACTGTCAGTCCCTAGTAGAGTGCACCAGGAGTGCCAGGGCTTGTAAATACAAATGCTGCTAGTGGGCCTGCAGCACGTGTTGTGCCACCCACAAGAGCGGCCTAGTAAAAGTATGTCTGAAGGTCTACCATTGCTAGACCACGTGCAGTCTGGTACTGTCACGCAGACTGCGCAAGTACACCTACTTGCCAGTCCCTAAACCTTCCCTTAACTTCATGTTAGTCACCCCTATGGTAGGCCCACGGGCAGGGTGCATTGTAAGCATAAGGTAGGACAAGCCTGACAAGGTTGGCATGTCCTAATAGTGAATTACAGCCATATTCGTTTTTCACTATTGTAAGGTTACCTGCTCTCCATCAGTTAGAATGGGCTGCCAGGATTATTAATGCTATAATCCTAGCGGGCTCGGGGAGCATGGTGCAATGTCAAGTTTGGTATCCCTGAACTCAGGGTTTAATAACGCATCCTTTTGTGTGGATGGTTTTTGGACTCTGTGTTTGAAAATAGCACTTTTAGAAAGTAGCTATTTTCTTGTCTAACTGTCTACCGGTCTCTGCTGGTTCTGGTGTGCGTGTGACAGGAGCTGGGTGGCTCCAGAGGTCTGAATGAGTCAGTGTGGGATGAGTGGGGCATTTGCATTGGGAATAGGGGAAGAGTAGCTCCTGATAGCCTGCCCTGCCTGATACAATGCTGGCTCCGCCCCCCTGCCAGGCGACTGATGACTCTGGGCCTGCCTGGGACTTTCCTGGCCCACCTCCTGCCGGGCAACTGATGTCCCTGCCCCTGCCAGTGACAATGCTGGCTCCGCTCCTGCTGGGCGGCTGAAGACTCTGCCCTGCACAGTGAATAGGCCAGGTGCTTCGGCCTGGCAACACCCACAACAAACCCAAGATGGGGGGAAATTCCCCTGCATGGACAAAGGGATCAAAGCCAAAAAGGGGTATAAGAGAAGGACCCCTGAACCAAGAATTGAGATCACTTCTGACAAGGAAACCTGAACCAAGGACAAGAAGCCTGCTGATCTAAGGACTGCCTACCCCTTCTGCCAGAGTGCTGTTTGTTGGGGGAATCCTGCATTGCTTCTTTATTTTTGCCAAGGAACCAGGAGAGAGGAACTGTGTGTGTACTCTCAATCTTTGCCAAGAAAATCTCCAAGGGCTGGAAGAGTGCCAGTCTCCTGTTGAAGTCACAGGGCTAAAGGACTTCATCTGCTTAAAGTGCTGTTTGCTGGAACTTGTGAATCCAGCACCTCTGAAAGAATCCAGCAATCTCGACGCCGACGGACGCCGCCGAATCCAGCTCGACATCGTGAGTAACGGCTCCAGTGTCCCGCTTCCTCGACGCCGGCCGCCGGGCCCGATCAACGCCAGCAACAACGCCAGTGAGTAGTGAGTTCGGCTCCAGCTCCAAGTGACCTTGTGTCTGCACCGCTGCTGATCGCATCGACTTCGAGCCCTCTCGACGCCGTGAGCGCTGCTCACTCTTGCAACATCGACATCGACGACGCCGTATCCTGCTTCACCTCGTGAGCGCTGCTCCTGCCTGACTTCGGTCGACGCTGCTGCAGGTCGCCCCGACTCCGAGGCCCGATCGACGCCGGACATCTCGACGCCGCTGATCATCGAGTGCTTCACTTTTCCAAGGTACTGTGTTGTGGGGGTCTGTGCGACTCCGGGCTCGACGTAGCGCTCCTCGCGGTCAACGCCGAACCTTTGGACTAACTTTGCCTCGACGTCGTGTGACTCCCGTGTGGGTTACATTGTTGCCAAGAACTGTGTTTTAGAGAAGAAGAGTTGCTTTTGATACTAAAGACTTTGTGCTAAGAAGAAACTACGCTTGAACTATTATTTTTCCTTCCAAGAGTATTTATTAAGATTGTGGTATATTTTTGTCGTTATTTGGTCTTGTGCTAAGCCTTATATAAAAATCCTTATTTTTATAATACTACTGTGTCGTGTCCATTTGTAGTGTATTCACTTTATTACTGTATGTGGTCATCAATGCTTAACGCACTGCCTCTGAGATAAGCCTGTCTGCTTTGCCAAGCTACCAAGGGGGTGAGCAGGGGTTATCTAAGTGTGTGATCCCCTTGCCCTGACTAGAAAAGGTGTGTCCCTATTTGTCAGAAGTGTATACCTCTGCCAACTAGAGACAGCCGCTTCTAACAACGGCCATTTCATACTCTGCTGTTCACCCATGTTTCACTCTGACCTCGCTATCATCCCCCAGTGCTCTGACTAAACCTGAACCAATATACTGGGTTCATAAAACATTGTAATCATGACAAAGCCCCGGAGCCACATCCCGCCCTAAACCTGTTTGTCCTTTCATCCTCCATGCACAGGCAAGCCCCTTTGATAACCTCCTTCCCTGCACCTGGCCACTCAGTCCGGTCCCAGGCGCTAACCGACCCCTATGGACATTGTTTATTGCCTACACACGGCAGGGCTTGTTTCACCAACAAAGGGGCCTGACTTAATCAATAACTCAAAACTCTTAGATCTGACCGATCCCACGTGTTTTTAGATCCTGTCGGAATGTCCAGCTGCAAGATAGCGATCATCTGTTACATCTGGGTGGGGGACGATTGCTGCTGGGTTTGTGTGGGAACTAGCTTGAGGCGGGAATTCCACGGATGTTTGACCATGCAATAAACTGATGCCAGGAATGTTTGACCATGTAATAAACTGACGAAAAAGCATATAAAAGGCCATGCCACAGAGATGCAGTTAGAGCACCTCCTGATGATAGCCCCGGTGTCTGAGGTGATGTGTTCTCCTCCTGGAGTAATAAACCTGTTCTTCGCTTTCCAGTTGGCAGCGCCTGCCTCGTTATTTTGATAGCTAATATTAAGGTGAATTAGAGGTGGTTTGCACCGAGCGGCATCGAAAGTCTTGGGAGTCACGCTGCTTTTCATCAAGTGTCCTTATTAATCTCAAGGAGGATTACTACCGGCTGAGGAGGAAGTCCATCATTCAACTGCTACATCAGATAGCACCAAGGTTCCAAGCATGAACTTTTCGAGGCCACCAACATCCATACCCAGGTGAAGTTCATGTCTGTCCTACACATGTTGGAGTCAGGCTCATTCCAGATCACAACAGGCAGAGTGGGTGGAATCTCCCAGCAATCTTTCTAGATTTTTCCAGCCTTTGTCCTGTGTGCCATCATCTGCCCAACGCCACAGTACCTCTTCTTCCCCAACACATAACTGCAGCTAAAGATCAAGCAAGGCTTCTATGACATTGCCTGTTTCCCACATGTATTGGGTGTGATGGGCTTCACACGGGCAACTGCTTCACCCTGCAGCAACGTACCATCTCAACTCCATCAATATCCAGGCCATTGTTGACCATCCGGGTGTGCTCACCAATGTGCTGGGCAACTACCCAGGGAGTGTGCATGACGCATATATCTTCAGGCATTCCATCATAAATGAATGCTTCCGGAATGGCCAATATGTACAGAGCAGACCCACTAACAGTAAAAGATTGATGACACAATACTTATCTCTGTGTCTGTTGCTGCAGCTAAGAACATAAGTATAAGTGGTGTGCCTCATACACGCACCATGCATCATGGTACATGTCTCACACAAACCCCCAAGTCACACATGTCAAGACATGCAAAGCCACTACGGCTGTCGTTGAATGGTGAAAGGGTACAGAGCAATACATTGCTGGCCAAAATGCAGTGTAGCATCACTGAGTACAAGTAATGGGTTCCATGTAGGTTGTGGGTGTGTCTCCATGCCACTTCCATGGTTCAACAGGCATGTCATGTATCCCACCACCGACATCTGTGGTTTACCATGGGCATATGCATGTGTCAGTGTAAGGCATGTCTGCTATGTCATTACCTACCTAGGGAGGACAAACTAGCTAAGTACATGAACCCCAATCTGTCACTTTACACATGTGGGGGAGCTTGTGTTTACCTATGAACAATTGTATGACTAACACACATTGTGAAAACGACATTACAAATGTGTATGACAATGTAATTACACATAACACACATGGCGTGGCATGTATCTGTAATAGTGAGACAAAGTATTAACAGTTGTCCTTTCTTTTCATTTTTCAGCTAGCCAAAGATATGGGCTTCAGCCGTGGTTCATGACCCCATATGCACACCCCCTGACTGATCCAGAGAAGGCCTACAACCAGGCACCAGGCAAGACATGCAGCACTGTTGAGCAAACCTTTAACCTGCTTAAGGCAAGGTTCTGCTGTCTCAACATCTCAAGGGGGAGATTGCTCTATTCACCCCCAATGGTGGAAATGGCTTGTTTTTGCCATTCTGCACAATATATGTGTGTGTGGACTAAGGTCACCTGGAACAAGGACCAATTACAGCTGGACCCAATGGAGGAGGGGAGTATTAGTTGCAACTGGCAATCACTGACGCACACACATTGGGAAACATATCTTTACCTGACCCTCTAGTTTGGAAATGGACCATGATGCATCATGCAATGAAGGTTCATCATGAAAATAAATGTTTGAAAAGATTAGTTGTCTTTGCATTCTTGTCACAGTCCCAGGAAACATCAACTTACCCACATATCATCAACTAGAAGTAAGCCTCAAAAGTTTACTTTTAGTTTAGTTTTAGTTCGGAAGGCAGGCATCAATGTCAACACATCGGAAACAATGAATTGGACATTGTCATGTGTTCTGTAACTTGTGCCTTGCCAATTTCCCTAGTGATGTGTCAGAAAAAAAACATGCTTATGAAGGAAAGATGACACTTTAGTAAAATAGGGGATGCTTTAGTACTAAATGTGACGCATATGTTAAAGTGACCCTTTACCAGAAACCATGATGCTTGAGTTGAAAAGGGAAGGAGTGCATTCTTTCATTGACCTTCTTGCTACGCAGAATGACTGCCCCAAAACTAGTTTGCACCCCATGGAAGTATAGTACATTACTAAGGATTGATTACGTTTATATTCACATCACTCCGGAAGCAGAGCGAGGACATGGTTCAATCCGAGTGGCGCTCAAGCAGATAATGGACACCAAACGGACGGAGATCACTATGTTTGTTAGCAGGGCGTTTCAATTTTGCAGAT
This sequence comes from Lissotriton helveticus, assembly GCF_964261635.1. NCBI lineage: Eukaryota > Metazoa > Chordata > Amphibia > Caudata > Salamandridae > Lissotriton > Lissotriton helveticus. The sequence continues at coordinate 1,446,827,039 of NC_136061.1, read as the reverse complement.
ACTTGTGTTTATCATGTCACATTGTTGAACTGTGGTTACATTAATGTGCTCTTTTGTTTTATTTTGAGCAGTTGTATGTTTGGTATTTTTATTCGTCATGAGAGGACATTTGGCATGTGCACGGGAAAAGGGGTGTTTAGCGTTTGTAAACATAGAAGAGTTGATTGGGTGTTGAATGAGAATGGTTTTTGTTTTTACGAAACACTTTTTGGAAGGTGTCCCTTTAAGGTTTTGAACCTAACTGATTCAGGTCAGGGGGTTAGAGCCTCACATGTTTCAGTGTGTACGTGGACAGTCTCCTATTTAAAACTCCGTGGTGAGAGGCTAAAAATAAATAGAATGCTAGCTGTGGTGAACGGACGCGTACGTTATGATCAGGCTGCCATTTGTGGCTTTTCAGATAATCTAAACGTTTATAATTTACTAGCTTACCCGTCGCGCGTTGCTGCGATCTCTGAAGAAAGGAAATTCAAGGAAACTCATCATGATAACATTCAATTTACATTGTGTCATTTGTATTGAAACGTATTCATTTTAATATGGAAAACATTTCAAAGTGTCGTTTTAATTCTATTTATTTATTCGAGTGCTTGTGGATACAGGTACATCAGTATTAGAAAGATTATGAGGGCCCTGGGGGGCCGATAGTTAAAAACTTTTTATGGCAGAATCCTTTGCGGGAGTGTACTTAACAACTTCCCAAAGTTTCATGCCGATCGGATGAATGGTGTTTTAATTCTATTTATTTATTGGAGTGCTTGAGGATATACGATTTGTTGCTTTTCCTTCTGGTGCGTACATCAGTATTCAAAAGATTATGAGGGTCCTGGGGGGCCAGTATTAAAAAAAATGTTAAGGCAGAAACCTTCGCGGGAGTGTGCTCAATAACTTCTCAAAGTTTCATGGCGATCGGAAGAATGGTGTTTTAATTCTATTTATTCATTCGAGTGCCTGTGGCTACACGATTTGTTGTTTTTCCATCTGGTGCGTACATCAGTATTCGAAAAATTATGAGGGCCCTGGGGGGCCGATATTTAAAAAAAATGTATGCTAGAAACCTTTGCGGAGTGTACTCAACAACTTCCCAAAGTTTCATGGCGATCGGATGAATGGTGTAGTAATGCATATGCCAGAAACCTTCGCTGGAGTGTACTCAAAAACTTCCCAAAGTTTCATGGTGATCGGATGAATGGTGTAGTAATGCATATTCCAGAAACCTTCGCGGGAGTGTACTCAACAACTTCCCAAAGTTTCATGGCGATCGGATGAATGGTGTAGAAATGCATAAAGGACAAACAGACACACAGACAGACAGACAGACATACATTCGTTTTTATATATATATAGATAATGCACTGATTGGATTGGCATGAGTTAACTGTGGGGGTATATTGGTAGGTTTAATGTGGGAGGCTTAGGGATTTTCAAGATGGAAAGGAGGGTGTCAGTTATTTCACGTTCACGAATTTGATTATTTTAATTTTCGAAGTTTGGGTAGGGGATAACACGTGATGGGGAGGGCGATCAGTAGAGAGCATGGGTGAGTAGAGGGTGGAATCACGAGGGGTTGTAGCATGATTTATTGTATTTTTGTGTTTGATGCAAAGTGCGTGTATGGTATTAAGTTGTTGAGACGTTTTTTCATTACCTATTGTAGTGACCCCTTATGAATGGCCCTTGTGGCCTGAAATGCATTGGGTGGAAAGCAATAAAAATCCTTTTTATGAGCCAACTCGCCGTGTATGATTCATTCTAACATGTCGATGATAAAAGCCCGGAGGGCATGCAGTTGACATTTGAAAATGAACAGTATATGGTTTATGCTGGAATTACACTGTTTTTGTAGTGATGCAGTAAGAATGGATGAACTTTGGATGAAGGTTTTGAGATTACTGATTGGTTCACTTGGAAAAAAAATTATTACTGTTCAAAAATGAGTCGTTTATGATAAGGATTTTTTCCTATATTTCACAGTGCGACAGATGGGTGTGCAGCGCACGCACCCTCGGATTGTCTTTGTCTGAGTTGACAAGGTGGCCCTCTAGTCAGAAATGAGACGCTTCAATACCAAATGTGAAACATTTGTCGGAAAAGTGACGCTTGCAAGGACACGTGAAACCTGAGTTGGAAAGGTCGCCCACTAGTTGGAAAGGGGACGCTTCAGTACTGTTCTGCATTCGCCGCAAAAGTGATGCTTACCAGAAAATATTACGCTTTAGAGAAGAGAAAGTCGGGCGGAAGCCACACATCAACTCCAAAGCGTCAAAAACAATGCATTGTACATTGTCATATGTTATGTTAGAAAAATGTATTAAGTGCACGAATACCCATGTGTGTCTTTGTGCTAGCCACTGTGACTGACATGAGAATACTGGTACTTTATATGACTATGAATCGAATAGCCAGGTTGTACCACCTTTCTAAAGGACAGGAGGTTGGAAGAAGATTTGATGTATAGAGGGAGCTTGTTCCAGTTAGTGGAGGCAATGACTATAAAATTACGTCCTCACCAGGATGCCCGTTTATATTTGGGCAAAATTACTGATTTGTAGGCGGCTGACCGTAAAGGCCTATTCAGGATGTACCAATTGATGGTGCTCCTAAAAAAGGTCCTTCATTACGTAAGGCCTTGTAAGTAATGCATAGAGTCTTAAAGATTATTCTGGCCCTAATTGGCAGCCAGAGGAGTTTTTTCAAGTATATTGAGACCGACTAAGATTTAGGGATTTTAAGGAGTTAGGTCGCCATGTTCTGTGTGGTTTGGAGCTTGTTGATCACTGAGTGATGGGCATTATGATAAAGTGCATTACATAATCCAGCCTGGAAATTGCAAAAGAGGTGACTACAGTTCTTTGTAAGAATGCTGGGATACACATGAGGATTTCCAATATCGTTTTTAGTGTGTAGCATACTGAGGAAGAAATCGAATTAACTTGATCCCTAAGGGAAAGTCTATCATTTAGTATGACCACCAGATTACGGGCTTTGTTAACTGGGTGGGGCAAAGGACCTAGCTCTGTGGGCCACTAAATGTGAGTCCAGAATGAAGAATTTGCACCAAAAACCATGACTTCCATCTGTATGTTGTGTTTAACTTGTGCCATGGCTATTTCCCTAGCGAAAAACACAGTTGATGGACAGAATGTAGAACAATGTCATACATTCACCCCAGTACAAGGATCTGGGCCTAAATCCATCTTTTTTTGCACTCCACAACCACCCTGGGTTAGACACTGGCTATATGCAAATCAGCTCTGACCCTGTGCCTCATGGGAACAGTCCAGTCCGAACTACCACACCACTGGAGTCAAGCTATCCAGGCTGAAGAAGGCTGATAGCCAGAAACCGGTCCTTGGATGCTTGATTCCGGTCTGGGAAAGACATGGCTTGGTAGTTCGGACTGGACTGTTCCCATGAGGCACAGGGCCAGAGCTGATTTGCATATAGCCAGTGTCTAACCCAGGGTGGTGTGGAGTGCAAAAAAACGATGGATTTAGGCCCAGATCCTTGTACTGGGGTGAATGTATGACATTGTTCTATATTCTGTCCATCAACTGTTTTTTGCAATTTCACCCCAAGTGGGCTGGGGATGCTCAGACGTGAGTCCCAGGCTCTCCACACCACTGAAGTCAAGCTATCCAGGCTGAAGAAGGCTGATAGCCAGAAACCGGTCCTTGGATGCTTGATTCCGGTCTGGGAAAGACATGGCTTGGTAGTTCGGACTGGACTGTTCCCATGAGGCACAGGGTCAGAGCTGATTTGCATATAGCCAGTGTCTAACCCAGGGTGGTGTGGAGTGCAAAAAAACGATGGATTTAGGCCCAGATCCTTGTACTGGGGTGAATGTATGACATTGTTCTACATTCTGTCCATCAACTGTGTTTTTTGCAATTTCACCCCGAGTGGGCTGGGGATGCTCAGACGTGAGTCCCAGGCTCTCCACACCACTGGAGTCAAGCTATCCAGGCTGAAGAAGGCTGATAGCCAGAAACCGGTTCTTGGATGCTTGATTCCGGTCTGGGAAAGACATGGCTTGGTAGTTCGGACTGGACTGTTCCCATGAGGCACAGGGTCAGAGCTGATTTGCATATAGCCAGTGTCTAACCCAGGGTGGTGTGGAGTGCAAAAAAACGATGGATTTAGGCCCAGATCCTTGTACTGGGGTGAATGTATGACATTGTTCTACATTCTGTCCATCAACTGTGTTTTTTGCATTTTCACCCCGAGTGGGCTGGGGATGCTCAGACGTGAGTCCCAGGCTCTCCACACCACTGGAGTCAAGCTATCCAGGCTGAAGAAGGCTGATAGCCAGAAACCGGTCCTTGGATGCTTGATTCCGGTCTGGGAAAGACATGGCTTGGTAGTTCGGACTGGACTGTTCCCATGAGGCACAGGGTCAGAGCTGATTTGCATATAGCCAGTGTCTAACCCAGGGTGGTGTGGAGTGCAAAAAAACGATGGATTTAGGCCCAGATCCTTGTACTGGGGTGAATGTATGACATTGTTCTACATTCTGTCCATCAACTGTGTTTTTTGCAATTTCACCCCGAGTGGGCTGGGGATGCTCAGACGTGAGTCCCAGGCTCTCCACACCACTGGAGTCAAGCTATCCAGGCTGAAGAAGGCTGATAGCCAGAAACCGGTCCTTGGATGCTTGATTCCGGTCTGGAAAAAACATGGCTTGGTAGTTCGGACTGGACTGTTCCCATGAGGCACAGGGTCAGAGCTGATTTGCATATAGCCAGTGTCTAACCCAGGGTGGTGTGGAGTGCAAAAAAACGATGGATTTAGGCCCAGATCCTTGTACTGGGGTGAATGTATGACATTGTTCTACATTCTGTCCATCAACTGTGTTTTTTGCTATTTCCCTAGCGAAGCATCAGAAAAAAACAACGCTTCGGTAGAAAATGTGACGCATACCTCAGAAACATGACACATCCACACAGAAAATGATGTAATGGCTCAGCCATGCTGCAAACCAGTAACCGTGAAGTTCCTTTCTCTTATTGTCTTTTTGTCTGTGATGGCTGGTGGAGGTGGTTTTTGGTTGCTGGAGAGTTTGGTGCTGTTTCTTGATCGTGTTGGTGTCTGTGTTGTCCCTTTTTGTCTTGTAATTGTAATTTGTATTCTTTTATGTATTGTATTGTGCGGTGTTTGTTTAACTAGGGGTTTAGAGTTATAGAGCAGAGGGATGGGATAGTGTATAGTTTTGGGGGATTTTGGGTGGCTAGTGTGGGTAGGGAGATGTCAGGCAGGGAAAAAAGCCAAGAACCAGATGGAGGAGCTGTTTGGGGACCTGCTGTGGCTGCTGGTGAAGTACCTGCCACACATGATCAGCCGTTGAGGCAGGGTTAGCCAAGGCTATCCAACCTGTAAGAGGCGTCAGAGTTGGGAGAAGCTGCTGTTTCAGATGAGTCACATATTTGATGTCCAACAACTAAAGCACCGGTGAGCAGATGTCATCAGCCGGGAGGCAGATCTCCTGGATCACCTAGCTATTGAAGTTAGTAGGGCTATTGGTAAGTATCTATAGACTATGAACTTGTAGCGGTGTAATTTTTGAAAGCATCTTAAAATCTTTTTACCCTCCAGAAGGCCCAGACATGTATATATGGTTTCTCTGGCATGATACTGGCTAACTCTGTTACATAAATTGAACATGCCACAGGGGCTTGTTCACAGCGGCATTACCATAACCAAAACATCCAGTGCATTGCAGGGGAGGCCCATAAGTGCTGTGGGACCCTTCTGATACTTTGCAGGGAGTATTGTCATCCGGCCTGCTAGGTCATTACTGACTCCAAACTGTGGGGGCCACCAGCCATGTATGTTACAGGGGAGCTCACTCACATGTCATCAGGCCACATTTAGACGTGGTGTTTGGTCCCCCTGCAAATGATCACACATACATCAATTTTACAAAAATTGGAAATAATACCTTAAAGAGCCTGTCTGGGCCTTGATTACCCATAGTGCATTTAGGGCCTCATTTACAAACAATTGGCTTATCACAGAGCCACAAATCATGTTGTTGTGCTGCCCTAAGCCAATTCAAAAGGGCAGGAATGCACCATTTTTACAAGATACAGTGCATTCCTGTCCTTTCACCCAGCACAAAATGTGCAGCTAACTCAGGCACCCTTGCACCATGGTGCAAGGGTGCCTGTGTTTTTGGCTTGATTGTCTTTGTGCAGGAAGAGGCACAAAAAGAATGACTAATGTAAACATTTCTGCTCTGGGGAGGCGTGCATTTTTGGCGCTGCCCAAAGTTTACGGGTTGTTGTAAATATGGGACAATTAGACCTGGCACCATTGGCATGGGTCTCCCTTCCATTTTTGCTGTTGCTTCGTGTTTTTGCTGGTATTAGATGCTTTGGGCACTGTGCCACTGCTATTCAGTGCCACAGTGCAGGTGCTCTCTATTGTAAATTGATGTATTAATCAGTGGTTCCATGTTTGGCTATTTGGTTTACTTGTCAGACCCTAATCTAGTGCACTGAGTGTGCCCATGGTGTGTAAATCCAAATGCTGCTGGTGGGCCTGCAGCACTGGTTGTGCCACCCACAGAAGCAGCCTAGTAAAATGTGTCTAAGGTCTGCAATTGCAGAGCCTGCGTGCAGTCTGGTACTGTCATGCTGACTGGGCAAGTGCACCCACTTGCCAGTCCCTAAACCTTCCCTTTTCTTCATATCAGTCACCCCTATGGTAGGCCCAATGGCAGGGTGCATTGTAAATATAAGGTAGGAGAAGCCCTGGTGTGTGTGGCATGTCCTAACAGTGTATTACAGCCATTTTCATTTTTCACTATTGCAAGGCTACCTGTTCTCCATAGGCCAGAATGGGCTGTTAGAATTATTACATTTTATAATCCTAACTGACTCAAACAATGTTGTAGAAATTCGAGTTTAGTATGCCTGAACTCAGAATGATAAAATACATCGTTTAGTGAAGTTTGTTTTGACATTCTGTGTTTGCAAATACCACTTTTAGAAAGTAGGTATTTGCTTGTCTAACCTTTCAAGCCTGCCTCTGCTAGGTTGTGTATTCCTTTGTCTGGTTTTGTGAGTGACAGGTCTGGGGGATTCCAAGAGACAGGATGAGTCAGCCAAGTGGTGAATAGAGAGAACTGCATCTAGATGAGAGGGAGGAGTTGCAGCTGAACCTTGAATAGGGTAGTGCCTGCCTTCCACAATGCTGGCTCCACCTCCTGGGGAGCGGCTGATGTCTCTGCCCTCCACACTGAAAGAAGAGAAGGAGTCCTGTAAACAAAGTGCTCCTGGACTGTACTTGCCTTCTACAATGCTGGCTCTACCTCCTGTGGGGCGTCTGATGTTGCTGTCCTGCACTGTGAAAGGAAAGGAGAAGTCTGGTAAACAGAGTGCTTCAGAACTGGGTTGGACTGGGCAAAGGCCCCTCTCCCCTCAGAGAACAAAGGATTTTGGGGTATAAATATTGGGACCATGATCCCATGAAATTAGATCACTTTGGACTACTAGAAAAACCTTCACTGAAGAGAGGAACCTGAAGAAACTGAGGAGAAACTATTCCCAAGCTGAAGTACTGCTTGGGGGATTGGCCTGCAGTGTTTGCCTTACTGCCAAAGAAAGGAGAAAGGAACTTTGTGTACTTTGCTTTCAAATTGTGAAGGATCTCCAATGGCTTGGAAAAGAGCCTGCCGCCTGCGGAAGTCTCAGGGACAGCAGACTTCAACCCCCAGCTCCCCAGAGTTCTTTGGGAAGTGCCTGCTGCTGTTTTGGGCCTTCTGATGAACTGCATGTCGCAAGGAGCTGGAAGCGTGACACAACAGGAATAAAAGCGTGTCACCATCGCTGCTAGCTGCTACTTAGTGAGTGCAGACCATAACGCAACCACATACTTTTTGGTTGATTCATTTTTGGATTTTATTCTATTTTTGAAAGATGCCAAACTCAGTTGTCATGGAGGATACAGAATCCATAGTCTCTATCGATTGTGAATGGGAAGAAGAGAGATTGGAAAGCTACAAAGTAAGTAAGCTTAAGTAATTCTGCAAGAAATTCAATGTTTCCACAGCTGGATTAAAAAAGAAGGAAGAATTCTACAAGGCACTGAGGGCCTGGGTAGAAGCAAGGAAAACCCCTGAAATTGAGGAAGGGGATTACCATGCAGAGGTACAACAGGAAGAGCCATTCCGCTTAGGAGGAAGGAGAGAACCTTCCACCGCATGTAGCAATGCCTCTAACAAGAGTCTGTCTCCAGAGGAGTTGGGGGACAGAGAGAGATCTAGGAGGCATGAAATGGAGATGACCAAGTTCAAGGTGAATAGGCACCTGGAGATAGAAAACAGGAGATTAGATATAGAGGAAAAGAAAATACAGTTTGAGCATGAAAAGGTTTTGAGGGAGTTGGAGTTTAAAACCAAACGTTTTGGTGGCAGCCTACCATCAGTGTTTGTGGAGAGTAGAGTGTATATTCCCAAAGATGTGGTGAAGGAGTTTTACAAAAATTGTGATATTGGTCAGTGGTTCACAGCCTATGTGGTAGCCATGTCTTCCCACTGGGTCCCTGAGAGAGATTGGGGAGCGGGGTTGTGGGGAAGGTTCCTTAGTGAGGGGCGGAACACACTGTTAAACTTGCCTTCTGAAGTCCACACTTCATACAGCCACATGAAAGATGCATTAATGTCTAGTTATGGTTTGACCCCTGAACTCTATAGACAGAGGTTCAGGAAATGCAAAAAGTTAGAAAACACCACCTGGGATGAATATGTCACTTTCTTTTGCAGAGGATTGGACGGTAGGGTGAAGGGCAGCAAGTTAGATGATTTTCAAGGTCTCTTTGATTTGATTGCATAGTAGCACTTGTCTGATAGTTGTTTTCCAGAGCAGTGCCAGCATGTGATAGATAGCAAGCTGACTAACCCTAGGAAGCTTGCTGAGGAGGCGCACCGCTGGGTGAACACCCAGGTCCACAAGGGTCACATGGGAGACTCAGCCAAAGGTGGGCAGGGTCTCCAGCAGAAGAGTGGGGGGACAAGGGTAAACAAAAGGAGTTCCGCAAAGGGACCCAAAGTAGTCCCAAGGAAACCAAGGGAAAGGTTACCAGCCTCACCCTGAGAGAAGGCAAGGGGCCCGACAGGTAGACCTGTTCCCCAGGGGCCCCTGAAATGTTACAAGCGTGGCGACCTGGGTCATAAGGCGAATGATACCAGGTGCCGCCTGTTTGGTAAACCTGCACCCACTGGTGCTCCGCCCCGGCAGATGACTAGTGTAGCCTTGGAGAGGAGATTGATGTCCAAGGTGGGTGGGGTCCCGCACAGATGACCCGTGTCTCTTTAGGAGACTGTGAGATGGTCTCAGAACCTCAGCTGCCCAGGAACACTAACAAATATGGGCAGTGGGTGACCATCACTGGCCAAAAGGTGGAGGCTCTGAGAGATACAAGAGCCAGTGTGACAGCTGTCAGGTGTCACCTGGCATCTCAAGAGCAGATTGTCCCTCATGCATTTTGCCGAGTTGTTGCGCCGACAACACAGAGAGCCTTTGTCCAATGGTTCAGGTTCCCTCTGAGTCAGGCGGTCTCTGGTACTCTTCAGGTAGCTATGAGGCCTACCATGCCTGTTGACTGTTTGTTGGGAAATTATTTGGAGAGCTCCCCTTCGGAAAAGGTGGAGAAGACTACACATTTGAAGATGGTTGGACTGCCTGACTGGGCGTGCCTGCCGACCCGGTCAATGTCAGCCAGTAGTGGTTCTCAAGAGGACCTGGAGCCTGAGAGGGAGGCCCAGGAACCTGCCTTAGAGAGAAGTGGCGGGGCACGGGAAACCAGCACCCGAAGTTCCCACGGCCCAGGAGGAGGTAGACCCTGAGGGGGATGCCCTGGAGCTTACGGGGGAGCAAGTAGCTGAACTGGGGGACCTGCCTGAGCTGACCCATTGGCAGCAAGAAGGTGACCCCTCCAGGGAAGAATTCTGCAGGGAGCAGAAAGAATGCCCTTCTCTTGAGGACTTGCGGCAACAGGCTGCAAGCCAGACAGCAGGTGATCAGTCAGGATCATACTTGATTTACTGGGAGAATGTTCTCCTGTATAGTGAGCCTAAGGTTGCTGAACCTGGGTCAGCCCGTGTGCTGGTGGTACCGCAGAAGTTCAGAGCCTTTCTACTGGGGCTGGCTCATGATGTGCTATTAGTAGGACATTTGGGGTAGAACAAGACCTTTGAGAGGCTTGTTACCCACTTTCATTGGTCCCAAATGCGCAAGAGTTCAGACACTCATTGGATGACCTGTCAGACTTGCCAGGCAAGTGGAAAGAGTGGGAGGAAGCACAAGGCTCCTCTCCAGCCATTCCCTGTGGTAAATGTAAAAAAATGTCAAATGTAAATGTAATGTGGTCAGTCCCCCCCTAGGAGCGGGTGGGGAATGACAATGTGGGGCCACTGGACCCCAAGACAGCCATGGGAAACAGGTTGATTCTGGTCTTGGTGGACCATGCCACCCAGTACCTGGAAGCCATACCTCTGAGGACCATGACGGCCCCCGTGGTGGGACGAGCACTGATGGGAATTTTCTCCCGAGTGGGATTCCCTTGCAAGGTAGTGTCTGACCGGGGCACCAACTTCATTTCCAAGTATATGAAGTCCCTGTGGCAGGAGTGCGGTGTAACTTACAAGTTTATCACTCCTTACCACCCCCAAGGAAACGGGTTGGTTGAAAGGTTCAACTGGACCCTAAAGGGCATGATAATGGGTCTTGAGGAACCCATGAGGCGCAAGTGGGATGTTCTCTTACTGTGCCTACTCTTTGCATACCGGGAGGTGCCACAGAAATCTCTAGGGTTCAGTCCCTTTGAGCTTCTCTATGGAAACCCAGTCAGAGGACCTCTGAGTCTAATCAAAGAAGGCTGGGAGCAATCTCCCAGGAAACCTCCACAGGATGTATATAGCTACATGCTGGCCTTCAGGAACCAGACTAGGCATTTCAGGCAACTCGCTGAGGCAAATCTGGAAGCCAGCCTGGAGGCGATAAAGCGATGGTATGACCAGAATGCCACTCCGGTAGAGCTTCAGCCTGGACAGAAGGTGTGGGTCATGGCCCCAGTGGAGCCCTGTGCGCTCCAAGATAAGTGGACTGGACCTTTTGAGGTTGTGGAGTGCAAGAGTCCAGTTACCTACTTGGTGGACTTGCGGTCTCCTAGGAACCCTTTGAGGGTCCTACATGTCAACCGCCTTAAGCCCAACTTAGAGAGGTCTGAAGTGGACATGCTCTTGGCAACAAATGCCGGAATGGAGGAGGAGACCGAGCCACTTCCTGACCTCCTGTCTGCAACAGAGCAAGATGGGTCAGTGGATGGTGGTAACCTCTCTTCCACCCTAACCCATGAGCAACACAATTACTGCTGGGACAGTTTTCTGATCTGGTCTCCCTGGTTCCTGTTGTCACAGATTGGTGCGTCCATGATGTGTACACAGGAGACAGCTTACCTGTGAAGCATACAATTTACAGGGTAACTGACAGGGTGAGGGCTTGCATCAAAGAGGAGGACTCAAAGATGCTTGCGCTAGGGGTGGATGAGTCATCTAGCATTCCTTGGGCCAGCCCAGTGGTCTTGGTCCCGAAGGCTGCAGCACCGGGTGCCATACCCGAACTCTGGTTCTGTGTGGACAACAGAGGGCTCAATTCAGTCACGAAGACTGATGCGCACCCCATCCCCAGAGCTGATGAGCTCATAGATCAGCTGGGGCTGCACGGTACCTCAGCACGTTTGACTTAACGTCTGGGTACTGGCAGGTCACCTTGACTGGTGGGGAAAAGGAGAGGTCAGCATTTTCCCCCCAGATGGGCATTTCCAGTTCCGGCTTATGCCTTTTGGGATGAATAATGCCCCTGCCACCTTTAAGAGGTTGGTCAACCAGGTGTTGGCTGGATTGGAAGAGTTCAGTGCCGCCTACCTGGATGACATCGCAGTGTTCACTGTCCGTTGGGAGGAACATCTGCGCCACCTCTGGGAAGTGTTGTTGGCGCTGAGGAAGGCAGGCCTCAAGATAAAGTCGTGTAAGTGCCAGATCGGGCAGAGTTCCGTGGTGTACTAGGGACACCAAGTTGGGAGCGGCCAGGTGGCGCCCCTACAGCCCAAGATTGAAAGCATCCTGGCTTGGGAGCTATGGGCGAAATGTGTGAATTCGCGTTCCGCGACTTCACATGAAATCAAATTCGCAATCCGCAAAATCCGCGAATTCATGCGAATTTGCGGATTTTTGGATTTTTGCATGTTCGCGTTTTTTTTGCGTGTTCGCGTTTTTTTTGCGTGTTCGCGGGGTTTTTTGCGTGTTCGCGGGCCGCTTGCATAGCGAAGTTACCCATGTGGTCGTGTATGGGCACAGCACCCTCTGGTTCACCACTGCCACCCTCTGGTTCACCACTGCCACCCTCTGGTTCACCACTGCCACCCTCTGGTTCACCACTGCCACCCTCTGCTTCACCGCTGCCCCCCTCTGGTTCACCCCTGCCACCCTCTGGTTCACCACTGCCACCCTCTGGTTCAGCACTGCCACCCTCTGGTTCAGCACTGCCACTCTCTGGTTCACCCCTGCCACCCTCTGGTTCAGCACTGTCACCCTCTGGTTCACCACTGCCACCCTCTGGTTCACCACTGCCACCCTCTGGTTCACCACTGCCACCCTCTGGTTCACCACTGCCACCCTCTGGTTCACCACTGCAACCCTCTGGTTCACCACAGCACCTCTGGTTCACCACTTCCACCCTCTGGTTCACCACTGTCACCCTCTGGTTCAGCACTGTCACCCTCTGGTTCAGCACTGCCACCCTCTGGTTCAGCACTGCCACCCTCTGGTTCACCACTGCCACCCTCTGGTTCACCACTGCCACCCTCTGGTTCACCCCTGCCACCCTCTGGTTCACCACTGCCACCCTCTGGTTCATCACAGCACCCTCTGGTTCACACCTGCCACCCTCTGGTTCACCACTGTCACCCTCTGGTTCACCACTGTCACCCTCTGGTTCACCACTGCCACCCTCTGGTTCACGACAGCCACCCTCTGGTTCATTACAGCACCTCTGGTTCACCACTGCCACCCTCTGCTTAACCACTGTCACCCTCTGGTTCAGCACTGCCACCCTCTGGTTCAGCACTGCCACCCTCTGGTTCAGCACTGCCACCCTCTGGTTCAGCACTGCCACCCTCTGGTTCACCACTGCCACCCTCTGGTTCACCACTGCCACCATCTGGTTCACCCCTGCCACCATCTGGCTCATCACTGCCACCATCTGGCTCATCACTGCCACCCTCTGGTTCACCCCTGCCACCATCTGGTTCATCACTGCCACCCTCTGGTTCACCCCTGCCACCCTCTGGTTCAGCACTGCCACCCTCTGGTTCAGCACTGTCACCCTCTGGTTCACCCCTGCCACCCTCTGGTTCATCACTGTCACCCTCTGGTTCATCAATTCCACCCTCTGGTTCACAACTGCCACCCTCTACCGAGACCTTTTGTGACGCAGCGGCAGCACAAAAGATGCGCCATGGTGCTGGGTATTAACAACGTGACGCATCTGAGAGATGCGTCACGTTGTAAAGCCCTGCGCCATCAGGAGGCGTTCCGGCGCAGGGGAGGGCGTTCCTGCGCAGGAACGCCTCCTAAAAGTGGCTGAGTGAAATCTACAAGATTTCACTCAGTCACTTTTAGGCCAATGCTGCATCAAAACCCTGCACCTGCTTGAAGCAGGCGCAAGGCTTGATGCAGCATTGGGGAGATAGGGCCCCCCAGAGCATTGCTGGAGCTGCGTTGCAAGCATGACGCAGCTCCAGCAATGCGCTGCTTTTACGGCACAGATGCGTGACGCATCTGTGCCGTTTTTGCCACATGGTGCGCCGCATTGTAAATGCGGCGCACCATGGGTGGCGGAGCTGCGGCGCACAATAACTGGCGCATCCCTGGGGATGCGCCAGTAATTGTAAATCTGCCCCTATACATTTAGCCAACGAGGGAGCACTTACTGATTAGACAGTAGAAAGTACTCCAGTTGAGTAGAGGTATTGCACAAAAAGGTGACATCTTCGTGGACAAACACGCAGGGTGGGATTCATTCTGCCCCCTGTTAGACTCGTTTTTTGTGCCCTTCTGCCCTTTGTTAGACTCGTTTTTCCCTTGTTTTTCTGCCCTTCTGCCCTCTGTTAGACTCGTTTTTCCCTTGTTTTTCTGCCCTTCTGCCCCCTGTTGGACTCGTTTTTTGTGCACTTGTGCCCTCTGTTAGACTCATTTTTCCCTTGTTTTTCTGCCCTTCTGCCCTCTGTTAGACTCGTTTTTTGTGCCCTTCTGCCCTCTGTTATTCCCTTGTTTTTGTGCCCTTCTACCCTCTGGTAGACTCGTTTTTTGTGCCCTTCTGCCCTCTGTTAGACTCGTTTTTGTGCCTTTCTGCCCCGTTAGACTAGTTTTTTGTGCCCTTCTGCCCTCTGTTAGACTCGTTTTTCCCTTGTTTTTCTGCCCTTCTGTCCTCTGTTAGACTGGTTTTTTGTGCCCTTCTGCCCTCTGTTAGACTCGTTTTTCCCTTGTTTTTCTGCCCTTCTGCCCTTTGTTAGACTGCTTTTTGTGCCTTTCTGCCCTCTGCATCACCACATCATCAATCAGCGCTACCCCAGCATCACTCAGCACCACCACATTATCACTCAGCACCACCACATTATCACTCAGCACTATCACAGCACCACTCAGCACCACCACAGCATCACTCGGCACCACCACAGCATCACTCGGCACCACCACAGCATCACTCAGCACCACCACAGCACCACTCAGCACCACCACAGCACCACTCAGCGCCACCACAGCATCACTCAGCACCACCACATTATCACTCAGCACCACCACATTATCACTCAGCACCACTCAGCACCACCACAGCACCACTCAGCACCACCACAGCATCACTCAGCACCACCACAGCACCACTCAGCGCCACCACAGCATCACTCAGCGCCACCACAGCATCACTCAGCGCCACCACAGCATCACTCAGCACCACCACAGCACCACTCAGCACCACCACAGCACCACTCAGCACCACCACAGCACCACTCAGCACCAACCCAGCATCACTCAGCACCATCCCAGTATCACTTAGCACCACCACAGCACCACTCAGCATCACCACAGCACCACTCAGCGACACCCCAGCATCAATCTGCGCAACCATTCAACAACAACTGGTTCAAATCTGCTCTCTCAATGTTTCAAACTTTATTACAAATGTCACAAAAAGATGTTAATATTTCACTTCTGTTCTCGGATTTTCGTCACAATAAAATACACTAAACATAATCTTCACAAAAGTTATTTACAAAAGTTTAAGCTATTGCCATTATTAAGCATGGGCGGATTTTACGAATTGGCAATCCGCGAACTTGCGTATTTACGGATTCGTAATCCGCAAAATACGCGAACTCTCGCGAATTTGCGGATTTTTTTTTGTGTTCGCAAGGATTTCTTCCAGTTCGCGAGGGTTCTGTACCAGTTCGCAATTGCGAACTTACTTGTCGGCTCGCAATGGCCGCAACTATGTTGTTTCTACATCTGGTTCATCATCACAGGTTCACAGCACCCTCTGTTTCACCACTGCCACCCTCTGGTACACCCATGCCACCCTCTGGTACATCACTGCCACCCTCTGGTTGGTTTATCACTGTAGATTATGGGGGTGAAAAAAAGCAAGCACACCTGCCCTGCTTCAACTGACATGAATTAATTTGGGGTTGATTAATATGTCACTGAATTTAAACTTCCAGTCTGGCTGGCACCTGCTTCCTTATCTGTAATTTGCTGAACTCTGAAGGGGCCCCTCAGGAAGCACTACAGGGAATGGTTACTAATGATAAGATTGAACTTTTGCACCTGCTGAGTGCTTTCAGTTTTGTCTGTAATTGCTTTCTGTTGCAGTGTAATTTTTTTAACAGGACCTTTGTTGTATACTTGTAGCTATTCTCTGAGCCTGCTGTGAGGGTCAGAGCAGGGTCATAGAATAGTTGCAAGTAGGCAAATGAACTCTGAAGAGGCCCCTCAGGAAGCAATACAGGGAATGGTTACTAATGATAAGATTGAACTTTTGCACCTGATGAGTGCTTTCAGTTTTGCAAAAATCCAAATATCCAGCAGCATCCACAAAAGTAATCCTTCCAGGTCAAGATCCAAATCAAAGTGACCAGCACATGAAGAAAGCACTGGGAGGAGCCTGGTGGACAGGAACAGGAAGTTGGAGACTGTGGGGCACTTCCTTCCTCCCACCCCACCCCCCAAAATGGACTCCTTGCAAAGAAAAAGTGCAGGCAAATGTCAACCTGAGGAGTTATTCTGATAAAAATCATAATTTTCAAGGTTTATGCTGCCTGCTGGTGGATTTCTTGTGCGAAATTGCAAATTTTGCAATCTCGCAATTGCGAGATTGTCGCTGCCCGCCGCATCTACGTGTTCGCAAGTATTTACTCCCGCGAAATTGTATAGTATTCTAGTTGGCAAGTGCGACCAAGCAAAAAATCCGCTTCGCACGGATTTTACGAATTTTTGGCAAGTTCGCGAGAGTTCGCGGATTGCGAATTTACCGAAAATCCGCAAAATCCGCGAGCGGAACGGATTTTACGCCCATGCTTAGCCATTATAAATTAAAATCACTTTTATTTAAGTATTAATTATTTAAAAAAATTAAAAGCCATTGTAATTTGTAATATCAATACAGCTAAGTCACGTAAATACAAAACATGTTGCATTACAAATGCTATAGGTGTCACATTTGCGAAAGTTATAACTATTGGCATTGTAAATGACAAAGCTATTAATTTAGTTATTTTCAAAACCAACACATAAATAAAAAAAATTGTCATTTACAAGCCCAATAGCTCAAACTTTCCTAATGTGAGACCTATTGCATTGCAAATGCTTGTTTTTATATCTGTCAGTGCTTCCTGTTGAGGTTCAATTTTCGTGACAGGCGCCTCATTGCCTACTTGTAACTATTCTCTGACCCTGCTTCAAGGGTCAGAGCAGGGTCAAAGAATAGTTGCAAGTAGGCAACGAGGCGCCAGGAAGCACTTACAGGCTTACAGCAGCAGGTGCCCAAGTTGAAGTTAATTTCTTTGTAACCCTTTTGTAAAAGGTTACAAAAAATTAGCTTCAACTTTTGCACCTGCTGCTGTAACCCTGTAAGTGCTTGGCTGAAAATTCGTCCCCGCTGATTTGCGGACTTTACCGCGATTTCGCGAGATTTGCAGATCGCGAAATCGCGGAAAATCCGCAAATTCCGCGAGCGGAACAAATTTTCAGCCCATGCTTACCCAAAACCCAGACAGAGGTGAGATCCTTTTTAGGTCTCACAGAGTGTTACAGAGGTTTGTCAAGGGGTATGGCAACATTGTTTCACCCTTGACAGAGCTGACTTCCAGGAAGCAGCCCAAGAAAGTGATTGGGACTGACACCTGTCAGAAAGCCTTTGAGGCCCTGAAAGCTGCCATGTGCACGTCGCCCATGCTCCTGGCACCCAACTTCAAGAGAGTTTATCATTCAAACAGACGTATCAGAGCATGGTATGGGGCTGTTCTGTCACAGATGAATGAGGAGGGCCTAGATCAACCTGTAGCCTTCATTAGTAGGAGGTTACTTCCACGGGAACAGAGGTGGAGTGCTATTAAGCGTGAGGCATTTGCTGTGGTCTGGGCACTGAAGAAGTTGAGACCATACCTGTTTGGGACTCACTTCCGGGTTCAGACAGACCACAGGCCCCTCAGTCGGTGATGCAAATGAGGGGTGAGAATCCAAAGCTGTTGAGATGATCCATTTCCCTACAGGGAATGGACTTTACGCTGGAACACGGCCCTGGTACAGAACACGCTCCCTATTGTAAATTGATGTATTAATCAGTGGTTCCATGTTTGGCTATTTGGTTTACTTGTCAGACCCTAATCTACTGCACTGAGTGTGCCCATGGCGTGTAAATCCAAATGCTGCTGGTGGGCCTGCAGCACTGGTTGTGCCACCCACAGAAGCAGCCTTGTAAAATGTGTCTAAGGTCTGCAATTGTAGAGCCTGCGTGAGGTCTGCTACTGTCATGCTGACTGGGCAAGTGCACCCACTTGCCAGTCCCCAAACCTTCCCTTTTCTTCATAAAAGTCACCCCTATGGTAGGCCCAAGGGCAGGGTGCATTGTAAGTATAAGGTAGGACAAGCCCTGGTGTGTGTGGCATGTCCTAATAGTGAATTACAGCCTTTTTCGTGTTTCACTTTTGAAAGGCTACCTGTTCTCCATGGGCCAGAATGGGCTGTTAGAATTATTACATTTTATAATCCTAACTAACTCAGAGAACGTGGTGGAAATTCAAGTTTAGTATGCCTGAACTCAGAATGATAAAATACATCTTTTAGTGAAGTTGGTTTTAACCTATGTTTGCAAATGCCACTTTTAGAAAGTAAGTATTTGCTTGTCTAACCTTTCAAGCCTGCCTCTGCTAGGTTGAGTATTCCTTTGTCTGGTTTTGTGAGTGACAGGGCTGGGGGATTCCAAGGGACAGGATGAGTCAGCCCATTGGTGAATAGAGAGATCTGCATCTAGATGAGAGGGAGGAGTTGCACCTGAACCTTGAATAGGGCTGTGCCTGCCTTCCACAATGCTGGCTCCACCTCCTGGGGAGCGGCTGATGTCTCTGCCCTGCACACTGAAAGAAGAGAAGGAGTCCTGTAAACAAAGTGCTCCAGGACTGTCCTTGCCTTCCACAATGCTAGCTCCACCTCCTGTGGGGCGTCTGATGTTTCTGCCCTGCACTGTGAAAGGAAAGGAGAAGTCTGATAAACAGAGTGCTACAGAACTGGTTTGGACTGGGCAAAGGCCCCTCTCCCCTCAGAAAACAAAGGATTTTGGGGTATAAATATTGGGACCCTGATCCCATGAAATTAGATCACTTTGGATTACAAGAAGAAACCTTTACTGAGGAGAGGAACCTGAAGAAACTGAGGAGAGACTATTCCCAAGCTGAAGTGCTGCTTGGGGGATTGGTCTGCAGTGGTTGCCTTACTGCCAAAGAAAGGAGAAAGGAACTTTGTGCACTTTGCTTTCAACTTGTGAAGGATCTCCAAGGGCTTGGAAAAGAGCTTGCCTCCTGCTGGAGTCTTAGGGACAACAGACTTCAACCCCCAGCTCCCCAGAGTTCTTTTGGAAGTGCCTGCTGCTGTTTTGAGCCTTCTGAGGAACTGCATGTCGCAAGGAGCTGGAAGCGTGACGCAAGGAGATCGAAGCGTGTCGCCGTCACTGCTGCTGCCGTCGCACTTCTGAACAAGGGTGTCGCCGCTGAAGTTGTCGCACTGCACCGCATCGAGAGAAGAGTCTCGCAATGAGGTAGAAGCGTGTCGCCATCGCTGGGCCTGCTGTCGCACTTTTGAACAAGGGTGTCGCCGCTAGAACCACATCGAGGAAAGCACCTCGCATCCCCGAGAAGCATACCGCCGTTGAAGCTGCTGCCGTCGCATCTCTGAACAAGGATGTCGCCACTGTAGTTGTCTCATTACGCGGAAATTTCACGCATCGTGGGAGAAGAGTGTCGCAGTTGGAGCTGTTGCCATTGCCGTCGCACTTCTGATCAAGGGTGTCGCCGCTGCTGTCCATGCATCAAACCGTGAACTTCTTGCATCCCCGGAGAAGCATGCCGCATCTGGAAGATCTTCACGTCTTTATTTCTTTGTACTTGAACTTTGCCGCATTTCCCTCGCTGCGACATTGCTTGTCTTGGAAGCGCAACGCAACATAAGGTACATTGACGCAAAGTGTTGCATCTTAAGAACTGAACTAAACTAAGCTAAATCTACCATCTTAAAGTAACAGTATTGAGTATTTTTGTCGTTTATGGTCTTGTGGTAACTCTATATAAAGTATACTTATTTTTTATATGAAACCTTGTGTGGTGTCCATTTGTAGGGTTATCACTGGGTTAATGTATGTGGTCACAAATGCTTTACACACTGCCTCTGAGATAAGCCTGTCTGCTCTTGCCAAGCTAAGAAGGGGGTGAGCAGGGGTTATTAAGAGTGTCATTCTCTTATCCTGACTAGAGGCAAGGGTCCCTATTTGTCACAAGTACCTACCTGTGCCAACTAGAGACCCCCACATCTAACAGGGACAGAGTCAAATTCCATGGGTGTTGAGTAGGAACACCCACATCAAAACCTATGGGATGCAGAGTAAGGCAAGGCAGTGCTTTGCACTGCCTTGCCTTACTCCATATGCAAAGCTAAAGAAAGATGATGGATTCAAACCAGATCTGTGACTGGGGTGAGTGTCTGACAAGTTTCAGAGCTCCAGCCTTTATCTCCTTATGTTTGTCATCCAAAGCCACCCTGTGTGGCTATGCATCGCCTGATAGGTATGTTTGAGAGGCCTGCAATACCAGATAGCCAAAAAAAAGTGATTAGGGCCTCAGAGTGCACTGGTCACATGTAAGGAGCTAAGTGGAGAGGACAAACAAGCATGGGTACTGTTTGATGTGTGTAGCATTGTAAAGAACATATATTGAATAGAGAAGGGCCCAGCATTATCATACAATGCAGAGTATTGTCAATCAAATTGGACTGTACACATCCATCAAAGCGAGGCACCCTTGCACCATATAGAAAGCTAGGCTGGTCTTGTACCTTGTCTGCACTCTGTGAAGCTTATATCTGATGTGCCTGGTACTAGCTGAATGTATTGCAACATGGCATACGTATGTTCATCATGAGGGCATTCCAACTGTGCCTTAAGCTACAAGTCCAAAATACAGACAATACCAGGCATTTGTAAAGTCATTGTACTGTGCTTCATATGTACACAGTGTACATGTTCAGCATTCACAGAGCAATATACCATGTTTTTGTCATTTAGCTGGACCTGACCCATACACCTGTTGAGAGATGGCCACCTTCTAAGATCCCAATGCTACCAGTGAGTGTCACCTGATTGTACCTATGCTCTGCAATGATTGTGTGTTTTGCTTACATTGGATGCAGTGAGGTGTGCCAGGGGTGTCATCAGTATGCAAAGACAAGCTACACCTTACATGTGGATTGACAACAAAAGTAGAACATAGTTGCATGCACAATTGGCAGGGCCAAATTGCTATGTAAAATAAATTCAAATGTATGCTGGCCCACATGATGGATAGCTCTTAATATGCTGTGCTACTGTTGTGGCAGCTATGGTATGGATGCTTATGGCACATGCCCCAAAAACAAACGTTGGTCTTTTATTCAGATGTCTCTCACCCACACTATGGTCAGAAAGCACCAACATGTAACCAGAAACATGTGACAGAAATGTTGTGTGGGATAGGCTGTGATTTCACTGACACAGTATGTTTGTCCATCTCCAACACTGAGCAAGACACTGGTGTGATTGGCTCCTAACACATATCACAGGCCATACTTCCAATTGTCAACAGCACATCTGATGTTTACATGTGCATAATGAACATCATTTCAAATGTATATGTCCTCCTATTGTGGGTTCAGATCATACAATGCCAATGCCTGGAGATTCAGTTCCTCTACCCTACCAAAATTGGTACAGTCTAATTGATTGAATGCATGTCAGATATTCATGCCACTCAAACAGCACATTGTTCTGTGATCTTTACATGTACATGTAGTACAACGTCCAGCCAAAGTTTGGATTCTATTTGACTTGGGTGACCATGAGACCAGGGCTTGGCATACCAAAGCATGATTCCATCCTTGGATAGATGCTGCATAAGTATTTGTGAGGAGGCATAGTTAACATGTATTATTAATTATAGTAAAACCAGTGGGCTATTTGTTGCAGTGAGTCCATAAGTCTATTGTCCATACCAATGACTTACTTAGCTTCATCGCTTAGCCCACATTTATCATGATATGTGGCAACTGTCATTCTTCATCATGGGTACCTGAGCATCCCTCAGAATACTGCATATCAGAGACGTGTGAGGTGGGGTGCCAGAGGAGCAAGTTCCAAAATGGCATGGTGAATATGGCCCGAACATGTCATGGAATTATGTGCAATGAACTGCAATCTGCCTGTATTCTTTACATTACTAGTCTAGGCGTACATATGAAAATGTATGGTACGTTGTATAGCTGGTCCACACAGGCTCTGATGATTTTTACCTCAGTTCAGACTGCAGAGGTATGAGTCAACTTGGTACAGGTCATCAGTCAATACATGCCAAAGCTGTTACTTGCCACACTCAAACCCTCATATACCCAAAGCTGAATAATAGACACTTGTCCATACCTTTCAGCATACAGGTCATTTCACAGTCCACCTACTGCTGCTGTTACCCATCTGTTTCCCCCATGGGATGTCACTATTTAACCTTTTGGCCAATTACTTGCAAGAAACAGCACACTATACTCACTTTTAGTGCTGCTTGACCTTATCAGTGGTGTTTGACACCATTTCCCACCGGATCCTGCTTGGGAGACTCCAGGACATCGGAGTTAAAGGGGTTGCCCTGAAGTGGCTGTCAAACTTTCTGACTGATAGAACGCAGACGATTAATCTGGGTCCATTCTGTTCTAAAACCACAAAAGTAAACAATGGAGATCCACAGGGCTCCTGTTTGAGCCCTACCCTATTTAACATGTATGTAACTCCCTTGGCGGGTTTAATGAGGATATTAGGATTCAGTCCCATCTCCGATGCTAATGATACTCCGCTTCTACTCTTGTTTGACAACTCCAATCCAAACACTCAAATCCTCTTCTTGGAGGGCTTGAAGACCATTACTGATTGGATGAGGGAAAACTTCCTTCAACTAAATGCAGAGAAATCGGAAATCATGCTGTTTGGAGGTGCAGCGGTGAGCTGGACTCCTAGCTGGTTGCCAGAATAATTGGTCACCGCCCCACTATGAAAACAGTGGTAAAAAACCTGGGGGTCCGCATAGATCAAAAACTCTCGCTAGAAGAGCATGCCGGCATCACTGCTGGAACATGTTTCCACACACTTAACCTACTAAGGAGAGTCTTCCCTTTCCTACCCCTCTCAACGTGAAAAATGCTGATCCAGGCACTTGTGTTAAGCCACCTGGACAACTGCAATGCTTTGCTAGTCTCTGCCAACTAAGCTTCTCTAAATAAATTGCAGGTGGTCCAGAATACTGCGCCTCGCCTGGTAGCAAACGCTCCCCCCAGAACGGCATCTTCTCCCCTTCTGCAACAACTACATTGGCTACCAGTGGGAAATCAAATCAAATTCTAAATCTGCTGTACGGTCTTCAAAGCTCTCTAGGACCTGGGCCCTAAATACTTATCTGACAAACTAGTTAGGTACATTCCTTATAGGTCTCTACGATCAGGCTCTAAGGGCCAGATGTAGGAAACTTCAATTTACCGACTCATAAATACCGAATTTTACCGATTTGGTATTTATGAATCTGTAAATATGAAGCTGGGAGATGTAGGTATTTTTTTAAATAGAAATACCGAATCGGTAACATTCTGTATTTACCGATTCGGTAAATACCGAATCGGTATTTGCTACTGATTCCTATGGGCTGTGAAGCCCATAGGAATCAATGGGAAATACCGAATCGGTATTTACCGATTCGGTAAATACCGATTTTTGCAAGGGTGCAGGGGGTGTCACTTTGACACCCTCTAGCACCCCAAAGACGGACATGTGTGCCATGTGGCAGACAGACATGCCCTTAGGGCATGTCTGTCTGTCACATGGCTAGGTGTGCATGCACACATGTGCATGCACACCTGGATTCTGTATTTTACCACCCAATTGGATTGGGTGGTAAAATACCGGTTCTGTAAGGCCTTAGGGACTCTGAAGAGTCCAACCTACATCTGGCCGTTACCGAATCGGTAAAAATACCGATTCGGTATTTTACAGAATCGGTAAATTTACCGATTCGGTAAAAATGGCCCCCTACATACCAAATACCCATTTACCGGTCGGTAACGGCCGAAATCGGCCGTTACCGACCGGTAAAGGGCTTCCTACATCTGGCCCCAAATCACTTCTCTACATCCCTCGGTTTAAAAAGTCTCACTTGGGTGGTAAAAGCCTTCTCATACCTTGCCCCTATCTTTTGGAGCCAACTTACCCTGTCCTTACATAAATGTTCAGAATACTTACAGTTCAGAAAGCTGTTAAAGACCTATCTGTTCTGAGACGTCCTTGTCTGGCTATAGCTCGCATTCCCAGTGCAGAGATACCCCTGACAGGGTGATTAAGGCGCTATATAAATTATAAAAAGATCAAAATATCAAATATCAACGACATGCATGCTTACACTCATCACATGGATTAAGTATGAGCTGATGTTCATCTAGGTAACAATCAGAACTGATATTTATGGCCAGACTCTTGATTATGTAAAATAACACATGCTATTGGTAATTTTGTATTATATGATTTAGGTTAAAGTGTTCCAGGTATATTCATGTGTCATTCTTGGAGAAGGAGGTAGCTAGCCAGACTCCACCTATGTTTCAAATACCTGTCACATTGTCAATCTTTGGTGGGTGCAATGTGTGTGGGATTGTATATTTGCCATAACAGTGAAGCATTTCTGAGACACAGTATGTGTACTTGCTACACATTGCTCATTTCCCATAGGTGATTGGCCGTTGATCTTACCCTCTTGCATGCTGCATGACAATCCCCAGGGAATGCTTAAATGGACAATGTGTACCATTCTATGTGTACACAACATCATTAAGTAGATTCTGTCTTAATATGCACATTTGATTTGATTTGATTTGATTTTGCGTTTTATAGAGCGCGACGTATGCCCTAGGGCGTCTTGGCGCTAAACCTTATCTAAAGAAAACTCAGTAACCAGCTGATGCCATACGAGATGAAGGATTAGTTTTTAAATAGCCAGGTCTTCAATTGGCCTCTGAACTTCATCAATGAGTTGCTATTTGTAATCTGTAGAGGGAGAGAGTTCCACACCTTCGCTGTACCTACAGGGCTGGACTGGCCGCAGTGGGCACCGGCGTTTCCCCGGTGGGCCGTTAGGGGTGGGTCGTTTTTGTTACCATGGGGGAGCTTGCAATATCGCCCCCGGTAACAAAATTGGCCGAAGTCGGTCTTTGCAAACTGCTCGGCTGCACCTCCTCAGCCCTCCAGGGGGGGCAGCTGAGCAGTTTGCCAGGACCGGACTCTGTTTCCAGTCCGGCCCTGTGTACCTACTATGAAACTTCTTCCCCCCCAGCGCAACTGCCAATACCTTGGTACTACTAATAGATGGGATTGCGCTGATCTTAAATTTCTAGTTGGTACATATTTCTTTAGGTGTGTTCTGGGGAAAAGGGGTCCTTTTCCCTGCAATGCCTTGAAAGCCAAGCACTGTGATTTGAAAATAATTCTCTTGTGCACCGGCAACCAGTGGAGCTCCTTTAGTCGATCCGTAACTGATTCGAATTTTGGGATGTCCAGGATCAACCGAGCTGCCGCATTCTGCATTCGCTGGAGTCTCAGTAGTGCTGTTTCTGCAGCCCAGTATATAGCGCATTTCCATAATCTAGCCTTGACATGGCTAGCGCTATTACCACTGTTTTTAGCGCATCCGTAGGTATGAATGGGCGGATCTTTCTTATGACTTTAAGAATTCCCCAAAAAGTTGATGTTAGTTTATTAATTTGACACTCAAAGGTCAATCTTTGGTCAAACATGACCCCCAAATTTCTTACTTCTGACACTGGTCGTGGGCAGTCGCCCAATTCCTCTGGCCACCAGCTTGGGGACCAGAAAGAGGTTTGGTTACCCAGTAACAGGACTTCCGTCTTTTCGCTGTTCAATTTAGGACAGTTATTCTGCATCCAGCTGTTGATCTGTAACATACAGTTACTGAAGCGTTCCGCCGTCTCCTCCACATTGTTTGACACTGAGATTACCACCTGCGTGTCATCGGCGTATGATATGACATCCACATTGTCTGATAATCTCGGCCAACGGGGCTACATAAATATTAAAAAGGGTAGGGCTCATGATTAGCCCTGAGGGACTCCGCATGGCAGATTGAAAGCTTTGAAGGTATGTCCGTCCATTTCCACCCTAAACGTCCTATTTTCGAAGAATGACGTCAGGACCTTGATGGCGCTCCCCTGGAATCCTAAATCAACCAATCTTTTAATCAGAATTTGGTGATTTACGGTGTCGAAAGCCGCCGATAGTTCTAATAAAATCAAGGCGGCCTTCTTACCCTCATCCACCGTTATTCTTAGCTCTTCAGCGGCCATAACCAGAGCAGTCTCAATTCCGTGGCCTTCCCTAAAACCATATTAGGAATGGTCTAGCAGTTCACCCTGAGCAATGAAGGATGTAATATGACCATTGATTAGTCTTTCCAGCACCTTGGCCCCAAAAGGGATCCTGGATATTGGCCTGTAGCTCTTTGGAGCTGTTGGGTCCAAATTTGCTTTTTTTAATAGTGGTCTGATGGAGGAAGATTTCCATGCCTCAGGATAAGTGCCTTCCTGGATGATTTCTATGAAGACTTTCCTGAATTGCTCTCCAATGATCTCTGAATAAGGGTGAAGAATTTTTGGTGGGCAGGGATCTGACGGGGCCCCTGACTTTGTAGCTCTAATGGCTTGACTAACCTGCTCTTTCGATTGGGGGAAAGCAAAACTTTGGCAGGTTAGTTAGCTGGGTTACATCTGATGATAGAATCGTTTCTGTTGATTTGAATGGGTGTTCTCTAAAAGTTTTATAAACCTCTTCCACCTTATTGGCGAAGAATTCACCTATCGTGTTGCAGAATTCAGGATTTTCTAATCTTTAGGGAGTATCTGGGAGTTTGGCCAGTTTTTTCACTGTATTAAACAGTTCCTTACTGGAGTTTTTCGAGTCAGATATCTTTTGGGTAAAATAGTGACTTTTTTCCCTCATGATCAGCTTTTTATATTCTATTAAACTCCTGGCGTACTCTCCTTTCCCTGTCTCCGAATAGTCAACTCTCCAAGTTCTTTCCAATTTCCTACACACTTTTTTCTGGGCCCTTAACTTATCCGAGAACCAAGGTTCAGATGGCTTCTTCCTTTTTGACCGCAGCCGTTTCTTGGGGACATTAATGTCCACCGCGGCTTTGATCCATATGTTTATATTATCAATCAGGTTGTTAGTGTCCCATGCTTGGGCAGGTTTAGTTGTGTTCAGTTGCGCATGAAATCCTAAGAGGTTTATTTTACTCCAGTCCTGATAAGTAGCCTCACCCTGCCTAGGTGATGTCATTGTTCCTACCTGATCTTCTAATATTTTAAAAACAATTGCTTTATGATGGGTCCAAGTCACTGGGATAATTTCCTGTACCTTTAGCTTGTTGTTAGACGTAAATATCCTGTCCAGTGTATGCTCTGCTTTATGTGTACTTTGGTTGACCAACTGATTTAAGGAGAAACTAGACATTCCTTCTATAAAGGTGGCTGTATTTGGGTCTTCTGTCCTTTCCAGATGGTAGTTAAAGTCCCCAAGGACTGTATAATTGGTATTATTTACACTGTCCTCCAGGAAAGGACTAATATTCTCTAACAGTGATGATTGGAACCTAGGCGGGCAATATCTTTGCGTTCATCAGGGCAAAGATTAGTAAGAGCACTACTGGTGAAGAAGGCCCGGTGGGGTGGTAAGAGATTTATGGTTGGGGCAGGAAAACTCTCGAACCAGCTCCCCGTTCATCTGAGATGCTGCACCGAATTACTCCAGTTCAGAAAAATGCTTAAAACCTGGTTATTCTAGATCTATGTTTATGATTGTGCACCCTACTTCTCCCTAGGGACAGCAGATAGCGCCAGGACACCCTCGGGTAACAGATGCGCTTTACAAATTAATTAACAAAACATAACATAACATAACAATATACCAGTAGCCCTCTAAAAGTATAATTGTTGTTGATTTTGATAACAAACGGTAGTGTTTCACAATCGTGTGAGCCATTATTCTGCTCCCCAGTCAATTTCATATCCTCTCTCACGATGATTGCGAGTTCGCCACCTTTTTTATTCATTCTGTCTGCCCTAATCATTTTGTACTGGGAAGGGAGCGCAGAAAGCAGATCCGGCTCCGAGTTAGCGTCTGCCCAGGTCTCTGTGATAAAGGCAATATCTACTTGCAAGGTCTCTATCAGCTCCGCTGCCTCAACCCCATGTTTCACCAGTGAACATGCATTAATTAGTAAGGCTTTAACTCCCTCCTTCTCCATTCCAGCCCGATTATTGCGTTTCCCATCTGAATTGAAAATGCTTGATGATGTATAGCTAAGTTCAACCTTATAGTACTCACAGGCTTTAGGCTCTGTCCTTTAGTCAGGAAATATATGCCTGCACCTTTTGACTCCCTTTCCCAGAGCAGCGATTCCTCCCGAGCATATGTTCTTATGCTCTGAGCATTTGGTCTTAAACTGCCAGGGGTTTGGGTACTGGCACGGGACCTGTGGAAATTTAGTTCGTATACTGAACATTATCTACGCCATCTTGCAGACTCACGTACGAGCATACATGACAGCCATTTTAGGTACCATGGTCTCCCTGTTCACGATCGCTCATCAGCGCACTTCCCTGACCCTGCGAGCATCCCCCATGCACCCTGACTGCCCCCGCTCTCTCATGCACAAGTCAGGAGCCCTCCCCTCCCGCATGATTCTGTCCCAGAGAATCGCACCCCGCGCCTGACCAACACCTCCTTTCCGTCCATGAATACCCCTCCTTTGATGACCCTTCCTCTGAGCCTAACGTCAGCACTGACCGCTGGTCATCCTTTAGCCCGAGGTTACAGTTTATTGCCCCCTACTGTATGCACTCGCCTCTCCTGAAAGAGGCCACTATTGATCACGACCCTCCACCCCCAGAGATTCGATCAGGCGCACACATTCCAGAGAGATCGGCAGAACACTCAGCTGCGTGATAGCCCCTCCCAATCATATGAGGGGAAAGGGTCTCTACTGTTGTCATGTGTTGGAATGGGCCGGAACTGGGGGGTGACAGGGGTATCGTTCTGATGTCATTCTCATGCTCTACAATGTCCCTGTTGTAATAAAGGACGTTCACATGTCTAAAACCAGTGTATAAAAGACCAGCTCTCAGAGAAGTTGGGAGAGCACCTCGAGACGATACCTTGTTGTCCGATCTGATGTGTTCCACTCCGTCGGAATAAAACTTGTTTCCTGTCTTCCAGTCTCCAGCGCCTGCCTCTTTATTGAGTAATTTCGTATGGTATTAGAGGCGTTTTACGCCGGGCAAATTCAACTTAGGAAACAACTACTGAAATCGCCTGACCATTGTAAATTGATCTTTATCAATTGGCGCCCAACGTGGGGCCCATCAGCGACACGTGGATCCAGTGGGAGAGGTCCCGACGACAGAGTGAACGACTGCAACGATCGGAAGAGCTCCTGTCCGATAGACCCTCGTCTGACAGCCGATCATCTGAACTTCACTGATTCCGAGCAGACCTCTCCCGAGTGATCTACGGTCCTGACTGGGAACCACCAGGAGTGCCGCGATAGCAACAGAGAGTAGAGGACGATCGGGCGCTGGAAGCGGAAGACGAGAAACTGTCCATGCGGTCCGGGTAAGGTCGTGACACACGACAAAATTGCGAAATTGATTGATTGATTGTTTGATAATACTAGTATTACTTATTTGTCTCTGAGAAATTCTCTATTTGCAAACAAACACAGAATCGCCATACTCTGTTTAGTCTTTGCAGATAGGGGAGAGTAGGCAACGCAAAACTTTAACACGTCGTGCTTATTCTTTTTTTCTCCCCATTGATTGATTGATTGAATCGAGCATTGAATTGTTCGAAGTTGGTTCTCTTAGGGATCTTCTCTGCCTGCAAACGGGGAAGAATAGGAATATTCTCTCTCCCTTTGCAGAAAGTGAAGGGTAGGTAACGCAAACCTTTAACACGTCGTACCTATTACGTTCCTCATTGATTGATTGTTTGACCAAACATTGACTGTTTGGAATTGGGTCGTTCGGGAGGTATTCTCTGTTTGCAAATAGTGTAAAGTAGAATATTCTGTCCAGCCTTTGCAAATAGTGAAAAGATAGGTAGTGCAGGCTTTTGCCCCCTATGGTAATTCGTCATGCCTATCTTCTCCCCATTGGTTCATAGTTGGGTCAACCCGGACCGCTTATTAGAGATGAACCATCCAGCTCCACTGGAGGGCACCCCTAATAAGGACATGTTTTCTAAGCAAGGACTAGTCGCTATAGCTTATAGTAAGTTATGGCATAAATATACAAAAAGGGATCCTAAAAACCAGTGGCCACTGATAGGTTCTTTTGATGAAAATAAAATAAAAACACTAGAAGCAGCTGTAAAAATAAATAAGGTAACATCCACTATGCTCGATAGTATCGGCATGTGGCGCAAAGAAGCAGAGCATCGCAGGAAAAAAGAGGAAGCAAAAACAGTGAAAGAATTGCGAAAAGCAGCCCATCTGGCCGCAAAAGAACTAGATGAAGAAATAAGAAGAAGAGAGGAAGTTAAACAAACGCAAGAATCAGGACTGACAGGCCAATGCCCTGTCAGGACCACCTCTACGCTCTACCCGGAGGTACCCTCCAAACAACGGGCAAATGACGAGTTACTGCTCGGTCCTCCAATGATCTACATGCCTCCTCCTTATGCTCCCTGCCAGCCTCTAGCACAACACTCACCAGTCCAGAGTGCAGTCGAAGGTAACCCTAGCGCTAGTGCCCCGACTCTTACGGTCTTCGCACCAGCCGCATCGATAACAACACCAGATGAACTTGAGACTGGCAAACAATTAACAGCCAGACCAAATAGGTTGAGCAAAGATGAGCGGGATGGAATCGACCAAATAGCAAAAACCCTGGTAGAATGGAGGGAGAGTGAAGAATATACGATGAATATGCACAACTCGCATGCCGGTAGTCATAGACGGCATTTTATTTTACGGTTCAGCTACCACACCCTGAACGCGTATGAGGATAGGTACCAGACTAAGGGTCCTGCTAAATTGACGGCCCTATATAGAAAGGTTGATGTCGGAGATGGGGCTGAAAGCGATATGACGGATCTCTTCATGCAAATGCTTGAGGTCTTCCGCCACCTCGCGGAGCAGAAACCAGAGGTCAAGCTCACAGTCCCTGAGACGATTGAACCCTCACTAGGAGCAGCCAACACTATGATGCCTATCAGAGAAGCCGCCCCCTATTGGGTTCCCCCGAGAGGTCAGGGAACAAACGATGATATCAACCATGCAGACGCCAAAGGGAGGGTTGTGTACAACTGGGTTTACCAACCATGGGATCGGCAAGATATTTTAACTTTTAGACAAACCCTGCCCGATTTAAGAAAAAACCCTACAGCATTCTATACCGAATTAGGCACAGCTTTGGGCTCAACTATAATGACTTTAGCGGACATGGATTTATTTTTCGGGGTTGTGTCTGCCGGCTGATGTGTGGAAGCAAATCCGGAGAACTGACCACACAGAGCTGTTCGGACACACCTGGACAAAACTCGATGAACTAGATAGGCAGCGAGAGCCCGGAAAGAAACCTTTAAAAGACATACTGGAACTCCCCGACAAAATAGTGCAGAAGCTAAAAACGTTGGTCCCAGAAAAGAAGGTAGACTGGTCGATAGTCACGGCCTGCCGCCAGAAACCTCAGGAGGACGTATCAGAATACTTCTCACGATTTGAAACAGTGTTCTCCGACTACAGTGGCCAAGACATGACCACCGCAACCGGACAACACCTATTCGTGCAGAACTACGTAAAGGGGCTATTGCAAGAGGTCTCCCAAAAGTTACAGACTAGCGAAAGTAGTTGGGGAGCCTCCAAACCTGCAGCTATCCTCCAGATGGCTCAGTACTACGAACACCAAAAGAATGAGAACGAAAGGGCAACTGAGAAAAAGAAAAAGGACCTAAAGGAACGAGTAATGATTGCACAACTACAGGGAGTGGCCACAGGGAGGGAACGGTATAGGGGGAACTACCAGTCGAATGCCCCTAGGAATTCGACCCCTAGAGACCGCAACCCCGCCCCTGGCGCTCCACGAACCGACCTTGATGAGAACCAATGTGCATTCTGTAAAGAATTTGGACATTGGAAGTCTCAGTGCCCAGCCCTTCGGGAACTGATTAGAAATAAAGAGACGAGGGACATGGCAAATGGCCCCAAAACTGGAGGGCAGGGACGAGGACAGACCCACGACACCACCAATGACCGATCTGGTAGACCAAACACATTTGACCGCCCCCGACAAAATCAGTGCCAACAGTCCGATGGCTACAATGATCACGACTCTGCATAGGACTGCCAGGGGCAAGGGAGGGATCCAGTCGAGCTCTGTGTAGACCAGCAAGGTCCTTATGTCACCGCTAAGGTCCTGGGTACAAAGACTCCATTTTTGGTAGACACCGGAGCGACACGTAGTGTATTATCAAAACGACTGATTCCAAGGGCACCCTTGTCTGGCTCACACATTACCTCGATAGGTTTCGATGGGACGCCCTCCACTAACCCCCTGTCTGTACCTACCTCCTTTGACCTAGGAAACAATCCCACTGACACGACGTTTCTACTCTCCTCCAACTCCCCTGATGCTATTATGGGTATTGATTTACTGAAACATTTCCGAGCTACTATTAGGTGTTCCCCGGAAGGAGTCCGAGTCATCCTGTACAACAACCCGAACATGTCCAGACCCTACCCCGCACGACGCCTGTACATTTTGACAGATGCTGACCTATCCTTGCTCGATTCGCTACCCCCGCACCTATGGGCCAGAAACGACTCAGATGTGGGACGAATGATGATCGATCCTGTACACATAACTGTTCGACCAGATGCAATACTCCCGAAACTCCCACAGTACCGGATATCGCCCGAAGGCGAGAAGGCATTGATAGCGATTATTCGCCAGAGCTCTACCAGCCTGTCTTCGAGCAGTAGCCGCTGCTGCTGTCTCTATCCGACAGAGTGAGGGAATTGTACTTTCGAACCCTCTCACAGTACTAGTACCCCATGCAGTTGACACACTTTTGAACCAGACAAAGACTCAACATCTGACTAGTGCACGACTGACAGGATACGAATTGACTTTGCTTGCGCCCAACATCACTCTGAAGAGATGCACGACATTGAACCCTGCTACACTGCTACCCTTGCCCGAAAATGACCCCGATGTGCCCCCTATACACGACTGACTCTCACAGACGAACAGACTAGGAGTAGAATTGACCTCCGAGACGTTGCTCTCACAGACCCTGACGGAGAACTATGGGTAGATGGCTCTTGCATCAAACTCCCAGACGGCACCACTTCTGCTGCCTATGCGGTAACGACTGCTCGAACAGTAGTTGAAACAGCTTGCATCATACAACGATCAGCACAGGCAGCAGAACTAATTGCCCTCACACGAGCATGTATCATAGCAGAAGGAACCACGGCGAACATTTACACGGACAGCCAGTACGCCTTCGGAGTAGTTCATCATTTTGGGATCCTGTGGAGGGAAAGGGGATTCCTGACGTCCCATGGTACACCCATCCTTCACGGAGATCTAGTCTCCGCCCTGATTGAACCAGTCCTTCTCCCCACACGATTAGCAGTGATCAAATGTCAGGCACACAAGAAGGTGACAGATTTAGTTGGACAGGGAAACGCACTAGCCGACATCACTGCCCGAACCACAGCTGAGAATAGGGCCACGACGCGCATATATGTGACCAGGTCACAGGCAGAACAATGGACCGACGCTAGGGAAACGATCAGGGATATCCAATCAACCAGCACACCACACGAACTAACTGAGTGGGCACGGGTGGGTCTAAGGGACGATGAAGGCTGCTGGCGGACAAAGGACACAAACAAATGGTTGCTGCCTGATGCATACTTGATCCCCATACTGACAATGGCACACTCCCCTGCACACATAGGTTCTGCCCCCATGATCGAACTCATTTCCAAAGTCTGGCACAACGGCAGGATCCCCGACTCTGCCAAACGCCTAGTCCAACAGTGCCTTATCTGCTTACAACACAACCCCGGGAAAGGAACTGTGGTACCCCGGGGGAGGGTTTGGGATCCCCGACCACCCCTTTGAGGTCCTCCAGATGGATTACATCCAGCTAGAGAGGTGCCAAGGCTTGAAGTACGTATTAGTCATTGTATGTGCCTTCAGCAAATGGGTGGAAGCCTATCCGACCCGTGATAACACTGCCATGACTACTGCCAAAGTACTACTGAAGGAGTTTTTTCCTCGTTACGGCCTTTGTCGAATTTTATGGAGCGACAATGGCCCCCACTTCATAGCTGAAGTTATCCAACTTATCCTGAAGGGGTTGGGGGGTCAAACAAAGGTTCCATGTGGTCTTCCACCCCCAATCCGCTGGCCTGGTTGAGCGACACAACGCTACACTGAAACTGAAACTGTCAAAAATAGTGGCCACCACAGGGCTTAAGTGGCCAGATGCCCTTCCACTGGCACTACTATCGATGCGCTCCACCCCCACTAAGCATCACTTGAGCCCCTACGAAGTTGTGTTTGGGCGGCCTATGAACCTCTGGACTGCCCCCAAACCAACCTCCATTCATGACGTCCCCGACGTCCTGCTGTCAGATTATTTGTACAAGTTAACTAAGACATTGTCTGTCATTCATCAACAGGTGCAGCAGGCCATCCCCGATACTTCCAGGGGTCCCGGTCACGATATCCAACCGGGTGACTACGTTTTAATCCGAAATTTCCAACGAGCGAAGAGTCTGGAACCCCAGTGGACGGGCCCCTGGCAAGTACTGATCACCACTCGGACGGCTCTTCGAGTGGAGGGGAAGAAGCACTGGCTGCACGCCCATCACTGCAAAAAGGTCTCCTCAACCCTGGCCACGACAGACAACGTCAACACCCAAGAAGAGCTCCTGAACAAAGACCGACCATCACTGAACTGTTATCCTGATACCGAGGCACTTGAACTTTCAAAACACTCTGATCCCACTGTGCCATCTCGAGAAGGGTATTTCCTACGTCGAAAGGAGGGAGCTTCGGCTAAGTAGACCACTGACTAAGTTAAAAGTCTCAGAACGGTGACCCAAAGCAATCAAGGGCTACCTGGAGAGAAGCTAAACTAAGTCTGGGGTTCTGCCCACTACCGAGCACCTTGAAGATGAAGATGATGGAAGCGCCAGATAAGAAGATGATGGAAGCGCCAGATAAGAAGACATCGAAAGCAACAGGAAATACCCACTATAGGAATCCGAAAACTGACAAATTGCACAGCTCAAAGACAATCGCTTTCTTCGTTATCTCCCTGTTCTGCCTCCTCCTCATGACTTCCTTCTGGATCCTGGAGGAAAGCACGCCCGCTCACCAAATGTTGCCGACCACTGTCCAGCCGACCACCGTGAAAGAGCACCACCTGATCACCCTTTCACCTCAGCTTCGAGAAAGGCGTAGGGAATTCTGGAACAATTCCTTTGTACAACTGTTGCACCAGCACAACCTTGTTACAAATGCCACAAACTGTTGGATCTGTGGGTTGCTCCCACATGCTACCGGACACTCAATCCCCTTTATTCCTTCACCTTTCTCAGTTCACGGCTCTTGCCTCGCCTGGTTGATCCTCATGCAAGAAAGCCACAAGGACAATGCTGCTTCTGGTCAGACAGTGTCGCACTTCTACTATGGGTTTTTGTTGAACAATACAGGAAAGCCCTTTTGTCCTGCAATTTCAGGTTCAACCTTCCTTACGAACATCCCTGCCAAAGAAAGGGTCGAAATGCAAGTGCTCCACAATCCAGCCAGATCCACCTTCTCTCACCTGCGGAAACAAACGGCTGCCACCCTGACTACGGCCCTGTCCGTCATCAATGTCACAGGACTCGTATGCCTCGAAGGACAAGGAACACAGCTGGTGGGTCACAGTTCTTGCCGCATCACCAAACCATTGGCCTCAGCTGACCCCCCTTCCTTTGTTGCTTCCCCGAATATGTACTTTGTTTGTGGCACCAAAGCTTACACGTGGCTCCCAAAAGGCTGGAAGGGTACGTGTTACATCGCCTTCATTCTTCCTCCCACGTATGTGGCCCCAGCCAACCACCACCGGCAAAAGCGCGCTGGAGATGTTGAACAAGCCGACTCCACCGGAGCACAGTTCCTGGATGCAGCAAAGGGACTAGTTCCTCTGTGGGGACCAATGGCCAATAGCCGCGCAATCCGACATCTAACTCAGGCATTAGAAACAACCATCAACATCACCGCTGGCGCCCTCGCCAACAACACAGCTGAGCTTCAGGCAGTCCGCCTGGTGGCTCTTCAAAACCGTCTTGTTTTAGATGTGATTCTGCCCGACCGTGGAGGTGCATGCCGTGTCATCGGCTCCAGCTGTTGCACCTACGTGCCAGATAACTCACCTTCAGTCTATAAAGCAATCGAACACCTCCACAGACTGTCCTCGGAGGTTCACCAGGAACAGGAAGGATGGTCGCTTGGAGGCTGGTTCTGGGACACTTTAAAGAACTGGGGATGGAGACTGTTCACGTTTTTATTGATACCGATCACGATACTATGTGGATGTTGTTTAGGTATTCAATGTTTACCACCTTTATGTGCACTTATTTCCAACTGTATGTGCTCTAAGACTTTGAACTTTAAACCAGAGCACATGAGTCCCCTATACGAAATAGAAGTGCGTGGTCTCATGGGGATTGATCCGAACTGACAAGCTGGCGAGACATGTTAAAGGGAGGACTGTGGAAATTTAGTTCGTATACTGAACATTATCTACGCCATCTTGCAGACTCACGTACGAGCATACATGACAGCCATTTTAGGTACCATGGTCTCCCTGTTCACGATCGCTCATCAGCGCACTTCCCTGACCCTGCGAGCATCCCCCATGCACCCTGACTGCCCCCGCTCTCTCATGCACAAGTCAGGAGCCCTCCCCTCCCGCATGATTCTGTCCCAGAGAATCGCACCCCGCGCCTGACCAACACCTCCTTTCCGTCCATGAATACCCCTCCTTTGATGACCCTTCCTCTGAGCCGAACATCAGCACTGACCGCTGGTCATCCTTTAGCCCGAGGTTACAGTTTATTGCCCCCTACTGTATGCACTCGCCTCTCCTGAAAGAGGCCACTATTGATCACGACCCTCCACCCCCAGAGATTCGATCAGGCGCACACATTCCAGAGAGATCGGCAGAACACTCAGCTGCGTGATAGCCCCTCCCAATCATATGAGGGGAAAGGGTCTCTACTGTTGTCATGTGTTGGAATGGGCCGGAACTGGGGGGTGACAGGGGTATCGTTCTGATGTCATTCTCATGCTCTACAATGTCCCTGTTGTAATAAAGGACGTTCACATGTCTAAAACCAGTGTGTAAAAGACCAGCTCTCAGAGAAGTTGGGAGAGCACCTCGAGACGATACCTTGTTGTCCGATCTGATGTGTTCCACTCCGTCGGAATAAAACTTGTTTCCTGTCTTCCAGTCTCCAGCGCCTGCCTCTTTATTGAGTAATTTCGTATGGTATTAGAGGCGTTTTACGCCGGGCAAATTCAACTTAGGAAACAACTACTGAAATCGCCTGACCATTGTAAATTGATCTTTATCAGACCGGCGCGGACGGGAGCATACGGGCTTGCCTTAGGTGCGCCTTTGGCGTGCCCGCGGCGCGGTCGTGTGATTGCCATTTTTATCCCCACGCCTGAACGACTAGCGCGCTCAGCCGACTCCACCCAAAATGGCAGTGCCGCGGCTGAGAGCGTCCCCTAATTGCAGAGCCCTTCAAGGCGTTCCCGCAATGCACAATATTTACATTCAGTTACTGCCGATTTTGAAATTCAGGGAAAGAATTAAATTTTAGCAAACATCAAAATTAGTTCTTTTTAAAAAGAAGCACATTTAAAATACAGATTTCAATCATTCGCTCGCGATATTGCCAGCACCTCGTTTTCCTGCCTGAACTCTCCCGGCTCACGCCTCAGGAGGATTAACAAGCTAAGGCAAGCCCGCTCATGACCTCCCCGCCTTTATCCCCCCGCCTGAATGACTAGCGCGCTCAGCCAACTCCACCCAAAATGGCGGTGCCGCGGCTGAGAGCGTCCCCTAATTGCAGAGCCCTTCAA
Source organism: Lissotriton helveticus (assembly GCF_964261635.1). NCBI lineage: Eukaryota > Metazoa > Chordata > Amphibia > Caudata > Salamandridae > Lissotriton > Lissotriton helveticus. The sequence continues at coordinate 1,446,788,929 of NC_136061.1, read as the reverse complement.
GGCGTCCCCGCAATGCACAATATTTACATTCAGTTACTGCCGATTTTGAAATTCAGGGAAAGAATAAAATTTTAGCAAACATCAAAATTAGTTATTTTAAAAAAAGAAGCACATTTAAAATACAGATTTCAATCATTCGCTCGTGATATTGCCAGCACCTCGTTTTCCTGCCTGAACTCTCTCGGCTCACGCCTCAGGAGGATTAACAAGCTAAGGCCAAGGTTGGGTGTGGGTCTGCGCTTATTAAGCCAGACACTACCAATTCATAAATCTAGAAATACAAGACCTGAGTACATTTGCATTGTAACTTTATGGGAAATGCATGCCTCTAATGACGTTTGCTCATGATTTGTCTCATGTCTTAAATTTGGTTGGACATGCCACTTGTACTGTTAATAGTAATTCATGCATGTAAAGAGGACAACCTGCACAATTTCAACTTGGTCTGATACATATGTCCTTCCTCTTCAACGGACAGGATGACCCCTGAGCAGGAACACTATTATTGGAGTCGCCTGGAGAGGTACCGCCGCATCAGGCACATGGCCAAGAGTTTTGGGCACATGGGTTACAAGTATGAACAGGCAAGGGTAGCAGGGGCCTGGTAGTCACTACTTCTGGCCAGGGAAAGCACCAGACAGAAGTGGGTCTGTTCTATGCTGTTGATCTGGGTGCAGTCGCAAGACCCTCCACAGCAACACAACCAGTAGCACCACAGCTGGTCAACACCCCATCAGCACAGCCAACAGACTATGAGAAGCAGTCCCTGAAGACAGTGCTGGTATAAAACAGAGGCTGGCAGGACTGAAACTTCAGGTGGCAACACTTATGAGGATGGTGCAGACCCAAAATTGCTGACGACATGTAGGCCCTCCCTCCAACATCTGCCCCTCCCAAGCGCTTGTTAGTATTTTTAGTGTATAGAGTTTTAGCATAGGTTAGGATAGGTTTTAGCTTAGTGATAGGTTTGGTTAATCTTATTGTTTATATCTATATATTAATGTTTAGGTTGTTTGCGTATAGGTGTAGTTTATGGTTGTCGCATGTGCAAATGTGTATTACGAGGGGTGAGGGGTTGATATTTAACCTGTCTGTTGTAATATATGTGTAGACTTGTATAAGTTAAGGTTAGGTACGTTAGGTTAGTTTCAATTTAGGATAGTGGAGTTAATTTAGGAGGAGTGAACCCTGTCAAGTCTACAATGGAGTCTTTTAAAGGATCTTCAAATGTCATTGTACACTGTAGGTGGCACTCTTGCTGTGAATGGACACACAGCCCAAAGCAGGTATTCCCCCACTGTTGCACTGTGTGTGTAAGTGATGCTACAGCTTTTGAATGGAAGAATAAGTCAAACCAAGGATTGTTTGGGTCATAGATTGATGCCAGCACATCAGTGTTCTTTGCTGGCTAATATCCATGGATGTATCCCCCACCTGGGAAGAACATTTATTCAGTCTTACCATTGACTGATTGCTAATTGTAACACTTCATGCATGCCACCTTGGGTAACTACTTGCTATTTTAGATGTGCATAGGAATCACATAAACTATTTTGCATGACCTTTGCAGATTCAACAATGGGTCGATAAAACACAATTTCCTTTAGATGTTAGGTAGTGTCTTTAGGGTCAGCACATCCACCATGGTCTACTTAGTCCAATTATAGCCCGGAATACAACACGCTTGTTCCAGTAAGTGGTCTTATTTGCACATGAACCTAGGAGCATCGAGCAAGTGGCAGTACTTAGGGCAACAACCCCAAGAAAGTTTGCAAGCCACTGGATGTCCAGACAGAATCCATGGGGGATACATGCCATTGGACATGTGGAGTAGAGTAGTGTTCCAGTGAGAAGAAGGGGAAAATTGCCATTAGAGAAAATAGGCCTGCAAGACAGTCCACCAATGATGAGATAAATAGATGGAAAAGCAAACGGAGGACAGTACCAGTTGTAAAGTACACTGCATGGCCATAAGCACAGGTCAGAAAGGGAAACTGGCCATGTGGCACAGAGAAATACTATTGGGAGGTTTTATGGTGGAAAGAGGGGAAGTCCTCATCTTCGTTCTCTGATGTGTGTGATGCCTCCTTTGAAGGGGACGTTGTTGGTGCCAGAGGTGACCAAGGTACAAACACATCAGGGGCTGAAGATATGTATCCCCAGTACACTGCAGCTTTTCTACTTCCAACAAATAAGACAGCACAGCTCTAAGAAGAGCCTGCTGGTTTGCCAGCACAGTGATAATGTTGTGGTGGAAGGCACCCGTTATTGCTAAATAGGCGTCCTGCTTAAGCTCAGTGTTAGACCCGGGATCCCTAGTTGGCTGAGGTAGGTACCTTAGGCCAAGTAGGGACCCGCTGTCAGGGAAAGGAAGGTCACCTTCTTAGATAGCCCGGCTCACCCCCTCGGTAGCTGGGCACAAGCAGCTAGGCTTATCTTCAAGGCAATTGTGTAAAGTATTTGCAACCACGCTCACAACAACCCAATGATGACACCACAAATAGACTCCACACAAGTTTTATAATAAAAAGTATACATTTTATATAAAAAGATGTACCATAAGACCACACAATATAAATCCAACATATGAGGTTGTGTACTATTTCTCCTGGCCTGTTGTTAGGCCCACCAGCCCTTGTAAGTTCTGGCAGTATTAATGAGCACTCCTAAACATTCTCCTGTACCCTAATATCAAGCCATATAGTTCGTAATGCTAGAATCACGCACTTTTGCAATGTAAAAATACTGTAAGGTGTAACGCAGAAATCAGACACTCTGCAATGAAAAGAATGCAATGCGTAATGCAACAATCAGTCACTCTGCAAGGTAAAATAATGCAATGCCCAATACAACCAGCAGGTATGTCATTATTCAGAAATAGGCAATGCGTAATACACTAATCAGTTAATTCGTTATGCAGGAACAATGCAATGCGCAATACGCTAATCAGGTAGTTTGTTATGCAGAAACGATGCAATGCGTCCTACGACAATCATGAAGTTTGGTCTGTAGATAAAATGCCATGCGTCATATACTAATCAGGTAGTTCATTATGCAGGAATAATGCAATGCGTAATATTCTAATCAGGTACTCCGTTATGCAGAAATGATGCAATGTGTAATACGACAGTCAGTTGCTCCGTTCTACAGAAATTGAATAATGCGTAATACACTCAGGCTCCGATCACCGAGCCTTAGGTGGTCTGTCCGCCTCTCCTTCTGACTTGCAGTCAGCCTCTGAACAGTTGCCCCCAACACGGTACGATGCAATAAAAAAGTGTCGCTCCGCACTCCGGCCCCCTGTACTGCCACTCCCTTGGCAATAAGGGCCGCAATACGAGCCGAAGCAGAGGCTCGTGCTGCCGACACAAGAGAAAGGCCGAGAGCGTCTCCCTCCGAGCCCACGCCTCGCCCCAGGAGTTGACACACGTTACCTGGGCGGCGCAAACTCACTCTCCTCTCCTCGTCCAGCTGATGGGCCCCCAATGCAGCTTTGTGAATTGGCAACAGCGGCTCGGGCCGCCAACTGAGCACCTCTGGGTCTGCTGGTCCAGGCCACTACAGTTACGAATATCTCAGGCTGCCACAAAGCACACGCACACAGAGTCGCTGAGTCTTCCTTAAGCTTCTGGCGCACGAACACTGGGCACTTAACAGACAGGTCTCAAGCTGCTTGAAGATCATGTGCACAGCGTAGCTGAAACTCACTTTAACTTCGGTGCACACGATAACAAGGCAATTCCTCACCAAGGTCTCACAGTGCACAACGCACCCGCACACAGCGTCAATGAGACTCATTTGGATTCCGGTGCAAACTATAACAAGGCAAATTTTTACGTAGGTCTCACGGTGCACAACGCTCACACACACACAGTGTCGATGAGACTCACTTGGATTCCGGTGCACACAATAACAAGTAAAATCCTCACGAAGGTCTCACAGTGCCCAACGCACACTGGACAAACCTCACAAAGGGGTTCAGGCTGCACAAAGCACATGCACACAGCATTGCTGATCCTTGCTTGGACTCCAGGTGCTCACGATCACAGGGCACGCCTTACGAGGGTCTCAGGCTGCAACAAGTATGCACATACAGCGCCACTGAGGCTCTCATGTAAACTTTTGTGTTCCTGTGTTACCGAAACAGGGAGCCAGCTCGGGCCCATGGGGATAAGTTACTTCAGGACACAGCACACAGCAAAGTCCTTTCAAGCAGGGGGACACAGCACACAGCAAAGTCCCTTTACCCTTTTCTTGGTTAAAGCAGCAAACTGCAGGCCAGCCCCAGAACACACAGCAAGGGTGAGTCCTATCCCTCAGTCTATTCAGTTGTTTCTTCCTTGGTAAGGGTCCTCTTGACCACGAAGTAGCTCCAGTCTTGTTCACACTTGATCAAGCCATTCTCCAAAGTTCAGGGACTTCAGCTCTCATAGTTATACCCCTCAATGGCTTTGAAATCTTGGTGTTTCGAGGGCCTTGACCCGTGTTCAAACCAGTTCTGGGTGCCTCTCTGCCATTGACACCTTCTTCCTTTGATTAGTGGGGGTCTGGATTCTCAATCACTCAGCAGGAGATGGGAAAATTGTTTTTAGCAGCAACCCAGGCCTCTTCACCTCTAGGGGCTTCTCCTCCCCCTACACCACAGATGCTGGTCAGCCTGTTGCTGTCTCGCCTCCTCCCCTGGGTCAAGACATTCCACAGATCCTATCGCTTTCAAATTCAGACAGTCAATCTACAGCCAGGCAGAGACACACAGAAATGTTAGAGCACAAAAACTCAGACACTTCTAAAAGAGTGGCTCCTAAACACACAGTGCAAACACCACCTTCATAAAAAAGATGTGTTATTACACTGTGAGTTCAGGCATACTAAACTTCACCTCTTCATCTTAAGGTTTTAGGAAGACAGGCTGAAAAACATATTACACAGCCTCCCTATTCTGTTCTATGGGCACGATGGCCTTTCAACAGTGAAAAATGAAATGGAGATTATTTCACTGTCAGGACATGGCACACACCTTAGTACATGTCCTACCATTCACATGCACTGCACCCTGCCCAAGGGGGTACCCTAGACTTACCATAGGGGTGTCTGATGTGCATAGAAAAGGAAGCATAAGGTCTGGCAAGTGAGTGCACTGGTCAGAACAACATGGCAGTTTAACAAACTGCGCACAGGCCCTGCAATGGCAGGCCTAAGTTCCCTTTTTAAGGCTACTTATGTGGGTGGCACAAATAGTGCTGCAGGCCCACTAGTAGCAGTTGCATTACCAGCCCTGTCACACATACCAATCATGGACAACCAATTACCATTACACTTCATACAAGGAGCACTTGCACTTTGACACTGTTTAGCAGTTGCAAAGTGTCCAAAGCATCTAATCTGGCAACACCATGTCAGAAAAAAGATCTAGGGGGAAAGCAGAATGTTTAGGGACTTTAGACAAAAAGGGGCAAGTCCTACACTACATGAACTTCAGGATATTTAGGATGGCCTCCAGCTGGTTGGCAACCTTGCTGGAGCCACTTTGGCAGGGCAGTTGCGCATGCCTGTGCCTCATGATACCAGCAATGTCACCCAGGGACTGTTCCAAGCCATGGAGCAGAGGATAGGTGCCTCTTATGGCCTCTGAAGTTTCCTTATTGGGACTGAGGCACCTATCGACTCCCTCTAGGGTGGCAGCCAAAGTCTCCATCCGTGTCTGTACTGCATCTACCAGCTCCCATTGGACTCCTACCCCACAACTTTGAAATTTAACTTGCGTGTCCTTGTAATTCTAGCCTGCAGGTAGGCTGGCTGGTGGTGTTTGTTGGGGTATTGGCAGAGCCTCTGGAGATGGCAGAACATTATCAGCCCTTCTTGTGACCAGGGATGGTGTCCGAATAAAGTACAGGATTTGCTGGAGGGTGTCTTGGTCGAGGGTTTGCAGTAGGCCTGTCACATTGAACTCTGCTCTGTTCGTGGAGTTTGCCGAGTTTTTCTCGCTCTGCGCCACGCAGAGCATGCTGAGTTCTGAAAAACAAGCAGAGTTTTTTCCTCGCTCGCTAACGTTAAGTTGGTCGAGCGTGAGTGTTGGAAATCCAATGCTAGACCAACTCCCAGTGGGATTACTCAACGCAAGTGGTCGCGGAGAGTTGTGACTGCTTGAATTCTTGTAGAGAAAGCTGCCACTTCAGTAAAACATCTATTTAGGCAGCAGAAGGAAGCAGCGACCTCTTGTGCTGCGCACGGTCCCGTTTGCACTGACTTTCCAGCGTGGTGTGGTAAATAAAATATTACCCTGGCAGAATTTCTAGGCATTAACCAAATATCATGCATCAAATGAGAGACAGGATCCGTGGTGTCCAAGTTAAAATGGGCTTTATTCCAATAACTCGAGTCAAAGGGAGAATATGTTCCATCACCACTGAGGTTCAGGAAGAGTCTTCTAACATTCAATAACAATGAACAGCATATATACAATTTTCTCCTTGTACATAGGGAGGAGCGCTCCAGGCCGAGCAAGAAAGAAAGAGATAAGAGCATGTGGGCGTACACTTGATGAGTCATAGGTAGATGATAGGTAGATGTCATAGGTGGGTGGGTACTTAGGGGAGGAGTTTGCATGACCAGCTGGAACTCTGCCCTAATTGTGCAACTTTGAGCATGGCGTGCAACTGACGTGTAACTGGGAAGAGAGCTGACTTTCGGCCTAGCAGAGACATCTCTTGTGTCAGGGCGAAAAGCACATCTTGTACAATCTGATATGATAGGGGATGTATTGTCTGAAGCAAAAGGTTGTTCACCACTAAGAATCAGAAAAGCATATATTTCTCCGTTCATTGCATGGGGGCTGAGACAGAGAGCTAGGCCTTATCTGTCGCGAACGGGTTCTGTTTACATTTCCTCACCGGGCAGGGATGCCACTCTGTACAGCAAAACAGATAACTGTTATTCATAACACTGTCTTGGCAGAAGTTCAGAAAGTGGTTCAACCACAATAAAATAAAGGGCTCAGTACGATATTTATTTAAAATGCACAATGCAGAATGCAAAATACATGGGCCTTTATTTTAGCTTAACGTTTGGGAGACTTTGATGACTTGACTTGCAGGACATGTTTGCAGAGGCCTAGTGATTCAGGCCACTACGAGAAATATGCATGGGTGCCATGCACATGAATGTAACATAGGGTGTATGTAGTGGACATTTTTTTTGGTCAGGCAAAATATCATTTTCCTCAGTGGGCCAATAACCCGTTGCTATGAATCAGCGCGAACTGCGCGACCTACCATGCTCTGCTGCTTGCAAAACTCCACGTGGTACGGTAGAATTTTTTGGTCTCTTCATGGAGTTCAGCATAGGAAAATTCCGTGAACTCTGCCCAAGTCTAGTTGGCAGGCTGTCATTGTCAAAAGTATCCTCATCCGGGACAGGCAGCTAGTCAGAAGTTGTTGGTACATCTCTACAATTAAATCAATTTATGTTTTTGTTCATCTATATTAGATGGTTACATGGGTAATCTGGTTGACATTAAGACTTCTTAGTAATTCCCTGTCAGGTCAACATTGATGTTTAGGACATCTGATCCTCATAGGTTTAGAGGGCAAGTTGCAATGTAATTGGCTTTCAGATGGCAGTATCTCTGCATTGTTCACACAGCCACTGTGTGACAGGCTGACCTGTCGTGCCTTGACACATGTTGCAACACAGTTACACAGCTCACTGGCCCTGCCATTCCGGCACATGTGATGTGAGGTAGAGTCTACATCTGCCTTGATGATTAGCTTTCTTTTTCACAATGCCTATAATGATTCTGAGTTGACATCTTGACACTGCTTCTGTGCACATTGCACCAAATCCCCAGGGTGCCTGCATTCCCTGTGACCAGTACTCAGCCAACAACTTCTGTGAATGTGAAGTAAGTTTGCTCATGAATTAGCTATGAACCTGCTGTCTGCCTTGCAAACAGTGCACCACAGCAATCTACCTTGTTGTGCTGTCTTGCATGCACATTGTGCTTTCATGTGGCCACAGGTTCCGTTTTTCACACATATCCTGCACATCTCTGCCCAGCTTTTAACCATGCTACACTGCAGGAGTGTGTGAGGGCATGTACTTGCCATGGTTTTCCTATTTGTGTATATGCATGTATTTTAATGGCAAGCACAGTTGGTTTCATATTTGTGTACAGTGGGTACTGTGTACCAACTCTGAGGGGATGGGCCCAGTCAAATTAGGTAACACTGACACTCAGTTCATTCATTATTGACAGAGTGGGTCATCTGCAGAGTTTCACGCATCTTTTTTCTTAGGCCCCCTCACTTGTACGTGTATAATTTGTCTCCCCTGGCAATCCTAATTTTGGGCCAGGTACTCAACTTACTACCATACACAGATGGTAGCCAGATAATACATTGAATTCCATGTGTCTAAGTGCCAACAATATGTGTGACCATAGCCAATGGACTGACATGGCTGGCTGTGTTTGAGGGCTATGGAATGAGCTGTAGCCCACATGGTAGTAGTGCTGGACTTGGTGACATGTACCTAGCCAGGTTTGCCACACAACTGGGCCCATCTACCTAATCCTCCAACCATCCCTGACTTCTGCCCTTTTGTACTGGCAAACTAGTTTATCCCATACCTTAACAGATCCCTGTTTCACATCCTCTGACTTTGACATATGCAGCATGGTGAGGCATTGTGCCTTCAGATTCCTTCCTGACACGTGCTATGTCTGTACCCAGGGCCACATGACATGTAGAATTTTGGTGGGTCCCTCCCATTGGAGCTGACACCTGTGTGCTCTCACCTTGCACGTTGGACAAGCTGTGTGCAATGTAGTTTCATGCAGTTTACTATACACATGACTTTCGGCATGTTCCTATGTGTTAATCCTTCACCTGCTCCACACATGATTCAGTTTCAGGTGTCCAGTTTCTTCTCTGAGAAGCCCATTCCATTCCATGTCTTTAGAGTCCATAGTTGTGTGCATAGCTGGGTTAATGGCAGTATTTGCAAAAAGGAGTTTCAATTGATAGATATGTAATGTTTTTTTTTAAAAAGAAGTGGGGATGTTTGACAGGGACTGCAGTTCCGAGTAACAAATGACTAAAGACATACTATGGTAGTTAAGATGGGGATTATTTTGGTGTGTACAAAGTGTTTTGTGAGAGACAAACATTGTTTTTAAAGCTGTACAGAAGTATTATGATTGTGCATGGAACGAGTATTGTAACAATTTAAGCTAACGTTTCCCGAAATGCATTGGGTGAATTTTAAATAAATTTGTGACATATGGAAACACCTCCTGTTTATTAATATTCTTGGACAACGTTCGGGAATGAGTAAAGTAAATCGATGAAAAGTGAAAAAAGATGAAAAGGAATGGAGTGAAAAAGAGGATGAATTGAAAAGTAGGCATAGATAAACTTGATTTATTGGATTCATTGAGCAACGGACATGGCTGTGCTGCTTGAAAAGGGATCGTACAAGGGGTCCCTGTTTGTTTGTTCATGGCAGATGTTAGACACAGTGGCCTCATGATGCAAGGTGAGCTGCATTGTAACAGTCATGTTGGGCAGAGTTAATGTGTCCATGCATGATGTGTTGTTCCACTCCATTTTTTTGCTTTGTATTGTGGGACTTGTAGTTCTGGTGAGTCATGGGTTACATTCCAGTACAAGTGCCAGTATACAAAGCTGTACCTGGACTGTAGCTGCACTTCACAAATGCAAGAAATAACCATAATAGAGCTGGACTGAGCTGTGGCACATGTAACTGGGCAGTATTGCTTACACTTATGTGATGTTTAAAGGTACATGAACTAGATTCTTGCCCTTTGTCCTGCACACAGCACAGTGGAGCACTGGTACCTAGCTCACTGCGCTGCACAAGATGACCTTTTTGCCCACATTGCCTCTTGTAGCAACTTACCCTGTATGTTTTGTTGTTCCTCATGGGCTGCAATTTCTTGTCCAAGAACTCTTGCCTCCAACTTCTCTGGGATGACATCTGCCACCCACTCCTCCCAGTCATCCAGCTCCTCCAGTGGTGCCAGACTTCTAGTCGTAACAGCGTTTTTTGCAGTTGGTGACTGTCCTCTTGGCTTGTCCCATGCTCTTAATCTTGTCCACTATGTACTGCCAAATGGCTTCTTTCTTTCCTAATGACAGTTTTGAGGTGACAAAGTGCTGATTTTGATGCTCCTTTACCTCTATGATCAAGATTTCCTTCTACTCCTCACTGAACTTGCACTTTCTCTTCCTTTTCCCTTGGGAGTCTGTCTGGACATCCTGGCTGGTGCTAGGGTTGTTGTTCTGGCTGCCGTTCTGTTCTCTTCGCTCCATGGCTGCCTTCTGTGAAGTATGACAATGTTTTCTTTTAACAAAACATCATATTTTATGTATTCTGATGCTTGATGCACTGAAAAGTGATGCTAGCATGGTAGGCGCCACTTTACGTCCCGCTAACCAGCCTTATGTCAGTTTTACTCCCTATGCGTCAGTTTCCTCTGAGATAAAACGTCTGCGGCAGCGTCAATTTTGTTTAACGCAGCCTGATCCTTACACCATGGTGCAGCATACTGTAAATATGGCCATATGTGGTGTTTAAAAGGGACGTAGCAAATCGCAAGTCGTTTTGACGTATCGCTAACGCAATGCAGCGATGCATCTGTTTTTGTCAATGAGGCCTGTATTCCTGCTGAGGTGATCTACAACATTGAATTAACTGAAAAACAGGTTAGTTTAGTCAGCCTTCCATTTTCAAAAGAAGCTTGTTACCTCTGACATTGTTTTCTTTCATTATACATCCACTGTATTTTGTGTAAAAGCAAAGATAGGAAGACTAAACTCCCACTTCATTTGGAGAGTGGTATTCAGAAATTTAAACTATGTTTTTTTCAAAACCGTAAAGAAATTTAAACTATGTTTTAACGCAAAATTTGTTTTTACACATGAATACTGTTGCCTGGAAAAATATATAAAATTTGAGGGACTGCCTATTGATGAGCACAATAAGAAAAATAATTATAACCATAATATTATATTATGATACTCATAGTACTAACCTTGACTACTGACTAAAATATTTTGTGGGTCCAATTCACAAAGGTAAACTTACACTTTTGTGTAAGTTTACTACTTTTATGTATTCACAAAGGTAAGTTACTACTAGTAAAGTTAGACTTCTGGGGCCGGATTACACGGAGTGCGCTGAGGGGGCTATGGGCGTTTGTGGCCGCTTTTCACAATCCTTAGGCACTTTGGTTATACATAAGGAGCCGCAGATGCTTGTGCGGCCCCTTCTGTAATACTGAAAGCGCTGGTAATCACACAACACCAGCATTTTCTCAAGAGGGCGTTCCCTCATTATCATGGAGGTGTGCCCCATGCAAATGAGAAATTCCCTTTGCCCCTGTGCCATATTATAAAAGCAGGCTCAGAGGCAAAGAAACTCTCAGGAGGTGCTCTGACAGTGCACCACTGTCAGTGCGCTCCCTGATAGCAGCCCTCAGGAGGGAGGAATGGGGGTCCTATGGATCCCTTCAGACATCCCCTTGCAGGTGACCTCAGTCACTCACTGCGCCCGCCTGCAAGAGAATCTCTAATCTCCTTTAAAAGTGCAGAAATGTTGCTGCCTGCACAATGACACACAGAGCAGCTGCTTCAAAACCGCTCAGTATTTCACTTGAATGTGCAGCCCCCAGGGCAGTATAAGTTCACGGCTGCCCTATTGGCAGCACATTCTATGTGATAGGGCACACTCTCTGTTTGCTCCTGGTGCACCTGTTTTAATGTGCGCCATGGCGCAAACAAGGAATGTGCGCCCTATGCATATTAGGGCCTCTGGTCTAAGTTTACCGTTGTGATTATCAAAAAATAATAAAGTTTGAATTTTTGGTCTAAGTTTACCTTTGCTAATACCGAAAAATGGTAAACTTACACAAAAGTGTAAGTTTAGCTTTGGGAAACGGACCCATATATAAAGAATTGATGAGCAAAGATGAAGTAACTTGACCTTTTATGCTTTGTATTAAAATAGATTAAAAGTTGTTTTCAAAACTCATAATGACTAATTAAAATGCTGCACCTCACTGATGAGGCCAAGCAAAGCGATCACGTGTCTCAGATTGCTTGGTTACCCATGCTAAGGGGCAGTGTGGACTCTGCTGACCCTAAATGGGTGTAGCATGTGGTTAGTTTCTGTCTGTAGAGATGCCCTGAGCAAAAAATAATGGACTGAAATGTGGCACAGAGTGACTACTAGTGATTGAGACTATTTTAAGCATTCCATACGTACCATGGTTAGAACACAAGGCTGGGGAGTGCCAACCCTCCATGCTCAAATAATTGCACTTTTACTGACACGAGCTAAAACTGCCCAATATTAAAACAATAGTGCTGTAGAGAGGTTCTGCTACTGTCGCTTTTAAATTATGACAGTCCTAGTAAAAGGTGCCTGTACTGTCCAATTTGATGCAATGAAATCCTGGTGAGCAAATCAACAGTTTATCAGCCAGTCTGAGATCTGCTTGTACCTTAGCAGTGCTTAAACTATCAGTTACAATTATGGACTTGGTCACATGTCTGCTGAAAGGTGCCGGCTTTCCCTACTTGGAGCAGTACATTGTCATACAATTCATCTTGTTCACAAAGTGCTGCTTCTTTGGCTTGGAGTTAACCAATGTGTTTTGACTACGAAATTTCAGAAAGCTGGAACTGAGGTACCCCTATCACGCTCTTCTCATGCTGAACCTCACTACTCAAGGATATCCCACAATTCCATGTGTCACAATGATAAAGCCTCCATTCTTCTGTACCAGTATCCTAGTGCCCTCAAGAACCCAGGGGACAGATTTACAAGCCCACAGCGCCACTTTTGCGTCACTATTCCCATGTTAAAAGCGACGCAAAAGTGGCGCAAGGGGCTTGTAAATAAGCCCCCAGGTGTGTAATCAGAATATGAGTAAAGCAAGCCCAGAAACACTGGTTGATTCCAACAAGTCCCAGCACAACTCTCGAACGTGACCAAGCCTCTTATCAATACCCCAACCGGTAAATAAGGCCCAAAGTAATGAAGCTATAACACTGCTTCTGCAAAGTAACTTGTGCAATAACCAGTTGTGTGATTGCTTCTGCAAGCAATTCTGCAAACATTCTCACGCAGCAAAAAGTTATCAAATCCATCTCTGAAAGCTTTGGGGAGATGCATAATAGTAATGGGTCATGCTCCGGCATGAGCACTTTATCTTCTGATAATACTGCCTATGTTTGTTAAATCTGCAGAGTAAAAAAAAATAGTCTAGCTACTGGATAAAAATGCATAAGCGAGCTATACAAATCCTGTGAATCTTCCCGGCTAACGAGCTGGAGAAAAAACACAGAATGAAGCAGGACTGAAATAGTTGGAGCTGCTCACAGAACAGACCACGGATAGAAAACGCTAGGAATGTCTGTTTTGCAAATAATACCAATAGCAAAATTAACTAACCTTTCCAATGACCAATTTACATTCATGTCCACAAGATACAAGCATCAGGTGGGCAAGCACCTCGCTTATGAAAGATAATTTCAATTTACATATTGAAACAGTTTACCTCCTAAGACTAAGTGCTCAAGGCACCAGCAGGAGAGATCAATGTATGTTATTTGTAAATTAATTAGAAATCCCTATTCACAGAAGGAGCAACATCCCTGGTCAGAGGCTAGAGAAAAATGCAGATAACACTCCCACAGTTTTCAAAAACACTTCATTAGCAATTCCAAGTACACAAGTGAAATTAACTAACATCTTAATTGCCCAAAGCTCTCTTGGTTCTGCAGATCATAGGTTAATCTACACGTTCTCCTGCTCAAAGTGGATCCGCGATTCTGTAATTTATAATAGTTTTCGCCAGACAGCGGCGACCTTGATCAGGATTGAGGTGAACTCTCGGGGGCTTCCATGATGCCTTTATACATTTTCTCTTTCAGCGGCTGTGATAATTACACAGCTCCATTGCCTCCCCCATCCTTCATTTTCATTAAAAGTAGACAAGGGTAATCAATCCTCAGTGCGAGCCTGGTTGTCATTTGCAGATCAGTTACTTTATCCTTCCAAAACACTGGAAATCGGCAGTAATATTTCATTTAATTCTAAGTCAGAATGAGGATAATTATTGGATTTGTTTGGACTACCTCTGTGCGGAGGGCAACTCCAGTCTTAATGTCAGCCTATATGAAACTGAAGACTATGATTACAAACGATTAAGGACATTATGCTTTGGGAAAGGGTCACTTCTTCTTGGAACAAGTCATAGCCCTGGGATAATATCTAAAGGCCAAGCATACGTTCATATCTGTATAATGTGATGGGCGATCTAAGAAACGAGAAGAAAGGTGCAGTGATGCAGATCAGGCAGTAGGCATTTTTCGACTTCTAGCACTCCTCTGCTTTTCCCCAGAGTTTAAGATGCCAATAACCAAATTAACTCCCTGAAAGTGAATACACAAACCCTACAGCTCAAATTCTACTGCTTGATCACTACTTTGCTCTACTGTGCCTCAAGGGGGCTTCCATGGATTGTACATGGGTGTTGCCACACAACTACCTGTAGGTTTTGGAGCAAAGCCCATCTAACCTACAGCTCTCGTTCTACTGCTTGACTCTACTATGCCTCAAGGGGGCTTTCCGTGGGTTGTACATGGGTGTTCCCACGCAATCAACCATAGATTAGTGAAGGAAATCCTAACTAATAAAAAGCATTGACAAAGCCAATAGGTCTCATGTTGGCCTTCTAGCAATTCTCATTTTGTTTTGTTAGGGTATTTGCAAAACTTTATTGTTTAGGAATAGTCAGTCAGTCTGGTATTAGCTGTAAGAAGGAAAAAGATGGCAGGGAACAAAATCAAGAAAGAGAAAGAAAGGAGAAAGAAAGAAGGTAAGAAAGAAAAACAAAGAAAGAAAAGAGGAAAGAGGGAAGGAAAGAAAAGGAAAGAATGATGGGAAAACGAGAGAAGGAACGGAAGAGAGAAAGAAAGGACAGAGAAAATAAAAAAAGAAGAAAATAAAGAAAAGAGGACAGAGATGGATAGAAAGAGAAGGAAAGAGGAAGCAAGAACAAATGAAAGAAAGAAAGAAGAAAGGAGAGAGATTTAAAGAAAAAAGAAATAGAGAAGGAAAGAAGTAATAAAATAAGACAAGATTGAAAGAAGGCGAAATGAAGAAAGAAAGTAAGAATGAAAGACAAAGAAAAAAGAAAGACAGAAAGAAAGAAAGAATTAAAGAGAGAAGGACAGAGAGAAGGAAAGAAGGAAATAAAAAAGAAAGCAAGAAAGAAAAAGAAAAAAGGCAAGAAACAGAAAGAAACATTGAGAGAGAAAAAAATAGAAAGAGAAGGAAAGAGAGAAAGATAAAGAAAAAAGAATGAACGAAGACAAGAATGAAAGGCTCTAAACACAAAGTTATTATAAAGCTAAATCAAAAATGCCAGCACTGAAGGGAACCCGCTTGTGTGTGGATGTGTACCTTGTGAGAGAGCAAAATGAAGCCACTCAAACTGAAATTAACCACTGGCTTAAGTAGGTGCCCCATGCTATTTGCTTTATAGTGGGCAGAAATAGAATGTGAATGACACAACAAAAGACTAATGGATGAAGACAGGTCACTGAAAGCCCCTATATGTAAGCATAATATACATATTTCAGTAAAATCAAAAGTCCAGACCTAAAAAAAGTAGGGTTTTGCTCCACCAGACAGGTAAAACATTTGAGAAATGTTTTTTTTTCAAAACCCTTCTAATTTTGCATGTGTACTGTATGTATAGCACACATCCAAGGTTAGAAAAGGTTTACATTATTTCTAAACACAGTGGTATGTACTGGAGTTACACCCTTTCTGTGCAAAACCTATGCTGAACATCATGCACACTCCCTTGCAGTATGGTGCAAGGGAATGTGCGTGGACAAGGGCATCCTAAAGTGTGTCAAAGCAGGTGACGACAGCAGCAGTGCCCTATCTTTGTAGATATGGTGCTGTCCGGCTGTCAACATTCAACGCAAAGCAGCACAGCAACTTTTGCTGCTGCGTTGCATTGCGTCATTTTTAAATAAATCTAGCCCTCAATGTTGATACAAGAAGCCATGAGTTGGTTCCTCCTCCAATGGTACATCTTCGATATTCAAAGAGACTCATTGGGTGAGAGGGTGCAGCACAAACCACTGACAACTTTTTGTGGGGCTGGTACACATCACAATATATCTATAACCTTTGGCAAATTACCTACAAAATGATATCCCTTACTATACATCAGTAGTCACTACCCCCAGGCCTATCCTTCACCGCTAGCACTCTCCCATAGGTCACGCAAATCAACTGGCTGTTACTATATCTACTTCCAACACTGAATTAACCTCATAACACTGAAAATCTTTAACTTCTTACCTGCTGCAAGTGTGAACTCATCACCTCCTCTCCCTTCAAACTGCTGCCTCCCAAAAAGCAATAACACCATTTTACACCTTGTAAAACCTCTCGGTAAACCGCCACCCTGAAAAAACTCTATTTTTATACACTGAGCCACAAACACACCAGTAACACCTCCATCAATGACGTTCTAAGTTTCATCAAGTACAAATCTATCATCATTGACAGGTTCACGCCTTCACCATGAAAAAACAGACTCTCTTCACACCACAAATCCAACACCTTCTTCCCTGCAAAACTTCCTGAGTTCCAGATTCACCTTCCGCCTCGCTTTATCTATTGCTGCCAGGCAGCCTGCCCCTTACCACTGCCTCCGAGCAATCAATTCCGGTCACAGTATGAACATACCCGACCCGTGTGCCTTAATTTTAAGTATGTCTGCTTTCATTTCCTTAATCAAGGCTAGCCCTTTCATGTTCACTAAATCATTTTCCCCCAGATGGATGGCCATTGTCATCCCTGTTCTGAAAGAATGTGTCTCGTACTATGTTGCGGACAAATCCAAGCTCCTTAATGCCTGACGCAATCCTGCCATAAGCTGGAAAGCAATCACCTTATATCCATCGTCATGTTGAAAACTCACCCTACCACACACCGACTCTGAAAAGCACACATGGACCACAATATGGTAGGGAGGACGGTGGCAGAGTCTCCCCGACCCGCTTGATACATCGTGCTTCCGTGAGTGCTGAGAGCGCTCTGCGCTACTATTCTGCCTGTTACCTGTGTGCTGTACCATTTTAACTTTTAAATCGTTATTGCATATTATTTTCTATTTTCATTCACCGTTTTGGTAAAGAGCTTCCAGGAGCACCGGGGACACATTGGGGCTTTCTGCACTTAGAGGGGCTGTGCTCGATCCTTTCCCTGCCCCGCCCCGGTCCGACTCGGCAACCAGTGCCGTTGAGTGGAGGGCGGGACAGGAAGAGCCAGTCACCCCACCCCAGCCTCTCGCGCGCGCCTGAGACGAGCCAGAGAGGAGCCCGTCTGTGCCCGTCCGTGACCGAACGGGGCCAGGGGCCATGGCCCCTACATCAGCTGCGCTAAACCGTAACTTAGCAGAGAGAATAAGGTACACCCCTCACGAACTATGTAATATGCGGCCCACACTCCACACTAGTTGTGTAGAGGACTCATGGCCACTTCCTGATGGCCCGTTCTCGTGCCGAAATTCCAAATACCAGTCTTTCCCTAGTAAATACAAACTGGACAGGGTGTTACCAGAGAGCCATAGAACCAGGTCCCTTATAGGCAACAGTATCCTCTGCAATATAAGATCTCTGCTGAAACACTACTCAGAGGTTTGGGACCGGATCCATTCTGCTCTCCCTGACTACTGTTTCTGTACTGAGACCTGGCTTAAACCTCATTTGGTCCCAGCGATTACTCTGGGGACCCCTCTGGGATATAAAATAATTAGACTGGACCGCCCTGTCAAGACCGGCGGGGGGGGTAGCCATTATCTATAAGGATACCTTCACCGTCACCATCCTGGACCAAAGCAGTACCAGTGATATTGAAATCCTGGTCTTCAAAATCAGCTCTCATTTGGAGACCAGCTGGAAGGGGGCATTGGTGTATCGTCCCCCGGGCCCTTGCACAGACGCCTCTACAATCCTTATGGAGACCCTGGCTCCCCATATTAGCATGGGGACCAACTTCCTACTCCTTGGAGACTTTAATGTCCATAGCGAACTGGTGGACAATGTAGAAGCCCAAACCTTACTGGCAGATCTAGCAACATTAGGCTTCAAACAGTGCAATGAGGGCCCCACACATCGCGCTGGTCACACTCTCGACTTAATTTTGTCGAACTCTCACATGTTGACCTGTTATCCTCCCATACAGGTGGAGTGGACTGACCACTTCGTGATAGGTTTCTCCCTTCCCACACTGACAGAAGATCACCCCCAACCTGCCCCTCTTTCTCTATGGTGCAGGCAGTGGCACAAGGTGTCCGTGGAGGCCTTTAGAGACATCTTTGTACCCCCGGACATTTCCACCTCGGATACCCCGGACATGGCTCTTTCCAAATAAAATGCAGTCCTGAACACTGCTGTTAATCTTATCGCCCCTTTAAGAGTCTGTAATCAGCGGTCTAATCGCCGTCAGGAATTATGGTATTCTGATCTACTGCGTGCAGTAAAGAAAGTATGCAGGAAGTTGGAGAAGACCTGGAGAAACTCCCTTACTGTAGCAGATAAATTCCGCTACCACTCTGCCATGAGATCTTACCATAGAAACATCAGAGCTGCTCGTAAAAACCATACTATTTCCCAACTGACTGAGGCAGGCAATGACCCGAAAATACTTTATCAGGTCCTCCAAACCTTCACTAAGCCTGTAGCTTGTGAAAGTCCAGAGACTGTGTCCCAACAACTGTGTGATGACACTGCTGGGTTCCTCTTGAATAAGATGGACTCTATCTATCAAAAAATTGCCCAATCTAGTATTTTGGTCGATACTAGTGACTCCTCCCAAAGCTCTCAGCACGAGACTGTTGAATCTGGCCCCACTAAACTGTCCTGCATCCCTGAGATCAGTTTGGACGATGTTAATTCCCTGATCGGCACCATTAAATTGGGTTGCCCGGCGGACCTCGTTCCTGCTGAGTGATGCATCTCATAGGAGACACTCTTAGTCCAACTATTCAGACCCTGATTAACCGCTCATTATCTGAAGGTTCAGTTCCACTTAAGTGGAAAAATGCCCTTGTCAAGCCCATTAGGAAAAACACCTCTGTCCCTTGGTCTGATATGTCCAACTTGAGGCCCATCTCCCTTTTGCCGTTTGCTGGCAAACTGATGGAGAAACATGTCAACCTTCATTTCTCCAGTTTCATTGAGCAGGCCGGATGCCTGGACCATTCTCAATCAGGGTTCAGGCCAAAGTATAGTACCGAGACTGCTCTCCTCTCGGTCACGGATACTATACGTATGTCTCTGGACAGGGGTCTGTCCGTGGTGTTGGTGCTGTTGGACTTGTCCGCAGCATTCGACACCATATCCCATGTCATTCTTCTAAGAAGACTAGAGGAGATTGGCTTGGAAAAATCTGCCCTTGCGTGGTTCACCAGCTTCCTCACAGACCGTACCCAGCAGGTGAATATGGGTACTTTCAGTTCCACCCCTTCCAAAATCACTAGAGGAGTCCCGCAGGGCTCCTGTCTCAGCCCTACGCTGTTTAATGTTTCTGTTGCCTCTCTGGCCAGTATTATGAGGTCTTACGGGTTTGTACCCATATCATACGCCGACGACACTCAGTTGTTGTTTACCTTTAAAACCTTCACCCCTGTGGTAAGGCAAGCCTTCTCGAGTGGCATGACGGCGGTAGCCAGTTGGATGGCCAACAACTTTCTCCAATGTAACGTGGGTATGTCAGAAGTCATGTTGTTCGGGGAAGCTAAAATCTTGTGGGCCCCTGACTGGTGGCCTACTAGCTTGGGAGCGGCCCCTTCCCCTAAACAGGTGGTGAAAAATCTGGGGGTCCGCCTTGACCAAGACCTCACACTTGTACATCACACGAACTTCACGGTGGGGTCTTGTTTTCATGTCATCAGTCTCCTTCGGAAGGTGTTCCCTCTCCTCCCCGACAGCTCGAGGAAGACCTTGGTTCAGGCTCTCGTGCTGAGTCGCTTGGACTATTGTAATGGTCTTCTCCTAGCGGCCAATGAGGGCGTTTTAAACAAACTCCAGGTAGTACAGAACACCGCAGCACTCCTGGTGACAAATGCCCCACCCAGAACTCCATCCCGGCCCCTTCCCAAACTGCTCCACTGGTTGCCCATCCGGAAACGTGTTGAATTTAAGACCTGCTGCGTGGTGCACAAAAGTCTGCACAATCTATGGCCATCCTACCTAGCTGACAAATTTGTCCATCATCGCCCCACACGGAACCTCCGCTCCAGCAACCAGCTGTTAATGCAGGTTCCCCGAATCAGCAAGACCAGACAGGGAGGACGCGCCCTTTCTGTGATGGGCCCACGACTGTGGAACAACCTCCCCCTTTCCCTTAGGCAGTGTACCAGCCACTCAATTTTCAGGAAGAGTCTTAAGACCACGCTGTTTCAGTACTAGCGCCCCCTCTCCTAGCACCCTCTCCGACAGCACTGCGCGGAGATACACCTTCGGGTGTGATTCCGGCACGTTATAAACCTATAAATAAATAAATAAATATACAGGGCAAAAATGCCACACTGGATCCTGTTTCAGCACTATTGTCTGTCCTCTTACCCTTTGATCCATCTTCAATTTTTAAAAATAAATCTTGAGACTTGCCTGTTCTTCCATACCTGCCACAGTAGGCCCCCTCCTCTCCTGCCACCCAACATCTCTGGTACTCTGAATGTTCCAAAGAAAATCAGTGTCATTCATAAGGAAACCAAAACCTCTTTATAGTCAGTTCTACATATGCCAGGGAGGGCCTTCATAACTTAACACATCACAGACCACAACAACGGCTTCCTCTTCTTGCCACCTAAGCCTTTCTCTCCTGCCCAGCCTTTCAACAACCTAGTCCCCAGATATCAGTCGTGGGAACATCTTTACCTCTCCTCCATTGCTCCTCCTTTTCTCTTTCCTCTACACCCCCAACTCCAAAAACTCCTCCCATACTTGCACATAAGCCTTCTGCGTGGAATGAGCATATGACCCAACTGCGAGCTGTAACATACTCATGTGCCTATCTACCACAGATCACCTGGCATCTACTGTTTCTCTTCTCCCACTCTGGTAGCAAGCCCATGGAACCTCTGTACTGGGAATGAGACAAAACATCCTTAATTCTATTGTCAACACCCAGATAGTGCTGTGACCTGAAAACAATTTTATGCCACAGACAGCCTAGGACAACCACTCACAGTAACTTTAGTACCTTAAAATCTCTAGCTGAATACCTCTTCTGTACTAGCGGGAAATTGACCACATTGAACAGTACTCTTTAGTTCGCAAATGTGTCACCCCAGAAAACTAAAGTTACCTCCAAGGGAAAAAACTCCTCCAAGAATGCTGCACTCCTCTAGCCACCCATCCAGCCATCTGGCCATTGTTTTGCACTGCAATGCTGTTAGACTTATTATCCTTATGGTGGTCTTCCCCCAAACATTTTACCTGCTGACATCCTCTTTTTGCTGATTATTTTTGTTGGCCTTAGGACTCTGAGCACTTTACCTCTGCTGGCCAGTGCTGTGGTCCATGTGTTTCTCCCCTAAACATGGCAACATTGGTGTATACACAATTTACATATTTAGTTTACTTTAAAGTCCCTTGTAAAGTGGCATAGCTTATACCCAGGGTCTGTAAGCTAAATGCTACTAGTTGGCCTGCATCAATGATTGTGCTTGCCACACATGTAGCCTTTAAACCTGCCTCAGGCCTGCCATTGCAGGGCCTGTGTGTGCAGTTTACTGCCACTTCAACTTGTCATTTAAAACTACTTGCCAAGCCTTAAACGCCTCTTTTATTGGACATATGTCATCTCTAAGACACGCCTTAGGTAGCCCATAGGGCATGGTGCTGTGTTAGTAAAATGTAGGACATTTACTAGTAAGGTTGGTGTGTCCTGTTAGTGACAAACACCCACATTCATTTTTCACTACTGTGAGGCATCCTCCTCTCATAGGTTGGCTTTGTCAATTCCTTAATACACTCTTAAGCTGTAATTCATTATTAGAGAGGAGCAGCTGCATCATGTTTTATATCTTTGGAATAGTTATGATAAATACTCTTCACTGGTAAAGTTGAATTTAACATTACTGTTTCAGAAATGCCACTTATAGAAAGTGGATATTTCTCTGCTCTTACTGCTCTGTGTGCCTGAAACATGTCTCCAGTACATGTGTGGGGTAGGTGACAGCTACTCTTCATGAATTCCCTCTAGACAGCCACAAACACAGAACTGTTAGGTGTAACAGAGAACTCAACTGCATTCTCTTTTTTTTTTTTTTTATTGAGTTGGAATAGAATAGTACTACATAATACAAAGAGAAATAGATACATTCATACATATGATAAGATATCGAATGGATAAGATGGCAGGTACAAAAAATACAAAAGAGTTTAAAAAAGCCACAAATCTACTGTATATAATAATACAAATCTCCGTCTAAAAAATAATTTGCAAACAGATAAAGACTCAATCAATTCCTCCTCTTGTTTCCCTCCATTTACTAAGGGGTGCCCAGATTTTTTCACCGAATAATTTCTTCTTCTGACCCTTAAATTTATATAGGCATTCTTCAATATTATGAATTCCTAGCAATCTTGTCAACCAACCCTGGAATGAGGGAGCAACTGAGTCTTTCCAAGCTGCCGCTATTAAGATTCTTAACACTGCAACACAAAGAAAGACAAGGGCTTCCGCTTCATGTGTGATTTTCAGATTTTCATCCCTGCCAATTAGCACAATCGTTGGGGATAGAGAAATTTGACCCTCTAGCAGCCCCGATAAAAATTTCTCCATTTCAGTTAAAACAGGTTTCAAGTTTGGGCAAGAATAAAACATATGAATTAGATCTGCCTGGCTTTGATCGCATCTCGGGCACTTATCTGTATCCCTTTTCCCCCATTGGAACAGCTTGGATGGGGTGTAGTATAAATTAAAAATCGTTTTATAATGTTGTGTTTTTAAGTTGGTTGCTCTTAATATTTGACCAATCTGGAGGAGAGAGTAGTATCCACTGAAGCGGACTCTGCTGCCGCAGTTAAGAAAGTAGACATGCAAGCAAAACAGCTCACCGACGTTCAGTGGAAACTGGAATCGTTAGAAAATAGGTCACGGCAGAACAACCTTCGTGTCCTCGGAATTCCCGAGGGGGCCGAGGGGACGGATATGAAAGCATTCATCGTCAGGCTCTTTGTGACCGCCTTTAAAGAGTTGAAAGATTGGGATTTTGAGAGGGAGATCCAGAGAGCACATCGCACCCCAGCAAACAACTATCAAAAAGCAAAAGAAGGAGCCAAGCCTAGAGCAATCCTGATCTTTCTGGGCAATTTCAATCTGAGACAAGCAATTTCTGAGATGGCAAGACCTGACAAAAAAAAAACAGTTGATGAATATACCTTTTTTGTTCGTCCGGACTTCTGCCATATTACAGTCGAGAGACGTTGGAGACTGCGGCAGATGATTAAACCCTTTCAAGACAAGGGTATGCAGGCCTACCTGATTAATCCCGCCCAGCTGAAAATAATACGGGATGGAAAAACATTTTATTTCTCGTCAGAGATCAAAGTCAAAGAGTTTTTGATGATGTAATTGGTGTACTAAAGAAAGATCTGACGTTGACACAAATGGGAAAGGGAATTAAAAAGGGAGCAACGTAGCATCCGGGTAATTAAAAGAGTAGGGGGGTACCCCCCGTGTAATACTGATGTACCATTGAAGGAGCCCAAAGAGGAAATCTGGCGGATTCTAACTGGTAGTTAAACACATAGGGTGGAGTGGTTGGTATAAGGGAGGGGGAGTTCTGCTCGGAGAATGTAAATATGGTGGAGGGTAAAGTAAGGTGCACAAAAAGTTACTTTTGCTGATGCTTCTCCTCACGCTGAGCTGTAACCATCACATGCACAGACCAGTGGTCTGAGCGCCTCAAATCTAGTGGGAGGCTTGAGGGCGAGCTCTATTCTGGAGCTTGATAGGGGGAGGGAAGAAGTGCAGTGGGAGGAGAGGGTTGTGGTGGGGGAGGGGGGGGAAAGGTGGGGGAAAAAAAAATGTGAAAAACAGGAGTTGGAAAGGAATAGGCTGCAAGTTAATTTCAGGTATCTGGATAAGATTCAAGGTAGGAAAGGCAAATATCTAAAACATGTCAGACATTAGAATTTGTAGTATCAATACAGGGGGTTTAAACGATTGGAGGAAGAGGCAGAGACTGGCCCATTTAATTAGATTAAATAACATCGATATAGTATGCGTTCAGGAAACCCATATTCCCTGGAATAAAAGGAAGATTCTGGAAATGTATGGGTTTACCCTGATTGGTTGTTCCACCCAGTCATCAATGATAAGAGGAGTGGCAGTGTTAGCTAAAAACCATCTCGGTGGAGCGAAACGTATTAAAACAGATGGCTCAGGTAGATGGCTGCTGGTGGAAATGAATATTGGGTTCACATTATGCGTAATATATGGCCCAAATGAAGACGATTCTGTGGTGTTTGATAAGCTGGAAGAGGAATTGGCTAATTGGGATGTTCCGTTGATAGTATGTGGGGATATGAATATTTCGGCAGATTGGTGTCAGGGGAGCTTATATACAGGCCGGAAACGAAAGGTTAAAGCAGCAATAAGCTCCATGATACAGTCTTACGGCCTGGTAGACGTCTGGGGAGACAAGATGCCAGGGGATAGTGGCTATACATATTTCTCCCATCCAGTACAAAAATACTCTAAGCTAGATTACTTTTTCATCTCTAGGGGAGAGATCGGGAAAGTAAACATTCAGAAATTACCAAGAATAATTTCTGATCATAATCCTCTGGTGCTTACTTATAAAGCTCCCAGTGTATCAAGGAAAACCTCTAGATGGACTTTCGACAGGAAATTATTAAATGACGAAAGATTTTTAAATCACATGAAAATGTGGTCAAGAGAATTTTTTGATTTTAATAGATACAGTGCATCCAGAAATGGTGTCTGGGAATCGTATAAAGCGGCACTAAGAGGGGAGACGATTAGTTGCGCATCAAGAATCAGGAAGGAAGATAAATGCAAGACAGATAATCTGATAGCAACCCTGGCTGAAATAGAGAGACATCATATTGAAGAAATAATAACTGGCAAAGATAGTAGTGAGACTACCAGAAATATGGCTAGGACCAAGGGTGACCTTTTAAAAATAATCACTCAGAAGGAGATCTGCGCATACCAAACACAAAGAGCAAGGCGTTATGAGACTGGGGAGCAGGCAGGCAGAGCTTTAGCATTGCGTATAAGGCAAGATATGAATAGAAATAACATTAGTAAGCTAAGCTATAATGGGAGAGAATATAATGACCCGAACTCTATACTGCAGGTATTTCATGAATTTTACCAAAAACTATATGATCAGGATCCAGTGGCTGTATTTCCTATACAAGACCAATCGTTTATAACACCCAGGGTGGAGGAGGAAGATAGAGATCGGTTGGAAGTGGGTATAACAAAGGAGGAGATAGAAAACGCTTTGATTGAATTAGCATTAGGTAAAGCGGCAGGACCAGATGGGATCCCGATCGAGGTTTATAGGGCTCTGAGGGAGGAAATTTTGCCAATACTGGAAGATCTCTTTAATGGAGTCATATGTTCAGGTGCTATTCCAGATAGTTGGAAGCAAACTAACATTGTGGTATTCCATAAAAAGGGTAAACCGGAAGAAAACCCGGGCTCATATAGACCGATCTCCCTAATCAACGCAGATGCGAAACTATATTCAAAAATTTGGGCTAATAGATTAGGAGGGATTATAGGTAAATTGGTATCGCCATGGCAACATGGGTTTGTTCCCGGACGGGGTACTACTGAACACACTGCAAAGGCTATCTCTCTATTTGATGCCGCAAATATGACAGGGAGTGATATGGCTATGATTTTATTAGATGCCGAGAAGGCGTTTGACCGTGTTGTATGGGATTTTATGTGGGATGTGCTGGAGAAAAGAGGCTTTGGTGTAAATTGTAGGAAAGGCATTAAAGCCATGTACGCGGATCCAGTCGCCAGAATCACAGCTATGGGGCTTCAATCAGAGGAGGTAACAATCAAAAGAGGCACTCGCCAGGGCTGTCCCTGCTCACCTATACTATTTGCGCTATATATAGATCCTTTGATTAGGAAAATCCTGGCTTCAGATAGAATATCCCCTGTTATTTCGCATGGTCATACCACTAAGATACTAGCATATGCGGACGACCTGGCAATTGTTACTAACAATCCGGAAATAGCAATACAGGAATTAAATAATCTGGCTCATCAGTTCGGGGCATATTCAGGGTATAAACTTAATACGGAAAAAACCTTAATAATTGGAACAAAGAATACCCAGAAAAGAGATCAAAGGTATGTTGATGCTGCTATCTATTTAGGAGTTAAAATTAATGCAGATGTGGGTAAGATAATCCAGGAAAATTATTTACCAGTGTTGGCTGCGATAGATAAAGAACTGAAGAGAATTGATGTTTTACACTTATCTCTGATAGGGCGAGTCAATGTTCTTAAAATGACAATGTTCCCGAAACTGCTGTATTTATTTCGTGCTATCCCCTTATTAATTGAGGAATCTCTGATAAAAAGAATGGAATCAGTCTTCTCACAGTTTATCTGGCAATATGGTAAAGTAAGAAGGTCGTTAGCCAAAATGTCACTACCCTTAGAGAGGGGAGGATTAACAGCCCCCAACCTCAGATTATACCATTGGGTTTGCTTAGCGTTACATATGAAACAATTATTATGCTGTAACATCCCGGCAGGTCAGTCTGGCTTATCAAGAATTCCCACAATTTACGAATTAGTGATTGGAGAAAAAGCCAAGGGGATTTTGATACGGGAAATAAATGCACAATTTTATAAGAAGAGTAAAAGCAAACTGATGCTAGATGTATGGGGAGTATGGAAACAATTGTTGAAATTTCTCAAGATCCCGAAGATTAATGGTAGTCTAGATCTCTGGGATTCAAACCCTTTTAAACATCTTGGACAGAACAGAAACAGCGCCCTTTGGAAAATATTGGGTATCCGATATCTGGGAGATGTAATGAGCAATGAGGAGTTGGTGGGGTTCGAGACTTTGCAACAAAAATATGATATTTCAGTAAATCACTGGATGTTGTATAATCAATTAGAACAAACAGTGAAATCTATAAGACCCAGGGTTTCCATTCAAGAGATGCACCCAATTGTTCAATATATAAGGAATGGTGGTCGTAAGATCAAAATAGGCTATGGTCTCCTGTTGCAGAGCTTGGAAGATGACATGGTGCAAGTAGAAAACGCGTGGGCTCTTAGAATTGGGGATCCAAATGTTGATGTAGACTATGCTTTAGCACTGAACAAGAAAATATTAAGAACTCAACTGCATTCTCATAGCACTTCCTGGGAAGGAAATGAGGATAGAGGTGATACTTACACCTGAATAGGCAGTGTCCTGTTTCTCCATACAAAAGGATGATTATCCTCTACTGATAGTCTGGAGCAAGGGCCAGGAAGAAAGGACCTGTGTGCACTTCAAATACACTTTTTTTGAAGTCACCCCCACCTCAAAGGCGCAACTGGATATAAGTACTGGGCCCCTGACACCACCAAGAGAGTACACTACTGGACCTGTGAAGAACTTTGCCATGAAGAAGGGTTGCTTTGCTTCTACAAGGACTGCCACTCTGTGGTACTGCTGCTCCGGAAGAACTGGTGTTCTGCGCTGATGAGCTCCTTGTTACGGCTGCTTGCTACACTCTGCTCTGCTGACTAAATGACTGAACCCATCTCACTTGAACCCAAAAAGACTCCAAGGGCTTGCTGGCTTGTCCCCTGTTCTGAAGTCTCAGGGCCATCAAGGACTTCCTACAACCCTGAAACAGCACCTGGACTCTGCCATCTGCAAGTCCTGCCTTGCCAAATAGTGCCAATCCAATCCTCGCCCCTTAGTAGTGTGTGTTTCTGTGCTGACCCAGCAGAATCCACGCATCTATGACTTTGCATCAATCGGAACCGATGCATTTAACTTCGATGCCAATGCAGCAGCTGCCTGACGACATAGATTTGACTGACTGCGCGACTTGATGATGGACTGCACATCTCGATAACAACGCATTGCCTTCATCACCAAGGGGTTCGTTGACAAAGTCTCGTTGATTACGTGGATGGGAACCGATGCATTGCCTCCATCCATGTGATCGACAACAACGTGGCACCTCCCCGACTCCTCTCATTGAATCTTCGATTTTGCCGATTCATCCGCGCCCATCCAAGGTACTTCTTCAGCAGGACCTGCATGAGTCCTGTATCTGGCCTGCCCTCCATCGCAGTAAGCCTGAACTGTGGATTTACCCCTGTCTAGCACGACCAGATGTACCCGGTTGGCGCTTTATGACTCTAAGCACTATAATCCGCCCCCACATTATGGGGATATCCGGGAAATGTTTTGGCATCCTCAAGATGTTGAGGAAGTTTCTTCCTCTGCTCTCCCTACAGTACCGGAAGACAGTAGTTCAGGCGCTAGTGGGATCTAGGTTAGATTACGCTAATGCGCTCTTTGCGGGTCTGCCTAGGTACCTCCTGGCCAGACTACAAATTGTCCAAAATTCGGCGGCCAGAGCCATCTTCGGCTTGCCTAGGAGAACCAGCGCCCAACTGCTTCTGAATAGGTTGCACTGGTTGCCTATCTCCAAAAGAATCAGGTTCAAAATTCTTACGCTGGCCTTCAAAGCCCTCCACTCTATCGGTCCTAATTATATCAGAAAGCGGATCGCCTTCTATGTGCCGCGGAGGGTGTTGCGATCTGCCGATTTGGCTAAATTGGAGGTGCCCACGGCCAAACGTGTCCGGATGGGAGAACGGTCCTTTCAATTTGTGGCAGCTCGCTGTTGGAACGAGCTCCCTCTCTCCCTACGCAAAGCCAAGAGTCTCCTGGCTTTTAGGAAAGAGCTGAAGACCATGCTCTTTTCCGCGTAATAACTGCGACTGTGGTGCTGCTGCCTTTGTGTTTTAGGTTTCAGGTCTCTTTGCCAAAGCGCCGGGACACCCCTTTGGGTAGCCGTGCGCTCTAAAAGTACGGCCTTAACATAACATAACATAACATAATTCATAATTCCGGTTCTACCTATTGGCTTTTTTTCCTTTTGTTCTTGTTTTAATCACAGAATTATAATCTATTTTGCTAACCCTTTGTAGAGTATTTTGAGGTGTTTTCTTTGTGTTACTGTGTGCATGTGTTGCACAAAGACTTTACACATTGCATCTTTGGATCAGCCTCACTCCTTTGTGACATTCTACCAGAGGGTGAGCACCAGTTATCTTTTTGTGTGTATCTAGCTTACCCTTACTAGATGGTGGTTCCTGTTTGGACAGGGTGCATACTGCTGCCAACCAGAAACCCCATTTGTAATATTGGTGATCAATGGTGAGGATCGTACTTGTGTTTGTGTAATATCAAATAATAACTAATTGTTTACTAAAAGACTATACTAGGACCAATTCGAACCTTTTATAATTCTCCTGAATAGGCATCTTTGATTTTTCCAAAAGTCTTTTTCCCAATACTCATTTTTATTTGCAATGTCTGTGGCCATATTTTGCAATATGGAATTCAAGCTGGCTAATCTGGAGACCTATACAGTAGTCCAGTATGAGGGATGGGCTAAGAAAGAAGGGTGCTCACTAAGGGAAGTTCCAAGAATGCAGAGCTTTAGAAAGCCTTTCATGCATAAGCAGCAGCCCACCAGACAAACACAGATGATGAGGTAGAGGGGACAGAGTCTGAGGAGGAATTAGAGTAGGACCTGTCTGGAAATATCTTGTAATGCAGCCTACTGATGATAGGGGTAACATCCTCCCCTGACTGGACATCTGGAGCAGACCAGGCAGCAGTGTGCCTTTAAGGAACCTGTCCCCAGACATGCTGGAGGACAGGAGGGGGGAGAGACAGCTGAAGCCAGAGTTTGCTAAATTGAAACTGGAGATGGAACAGGGCATTGTCAAGCTAGAGAAGGAGCAGGCACTAGCTAAAATAGAGAAAGAGCAAACTCTAGATGACAAAAATCTGGCCACGGAGGAGAGGCAGATGGCTTATGAGCTCAGCATGAAAGAACTGGACATAAGAGCCCCACAAGAGAGGCCCAGCAACAGCAATGGTGGCAGGATAACTAAAGTGTCCACTGGTGAGTCCAGAGGCAGGATACCCAAGGATTTGCTACCCAGTTATGTAGTGGGGGATGACATAGATATATGGTTTGAAGCATATGGAGTGGCTCTAAGGGTGTACAAGGTTCCAGAGGAGTGCCGGGGTGGTAGTTTATGGATGTATATGCCTCCAGTGGGAAGGTAAATACTTCTTACATTAGAGGTAGAGCTCCAGAAATGCTACAGTTCGATGAAGGCCATTGTAGTCAGTACGTTTGGACTGACCCCTGAGAGGCATAGGCTCAGATCCAATGGCAGCCTCAAGATCTCTACAGAAACATGAGTGCATTTTCTTGATTATGCCAGCAAGGCACTGAAAGACTAGGTGAGTGACAGCAAGGTTGATGATTATTCAGGGCTGTACAAGTTGATTTTGAATGAGCACATACTTGATATTTGTTTTTCAGATCTGCACCAACACCAGGTTCATAGCAAGCTTCCTGTTCCCAGGATGCTTTCTGAGGAGGCAGACTTCTGGGTGAACCCCGTAGTGTTCAAGAAGGCATCTGGAGGGTGAGGGAGGACTCTCAAAAGGGTGGTCAGGGTTCCCAAAGAAAGAAAGAGGGGGGAGATAAAAAGACAGATTTCCCTAATGGCCCCCAAAACAACTCACAGGGGAAAACTCTGGTTCTCATTCCCAATCTGCAACCAGAAGAAAAACTACCCTGCCAAGAGTCAGTTGCCCAAGCCAATCAGGTGTTATGAGTGCTATGAGTATGGACACTACAAGGGGAATCACAAGTGTCCAAAAAGGCACCACCTCCCACTTGAGGAAAGGTTTCAGTCTTGGCTAGTGTAGTGTTTGGGGAGGAGTGTGTTCCAGTTAATGGGGGGTGTTTAGTGGGGTTAACCTAGTGTCCTGAGTGACAGTGAGATGGTTCCCAAGATCCAGGTGCCATCTAACACTACTAAGTGTAGTAAATGGATAACATCAATGGGCATACTACTACTAAGTATAGGCAATGGATCACTATCAATGGGACAGCTGTTGTGGCTCTGAGGGATACATGCCTATGGTAAGGAGTCAGCTGATGATTTCCCATACATTCCAACTAGGTTGAGGAGGCTTACAACAGAGAGGGTCACTATCCAGTGGCCCTTGCTCCATTTCAACAAGGTGGGATTTCAGCTCTTCTGAAGGTTGCTGTTAGCCCTGCAATGCCTTTGGACTGTTTGCTTGGTAATGACATTGAGCACACTACCTGGAAGGAAGTGAAGCTCAAGGCTCATGTGGAAATGGTGGGGTTATCTGAGTGATCTGTGCTACCACACAGTCCCTGGCTGCCCAGGAGGGGAGTCCAAAAGGGCTGGAACCTGGAATAATGGTCCATCTAGCTGCTAAGAAGGTGAAAGGCAGAGGGCATGGAAAACCAGCCTGTGAGTGTCTTTCCAGTAAGGGTGGATGGGGCACCTTCGGTGGCCACCCCGGTGCCCACTGAGGAGGACACTGCTTCCCTTAGTGACCTGCTTGAACTTGTTGGGTGGCATGTGGAAGGAGGACCCATCAAAGAGGAGTTCTGGAAGGCATATAGGGAGTGCCCAACCTTTGTGCGACTGAGGCAACAGGCTAAAGTCCAAGCAGCAGGTGATGCCTCTGGGAGTCATCACATGCTCTGACAGGACACCTAGACAAAGACCAGACCTTTGCAAAGCTTGCCACCCACTTTTATTGGCCTATGATCAAGACTTCCTCAGATGCATTCTGTAGGACTTGTGTGACCAGCCAGGCCAGAGAGAAGGCAGGGCAGAAGCTTAACACCCTCCTTTAATCTCTTGCCTGTCATTGGAACACCTTTTGAGCGGGTATGAAACAATATTGTTGAAATTATGGATCCCCAAACTGCTTCAGGCAAAAGGTTTATCCTGGTTCTTTTAGATCATGTCTCTAGGTATCCAGAGGCAATCCCTCTGATGACCACAACTGCACCTGCAGTCGTAAAGGCTGTGATGGAGATTTTTACCCGAGTTGGTTTCCCCAAGGAAGTAGTGTCTAACAGGGGCATCAGCTTCATGGTTGCTTATTTGCAGCCAATGTTCAACGAGTGTGGGTAACCTACAAGTTCTCCACTCCTTACCCCTCAAACAAATGGGCTTTTTAGAAGATCTAATAAAACCCTGAAGGGCATGATTAGAGACCTGCCAGAGGCCCTGAGGATTAGGTGGGACACCCTCTTCATATGCCTGTTGTTTGCCTACAGGGAGGTACCACACAGGGAAGTGGTTTTCATCCCCTTTGAGCTTCTGTATGGACATCCTGTCAGTGGACTTCTGGGTTTGGAGAATGAAGGGTAGGAGCAAGCTTCCAGGACGATTCCACAGGAAGTAGTGAGCTACATACTGGCCTTCAGAAGCTTGTGACAACTTGGAAGCCAGCCGGGATGTCATGAAAGAGCAGAATGACCAAAACTCCACCTCTGTGGAATTGACTCCTGGGCAGAAAGAGTGGCTGATGGAACCGATTGAGCTCGGGGACCTACAGGATCGTTGGATTTAGCTCTATGATGTGATTGAGAGGAAGAGTGTGGCCACCTACCTGGTGGACCTCATGATCCCTAGGCAACCCCACAGTGTGCTTCAGAACAAATGCCTCAAACTCAACTTTGAGAGGTCTAAGCTCACCATGCTGTTATGATAAATGGAGAAGAGGAACCTCTCCCTGATCTCTTAGACTCCAAGGAGAAGGATGGGTCTGTGGAAAGAGGAAACCTTTCTCCAAGTCTGACTGCTGAACAGCGGAGAGACTGGCACCAAGTGTTGGGACAGTACTCCTCTCTGACCTCCCTTATTTCTGGGACATCCCACTTGTGTACCCCAGATGTGGACACAGGGGACAATCTCCCTGTTAAGAATAAATCTAAAAGGTTGACTGATTAGTGAGAACCAGATTTAAGAGTGAAATCTTACAAAATGTAATAGTTCCTGGTGCACTCCTGTGTTCTGATACCAAAAGCTGCCCACCTAGAACCTGAAATAAGGTTCTGTGTGGACTTAGAGGACTCAACTCAGTGACAAAAACAGAGGCTCAATCCATCCCTTGGGCCGATGAGTTGATTCACCGGTTAGTGGCTGCCCAGTACTTAAGTACCTTTGATCTTATATCAGGGTACTGGCAGGTTTCCCTAACAGAAGGTGCCAAGCAGAGACCAGCCTTTTATATGATGCCCTTTGGACTCAGTAATGCCTCTGCCACCTTCCAGAGATTGGTGAAGCAGGCTCCTGGTATGGAGTCCTTATAAGCTGCCTACCTGGATACCATAGCTGTCTAAAGTAGCAGCTAGGAGGACCACCTATTTCACCTCCAGGAAGTGCTTTGGACTCTGCAACAGGCAGGACTAACTATAAAGGCCAGAATGTGCCCGATGGGGCAGGGGTTTGTGGTGTACTTGGGACACCTGGTGGGCAGGTGTAAGGTGCTGCACCTTCATGCCAAGATAGAGACTTTCATGGCCTGGGGGGCCCTCAAAACCAAGACTAAGATCAGAGCCTTCTTGGACATCATTGGATACTACAGGAGGTTTGTCAAGGGATTGGCACCATTGTTGCCCCTTGACAACAGAGCTGACTTTTGAGAAGCAGCCCAGAAAGTTTATTTGGACAGAGGCATGCCAAAAAGCATTTGACTCCCTTAAACAGGCCATGTGCACAGCACCTGTGTTCATGGCCACTAACTTCACCCAGGAGTTTATCATCTAAACAGATGCCTCAGGACATGGCAGAGGGGCAGTTTAATCACAGCTACATGAAAAGGCCTTGTCCAACTTGTAGCCATCATCTCCAGGAGGCTACTCCATAGGGAACAAATGTGGAGTGCTACAGAAAGAAAAGCTTTTGCTGGGGTCTAGGCACTGGAAAAGGTGAGACCACTTCTGTGTGGTACTCACTTTTAGAATCTGACTGGCCACAGGCCCCTCAGATCGTTCATGCAAATGAGGGGTGAGGATCCAGAACTGTTGAGGTGGTCCATCCCATACAGGGTATGTACTTCAGGGAAGAACACAGACCAGGGGTAGACCACGCCAATGCTGATGGTCTATCAAGGTTTTTACCCCTTAGTGATGTGATTTCCCTAGAGGTTTGGTAGATCTCTCCACATTCAGCTTTGGGGGATATGTGTTAGACCTGTCATTCTTAGGATGGTCTTCCTCTAAACCTTTAACCGCTGACCTCCTCTTTTTGCTGATTCTTCTTGTTTGCCTTAGGACTCTGAGCACTTTACCATTACTGATCAGTGCTAAAGGGCATGTGCTTCACCCTTAAACACAGTACACAATTAACATATTTAGTTTACTTGTAATTCCCTTGTAAAGTGGTATACAATATACCCAGTGCCTGTAAGCTAAATGCTACAAGTGGGCCTGCAGCACTTATTGTGCCTCCCGTGCAAGTATCCTTTCGTACCTGCCTCAGCCCTGCCATTGCAGGGCCTGTGTAAAGAGTTTACTGACAC
The DNA here is from genome assembly GCF_964261635.1 of Lissotriton helveticus. Classification (NCBI taxonomy): domain Eukaryota; kingdom Metazoa; phylum Chordata; class Amphibia; order Caudata; family Salamandridae; genus Lissotriton; species Lissotriton helveticus. The sequence continues at coordinate 1,446,754,176 of NC_136061.1, read as the reverse complement.
TTCCACTTGTCATTTAAAACTACTTGTCAAGCCTTAAACTCTCATTTTATTACACATAAGCCACCCCCAAGGTAGTCCCTGGGTAGCCCATTCGGCTGGGTGCTGCGTAAGTAAAAGGTAGGCTGTGTACTGGTAGGTTTTACATGGTCCGGTAATGACACACACACAAATTAGTTTTTTCAGTACTGCGAGGCCTACTCCTCTCATAGGTTAGTATTGGGAATTCCTAATAAATTTTAAAGCTGTAAATCCTGATTAAAAAGGAGTAGCTACGTCATGCTTCATATCTTTGGAATGGTAATGATAAATCCTCTTTTCTGGGAAAGCTGGATTTATCATTACTGTTTTACAAATGCCACTTTTAGAAGGTGGATATCTCTTACTGCTCTGTGTACTTGCAGCCTGTCTCCAATACACGTCTGGGGTGGGTGAAAACAACACTTTGTGCATTCCCTTACAAAAACACAAATACATAAAGGGTAGGTATGACAGAGAACTCATCTGCATTCATCTCCATTTGGGCAGGAAGAGAATGAGGAACTGACGCTTATACCTGAATGGGCAATGTCATGTTCCCCACACAAAGGGCTGTTTACCCCCTACTGATAGTCTGGAGCCTTGGCTGGGAAGAAAGGCACTGTGGGTACTTCAAAGACCCTTTTTTGAAGTCACCCCCACCTCAAAGGCATACCTGGGTGTAAGTACTGGGACCCTGACTGTACCAAGATAGTACACTACCGGACCTGTGAAGAACTCTGCCAGGAAAAACAACTGTTGTGCTACTAAAAGACGTGTCACCGTTTGACATTTGCTGCCCTGGATGAACTGCTTTTCTGCTCTGATGTGCTGCCAGTTGCCAGCTGAGGAAAAGGACTGGAACCATCTCACTTGAACCCAGGGTGACTTCACAGGCTTGCTGGCTTTCCCATGTTCTGAGGTTTCTGGGCCTTCAAATACTTTTTATAACCCTGCAACAGCATCTGGACTCTGCCATCTGTGAGTCCTGTCTTGCCCAGTGATGCCAATCCAGTCCCGGGTCTTTTGGAAGTGCATGTTTCTGTGCTGCCCCAGCAGAATCCAGGCACCCACGGCTTTGCGCTGATCGGATCTGACACCTTTCCCTTCAACGCTGACGCAGTAGCTGCTGGACGACATGTTTTTACATATTGCACAGCTCAATGGCAAGAGACTACACAGCTCGACAATGAGACATCATCTTCTTAATACAACAAACGGTGTCTATTGGTCTCAAGGATCAACTATACCTCCTGTATATGGCATGAATCAAACGTAACTAAATGTAGGAGGAGAAAGGGAATATCCTACCCTGTGTGACTGAGGCACGGCAAGATATCTCTAGGGTATAAAAAGTACCCATCAGTTACCGTCCGATACCACCCTTGTTATCATCTGGGTCTCCTCACACCAAGGAGAATATACTTGTAGCCACTAGATATAAATGTGGATACTACTGAGCCAGTGAATTTGGAGATATCAGGAAAAATGTGTTAAGATAACTGATTTGCAGTGCATGAGATGGTGAAAGTGAAAAAGTGGTGATGTATATAAAATTGGAGAGATGAGAGGAGTGGAAATTTTAATGATGCCTCTCAGTCTTCCAATATTTAAAAACAGGGCAGAGAAATAGCAGGTTTAACAAATATCTGCTACAAGGAACTAAAGGTCAACATGTTTCAGCAGTAAAAGGACTGGGGTTGTCCGCTGCCTTCGTCATGACCTAATACTCGCTACTGCAAAATAAGGATGATAAAAATTATGATAATAAGATTAACAACCATATCACCTGGAAACCCTAGGTACATAGGGTTGGTCCTCCAAAGTGCTGGATCATGTCCAGAAGCAGAAGAAATCATGCCAAGTGCAGGAAGCAAGGAAAAAGAAGAAACATATATATTGGTGTCATAGTCATGAAAACATCCGAAAGCAGCTACAAATGCTGGTAGGTCCATGTGCGTCAATATTACACATACTGACCCCACGTATACAATGTATTCGTGTCCTCGCTTACCTATTGGGTAGGAGGATACGGCATCGCCTCACCTGGCTGCAGCTCAGGTAGGTGGAGCACCGCTCTTGTAAAAACAAAAAGGGGGGAAGTGAGGATATCAAATAAATGTTGCCCCACCTGCCCTAACTTATGTACAGTGTGTCATACAATCAACCTTTTGAGATGTAGAAGAGTAATGTATACCGACCATCACTGTCCTATATATGAAAAAATTGAGGCCCTGTATCAAAAAGAGGAAAGCTCTGTGCGCACACGCTTTCATTTTGCAGTACCTCAATCATGCACCGTTGTTACGTGCCTGCTAAAATCACAATGCATCTGGTGTGGTTAACGCCTGATTCAGTCTCTTTTCTGTTGGGAAAAACAACCAGCCTGAGAAATTCATTAAATGATAGTTCTATAGATTTTTTCAGAGGCTGTGTGTTCCTCAGAGGAGAAACTCAGTTACAACTGAACAAAATAGTCTGTTACCGGCAGTAGTAACCACACGTGTATGCAGAAGGGGCAAGATAGGTAAACAAACGCTTCCACCCGAGCCCGATCAGCGATATCACTGGCGTGCTCACTGTGAGCGGAGCAGGAGCCAGTATCACAAAAATAAAAAGTAGAGTCTCAAGACCCCGCCGGCTCACCTCTCCATCGGTACTCCTGGCGTCCATCCGAGCCGACTCGGGGAGGTGACCGGTCGGGTCTCTGCGCCACTTTTATTTTTAGAACCAACGTAGGCCCGTGGGTCACGTATGAGCGCAGGGTCACGTGTGTTGTAAGGATAACTGGGGAATGTAGTATTTAATCAATTTACTACCACAACAAAAGACATTAGCAAATATACACACTTTGTAAAATGTAAACAAAGCAAAACAGGTAGCATGTTGTAACCACCAGTATTGTTACACGCTCGTAGTGAAGGCCGCACATAATAGTAAATCAAGCTCCGGCAGTGGAGGGACACCATCCTTGCGGTACGTGTGCTGCCTGCCCCCAACTTGTAGAACTGATGGGTACTTTTTATACCCTAGAGATATCTTGTCGTGCCTCAGTCACACAGGGTAGCATGTTCCCTTTCTCCTCCCACATTTAGTTACGTTTGATTCATGCCATATACAGGACGTATAGTTGATCCTTGAGACTCATAGACACCTTTTGTTGTATTATGATTCTGTTTGGGGGCCGTGTCTGTATTTAGGTCTATAAATATGCCCTAGGACCCTCCTTTAATCGTATGTTTTTGACATCATCTTCTTAGCCAAGGGATTAGTCAGCAAAGTCTCGCTGACTGCATGGATTGGAACCGACTCACCACCTCCATCCATGAGATAAATAACTACGCAGCGCCTGCTTGACTCCTCGCATTGAGTCTTTGGCGTCAATGCTTCCTCTGTCCAAGGTACTTTTTGAGCAGGAACTGTGTTAGTCTTGTAGCCAGCCTGCCCTCCATCGCAGTCAGCCTGAACTTTGGATTTACCTCGGTTTAGCGCACCCAGATGTCACCAGTGACCCTTTATTACTCTAAGCACTATATTTAGACTCCATCTTAAAAAATTCATAACTCCAGTTCTACTCATTACATTTTTGTCATTTTGGTCTTGGTTTACTCATAATAATATAATCTATTTCTCTTACCCTGTGTGTGCTATTTTTGTGTGTTTTTTTCATTGAGTTCTGTAAATACTTTACACATTGCCTCTTTAATTAAGCTGCCTGCTCTGTGCCAAGCTACCAGAGGGTGGGCACAGGTTATCTTTTAGTGTGTATCTAGTTTACCCTGACTAGAATGGTGGTTCCTGCTTGGACAGGATGCATGCCTCTGCCAACCAGAAACCTAATTTTTAACAAATACTCTTGCCTAAAAGACCAAATCCAATGTCACCTGTGGCAGCTGGAAAAAAATGTGATTTCCCATTTAACTTCCTCCCCCAGTCCCCAAGAGGGAATGGCAATAAAGTATTTCATGAAACAGCGCCACATTCTCAAATCCTCCCTGATTCTAGCTTTTAACCTAAGTCCTGGATTCCTGCAAAAGGGGTTGCGCATCCCTAGCTTCACTTGTCCCTAGCAAACCCGACAGTGGAAAAAGACAGTGGGAAGGCTGATTTAGATCGTTATCAGTCACTTGCCTGAATGAAATGCAAATGTACATTGTGAACTATTCTGTAAGTGTAAAGGATGCTTGGGAGAGGTTCTGGTTTTAATTGATCAAATCACTCCAAGCTTTGTGGCGACAAAGATTTGTTTTTTTGAGTGGTAGTGCAAAGAGTTAACAATTGGGCTGGAAGGGCTTGTTTTTAATTTTAACTGTATTTACACAGCCCATAGTACCCCTAAAGATGTGTTTAAGGGACAGTTATGTAAAACAAATAAGTGCACTACCTACGCTCTGGTATTACTAAAATCTACATTTTGGAAGCACCATTTTATCATGAAACTATTTGCACATTTTGCAGCATTCCATCTTACACTGTGTATAATGCAAGTATAACATATTGACTAACATATTCACAGGGCTTTACGTCACAGGCTTTGACCTTGAAGCACTAAAAATGCACATCACTATTCTCCACTGCACCAATCAAGATTTAATTCTGTGGCTCTCTGGTTACACACAGACCTCTGCAGTGCATTAACTAATAGAGGTTTCACAATGTACTACACTGCATTTGCCACTAACAATTTTTTTAATTTATTTGTAATTTACGTGACCCATTATTTTATATGTAGCTACCTGATGGTGAAAGACCTAAAACACTTACGGAATATTTTGGGGCTTATTTATGAGAGGCTTGCATCGCCAGAGCATCATTCTGTGTAATGCTCCAATGGCACAAGCATACCTATGAGGCAGTTCAAAGTCAACCTGCATGACTTTGCATGGCCTCATAGATATGGAGTAAGACATAGCAGTGCAAGTCACTGCGTTTCATTACTCTGCGTTGGGGAGGTGTTCTATGGGCTTTGCATGGGGTTCCCAGGCAACACCCATGGATTTTGATGCTGCCCCATATTTACAAAATCACGTAAACCTGGGGCAGCTCCAAAAACGGATTCCTCCCCAGCGAAGGCGTAACGAGGGAAATATTTTCATTTGCCATCGTTTTTCCTCTTTTCAGGAGTGCTGCATTCTGCAGCTCACACAGAAAGGGGAAAAAGCCTCTCTGGATTGTTTTTGTTAAGGAAGGTGCCCCTCTGTGAAAAACAATCCTGTCTATACTGGTGCTAGCCAGCAATTTGTGCACCAACACAAAGGAAAAGTACAGGAATGCACTGTATTTCATAAATACGGTGCATTCCTGCCTTTTCACATAGGCATAGGGCAGCGCTGCAAGAAGGCTTGTGGCACTGCTCTATGCCAATTCCTCATAAATGAGACCCTTTGTTTTTTAGCTACACCTTTGACTACACCCCCACGCTCACTTACCTTTGGTTTGCTAAACATGTTTAGTATTATTTCACCACTGTAAAAATTATTTGCTGTGTGAATTGGGGGCATTTATTGTTGTTGATAATTGTCGATGATGAGGAGTACCATGTTCTAGAAAGTCTTGTCAGAAGTGGTCCTTATGCCTAAAAGAGTTTGGCAAGAAGGTCTGGCATCAACTAGTTTGAAGACCTCTGGTCTATGGTGTGGCAGGGTCATATCAAGCAAAAACAAATCTAGTCTCCTACAGAAATTCCTGCCCACTCCCACTACTCTACAGGCATAATTCAAATGTCCCAATAAAATATGCACTTCCTGAAACTATAATTTCTATTTTGCCAATATCACATCAATCAAAAAACACACCACATTTATTTTGGCTTCCGGAAGCCTTGCTACAAGCCTTGCTTCCATCCATTCTGAATCAATCTCCATGCCCCGAAATGATGACTCTGTCTGCGGTCCTACTATTGTTTCAGCTACCAACAGCACCCACACATTTCCCATTAGATCTTACCTGGATTCACTGGCAGTCCAGCAAGCCAGGTGTGCAGACAAAGAAGAAATCCTTCATGTAGTGGTCAGTGTCCATCGCAAATGTAAACAGCCATTGCAAAACTGAGCAGAACTTTTCAAATAAAGTGCATGAAAGAGAACAACCTATTGGCAATGTTCCAATACATAGTCTGACAAATTAACTACCCAAAAGCCCAATATGCCTCTCCATGATCTGACGGTCCTCTATCCACTACCCTCACCCCATCTCGGGTAGGATGCCCTTGAAATGGCTGGAAGCCCACTGGCAGGCCACTTTCCATATTGGTGCCAGCCTAGTTGGCGCTATTGTGAGCAGCCACAAAACTTGACCCGCACGCAGCACTTTACATCTTTACTTCTTTACAAAGACTGGGGAATTGTGTTTTTATTCATCCCTGCCCCTGTGAGATGCACGCTGCACTTTCCCTTCCCCGTAGGGAAGCAACGAGGACCACATTGCCCATAGAGTGTTTCGGCAGGAGCCGCACGCGTCAGAGAACTCGCGCGAGGTGGTGCATATAAAGGGGCTGATCCATCGAGGAGTGGGGAACGCTGAATATTGACCCGCATGCTGCACTTTACATCTTTTAAAAGACTGGAGAACTGTGTTTTTATTCGTCTCTGCCCTGTGAGACGCATGCTGCACTTTACCTTCCCCGTAGGGAAGCAAAGAGGACCACATTGCCCATAGCGCCTTGCGGCAGGAGCCGCACGCGTCAGAGAAGTCGCGCCAGGTGGCGCATATAACAGGGCTGATCCATTGAGGAGCGGGAATGCTGAATCATGACCCGCACACTGCACTTTACATCTTTTAAAAGACTGGGGAACTGTGTTTTTATTCATCCCTGCCCCTGTGAGACGCACGCTGCACTTTACCTTCCCCGTAGGGAAGCAACGAGGACCACATTGCCCATAGTGCGGTGCGACAGGAGCCGCACGCATCAGAGAACTTGTGCCAGGTGGCGCATATAACAAGCCTCACCCACCGCTGTGCGGGACGTGCCCGGGCAAAGCCCGGGCCAAGGGTGGGGCCCTCAGAGCCCATCAGTGACTGAAGGAGGCTGGGCTGGGCCACCTCTCTTGATTTTACTGTATAGAGACTGGATAAGTATTTGGGTATTTTCCCGGTTTGATTGTACATTGATTTTCTATCTATATATAATGTTTTTGCCAAACCCTAAGATTTATTGAGTCATACAGTTTTTTTTCTTGTAGGGGAACTATTCTATGTAACCATCTTAGAGACAGCTGTTGTTCAAAAGAAAAAAGTTGGAGCGGAGTGTTTCTCTAAATAGTAGCTTATTTAACATCTTGAGTCTATTTAAGTAAAGGAAGGGGGGTTTGCTTCCCTTGTAGATCTATTTTGACTGGCTTATCAAAAATGGGTAAAAGGAAATTACCCAATAACAATTCAGGGCAACTAACCAGTTAGTCGAGAGATGCCAACATCACTCTGTTAAACTATCTCACTGGGGCAGCCGGTGCCACTGAAACACAAATATCCACATTAGAAGAGTCATTAAATATTGAATCACAAGTGTTGATACAAAATAGTAAGGTTAAAGGTTTATCTAATAATGAGATAGTGGACGTCTGTACATCAGAAAATGTGATTGTCGAGCAAAACAATGGCTGCATTCAGGTTATTTGTGATGAGATTTCCATAAATGAACCGGATATTGACTGTTATCCCCACCAAAAAGACCCTGTAATCCAAAAATTAATACAATTCCTAAACACCTGTTGCCAGTAATACATCAGGCCCCAATTGAGACTGATATGTCTAAGTCTAAAACTAAAAAACAGCAGCGGAAAGGTATTTTGCTGAATCAAACCACAAACAAAAAATAAGGGTAACGCTTCCCCTATAAATGAAATGAATAAAATGTTAAGTTTGATTACAGAATAATAGTATATTAAACAATCCATTGGTACTTTGGAAGCTAGACTGGACAAAATAGAGTTAGACCTGGAAAGAGTTATTGGGAATCAAAATATTAGTGCTCAAAAAGAGGGGATGAGTAAATTGAGCACATATAATAGTGTAAATAGTGTAGCTAAACCCCAAAGTCTAAATCAAAATGTTATCCCTGTGAGAACTGACAGCCAGATAGATGAGAGGCCAGGACAAATAGAGCTATGGGACCTGCTAAACTAACTGCAACTACGCAAAGTAGCTCGTTAATAAAGGGACGTGAGCCTAGAGAGTTAGGGAAAGAAAGATCAGAAGTACTGCGGGGGGGAACCATCTGCACGGGATTTGCATTTAAGAACAGGTTGTACCACTTTTAATTCACATGAATACCTACCCAAATTGCAAGACCTAAATTTACCTCCGGCAGCCACCCCCTTTACAGTGATTTTGGCCAATGTTCCACTACCCTCGGAAGGGGAAAATGAAACTTGGATTTCCCTGAGGAATAAAGTTATTCATTGCTTGGAGAACAGAACAGGACTGACTATGAAAAATGTTTAGCACCTTCAAGATGGTTAGGCCTGTCCCATGGGTGGCGTCAAGTAGGAAGGCCTTTTGAGGGGATTGATTTGTTCTCTCTTTAAGTATTGCGTCACTGGTTCGGGAAATTTATATCAGAACGGGAGATAAAAATATTACTGATACAGGTATAGAAGCCCTTTCTCTGGGCTATTTTTATCAGCCTAAAATCCCTAACTGTGTATAGTTAGGGGGGTTTTACCCAAACATAGTCACTGGGACCTGGGTTCTATAAGTACTGAGAGGAAGGGGTCCCAGCGTGAGTGAGATATTAATTAAACAATATAATAAATTCATCCAACCAATAAATGCATCCACACTGTTTATTCACAATGGGATGGGGTATACTCAATATACAAGCAACTCATCAAAGCATAATAGACGGTTGTACAGTGCCCCAAGGGGAAGGAGGAAGGGTGATCAAGTGAGGATATTGTGACGGGAGGGAATGAGTGACAGTAAAATCAGTCAGTTGACTACACAGTATTGACAAGATATAAACAAAACAGAAAAGACCAATGGTTCAAAATTTGAATAAAAAAATATGTTATACTCCACAAAATACAATGAATGTAAATATGATGGCGTGAAGTTAACAATCAATCAGGGTGTTGTCGACGTTTCGACCCTCCAAAATCCGCAGGGATTAATTGTGCCCTTGCCCCGAATAAATCAAGCCGAGGACGCCGCTCATACTAGCCCAGCTAGTATGAGCGGCGTCCTCGGCTTGATTTATTCGGCTTCGCACTCTGATAACTTGGTTCGCTATTGTGCAAAGGAACGGCGTCTCTAGCAAGATTCATCCCGTGCCTTCAATCACGGAGTTTACACACCCGTTGATCCAATACGCTACGAGTCGCTTTTCAGTGGATAACGCGGCACGATTTGTTCTGCATTAAGGCAGTGAATTTATGCCATACACAATTACGTCTAGACACGTATGATGGCAAGGGTTCCTATGTGACCATAGTCGTGGACCATGATCTACTAATTAAGTTTACAACTAAGGTTGCTGGGCCCACATTTTGTCCTGATGAAGACCCCACAGCAAGGGCACAATTAATCCCTGCGAATTTTGGAGGGTCGAAACGTCGACAACACCCTGCTTGATTGTTAACTTCACGCCATCATATTTACATTCATTGTATTTTGTGGAGTATAACATATTTTTTTATTCAAATTTTGAACCATTGGTCTTTTCTGTTTTGTTTATATCTTGTCAATACTGTGTAGTCAACTGACTGATTTTACTGTCACTCATTCCCTCCCATCACAATATCCTCACTTGATCACCCTTCCTCCTTCCCCTTGGGGCACTGTACAACCGTCTATTATGCTTTGATGAGTTGCTTTTATATTGAGTATACCCCATCCCATTGTGAATAAAACAGTGTGGATGCATTTATTGGTTGGATGAATTTATTATATTGTTTAATTAATATCTCACTCACGCTGGGACCCCTTCCTCTCAGTAAAATCCCTAACTGGCAGAAAGATAACTATCCCCCAATACAGCCTACTGATCATATGATCTACAACTTAGTGCTGTCAAATAGATTTGGGCTTCTCTAATCTTTGGCTAAGAATGATTGACTCCCTGCTACTAAAGACGAGTGTATCCTTATAGACGGTCATGAAAAACAAATCCCCCATGAATTGACGCTGGTCGAAAATACTAGTGTACTGAATCAAGGCCAGAGCGAGAATATGATAATAGGGAAGAATTATCTTTGTTAATGCTCATAGAGACATTGGAACTAAGTACGAACAGGGTTCTAAGGAGGGCTGAGAGTCCTGAATATGCTTTGGATTGACAGACCGTACCTATTTCCAAATCAACAGTCCCAAAGAATATTAGTGTGCTTTATTGGAATGTAGCTGGTCTTCGAACTAAAGTGAGCAACTCTGTTTGTACTGATTTTATTTATAGATTTGATATTCTCTGTTATTGGGAGACTTGGCTGCTGGATGAAGTCCACATAGATGGATATAAGACTTATCATATGCCAGCAACCCGGTCAATACATGGGAGACATAAGGGGGATTTGTGTTTATATCTAATCTTTTGGGTGTACAAAATTTGAGATGATAAAATCGGCAACATTTTACCAAATTGTATCAATTCATCTGGACTCAAATGTAGCCGTGTTTGTAATACATTTCTATAATAATGCAGAAAAGGGTCAATTGGGTGACATTTTAAAGTCACTTGAGATGATCTGGGTAAAGTAGGGGTACCCAAAGGTACCGATCTGATTACTATCTGGGGCGGTGATTTTAATGTTAGTATTTGTCCACTAGCTGGGTGAGGTGTTTGTGGCTCAGAAACAGAAGAGGATGATCATCTGACTCATTTTGAACACTCGGACAGGGGGGAGAAGTTTAATGAAATTTTGTTTTCACATGATCTGGGTTTTGCTAATATGTTGTGTACCCCAAGAGTGGATTTTGACTATACATTTATAGGCATAGGATTTCCATATTTAATACATTTTATAATGGTTCCAAATTGCTATGCCACTTGTATTGAAAATTATAAAACCCACTCTAATGTTATGAGCGAACACCTGCCTCTAAGCATCAATATAGTCCTGCCAAAAGCTAGTAAACAGCAGACTGGTCTGGACTCAAAACATTTCTTTGGCCCGCCAAAATGGATATTCCCAGTGCTGGGCCAGTAAATGTAAATGTTTTTGAGCTTGTAAAGCGCACTGCTACCCGTCCATAGGTCTCCTGGCGCTGTTTAACTCTGGGGAACCCGTCCTGGCTTTCCCTGTGGGATGGTCCCTTGCTGGGAGTCCCCAAGGTGGAGCCAGGCATCCCCGGAATTGGTGGGGCCGTTGTGGAGATTAGGCAAGCTAATGCCCAGAGTTGCCGAGTGGAACCCCTGATTAGAGTAAGCACCGAAGCGAGAATTATCAAGTCCGCTGACCAAGGTCCACGACCCTGCCACGTCGGGAATTGAACCCTGGTCCCGAGCCCACTTCTGCTCTCGGGCCTGCTGCCTCTAACCAGTGAGCCACACTACTCCAGTAAAGATCCAGAGGAGCTGAATAAGCAAATTATTACCAAAGCTTACGATCAAATCTTGGTGTGCTTACAGGAAAGTACTTCTTATGATGATATTTTGTGCACATTTTCCCAAATCACACTAATAAAAAAAAATTTGCTTAGAGTTCAAAATAAGGGATATCGTGACCTGAAAAATGGATGGTTTGATTCAAACTGTACAAAAACATACACCCGCACTTCACAGGTCTGAGAGAGATCAGGGGAAATTCGAGAATATAGGAAGGCTTATAATTTGGCTAGAAAAAAATCAAAAGAAAGAGTTAAAAGATCAAGCATGGGCCACTCTTTATGAAGCATCCCTGAGTAAGGGCAGCTCCTCATTTTGGCAGGCAGTAAATGCACCTTTTTTTTACTAATAATGATGTTGCTACAATAGCGTGTAGAGTACTAAGGGGAATGTAGAAAATACCATAGATGCTGTAAATCATCAACGGGGAGTTTCTGTTAGTTTCTCGTCTATTGAGCTGCAATTTACACATGATGAAGTAATAGGGGCAATAAATGCTAGTAAAGGTGGAAAGGCACCAGGACCCAATGGTTTGCCCATTGACCTATTCAAGTCAATTCCTTTATTATGGTCACCATTGATAACTCGGGTTTTAGAAGCCTGTTACGCGAATCGATTTATTAAGTCCTAGCCAGAGTCAGTGATAATACAGATTTTTTAAAAAGGGGAACAGGAAAACCTGGCATGTTATCGCCCAATATCCCTTTTAGACTCACTGATGAAGGTAACAGGAAGGGTTGTCCTGGATAGATTGCAAACCTGGGCAGAAGTTAATAATATTTTAAGTGAAGTTCAATATGGTTTTAGATAGGGGTTAGGGACAGATGAGCAGTTTATACATAACAAATTGTGGAATATCCTGACCGACATAAAGATCGATCCAGTACTGGTGCTGTTCCTAAAACAATTAAATTCTGGGGCTACTGCTAAGGTGAGGTATGGATTAAAAGGGGAATGTACTGTGCCGTTCCGCGTGGAGAGGGATGTGGGACAAGGCTGTGTCCTGGCCCGCTCCTTTTCACTCAATATACCAATGCTTTAGAAAAGGAACTTGAAGAAAGGGTGAGAGATCCACCATATATCAACAAAAAACCTATTGTCTCTCTCCTCTACGCGGACAACGCTGTACTTCTGGCCCAAACGCAGTTAGGTCTACAGAAATCCCTTGCCTCATACACTAGCTTTATGGACAGCTGTGGTCTAAAACTTTTGTAATGTCCTGTGGGAAGGGGAGAAATAAATGTAGTAGTATACCATTAGGGGATAGCAGGGTAGACTCCACTAATATGTTTACTTTTTGGGTATCTTATTTGAGCATACCGGTGCTTGTGGGGCGGCGGTAAAGAGCAGGAGTCAATCGCGGCTGTTGTAAATGTTGCAAAAACAAATGTGTAAAAGGCCCCTGGGGATACTTCTAAAAAATGATCAAGCCAAGTGTATAAGTATTGCGACGATTGGGACGGGAATTTGGTTTTTTTATGATGTATCCCTGATTCAATGTGTGGAAAATACATTTTTAAGGTTTCTTTTAGCAGTTCCATTCAGTTCCTCAGTTTTTAATTGTCATAGTGAGTTGGGGAATCCATATAATTCTGACATTATCAAAGTATAACCATTATTACTGTGGCACCGAATCTGGACCTCTAGTAGTACAGGGCTCAATAGAGAAATAATTAAGGACTTCATGAAATTGGACCATGCAAATACGATTGCTTGGTTGAACTATGTTAAATAATTTCTGACGGATCTTGGCCAATTAGATTTTTACACTTTTCCAGAGAAAATTAGTTCCATCTCTAGGAAGGAGTTCAAAATAACATGCATGGCACATTTTGAGTTTCTCAGATTTACCCTGGAAATGAATAAATGTACGGTGGCCCAGCATCAACTGACCCTGGTAACTTATCACATTCAACCATACTTGTTATGGTGCATAGGGGGTATGATAGAAATGTCCTAACAAGGTTTAGGCTTGGTAGCTTCCATCAACTGGTTAGTTATCCAGTGCTAAAAGATTGGTCTAGAGAACTTTGTTAATGCCCATGTAACAATATGTCACCACAATCAACAATTTATGTGATTTTACTTTGTAAATTTTATACAAGGGAAAGAGCAAGATGGATCCTGCCATTGTTAAAGTGGGGGGGGATGGAGGCAATGTCAACCGGCCTTTTTATATCTAGAACTATTGGAAAATGCTTACTGTTTGGGTGATATGACTGGTTTCCTGAAAAATATATTGCGAGTAAGGAAAGGTATAATTGGTTAAAACTCACTTTTAAAAAGTAGATTACGCTGTATTAATTTCAGCGAGTTATTCCGTCTTCAGTTAAATGTAATTGACAGAAATTCATATGTATGGATTATGAGTTTATCTGAAACTGCATAGTGTATCTGAACTTCTAAAATTAATATATGTATAAAATGTTTTAAAATTGTTGCTTTTATGACTTTAAATGACTGAAATCGAATAAAGTTTATTCTGATTCTGATTATGAGCAGCCACAAATCTTTATCTAACTTTTCCCATTTCCCTTTCACAACCTCTGCCTAACATGCCCAAAACTCATTATCGTACTGAACCCATGCACACTCCCTTAATGTGGTATGTGCTTTCCTGATCACATTTGTATATTTAATAAAGGCCTTGCATAATTCAGGGTATTTCTCGCAGTGCACCCTTTCATATAGAGGTGGCTAACAGGTTTACAATTCTGACATTAACCCTTGGCCTTTTTGCCAATTCGAATCCCTCATCCTTTGACCCTTCTTTTGCCCTCTCCTCCCTATATAACAGCATAAATATTTCTATGTGTTCGCCTTTCCAAATCTTTTCATTTGTAGTTCCCATTAAGTGAGCCCCCAAAGGCTTTGTGATCCCCATGTAAGGTAACTTTTTTACTTTTAACTTTTTAATCTCCATTTTAGATCAACCCTAGATAGCGCTTGCGCTGTCAGGATGATCTGTTGTATATACTTTGTGATTTCTAACTCCTCACATCACTTTTTATTTGTGTAATTGCTTGTCTTTTAAAATTCAATGCTTGCCAGTATATATAAATTTCAACAGCTCTTCACACATGCAATAACTTTTGAGTGGCTACATGCAAGCCTTTATCTTGTTGTCTTTGCTTTCTCCCTGGGGCTCTGCAACCTCTCATTGGAGGAAAGAGCGAGTTAGAGGCTGGCCGCTCTGTGGGCTTGTTCAGATCTGTGTTTGCCTCCTTTGCTCTCTGAGATCCAATATGCCTACCTGCTATGTTTAAGAGCACTAACCGCTCCGGTACATTTGTTTGTTTAAAAAAAACCAGGCACTAACCTAACTGAACACTTTACCAATGGGTGCAGGGAAATTCAGGGCCAAGTGCGGCCTGCAGTTCCCACAGGCTGTTCTGCACCTCCAACTCCATTGTTGCCTCTTGGGCTCTGCGGGTGGGCTCATTAGATGAGGGGGCAGGGTACACCCGGGGCCGCTCTGCGCCCCTATTTTTCACCTAAAACCACTTGGCTGTTACAAAACAGCAAAACAGAAAAAATGACTTCATTTGTTTCCAAGAAAGTCACAATCCTGTCAGCAAGCTGTTCAAACACACCTCGAAGGTGAGACCTACAGTTACAAGAGCTAGCGGCAAGGATGGAGACCAGGAAGGTATACTCCAGTAGGATGAGGCATTGCATACAATCAGCTGGAGCTCTGTGTCAATGCAGTGACCCTTCTGATTGGCAACGGTCGACTGAATAACCAGTGGGCAGGACATAGGCTTTGCACAGAGAGACCAAAAGAAGATGCAAGTGACCCTGTCAATAGACCTCAGCTGATATATGATTCATTTTGCAATTTGCGGCCATGCTATGAATTTTCCATTGTGTGATATTCAGCAGGGCCGGTGTGGGCAGTTTCCTGTGTTTACATTTGTAGAGATTGCATTCGGTTACCACACACAGGTGGTTATGAGGTAGTGTTTTAGATAGTTCACAAAAAGCGTCACAATGTTTTGATATGATATGTGGTACACGCTATCTGCCACACTGGTAGCAGCAACGGAGCAGTGCCTGCCAAACCATCTAAAAGTCTGCTTTGGTGAAACGACGGGAGTGGCTAGATCCTGGGTACGCAAGAAACTGTGCTAAACCTCTGGTGAGTCAATCTGTGGCAGGGGCTATAGTTCTTGTTAGCACATCGAACCATTGCATCGTGGCACACCTAACTAGAACACAGAAGGCTGTCCCAAGTAGCAAAGCTCCTTACAGCAGAAATGACAATATCCTGGATTTACTGCAATTGGCAGCTGCTCTCCTGTGCACTCACTGCCCTCTTTTACAGGATCCATGCAAAAAGAACAATTGATGGACAGAATGCAGAACAATGTCATACATTCACCCTAGTACAGAGATCTGGGTCTAAATCCATTGTTTTTTTGCTCACCATGTCATTCAAGCTTAGACCCAGCCTTATACAAATCAGTTTTGACCCTGCACCCAATGGGAACAGTCCAGCCCGAACTGCCAGGCCAGGTCCTCCCTTGACTGGAAACAAGCATCCTAGGACCGGTTTCGGACTCTCAGCCCTCATCAGCCAGGATAGCTTGACTCCAGTGGCATGGAGAGCACGGGACCCGTGTCTGGGCATGCCCGTCCCACTCGGGGTGACGAATACAAAAAGAACAATTGATGGACAGAATGCAGAACAATATCATACATTCACCCCAATACAGAGATCTGGGCATAAATCCATCGTTTTTTTGCTGACCATGCCATTCCAGTTTGGACCCAGCCATATGCAAATCAGTATTGACCCGGCCCAATGGGTGCAGTCCAGCCTGAACTGCCAGGCCAGGTCCTCCCTGGACTGGAAACACGAATCCCAGGACCGGTTTTGGGCGTTCAGCCCTCATCAGCCAGGATAGCTAGACTCCAGTGGCATGGAGAGCACGGGACCCGTGTCTGGGCATGCCCGTCCCACTCGGGGTGATGAATACAAAAAGAACAATTGATGGACAGAATGCAGAACAATATCATACATTCACCCCAATACAGAGATCTGGGCCTAAATCCATCGTTTTTTTGCTCACCATGCCATTCCAGTTTGGACCCAGCCATATGCAAATCAGTATTGACCCGGCCCAATGGGTACAGTCCAGCCTGAACTGCCAGGCCAGGTCCTCCCTGGACTGGAAACACGAATCCCAGGACCGGTTTTGGGCGTACAGCCCTCATCAGCCAGGATAGCTAGACTCCAGTGGCATAGGGAGCATGGGACCCACATCTGGGTAATACCCATCCCATTCGGGGTGAAATCCTGAAACTGGTCCTAGGATCACCAGGCAGTAGTGCACTGAAATTGATGGCAGCGGTAAGATTAGAATAGCTTTTATACCTGCTAGGGGAAGCATACCAACGTCTCGTGTATTTTTTTATTTCCAGTCCTCTGCAACCAGGTTCTGTGCCTGTTACATGCGCATTACAGCGAGCGCACAGGTGACGGGTGATGTACATTCCCCGACTGACGGACCGTACCGCGATGCCGAAACTACAACTCCCATGAGGCCTTGGGCGTCACGCACGATGTCGCGAGAAGACGGCTCAAAGGAGGAAATAGAACACCAGCCAGTGTCCGAAATTCTTTGTCCCCGCAGGTGGTGTATTCTGTGGTTCCTGGTTCCTAAAAAGAGGTCTGGTAAGGGTGCACTGCACCCCCTCTTGTTTGCTTGGTTGCCATCTTCCGTTGGAGAGGGAGCAGCTCATGTGGAGGCTGGCTCAGTTCCCCCTTTTCGTTTTCGGCCGGCATTGACGGCCGGCGGAGTTTTGCTTTCCTTTTGTCCCTCCTCTGTTGGTGAGCGTTCTGCTCGTGAGGAGGTGGGAGTATTTTCATTGGGTTTTCGTTCGGCCTGCATTGTCGGCCGGTGTTGCATCCGTCCTCCGTTGGTGAGAGTCTTGCTCGTGCAGAGGGCGGTTTTTGGAGTCCTGGGCAACTCCTTATCCTCAGCATAAATTTGGGACCCCCTCTTCTAAACTTTATGGCCAGGGAAAAGAGAGGACAGCAACAACAAAAATACAATAAATTCCCTCATGGCCTCAACATCCTTTCTCAAATGACATTGCTCATATACTTTAGAAAAAATCCCTTCAGATCACCACAGATACACTTGTTTTTTCAAAATATATTTTATATTTTATTGATTTTTTGTATGTATCTCAAAATTACTTTTCTTTTATATATTTTTACTCTTTAATCCATTATTCTTTTTAGTCATATAAACATTAAAATTCAACTCATCATATACATATTTTACAGATCAAATATACAAAAAAGGTTTTTTATAAAAAAGAAGAAAAACACCCTGATACCCACACACCTATCACCATACATACATTACTCATCCATCCATCTACACACACTTCACTATACAGCCAGAACAATCTATTTTTTCTGTAACTGAGGTAGCACAGATAGTATTAGTGAATTTCCACGACAGGTCGACGTGCGTTTCGGTGGGCTTGTACCACCTTCCTTAGGACTAACAGAGAAAAGTTTGCCTCCTTATAGTGTG
Source organism: Lissotriton helveticus (assembly GCF_964261635.1). Classification (NCBI taxonomy): domain Eukaryota; kingdom Metazoa; phylum Chordata; class Amphibia; order Caudata; family Salamandridae; genus Lissotriton; species Lissotriton helveticus. The sequence goes on along the minus strand of NC_136061.1, from coordinate 1,446,736,071 downwards.
GGCACAGGGTAACCTCTGGATACTGTCGATGTGTATAAAGCTGTGTGGCGGTAGCTGATCTGCCACAGAATTTCAATGATACTCCAAAGGGCGAGGTAGATAGGAGCATTCAAATAACAAACGTTGCTTTCAGTCTGGCTTTGATATTCAACGGCACAGGCATAAATGAAGATTTCTTCTTTCAATTTTAAGATTCGTCCTCATCAATTTATTCCACCAGTTTCTAATTCTTAATCCAATTTGACAATGTTATACAGACGACCAATTACTTCTTATCTGAGTCATCTCAATAATCCGCCATGCTTGTTACGCCGCAAAACGCCGTATTGCCTCCTTATCCTCTGCAACCCGTGCATTTTTGAAGGCTTAACGTTTATCGTGCTGATGGCTGGAGCCTTACTTAAGGTTATATAGTACCTTCTGGGTAAACGCCTGTTAAACAGGTAGTACTTAAGCTGTTGCATGATATACAACACTGTGTGGACAATAACCTATGGTGACGTAACCGTATCTGTGGATATACGCAGAAATATTTTTGTTATGACTTGGATGATCCAAGGGTCTTGTAATTGTGTTATTCTGGCTCTGGTTTAACAGGGTGTTTACGAGTGGTAGAGGTCTATGCTCTATCCGTGTGATGTACAGAGGAGTCTAGAAAAGGGTAGGTTGTTAGTGATAGCTTATGTGTGTTCTTACTATCATAACCAATTCATGTATGAAAGGGATTCATGCTCATGGTGCATGTTTTTCTATGTCCTTTTCCACTGCAACTATAACACAGCAAGTAGCGTTCCACACAGAAGGCACCCCCTTTTATAGAAGTACCATCTTCTACAAGTGTTATTCTTTTTGTTACAGGTATAGGAGGTGCCACTATACAATACCGTTGTTGAATGCATGTTCTCTATGAGTATGGTTAGACAAAGACAAAGAAGGTATTTACAATTGTGCTTTTCGTTACAGATCTCCCTCCCTGCTGTTCTCTTACTTTCCTTCCCCCACTTGATCCTTCCGATGACCTGTGCCATTACGGCTATAAGGCTTGAATAGATCGAGAGGTGGACCATTCCTAGCAACAAACCGATCCTGAGGACTGACCGAGTTAACAGTGCCTATCCATGTGGGACATGGAAGTGGCATACATAGACCATTTAGTGTGTTCAGAGGGTACATGTACAAAGGTAGTGTGACACAGGTGGCCATAGCCACCCTAGCATTCCTTTTCCCTTGCTACATTTTCATGGATATATAATATGGAGTGTTGAAGAGAAAGCGCAGACTTAAACAATAATGTTGTCAACTGGCTGAGCATACATAAAAACTTTTACCCAGCGGATAGTTGTGACATCCTAGTGGTGCGAAGATTGGGCTGGGTCGGACCATCAAGGAAAAACATAGATGGGGATTGTCTTGTAGTCAACTTCAGGTACCTGGTCATGGTGAGGAAGCTATTGAAAGTCCACTCATGGGAAGTCTTTAAAAAAAAAGAAAGATTGCCACCTTCCCGTTAGGGCATTTCTACAAACTGATCATACAAGGGCCTCATTATTCTCTAAATTCATACATTCAGCAGGGGGGGTGGAGCCTGCAGTGCAAAAATAGATTTGCTCCTCTATCAAACTGTAACAAGGTGGATTGGCTGACCCCCAAGAATTCTGGAGAATGCTCTTCGCTTGCTTCAGAGAGAAGGTCTATTATTTGTAGATTGTGGACCCGGGTATCATCAGGGATGGAGGGGGAAGCATTACCTAGTACTGATGGTGATTTGAATAGCACTGATATCCAAAATAAAACACATTGCCCAACTAAAGCCTTCCCCAGTTCCTCTTGCCCGGCTGACGAGAGCTTTGCCTCAACCCATATTGTCTTCAAAGACCTTCAGGCTAAATTTATTACACTGGAACATTGTGGGTCTCCGTAGTGAGATATTAATGCCTGTCTGGCAAAGGTTTGTAAAAATGTATGACATTTTTCTCTTGAAGGCAACCTGGGAAACTAACTAGGGGGTAGATGTATCAAGCCTTTTGCGATTCGCAAAGGCCGAAATTTCGGCATTTGCGAAACGCAAAAGGCTTTTTTGCATTATTTGAAATGTATCAAAAAAGTCGCAAAATAAGGAATCGCAAACATTTGCGATTCCTTATTTTGCTTAAGCATTTAAGGAATCGCAACTTGCGATTCCTTAAATGCGATGTATGTGGGTTTTAGAAATTTCGAATTTGGGTTAAGAAATCGTAAATTACCACCAACTGGTAGTTGGTGGTAATTTGCGATTTCAATTAAAAATGCCCTATTTGGCATTTGAGAAGGTGGCATTTGACGCACATACATGCCCATAGGGCATGTATGTGCGTCATATGCACACACATGTGAATTTCAGGGGTGCAACAGGGTGTCTTTGAGACACGCCTGCACCCTTGAAATAATTCGCTGGCCCATAGGAATGCATGGGAAATTATTCCATAATTGCGAATTCGTAAATTGCGAATTCGCAAATAAGGAAGACTAAGAAATTGCTAAAAAATAGCGATTTTCTACATACATTCCATTTTGCGATTTCTAAATAGTGATTCCTTAAAAATCGCTATTTAGAAATCGCAAAATGGAATCTTGATACATCTACCCCTTGATTTTTATGGTTTCAATTGATTTGCTCTTCCCGCTATCCCATCCCGCTCTGGCAGAGCCTCTAGAGGACTGTCCATCAGGATTAATCTTTTGACAGGGGGCCATGTAGGCATTCCGGGCTCTGATTTTTAAGCTGTCTTTTATAAGGGTTCTTTGACTAAATTTTTGATTAACTTCTATTACAATGAATTTGTGAATGTGCCCAATCAATACTTTCTTGGCTTATTTTCATACAACCCTACACTAGTGGAGGTCAAATCTCAACAGGGTCAGCATGTATATCTCTGTCTAGCAGCGGATTTTAATGCCAGGTTGCCATGCCAGGGCCCTGAGGTTTTTAGATGTGGTCAGTCAACCCAATTAACAGGGAAAAGAACTGCTGGCTTTAACTGCATCTGCTGACCTGCACAATGTTATGGAGTAGGTCGGCAAGGATATAAGGGGTTTGCCCACATTTATAGGAGAGATTAGCCCCTCAATTATAAACTTTATTTTTATCTCTCACAATTTGAGGGAAATGTTGTAGGATGGTGCAATTGTTCCAATTAACTATGGGGATAATAATCCGATTGAAATAACCCTAAAGGCACTATATAGGGAGTCGTATCAAGAAGTTTCAGCGTTAGAAAACTTAACTGCATCTATTGACAATCTTAAATCATGCTGGAAGCTGCCGACCCATCTAAGTTCCTTAATTGGATAGTAGCTGAAAACTTGCAGATAGTTCTGGACTGCCTATGAGAGAATGATACCAGTGGTGGAGTAATTATCACCTCCTTCATTGCTCACTGTGAGGGGATAAGATTCTCTCCAAACCCCTCTGACCTGAGTCTGGGTGCCCACTATGCTTTTATTACGATTGTTTCTGGGCAAACTCACTCCTTTGAAGGGCTTTAGATACACAGCCCCACAATCACAGCTTAGTGGCCTCTCAGTATAAAGCCCATAAATTCACTATAAATAGGAGGAGGAAAGAAGTTATCTCCAAGCAGTGGTTCCTCCTAAGTGACACTGCCTGCACAAAGGACATTTTGGAAGGCTGTCTCTTGTATGTGCTCTTTAGAACAAGGTGGATCTGTGGTTAGTTGTCACATAAATGGAGAGGGCTGGGAGGCACACTTTGGAAATATTTAGTCTTTCGCTAATCTGGTTGGTTTGAAGCTATGGCTTCGGGGTGCCCCATTATTCCTATCCATTTAATTACAGGAAGTGAAGGCTGCCATCCAGGAGAGTGGTGGAGGGAAAACACCTGGACCTGATTGTGTCCCGATTGATATATTTAAGTGTAACTTGCACCAATGCTGACGAATGCTTATAACAGCCTGAACTGGTCATCAATCCCCTGCTCCTTGGCTTCCTTAGTCATTGTTCCGATTTTTAAAAAGGGCAATAGAGCAAAACCTAAATGTTACCACTTGATCTTCTTGTTAGACATACCAGGTGACATTTTGGGTAGAGTTTTTATAACAAGTTAAATAAATGTCAATATAGATTTTGAAGTGGAATAGGGACAATCGATCAATGCCTCAACTTAAACCTGATTATTGGGAAATATACAGTGGCCAAGCAGTCTGCATTGTACTTAGCCTTTATGGATTTAGACAATGGCCTTTGTTAATGTTAATGTTAAGCTGCATTTATAAAGTGCACTGACACCGGAGGTTTCCTGGCGCTGAGATTGAAATTGGGGCAGGAGGAAGAGCTAATGAGAGTTTGAAAAGAGCCAGGTCTTTAAGCCCTTTCTGAAGCTCAGCAAGCTTTGAATGTGATAATTGGACTATGTTGCGGCAATCCCTTATTAATCACCTGTTGTTCTTCTTACACACAGACACTAAGGCTCAAATCAGGTTTGGGAACAAAGGAGGAGTCACTGATGAATTTAGAATTGGTCGGGGGCTGCCAGGAGTGCGTTTTAGTTGCACTTCTTTTTATTTTGTATATTACTTATCTTAGTAGGGAGTTTAGGAAGTGCACCCCAGATGTCCCTATTGTGAATGATGCCCCCCTACTGGCATTATTGTATGCAAATGACATGGTGTTAATCACTTGCACCACCAATGCCTTGCGTCATCTAGTCCATTAATTTGTTAATTTAATGGCTAGGCTGGATGTATTAACTAATTTGACTAAATACTTTCTAATGACCTTTGGCCCAAAGCACATGCAACCCTTAACTATTAAGGTGGGTAAGGAAGTGTTTTTAAGCACTAGCTCCTTCCCTTACCTGGGGGTCACTCCCAGCTCACCTGGGACATGGTCTGTGCACATCGCACAAAGTAAGATGAAGTTCTCCAGGGCTGTTGGCTCTCTGCTAAGGGGCCAATTCTGATTTCGGCCGGAAGGGCGTCAGTGCAGGCCGGATTAGTTTCCAACCAAGCCATTCCGATGGGCTCGGTCGGAAAGGAATCTGACTCTGATTTCCGGATTGTAGACAACAGGCTCGGAGAGCCTGTCTGCAGTCCGGAAATCCCTCAGTACTCCCCCAGTCGCCTCTTCACAACCGAGGGAGTACGATGGCAGCTTTTCAATGCCTTTTTGTGCCGGTGTGTCCAGCACAAAAAGGCAGTCAGAAGCTGTCTCTGGGGGCCCCCAACAGGGCCCCCATGGGTGTGAGGCTGCCGGATAGCAGCCTGGGGGCAACTATGGTGCCCCTCCATTGATCCCTGCACCCGGTGGCAGGCACCTTGGGGTGGCGGCCACAGGGTGCAGGGATGAACTGCACCCCTGCTTTCAGCAATCCAGGCATGCATTACATTCCTAATGCATGCTTGTATTGCAAAGTATACAAATGCAACTGAACCCTGTTCGGTCACATTGTACTAGCAGGGCTGTAACCAACGACAGCAAGTCGGTCGGTTGCAGCTCCTGGCCAATGTCGGACGGACTCCGGTCCGTCCGACATCGGAATCGGCCCCTTAGTCTTCAGTCACCCAAGGGAGAGAGGATTCTCACAACCTCTTGCAAATATACTCTGCACAATGTATTCCTATAGCAACATATGGGACAGGCATATGGGGCCTGGGTGACTCAATTACCCTCTAAAGAGAGGAAAATCAATTCTGCTGGAGAGTATTGTCAGTCCCAGTGTCAACTACTAGCTTTATTTGCCACAACGAACTAGGATTAGACTTTCTGAGCGATTTTATTCATAGCCAACCAGTTCTTTTGTGGCTGTATATGTGGTGCTCAGAAGAAGAAAAATTAACTACAGAGATAATTTCAGACTGTTTGGCATGTGGTAACGGTCTTTTGATCCCCTAGATAGCATACATCAAAAAATCTCTGGAAGCTATTGGATTGGCTGAAATGTTTTTAGATAGAGCACCGCGAGCAGCCCCTGTCAGAAAACAAGTGCAAATTATGTGTTAAGCATTATTTATATCTTAATCCTGGGGCCATTTCTACTAACTATGGGCCAGATGTAGGTCGGTCGGTAACGGCCGAAAATCGGTATTTTCGGCCGTTACCGACCGGTAATTCAGAAATGGTATGTAGGGCCCTGAATTTTACAGAATCGATAAATTTACCGATCGGTAAATTTACCGAATCTGTAAAATACTGAATCGTTATTTTTACCGATTCGGTATATTTGAGATGTAGGTGGGACTCTTCTGAGTCCCACAAGCCTTACAGAATCGGTATTTTGCCATCAAATCCAATTTGATGGTATAATACTGATTCCGGTGTGCATGCACATGTGTGCATGCACACCTCTGCCATATGACAGGCAGACCTGCCCTTGGGGCATGTATGCCTGCCACATGGTACCCAAGCCTATTTTTGGGGTGCCAGAGGGTGTCAAAGTGACACCCCCTGCACCCTTGCTAAAATCGGTAATTACCGATTCTGTAATTACAGAATCGGTATTGCCCATTGATTCCTATGGGCTTCACAGCCCGTAGGAATCAATAGGAAATACCGATTCGGTATTTCCAGATTCGGTAAATACCGAATCTTAAAGATTCGGTATTTACACATCTGGAAATACCTACATCTCCCCCCTTCATATTTACCACTTCTTAAATTCCAAATCGGTAAAATTCGGTATTTAAGAAGTGGTAAATAAGAATTACCTACATCGGGCCCTTTAATGCAGAATATTATTAAAAGCTGGGAAACGCTTTTATTGTTCAGCTTTCAGGCTGGCACAGTGAAATATTTTCTTTGTTTTCTGGCTGGACACCAACTCCAGCTCGACTCTAGAGATTGCCCATGTACTTATTTGCACAAACAAACTATGACACATTTTCTCTTCTTTTGTGAATATCAGAAAATGTATACCAAAATAGTTCTCATACCACTTCTGAGGTTTAGAAATCTGGGGATTAGTAGGTAAGCATATCATTTTCTGCTGGCATTGCCACATGACAAAACAGTGGACATTTGACTTTATTTCTTAAAGCCGCAGTCTGCTACAGGAGGTCGATGTTTTTATTTAAATGTTACTAGATTGATGAATTGGTACTCAATTCTGTCGTAATCTTGGTTTTGTTTATTCCAATCCGTTTGTGTTCAGATTGTTGGTTCACAATGTCCTAAATCTGATGTGTTTATGTTTTAAATAAGTGTATGTATTCTATTGCTATTTTGCACATGTCTCCCATGCTTTCATGGCTGTTTGCAGCCGAATAAAAATAATTTTGATTGACTGATTGATTGACTTAACCATGCTTTACATAGCCGCATTTATGAGTAAGAATTCCATCAGAGCACCAGGTTATCAGTGGCGACTAAATAAGCATTACTTAAAACATCTCCTATTACAAATGATAAACATTTTTCAGAATATCCAGGTAATAATATATTATTATTAAAGGAACTTTTCAGTTCATCACAGATTCCACAAGATAAGTTATTATATTTCATCATAATACATACTGACGGTTATTGGTGCACAGCTGCAGATGTCATACAATAAAGTTAGAAACTGACATGTATACAAATTAAGATATTGTTTGTGTCACATTTGCAGTTTATTTTGTTAATACATTTACACTAAAAAAATTCCAAAAAGCAACAACATCTATATGCTTTAACACCAAAGCAAAGGTTGGATCCGGTGTTTACCTGCTCAGAAGTACGGTTGATATGTCATATAAGTGCAGTGGGTATTGTAAATCGAGAAACTCTGTGTAGGAGAATGGCCAGAAAACCCAACTTAACTTACTGTATGCCTAAACCAGGTGTTCCATTCGATGAAGGAGATTTTCCTGCAATGGAACCTGGAATAAGCATTCATGGAAATTCTAATCCTGACTCTTTACCATTTTCTTGGCCCTCAGATCTTGGTCCACCTGAACAAGGGTAAGGAATCTGGGGATTTCCATTGATGCAAATATCACCTTTTACCTCAAGTCAACACAGTGGCACCGAGTGTGCATCTAGATAGAGCTTCCACGCTTGAGAAAACATTACTGCCTTGAACATATTATCTAGACATTTGAATTAACTACAACTGTTTTCCTAGCTCGCCTCAACCAGTGTGACATAATTAGTCTAGCACTCCCAATACATTTGCCACCAAACTCTAAAGACTTCAGAGCCAAGTATCATGATTGTGCCTCGACCTGCGAATGGGGGATGACATCACATCCACCATTCGAGCACTTGACTGGCTATCAGTTGATCTTAAATCAAAAGCTAAATTCAAAGTTTTGTGCACTGTTCACAAAGCATATTGTGTGTGCACATGCTTGCAGAAGCTGATGCCTTATATCACCTGCCACCACTTCACAGACCTCTGCTCACTGACCGCAAACTTTATAATGCAATGCTTGTTCAAAAGGATGAAACATGGAGGCAGATCTCTGGTAGGGCATTTCCGTGCCCAATCACTTGTAATTCAGGAAATTTCAGAAAAACTGACTTTTGAAAGCATGGAATTTCAGACTCAACTACATGATGTAATGATCACACAAGCCTTACATAGAGGCATTAAGTTGCTTTCAGTCTTGCTTTGATATTCAACGGCACAGGCATAAATGAGGATTTCTTCTTTCATTTTTAAGATTCGTCCTCATCAATTTATTCCACCAGTTTCTAATTCTTAATCCAATTTGACAATGTTATACAGACGACCAATTACTTCTTATCTGAGTCATCTCAATAATCCGCCATGCTCGTTACGCCGCAAAACGCCGTATTGCCTCCTTATCCTCTGCAACCCGTGCATTTTTGAAGGCTTAACGTTTATCGTGCTGAGGGCTGGAGCCTTACTTAAGGTTATATAGTACCTTCTGGGTAAACACCTGTTAAACAGGTAGTACTTAAGCTGTTGCATGATATACAACACTGTGTGGACAATAACCTATGGTGACGTAACCATATCTGTGAATATACGCAGAAGTATTTTTGTTATGACTTGGATGATCCAAGGGTCTTTTAATTGTGTTATTCTGGCTCTGTTTTAACAGGGTGTTTACGAGTGGTAGAGGTCTATGCTCTATCCGTGTGATGTACAGAGGAGTCTAGAAAAGGGTAGGTTGTTAGTGATAGCTTATGTGTGTTCTTACTATCATAACCAATTCATGTATGAAAGGGATTCATGCTCATGGTGCATGTTTTTCTCTGTCCTTTTCCACTGCAGCTATAACACAGCAAGTAGGGTTCCACACAGAAGGCACCCCCTTTTATAGAAGTACCATCTTCTACAAGTGTTATTCTTTTTGTTACAGGTATAGGAGGTGCCACTATACAATACCGTTGTTGAATGCATGTTTTCTATGAGTATGGTTAGACAAAGACAAAGAAGGTATTTACAATTGTGCTTTTCGTTACAGTTCTCCCTCCCTGCTGTTCTCTTCCTTTCCTTCCCCCACTTGTTCCTTCCGATGACCTGTGCCATTACGGCTATAAGGTTTGGATAGATCGAGAGGTGGACCATTCCTAGCAACAAACCGATCCTGAGGACTGACCGAGTTAACAGTGCCTATCCATGTGGGACATGGAAGTGGCATGCGTAGCCATTTAGTGTGTTCAGAGGGTACATGTACAAAGGTAGTGTGACACAGGTGGCCATAGCCACCCTAGCATTCCTTTTCCCTTGCTACATTTTCATGGATATATAATATGGAGTGTTGAAGAGAGAGCGCAGACTTAAACAATAATATTGTCAACTGGCTGAGCATACATAAAAACTTTTACCCAGCGGATAGTTGTGACATCCTAGTGGTGCGAAGATTGGGCTGGATCGGACCATCAAGGAAAAATATAGATGGGGATTGTCTTGTAGTCAACTTCAGGTACCTGTTCATGGTGAGGAAGCTATTGAAAGTCCACTCATGGGAAGTCTTCAAAAAAAGAAAGATTGCCACATTCCCGTTAGGACATTTCTACAAACTGATCATACAAGGGCCTCATTATTCACTAAATTCATACATTCAGCAGGGGGGGTGGAGCCTGCAGTGCAAAAATAGATTTGCTCCTCTATCAAACTGTAACAAGGTGGATTGGCTGACCCCCAAGAATTCTGGAGAATGCTCTTTGCTTGCTTCAGAGAGAAAGTCTATTATTTGTAGATTGTGGACCCGGGTATCATCAGGGATGGAGGGGGAAACATTACCTAGTGCTGATGGTGATTTGATTAGCACTGATATCCAAAATAAAACACATTGCCCAACTAAAGCCTTCCCCAGTTCCTCTTGCCCAGCTGACGAGAGCTTTGCCTCAACCCATATTGTCTGCAAAGACCTTTAGGCTAAAATTATTACACTGGAACATTGTGGGTCTCCATAGTGAGATATTAATGCCTGTCTGGCAAAGGTTTGTAAAAATGTATGACATTTTTTTCTTGAAGGCAACCTGGGAAACTAACTAGGGGGTAGATGTATCACGCCTTTTGCGATTCGCAAAGGCCGAAATTTCGGCCTTTGCGAAATGCAAAAGGCTTTTTTGCATTATTTGAAATGTATCAAAAAAGTCGCAAAATAAGGAATCGCAAAAATTTGCGATTCCTTATTTTGCTTTAGCATTTAAGGAATCGCAAATTTTGCGATTCCTTAAATGCGATGTGTGTGGGTTTTAGAAATTGCGAATTTGGGTTAAGAAATCGCAAATTACCACCAACTTGTAGTTGGTGGTAATTTGCGATTTCAATTAAAAATGCCCTATTTGGCATTTGAGAAGGTGGCATTTGACGCACATACATGCCCATAGGGCATGTATGTGCGTCATATACACACACATGTAAATTTCAGGGGTGCAGCAGAGTGTCTTTGAGACACCCCTGCACCCTTGAAATTATTCTCAATTTGCGAATTCGCAAATTGCGATTGGCAAATTAAGAAATATTTCACAATCATTCCTATGGGCCTCCTGGCCCATAGGAATGCATTGGAAATTATTCCTTAATTGCGAATTCGCAAATAAGGAAGACTAAGAAATTGCAAAAAAATAGCGATTTTCTACATACATTCCATTTTGCAATTTCTAATTAGCGATTCCTTAAAAATCGCTATTTAGAAATCCCAAAATGGAATCTTGATACATCTACCCCTTGATTTTTATGGTTTCATTTGTTTTGCTCTTCCCACTATCCTATCCCGCTCTGGCAGAGCCTCTGGAGGACTGTCCATCAGGATTAATCTTTTGACAGGGGGCCATGTAGGCATTCCGGGCTCTGATTTTTAAGCTGTCTTTTATAAGGGTTCTTTGACTCAATTTTTGATTAACTTCTATAACAATGAATTTGTGAATGTGCCCAATCAATACTTTCTTGGCTTATTTTCATACAACCCTACACTAGTGGAGGTCAAATCTCAACAGGGTCAGCATGTATATCTCTGTCTAGCAGCGGATTTTAATGCCAGGTTGCCATGCCAGGGCCCTGAGGTTTTTAGATGTGGTCAGTCAACCTAATTAACAGGGAAAAGAACTGCTAGCGTTAACTGCATCTGCTGACCTGCACAATGTTATGGAGTAGGTCGGCAAGGATATAAGGGGTTTGCCCACATTTATAGGAGAGATTAGCCCCTCAATTATAAACTTTATTTTTATATCTCACAATTTGAGGGAAATGCTGTAGGATGGTGCAATTGTTCCAATTAACTATGGGGATAATAATCCGATTGAAATAACCCTAAAGGCACTATATAGGGAGTCGTATCAAGAAGTTTCAGCATTAGAAAACTTAACTGCATCTATTGACAATCTTAAATTATGCTGGAAGCTGCCGACCCATCTAAGTTCCTTAATTGGATAGTAGCTGAAAACTTGCAGATAGTTCTGGACTGTCTATGAGAGAATGATGCCAGTGGAGTAATTGTCACCTCCTTCATTGCTCTCTGTGAGGGGATAAGATTCTCTCTCTTTCCAAACCCCTCTGACCTGAGTCTGGGTGCCCACTATGCTTTTATTACGATTGTTTCTGGGCAAACTCACTCCTTTGAAGGGCTTTAGATACACAGCCCCACAATCACAGCTTAGTGGCCTCTCAGTATAAAGCCCATAAATTCACTATAAATAGGAGGAGGAAAGAAGTTATCTCCAAGCAGTGGTTCCTCCTAAGTGACACTGCCTGCACAAAGGACATTTCGAAAGGCTGTCTCTTATATGTGCTCTTTGGAACAAGGTGGATCTGCGGTTAGTTGTCACATAAATGGAGAGGGCTGGGAGGCACACTTTGGAAATATTTAGTCTTTCACTAATCTGGTTGGTTTGAAGCTATGGCTTCGGGGTGCCCCATTATTCCTATCCATTTAATTACAGGAAGGGAAGGCTGCCATCCAGGAGAGTGGTGGAGGGAAAACACCTGGGCCTGATTGTGTCCCAATTGATATATTTAAGTGTAACTTGAATCTCTGGGTACCAATGTTGACGAATGCTTATAACAGCCTGAACTGGTCATCAATCCCCTGCTCCTTGGCTTCCTTAGTCATTGTCCCGATTTTTAAAAAGGGCAATAGGGCGAAACCTAAATGTGACCACTTGATCTTCTTGTTAGACATACCAGGTGACATTTTGGGTTGAGTTTTTTATAGCAGAGTAGTAGATTGGGTCTATGAAAATAACATGTTAAATAAATGTCAATATAGATTTTGAAGTGGAATAGGGACAATCGATCAATCCCTCAACTTAAACCTGATTATTGGGAAATATACAGTGGCCAAGCAGTCTGCATTGTACTTAGCCTTTATGGATTTAGACAATGGCCTTTGAATGTGATAATTGGACTACGTTGCGCCAATCCCTTATTAATCACCTGTTGTTCTTCTTACACACAGACACTAAGGCTCAAGTCAGGTTTGGGAACAAAGGAGGAGTCACTGATGAATTTAGTATTGGTCGGGGGCTGCCAGGGGTGCGTTTTAGTTGCACTTCTTTTTATTTGTATATTACTTATCTTAGTAGGGAGTTTAGGAAGTTCACCCCAGATGTCCCTATTGGGAATGATGCCCCCCTACCGGCATTATTGTATGCAAATGAAATGGTGTTAATCACTTGCACCACTAATGCCTTGCGTCATCTAGTCTATTAATTTGTTAATTTAATGGCTAGGCTGGATGTATTAACTAATTTGACTAAATCCTTTCTAATGACCTTTGGCCCAAAGCACATGCAACCCTTAACTATTAAGGTGGGTAAGGCAGTGTTTTTAAGCACTAGCTCCTTCCCTTACCTGGGGGTCACTGTTAGGGGTGCTACTGGTCGTCTTTCTAATTCTGAGTAATTTGTTCTGTTAATACTTGATGAAAAAGAAAACTCAATTTTTTGTTTTAAAAGAAATACTCGAATTGACTTTGGTATGTCATTTCTAACTCTAGTTATTGTTAATAGAAGCCTTTGGAAATTGTTTTTGGCAATGCTTGTTGATTTCATGCTAATGTGTTAAGCTTCCTGTGATATGCTGTTTAGACTGTGCGCTCCAAGAGAGAGAGGTTCGTAGGTTCTCGTGACAGGGGCCTTGGTGATCTTGTGCTCGCGCTTGCTCCCGAGGCAGTGCAGGGTCTATAAATAGACCTTTCAACCAACGGTTCAGCGCTTCGTCTAGTTGAATGTTCCGACGAGCGCTTCTGAACCTGAGCTCTCGTTTAGAGAGAGAGAGCCGTGTGAGACCCAATCCTTTCCAGTTAATTCTTAAATTAATACTTCCCAAATTTAGCCCGTAAACCTTGCCCTGAGACGCGGTCTCTTCTAGACGGCATCGGCAGTGTGTGGGATAGAGCCGCGATCTCCTTCGTCGAAAGTGAAGACCCGTGGCTTCCTGTCAGCTGTGCTTCCGCCCTTCTTCGTTAAAAGCGACGACCCGTGGTTTTCCTGTCAGCGGTGCTTCCGCTTCTGGGCATCGCCTTGCAAGACGGTGTTTCGAGTCTCCTGCTCACCGTAAAAAGGACAGTAAGATTTATTCTTTCCGCAACTGTGATCTGAAGATCCTTGATTTATTGGAACCTTAGACAGTTTTTAAAGCGGAACTAATGGCTGCAAATAATTAATGAGAAGGCTTTCAATGAGCAGTCAGAGACAAAATCAAACCTTGGCAAAAGCAAGGGAACTTGCTAAAGAGCTCGAAATTGTTATTGAGTTAATAGTTTTTAGGTTAAGAGTATTTAAGATAAATAGTCTGAGTAAGAAACAAACATTGGCTAAATCAAATGTCAATAGAAGTTTATACTGAGAAGTAAATCAGAAATGTAAATAAGGAAACTCTCATTGAGCACAAAATAAGAAGAGGTCATTTACAAGAGAGTTTCATGGTTTTAAATTAGAATGTACAACGAATGTTGAGAGTAGGTTGTTGTTATCTACTATCTTCCACTGCAGATATCCTTAAGGCGATGATTCGCAGAAGTCTCAGGTATGAAGTTGGCATGTTAGAAACTAGTTCAGTTCACTAAACCCAATTAACAAACGAATTCACTTGTTAGATAAGTTAACTAATTGGCTTCATTACTTTTAAGGTGTCAAAAGAATGGGACTGTGCAAAATCACCTACTGTTAGAGTGTGAGCAAGGGCCACAAGAATCCATGGTCAGTAATAGGAGTGATTAATCTATTCCTGTGGTAAAAGTTAGAGATGATGAATAATAATTGTTAATCTTGTGCTACAGAAAAGTGTGGAACCGGAATTACACACCAAATGAAAAGTTAACGGCCTGGAACACTCTAGAGAAACAACAGCAGAAGCCAGTGTTTGTTTATATGTTGTTAGTTTCTCTTCCACTTCCCCTTTCCCTTAGGGAGGAATTGACTCAGTGTAGCATTCCTGATTGTGTTGGTTGATCCTTGAGGGAGTTTGCAGCTTCAAGAGGAGACGTCAGAAGTGACTCGCAGGAGTACCTCAACAGTAGACGAAGCCAGTTACAAGTTTCCTCTTGATTTTGTAAACTCGCTCTCATGGATGTTCCTCAGTTAACTCAGTTAGTGCAAAAATTCAATGTGGAAATGGAGAATTTGCGTTTGGAGAATCAAACGCTTCGTCAGGAGTTAGATGAAACTAGGGCCGGTTTCTCCGTTTGGAGAGATCCTACTAAGGAAAGAAAAACAGTTCTAGCGCCAACTAGGTTTGGAATAGATGTTCAACAGCCCCGTTCCTCAGTAGATCAGACGGGAACTCAACCAGTCCAAGTCACAGTAGTTACTCCAGCTCCTGTACCATTGGCTAATCCTGAAAGATTTTCTGGAGATAATGGGACATTTGCAACCTTTCTTAGTCAGTGTCAGTTGCATTTCATGTGTAAACCCCAAATTTTTTCGTCAGACACAGCTAAAGTAGCTTTCATAATTTCATATCTTGGGGGAGTGGCTGCAAATTGGGCAATGCCATTGATTGATAATAATGATCCTTTGCTTCATAACTTACAAAATTTCAAGTCAGCCATGTCTAATTTGTTTGCAAAACATACTTTAGTTCAGGCCTCTGACAATGAATTACTGAGTCTTCGTCAAGGGACTAAGGATCTCATTTCTTATATTACAACTTTCAATAGACTTCTGACTGAGACTCACTGGCCTGTGGAGAAAATAATTTCTTTGTTTTACAGAGGTCTTAAAGATGATTTGAAAGATTCCCTTGCACATATTGTTAATCTGCCTGAAGATTTTAAAGAATTTCAGGATCTAGTGGTTAAGTTAGATCACAGATTAGGTGAACGTAGAAGTGAGAAGACTAGAAGTGATTTTAGAAGTTCACAATTTAGAGTTGAGAAAAAGGAGTCTGAGGTCAAGAACTCTTTAGTTGAATCAGTTCAGTCAGGAGGATTTAAGGGACCTTTAACTGTTGAGGAAAAGGAACGTAGACGCAAGGGTAACTTGTGTTTATATTGTGGCAAGTCAGGACATTTTGCTAAGGATTGTACTGTTAAACCTGCTAAAAAGAAGGCCCTAGTAATTGAGACCCTCTCTTCCACTCCGTCGGAAAACTAGAAATCTCGAAGAAAGTGGAGATCGTTTCTTCGAGTAAATCTTCTTCCAAGATCTCTCAGTTTGTCACTAATGTAACTACTCATACTCCAAAACATTTCACAATTCGGATGGTTTTTATTTTGACCACATTACAAAGGCATAGTATTCCAGTACTGTTGGATTCGGGGGCTACAGGGAATTTTTTCGATATTGAGTTTGCTCATAAATTAAATTTGAAATTTGTTTCCAAGAAAGAACCTGAGCCAGTAAGAGCAGTTGATGGTTCAGTTTTAACTTCTGGGTTGATTCGTTTTAATACTGAGCCATTGACTTTGGTGGCAGATAATGGACATACTGAAAAGGTGGTTTTTGATTTGATTGATGCTCCAACTTTTGGAGTAATCCTGGGAATTCCTTGGTTAGAATTACATAATCCAAGAATTGATTGGATTAAAAGAACAGTTACCTTAGAATCTTCTTTTTGTAAATTGCATTGTTATCAGGAGACCAGGGATCCGGTAATGCCTCTTTTTTGCGCTGCTTTGAACTCCGAAATTAATAAGTTACCTATGGAGTATCAACATTTTTCAGAAGTTTTTGATCCTGTTGAAGCAACTAAACTTCCACCTCATAGGATTTATGATTGTAGAATAGATTTAATTCCTGGGGCTATTCTACCATGCAGCAGAATTTACGCTTTAACTGAACCAGAAAATGATTATTTGAGAAAATATTTGGATGAACTTTTAGAACTTGGATTCATCCGTCACTCCACTTCTCCAGTCTCGTCGCCACTCTTTTTTGTTGCAAAGAAGTCTGGAGACTTGAGAGCTTGTATTGACTATAGGGCAGTTAATAAAGCAACAATTAAAAACAGATATCCGTTACCTTTGATTCCGGTACTTCTAAATCAAATTAAAGGTTCCAGTATTTATATCAAACTTGATCTTAGAGGAGCATATCATTTGATTCGGGTTAAGGAAGGAGATGAGTGGAAGACCGCCTTTCGCACAAAATGTGGTCTTTTTGAATATACCGTTATGCCGTTTGGTCTTTGTAATGCTCCGGCGGCCTTTCAATATTTTATCAACGAGGTCTTGCATGATTTGTTGGATGTCTGTTGTATTGTATATATTGATGACATCTTGATTTATTCTAAAAATTCAGTGGAGCATGTGCAACATGTTCAAGCAGTTTTGCAGAGATTGAAGGATCATTCATTGTAAGCAAAACTTGAAAAATGTGTATTTAATGCCTCCAACGTGGAATTTCTTGGTTATTGTTTATCACCTGAGGGAATCCATATGGATCCTAAAAAGGTGG
Source organism: Lissotriton helveticus (assembly GCF_964261635.1). Lineage (NCBI taxonomy): Eukaryota > Metazoa > Chordata > Amphibia > Caudata > Salamandridae > Lissotriton > Lissotriton helveticus. Next base: position 1,446,718,782 of record NC_136061.1, on the reverse strand, counting down.
AAGCAATTTTAACCTGGCCAATTCCTGTTTCAATTAAGGACACACAGAGAATTTTGGGATTTGCCAATTTTTATAGACGGTTAATTTCTAAATTTTCTGAGATCGTCACTCCCATTACTCAGTTGCTTAAGAAGGGGAAAGTATTTTCTTGGACTGAAGAAGCAGATCAAGCTTTTTCTTATTTAAAGAAGGCTTTTACTTCAGCTCCGATTTTAGTTCATCCTGATCCTGATAGGCCATTTTTTGTAGAGGCGGATGCTTCTCAGACAGCTATTGGTGGGGTGTTGCTTCAAAAGGATTCAAATTCTGGTCATTTACACCCAATTGCCTTTTTTTCTAGGAAGCTTTTGTTAGCAGAGCAGAACTATACTATTGCTGAACGAGAACTTTTAGCCATTAAAGATGTGTTTCAGGAATGGCGGCATCATCTTTTGGGGGCTAAACATACTATCACAGTATTTTCTGATCATAAAAATTTACAATTTTATTCCACGGTTAAGGCTTTCACTCCTAGACAAATGAGATGGTTACAGTTTTTCAGTGAATTTGACTTTTTAATTACGTATCGGCCTGGAAATAAGCAGTTGTTATCTGACACACTTTCACGATTAGTTTGTGAAAGAGATCTTATTTCAGTAAAAGATCCACCAAGTATTTTGCCTGAGGAGAAGATTGCTGCAGAGATTCATTCTGAAAGTTTCTTAGATTCTATTAAAAAAGAATTAAAAGCTTATAACATTCATGAGTGGTTATCTAAGAAAGGGAATTCAATCAGAGAAGGTCTGTTTTATCATAATGGTAAATTATTTATTCCCACAAAAAAAATTCAGGATAAGGTCATACAATGGAATCATGATTTGGCTATTGCTGCTCATCCAGGCATTAATAAAACCTTGGATTTATGTCAGCGTCATTTTTGGTGGGAAAAAATGATTTTTGCTATTCAGCAATTTGTGAAAACCTGTCCAGTTTGCTCAAGACAAAAGGCTTTACATACTGTTCCTATGGGTTTACTTCTTCCGTCGACTATTCCTCCTCAATCTTGGCACACAATCAGTCCAAATTTTATTACTGATCTTCCTAATTCCAATGGTTTTACTACAGTCCTAGTGGTGGTTGATTTGCTTTCCAAGATGGGACATTTTATTCCCTTACACAAAATTCCAACTGCAGCAGAATTTAGTTCTGTGTTTTTATCCAATATCGTTAAAATTCATGGTCTTTCTTCAAAAATAATTTCTGATAGAGGCCCTCAATTTATCTAGAAATTCTGGTCACAGCTTAGCAAACAATTGGGAATTGAGTTAGCCTTGTCTTCTTCTTTTCACCCACAGACTGATGGTCAAACTGAGAGGGTTAATCAGCATATTGAACAGGGTTTACGATGTTTGTTAACTACTTCTTCTGGTCATTGGGATGAAGTTTTGCCTTGGGCGGAATTTTCTTATAATAATACCACACATTCGGCCTTGGGTTGTTCTCCTTTTTATTTTCTTTCGGGACAACACCCTAGATCACTTCCAATTCTCTTGCCTGAAAATCAACAGTCCATGCCTGCAGTCACAGATAGACTGACATCTTTAATCAATATTCAGGATAAGGCTAGAAAACAGTGGATGAAAAGTAAGTTAGCTATGAAAAGAACAGCTGATTCTCATCGAAAACCTTCTCCGTTGTATCAAGAAGGTCAGTTAGTTTGGCTGTCTACTAGAAATATTCAGTTAGAGGGTCCTAGAAAGTTGAAACCAAGATATATCGGACCTTTTTAAATTGAGAAAATTCTGAACCCTGTGCTTTTAAAATTGGTTTTGCCTAAAGAGTATGCTATTCATCCTGTATTTCATGTATCTCTTTTGAAACCTTTTGAACCTTCTACTCGACCTGATAATCCACCACCGCCAGTGGTTATTGGAGATCATGTTGAATATGAGGTTAAATCTATTTTAGATTCAAAAAGAGTTAAGGGTGTCTTGTTTTATTTGGTTGATTGGAAGGGTTATGATCCTTCTGAACGTTCTTGGGAACCAGAAAAGAATGTTCATGCCCCTAGACTTGTTAGGTCTTTTCATGCTTTACATCCTGATAAACCTCGACCTGTAAGACGACCTTTGGGGGGAGGAACTGTTAGGGGTGCTACTGGTCGTCTTTCTAATTCTGAGTAATTTGTTCTGTTAATACTTGATGAAAAAGAAAACTCAATTTTTTGTTTTAAAAGAAATACTCGAATTGACTTTGGTATGTCATTTCTAACTCTAGTTATTGTTAATAGAAGCCTTTGGAAATTGTTTTTGGCAATGCTTGTTGATTTCATGCTAATGTGTTAAGCTTCCTGTGATATGCTGTTTAGACTGTGCGCTCCAAGAGAGAGAGGTTCGTAGGTTCTCGTGACGGGGGCCTTGGTGATCTTGTGCTCGCGCTTGCTCTCGAGGCAGTGCAGGGTCTATAAATAGACCTTTCAACCAACGGTTCAGCGCTCCGTCTCGTTGAATGTTCCGACGAGCGCTTCTGAACCTGAGCTCTCGTTTAGAGAGAGAGAGCCGTGTGAGACCCAATCCTTTCCAGTTAATTCTTAAATTAATACTTCCCAAATTTAGCCCGTAAACCTTGCCCTGAGACGCGGTCTCTTCTAGACGGCAGCGGCAGTGTGTGTGATAGAGCCACGATCTCCTTCGTCGAAAGTGAAGACCCGTGGCTTCCTGTCAGCTGTGCTTCCGCCCTTCTTCGTTAAAAGCGACGACCCGTGGTTTTCCTGTCAGCGGTGCTTCCGCTTCTGGGCATCGCCTTGCAAGACGGTGTTTTGAGTCTCCTGCTCACCGTAAAAAGGACAGTAAGATTTATTCTTTCCGCAACTGTGATCTGAAGATCCTTGATTTATTGGAACCTTAGACAGTTTTTAAAGCGGAACTAATGGCTGCAAATAATTAATGAGAAGGCTTTCAATGAGCAGTCAGAGACAAAATCAAACCTTGGCAAAAACAAGGGAACTTGCTAAAGAGCTTGAAATTGTTATTGAGTTAATAGTTTTTAGGTTAAGAGTATTTAAGATAAATAGTCTGAGTAAGAAACAAACCTTGGCTAAATCAAATGTCAATAGAAGTTTATACTGAGAAGTATATTAGAAATGTAAATAAGGAAACTCTCATTGAGCACAAAATAAAAAGAGGTCATTTACAAGAGAGTTTCATGGTTTTAAATTAGAATGTACAACGAATGTTGAGAGTAGGTTGTTGTTATCTACTATCTTCCACTGCAGATATCCTTAAGGCGATGATTCGCAGAAGTCTCAGGTATGAAGTTGGCATGTTAGAAACTAGTTCAGTTCACTAAACCCAATTAACAAACTAATTCACTTGTTAGATAAGTTAACTAATTGGCTTCATTACTTTTAAGGTGTCAAAAGAATGGGACTGTGCAAAATCACCTACTGTTAGAGTGTGAGCAAGGGCCACAAGAATCCATGGTCAGTAATAGGAGTGATTAATCTATTCCTGTGGTAAAAGTTAGAGATGATGAATAATAATTGTTAATCTTGTGCTACAGAAAAGTGTGGAACCGGAATTACACACCAAATGAAAAGTTAACGGCCTGAAACACTCTAGAGAAACAACAGCAGAAGCCAGTGTTTGTTTATATGTTGTTAGTTTCTCTTCCACTTCCCTTTTCCCTTAGGGAGGAATTGACTCAGTCAGTGTAGCATTCCTGATTGTGTTGGTTGATCCTTGAGGGAGTTGGGAGTTTGCAGCTTCAAGAGGAGACGTCAGAAGTGACTCGCAGGAGTACCTCAACAGTCACTCCCAGCTCACCTGGGACATGGTCTGTGCACATCGCACAAAGTAAGATTAAGTTCTCCAGGGCTGTTAGCTCTCTGCTAAGGGGCCAATTCTGATTTCGGCCGGAAGGGCGTCAGTGCAGGCCGGATTAGTTTCCAACCGAGCCATTCTGATGGGCTCGGTTGGAAAGGAATCTGACTCTGATTTCCGGATTGTAGACAACAGGCTCGGAGAGCCTGTCCGCAGTCCGGAAATCCCTCAGTACTCCCCAGTCGCCTCTTTACAACCGAGGGAGTACGATGGCAGCTTTTCAATACCTTTTTGTGCCGGTGTGTCCAGCACAAAAAGGCAGTCAGAAGCTGTCTCTGGGGGCCCCCAGCAGGGCCCCCATGGGTGTGAGGCTGCCGGATAGCAACCTGGAGGCAACTATGGTGCCCCTCCATTGATCACTGCACCCGGTGGCAGGCACCTTGGGGTGGCGGCCACAGGGTGCAGGGATGAACTGCACCCCTGCTTTCAGCAATCCAGGCATGCATTACACTCCTAATGCATGCTTGTATTGCAAAGTATACGAATGCAACTGAACCCTGTTCGGTCACATTGTACTAGCAGGGCTGTAACCAACGACAGCAAGTCAGTCGGTTACAGCTCCTGGCCAATGTCGGACGAACTCGGAATCGGCCCCTTAGTCTTCAGTCACCCAAGGGAGAGAGGATTCTCACAACCTCTTGCAAATATACTCTGCACAATGTATTCCTATAGCAACATATGGGACAGGCATATGGGGCCTGGGTGACTCAATTACCCTCTAAAGAGAGGAAAATCAATTCTGCTGGAGAGTATTGTCAGTCCCAGTGTCAACTACTAGCTTTATTTGCCACAACTAGGATTAGACTTTCTGAGCGATTTTATTCATAGCCAACCAGTTCTTTTGTGGCTGTATATGTGGTGCTCAGAAGAAGAAAAATTAACTACAGAGATAATTTCAGACTGTTTGACATGTGGTAACGGTCTTTTGATCCCCTAGATAGCATACATCAAAAAATCTCTGGAAGTTATTGGATTGGCTGAAATGTTTTTAGATAGAGCACCGCGAGCAGCCCCTGTCAGAAAACAAGTGCAAATCATGTGTTAAGCATTATTTATATCTGAATCCTGGGGCCAATTCTACTAACTATATGCAGAATATTAATAAAAGCTGGGAAAGGCTTTTATTGTTCAGCTTTCAGGCTGGCACAGTGAAATATTTTCTTTGTTTTCTGGCTGGACACCAACTCCAGCTCGACTCTAGAGATTGCCCACGTACTTATTTGCACAAACAAACTATGACACATTTTCTCTTCTTTTGTGAATATCAGAAAATGTATACCAAAATATTTCTCATACCACTTCTGAGGCTTAGGAATCTGGGGCTTAGTAGGTAAGCATATAATTTTCTGCTGGCATTGCCACATGACAAAACAGTGGACATTTGACATTATTTCTTAAAGCCGCAGTCTGCTACAGGAGGTCGATGTTTTTATTTAAATTTTACTAGATTGATGAATTGGTACTCAATTCTGTCTTAATCTTGGTTTTGTTTATTCCAACACGTTTCTATTCAGATTGTTGGTCATTAATGTCCTAAATCTGATGTGTTTATGTTTTAAATAATTGTATGTATTCCATTGCTATGTTGCACATGTCTCCCATGCTTTCATGGCTGTTTGCAGCCGAATAAAAATTATTTTGATTGACTGATTGATTGACTTAACCATGCTTTACATAGCCGCATTTAAGAGTAGGAATTCCATCAGAGCACCAGGTTATCAGTGGCGAGTAAATAAGCATTACTTTAAACATCTCCTATTACAAATGATAAACATTTTTCAGAATAACCAGGAATTAATATATTATTATTAAAGGAACTTTTCAGTTCATCACAGATTCCACAAGATAAGTTATTATATTACATCATCATACATACTGACGGTTATTGGTGCACAGCTGCAGATGTCATACAATAAAGTTAGAAACTGACATGTATACAAATTAATATATTGTTTGTGTCACATTTGCAGTTTATTTTGTTAATACATTTACACTAAAAAAATTCCAAAAAGCAACAACATCTATATGCTTTAACACCAAAGCAAAGGTTGGTTCCGGAGTTTTCCTGCTCAGAAGTACGGTTGATATGTCATATAAGTGCAGTGGGTATTGTAAATAGAGAAACTCTGTGTAGGAGAATGGCCAGAAAACCCAACTTAACTTACTGTATGCCTAAACCAGGTGTTCCATTCGATTAAGGAGATTTTCCTGCAATTGAACCTGGAATAAGCATACATGGAAATTCTAAGCCTGACTCTTTACCATTTTCTTGGCCCTCAGATCTTGGTCCACCTGAAAAAGGGTAAGGAATCTGGGGATTTCCTTTGATGCAAATATCACCTTGTACCTCAAGTCAACACAGTGGCACCGAGTGTGCATCTGGATAGAGCTTCCACGCTTGAGAAAACATTACTGCCTTGAACATATTATCTAGACATTTGAATTAACAACAACTGTTGTCCTATCTCGCCTCAATCAGTGTGATATAATTAGTCTAGCACTCCCAATACATTTGCCACCAAACTCCAAAGACTTCAGAGCCAAGTATCCAGATTGTGCCTCGATCTGCGAATGGGGGATGACATCACATCCACCTTTCAAGCACTTGACTGGCTGTCAGTTGATCTTAAATCAAAAGCTAAATTTAAGGTTTTGTGCACTGTTCACAAAGCATATTGTGTGTGCACATGCTTGCAGAAGCTGATGCCTTATATCACCTGCCACCACTTCACAGCCCTCTGCTCACTGACTGCAAACTGGATAATGTAATGCTTGTTCAAAAGGATGAAACATGGAGGCAGATCTCTGGTAGGGCATTTCCGTGCCCATTCACTTGCAATTCAGGACATTTCAGAAAAACTGACTTTTGAAAGCATGGAATTTCAGACTCAACTACATGATGTAATGATCACACAAGCCTTACATAGAATCATTAAGTTTTATTAGTAGCATCTCCAGGGTCAACAATATTACACATGAACCTGTCTGATAGAACTGCAAGCTCTATTTATCACCAGATTGTATTTTACCTTGTCCTTCTCTCTGAAGTAAAAAACAAGATCTGTGTAGTGTCAGTCAGATTTTCTTTATTCGATTTGCAATAGCAATCATAAAAGCATAGTATAAATAATTAAAACCAATTGAAATCGTTGGTCAATACATAGGCTATCCAGAGGCTACAAATTCATAAATAAGCATACAAAAGGCCCTTCTGTAAAATCTAGGGGCATATTACCAACAAATAGCGATATTTATCGCTAAGTAGGGTTAGCGGCAATATTTTTATTGACGCGCATCACCGTTTTTTATCGCTGAGATAACTTGCTATTAGCAAGGTTTATCTCAAAAGCGATAAAAATCAGGCGAAATGTGTGAATATCGCTGAGAATACAGCGATATTCACGCATTAGCGACAAAATGCTCTTAGCCATGTTATCCACCTCCCATTTGATAACATGGCTAAGAACTGGTCTGAGCAGGCGTTGGTTTTTGGCGATAGCGGGAATATTTCCATCGCTACGCCTGCCTTGCTAATAGGCGATAGCAACGTTAGCGACTGCTTTCAGTCGCTAACAGGTTGGGTACGCCCACTTTGCATGTCATTAGCGATAAATATCGCTGACATGCAAAGCGGGCCCCAAACTGCTCGCTGTCGCCTAAAAGCTACAGCTTGCTAATAGAGCGATAGAAATATCGCCGCTTAGCCGCTAAACCGACGATAATTGCCTATCGCCACCCTTGGAAATATGCCCCCTAGATTGGTAGCAACATACGTTAAAAATAGCAAAATAAGAATTATCTAATGATAAGACACAGTTGATTGTGAGTGAACTGTAAGAAGGTTCATCCTAATGGAACCTAACAAACAAAAACCTCAATTTTAGGGTCTGATATGTTCGTAGGAAATAAAGGGGGCCACCTAGATCCAGTTATCTAATCATAAATATCTTTGTACAATTTGCGTATGTCATTTAAACAGTTCTCTACATCGTGAGCACTGTGCCATGGGCCTAAAGTCACCAACATCATCATTAACTCCTTATTTTGTTTAGCATCAGCAGTCATAAAAATACAATAGAAACATCAATAAATTCATGACCATAGCATAAAAATCAACAAAATTGCAATATCATACACAAGCGAAATACACCCCTGTTAGAAATGTAGATAAATACCGACATACTTTAATATTATCTAAAAATTGCAGATAAAAAAGAGCTGGTCTTGCTTGTTGAAAATTCAGAGGCCCGAGTAATGGGCAAAACTATATATGTCGCAGGTCGGCCCATTTAGGGCATATTAAAACAATGTGCAAAGTGTCTAGGGCAGAAGAAACATCATATGTACAAAGAGGGGATCTGTTGGCTTGTTCCGTCCCGCTGGTAACTGTGGGAACATGTGCAGACTAAAGTATGTTAAGAACATTTTGTGCATAACCGGCATATCCAATGTTCGGTAAAGTTAAAGGTTTCAATAGATGTCGCCATAACATAATGTGTGTAGCAATATTTATGCTCAGATCCTAAGGTTATAATTTCCTGAGTATGTACCTTAAACACTGTCTTAACCCATGCTATATCTGATTTAGAAATTAACTCTGGAGAATAAAAAATATGTGGTTTACTCAAATTTGTCAGTGTAGTTTTTATGTAACCTAACCAAGGTATGCACAGGCTATGCTATTTAGACAATCTCTCAGAATCAATCTGCTGAATTCCAAATCATTTTTTACCCATATCGTAAGCCATAGAAGTATAGGGTGCAAATGAATGTAATTAGCAATCAAGCCTGCACCTATCTAGTTAGGCATTATTTCTGCAGGTACATTCTGCGGAATACGTAACAGTTTTCTAAAACATTTATTTTCAGCCGCTTGTATAGTTGTAGAAGACGCATAGCCCCAAATCTCCGGACCAAAGGATACAGTTGGAACACACTTTACATTATAAAGTTGCAATACAGACTTTATATGGCTCTAGCCTAGTCGCTTAGCTAAGACATCAATACTGAAGGTGACCCCATTAAAAGATTGGATGTGTGTTTTCAATAAGGCATCCCAGGATCATTTTTCGTCCAGCAAGATGCCTAAGTAGCAGAATGTATCCACCTCTCCGTTAACATGATCCTTTATTGTGTAGGTTTTGGTTTTAGTATTTCTAGGTCTCATTATCATAGTGTATGATTTAGAATAATTAATTTGTGGGCCTAAATTTTCCATAAAATTGGCACAATAAAAGTTGTGGACCATTAGCTGTGCAGGGGAGAAAAACAGAATCATCAATGTACAGCAAAGTGAGGATCATTTTTTGTCCTACCTTCGGATATGCGTAGTGTTTTATAAAACTGCTCTATAAATAAATAAAATACTCTTGTCAGGAAATGCAAACAAGTTATTTTTCTATCTATTGCAGGGGGGGCTTATATATCGTCCCCCAGGCCCAAACCTCATTTTCCAACAATTTTTAGGAGAAGCTCTAGCCCCCTCCGTTTTCGTTATGCAAATGTTACCATCCTGAGAGATTTTAACCTCCATCTTGAATGCAGGAAGGACTCAGAAGTAGCCAATTTCACGGACACTGTGTGTACCTTTGTACTCAAGCAACTGGTGGGTGCACCTACACACTCTGCAGGGCGCATCCTAGATGGTATTTGTTCTAACATTGCTGATCTAATAATTGAACCCCCCCAATTGGTAGGCCTTGTTGGATCACATGCTGGTTCGGTTCAGCAACTATCTGCAGCGAGCTAATTCACCTCTTGACTCCTCAGTTTTAGCCCCTCATAAGTTACGTAAATGGAGCAAGCTGTTGGCCGATCCTAAGCTGGCTGAACTTGAATCCGTTTCTATCCCCACTTTGCCAGGAATGGTAGCAGAGGATGCTTGGCTTGCAAGAGTTGGATCACACATTGATGAATTAGCCCCTGAAACTTCTATAAATAGAATTCATAGTTCTCATCCCTCAGCCCCAACGTATACCCGGGATCTAGCAGGCCAACATCTTTCCTGCAATCAGCTTTAGTCAAAGTGGCAGAGAGCCTATAATGTAGAAGACCGTATTAAGTTTAGAAGAGCCCTAAATATGTACCACAGTCAGATTAAAACAGCAGAAAAGGTCTATTTTTCTAAGCAGATCAACAAAGCTCAACATGATCAAAAATCTATCTTTATGATTGCTAAATCATATTTACATCCAAGGTACAGGCTAGAGTAATTCCCCTCCGATTTTCTATGTCATATGTGAGTTTAGTTACACCTCTAACAATTGGCATACAGGAGCACTCCCTCCTGTCAGGACCTTCCTTACAAACTTCCAAAACAATTAGCTTAGCTAAGGGTCAACAAACCATCTTGTCTGCCCCCCACCCTCCCCCCCATGGCATTTGGCAGTCAGCTCTGCTGGAAGTTGCAGATGCCCTAAAGTTGACTTTAGATGTTGAAAAAATGCAGTGATGATTTTATTAGGACTATGAGCTGCATTTGGTAGCATCTCCCATGATATTCTACTGCAACGTTTCAAAAACTGCAGCATTTCTCATATAGCTTTAGCCTGTCGTAAATCCTTCCTTACATACTGCAGACAAACAGTGGTATTAGGACCTTTTCTATCCCCTGAAAAACTGGTCACGCCAGGAGGTCCTCAGAGCTCGTCACTTAGCCCTGCATCATTCCAACTATATATGACCCCACTCATTTTGTTGATCTCCTCTTTTGGAATTGAAACAATATCCTATGCTGATGATACACAGTTGATTTTGGCTTTGGGTAAAGCTTCCATCGGCTTTGAATTCAAACTTAAGTTATCCAGTGGATGTAATCCAACCACTTAAAAATATAACATTGACAAGACGGAGAGCATGCTGCCTGGAATAATCAACTGATTTGACCCTATACTATGGTGGCCAAATTCGATACCACCTCCCCGTACCACAGTTGATGTAGTAAAAAGCCTTAGAGTGAAATTTGATGTCTCTCAATCTTTTCTCCCACAAGGCCTTGCAGTGGCAGGGATGTGCTTCAATTTAATAAAAATCTTTGAAAACATTCATTGATTACCTCCCTCTTGCAGCAAGAAAGACAGTGGCCTTTGTATTAATAATGTCCAGTTTGAAGTATTGTAATAGCTTATGTGCAGTTGCCATTAAAGAAATCATTGACAAAACTGAAAGTGGTACAACATGCTGCTGCCAGGCTGGTGTTAAAACTGCCACACCATTCATTGGACTCAGCAGCACTTAAAGTTTTACAATGGTTGCCAGTGCATAAGAGGGTCCTCTTTAAAATCCTCCTGCTCACCTTCAGAGTGCACAGAGCAGTAGGGCCAAAATACCTAATTTCTAGATTCACTCAGTATATCACTTCTCGAACCATGAGATTCTCCATTTCGAATCTTTTCAAGCCCCCACCTCTAGTCACAAAACCAAAGGAGGTAAATCCTTTGCCCTCTTGGGGACCAAGGCTTGGAACCAACTCCCTAGTCACCTTAGATTCATCTAATCCGAATCCATCTTTAGAAGACATCTTAAGACCTGGATCTCTGTGGCCCCTGACTTATTGTGTCACACACTTATTCAGTGATTGCTTCTTCGGATCAGTTTGCTGTTATGGTCTCAGATTTCTCCGCTTAGCAGAAGGATGCTCCTCTGAGAGCGGCAGTCGCGTTTGATAAATACAACATTCATTCTTTTGTTCATTCTTTCGAAAGGGACATGTTACTAGCTGCATAGCTTGCTAGCATGTTATGGCTAGAGGTCCTCAAGGATACCTGCAGCAGTGCTCTTTAGCCAGGCATGTCAGTCTGACTTCTACAATGTTTAAGTAATGTGTTTGAAGATATAGTGAATGCACCAGGTAAACTCAACTCGATGCAGGGAAACAAGACACATGTTAGACTAAGTTTAACATGCTGGTCTGTGTCATTAATATTGAATTCTGCAGCTTATGTCCTCATGACTGTGGAATACATGCCCTCACCCAAATTCCAGTAGGTTGCTTGACATCTTTGGTGAGCCTTTATATGAGAAAATCTAATGACTGGATGTTTCAGAATACGAATTCTCATTAATCAGTTTTTTACCTTGAGCTCTGATACCATTGACAGGTGCTCTGTATGGGCACAGTGCTGATTGCAGATGGTGTCCCACAGAGATTTACTTATGATATTTTGTTTGTCTTTTGTAAAGCCTCAATCACAATGACATGATATAAATTAGAGAAAAGCCACTTTTTTGATGTTACCTAAAAATAAGAGACTGTTCATTCCCTCAAATTCAGGGGCAGATCATTCCACTGGGCTGGATTTAAGTCAGAGAAGGACCTATCATTAAGCCTGTTTTCAAAAGGAGTAACATTTTTAAGATTATGATTTGAAGAGCGCAATGTCCTAATATTATTTTTCCACTCTAAAGACCATCCATCATAGGACAGCAACTCTTTCCCATCGATTTGTGAACTATGTGCAATACCTGGAAGGAAACCCTCACCTGGATCAGCAGTCTTTGGAGTTTTTTCGTGGGAGTGAACACTTTAATAAATTAGGGCTCCAGTTACAACCTTCAGGCAGTATGCTGAAAAAATGGAAATGCTTCACCAGAAATCTGACATTCATAAGTAAAAAGCATTGCCATAGCTGAGTGATGACCGGACCATGATGTGAAATGCAGAATGGTGACAGCCAGGAGAATGTATAGCATGATCTTTCTGACTGTCTTCACCTAGAAGAATTAGAAAACCGAGCTTTAAACTGAAGATGAGCATGACACTTGAAGCAGAGATTTTTCAGTACCTTATCAGCATAGAGCACTCTACCAAAACAAGCAGCAGAAATTAGAATTTCAGTGGTCATAGCCACCAGATTTTCCGTTTCTTTAAATTAATTAAAGAGACATGGAGTGAGGCCCAACCCCTAAGGAACCCCAAATTAAAGGGCATGTTAGCATCATACTGGGGAATGGATACACTATAGGTCTGTTCAAAAAGAACAGAATGAAATCAGCACCACGCTGGATCCCTAAATCTACCTTCCTGGAGTCTATCTGGGAGGAATCCAGAACTTATTGCTTAAAATGCTGCAGACAGGTCTAGTGAAATCAGGGCATTGAAGGCTCTCATTTTGACCTGAACTCTATAACAGCTCTAAATGAGGCTACATCTGAAAAAGTAACAAAAAGGTTAGTATTATGTCTTGGTGTCCTTCATGGCTGAAGTCACCTGCTCATCACCATTTGTCTCATGAATGGTATCCTATGTGACTACCATGTCTACCTGCAGCAACCACCCTCAGATACGAGGGTAGTGACTAGCATATGTTTTATTCATGGAGGTCAGAGGTAGAATTTATGGATCATGGTAAAGCACTGTAATTCAAAGGTAATCGCTGCTAACTTGAGCCAATGTCTGCGCGGGAAGTCTGTTACTCCTGGTTGTGCTTGCTTTTGTGAGAGTGCTTCTGTGACCTGCAAATGGCAAAGGAACATGTAGATTCAGGACTGCCTTGCCCTTCAGGTGTACTGTGGCACTTAAAGTGTCCTACGTAATTTTATTTTACCCAGTTGGAGGTGTGAGTTCCATTGATGGTCTTGCAGTCACTTGTTCTGGGGCATAAAAGATAGCTACACATATTTTATTGTTCGTGAGGTATGCCATTTTTATGTAGCTTTTGATTCAAGGTTTTATGACTAACTTAACTTGCCTGACCCAGAGGCAGAAATCACTGTGGACAACACAGAGAACTCAGGGGGAAGAGGCGCTGCCCTCAAGCAGAGCTATCCAGCCCACTTAGTTTCATTGCATGGCATCTGGGCCCGGTTCTCAGGGTGAGCCTCGCAGGAGGATGCCCCACCCTCTTGCCTTGTTCAGTTTGGGCCTGTGGCTTTGCAGCATGTTGGTGGGCAGCTGGGCCGCTATATCACACTGTGCAGTGACCTTACTGCCCCTCAATACCGGGAACTAGGCGGCGTACAATCAGCGCCCATGCAGTCAAGGTGCTGAGGCACTAAACTATGAGTAGTCATACAGGCCCGGGGGGGGGGCAAGGGAGCAGTCATACCCTGGACACTTGACGTTCCAGATCGAAGTGGAGAGATCTCTAGGCTCCACTGTGTGGTCTCCAATGGCTCGGTGTTTACCATCTGCATCTCGAGGAATCTGCAAGTGAGGTGAGCCAGCAGTGGGCAAAAGAGCAAAGCAGAGTATATGGCAAGGTGCTGTAATACTGTAAGGGGGTCGGTGCTGGCAGCATAGGTGGAGGTGAGTGTGGGTTTGGTGCTAGTCCCATGGCTCTAGGGAAGAGTCAGAGTGGTGCAGAAGTGGCTGGGCTAGGATTCTCAGTGGCTATTGCACTACTCTGTGAGCTCCCCCACTTCCCCCCTTAGCACTCCTTTGACCTACCTGGCCCAGCAGGACTTCTAAAGAGGCCAAGGATCCAAGCCTTAGCCCTAAAGGTTAAGCCAAAGAAGAAAATTCAACTCAGGTGGGGGAAAGCAATTGGGCGCCAACCGTATGATGCCAGCATCCATTCGACCAGGCATATGTTCCCTACTCACCAAGAGGAGGCAGAAGTAGAGCATACAACCAATTTTTATGTGATTGGAAACTGTTGCACAAGATCTTCATCTATTGATGCTCTAGTGCCATGGTAAAAAAGAAGCGCCCAATACCTGCCAAAACCCAAGAGAGCCAGTCTTAGCCCCAGCCCCCCGCACAGACCTCACTAAATACATCAACATCAATACCAGTAAGTGGGCAGTTCAGCACAAAAAGGACTTAGACTGGGGTTTGCCTGAAGAGGTATAAGCTTGCACCAAGAGCAATTGTGACAAAACCGCCGCTCAACCCTAGTACTACTGGTGACAGTCACCTCCCCTACAAGGCAAAGTTAATTTAATTCTTCTTTCGGAAGGGTAGGTGTTCTCAGGCCGCATTCTCAGATTCACTAGCACCAGCACTTGACCTCACCCACAGTGCTTACCCAAGCTTTGCCACATCAACCTATTTCTTCACGCCCTGTCATGTGTAGGGACATCTCAATCGTTAAACTGTTGTTAGAAAGCGCATTAAGTGTATCACTGGAACTCAACCCAATGGCAAGGACGGGGAACCAGCCTCCATCGAACTCAAAGGCGGATACAGTCTTTAAGAGGACATAAATACTCCCAGAAATCAACATTCCTGAGAATCCTCAGAGTTGAATGCCCGCATAGCTATCACTTCCCCTGGATGCCAAGTAAAGGAACCAGCCCAGGGAGGAACTCCTGGGACCCTCAAGATCAGCAGAGAGCACTTATCCACACAGAACCCCACAAATGATGTGTGGACCTGGAGAGGAACATGCCAGAGTGGCTTGTGGCTTTCAACAATGGCAACTATCTGGGCAACTAGCTGGGCAATAGTTCTCAACAGAGCGCAGCTACGTCAAATGCCAACTGTGGTGCAATCATCAAAGACTAATCCTTGAGAAATGACTGGTCACTGCTGACTCAGAATGTTAAGCAGATAAGTCACAAAATATCTGCACAAGATTAGACCAGTCTGCTTTTCTTTCCAACACCAAAAAGGGTAACCTACTGCCCTCAATCAATCCGCTACGATAAACGCCTTGACCTGGCAGTCAGACAAATTGGATCTCCAATTGGATCTGATAACAACACTACCTACATCTAAAACCAGGCTGGAGCACAAATTAGATGATCAAGAGCTAGATGAGCAACTTGCTCATAAAACCAGGGAGAGAGTTAGCGCCTGTTTGCGCCATCTAATAGTAGAACAGGTAAGTACCATACCAGAGGTTTTATCAACCATGATAATGAACTGGAAACAGGCCTTACAAGGGCAGATCAAACCAGGTACTAGAAGACAACATCAAGCCTGATTACCACAAAAACCTTTTCTGACATAAAAGCAATCAGCTTGCAACGACCTTTTAGCATTTCAGCCTCCGGGTTGAAACAAAATCTGCCCAGCCACGAACATTCACCTTTGTCTACTTCCGAAATGGTAGTTCAGGGAGAGGTGTGGCGCAGCGGCCAGGGCAGCTGACTCCGGAGAGTGGGGCTCACGGTTCGATCCCCAGTGCCGGAGGCAGATAGCGCACCATCATGTGACTCCTGGCAATAGTTCACTTAATCTCCCTAGCCACCCCCAGTGCCTTGAGACGTTTACACGTGATTAGTTTGCACTTTACAAATAGCAGGTTATTATAATGTATATTATTTCACAACCAATACGGGCTTACCAGGGACACAGGCCTCTACATCCGGCATGACCCCCAAAACACAGCCACTCCGTTGAATATTTCGGTCACTTAAGTTACTGCATTTCCACCGAAGGCCAACCGAGCATAACCCATACCACAGCTACTCAGTCGGCCAGTCTGGCCACTTTAGTTACAGCTGCTCCCATAACTTCTGGAGGACCTCTGAGTACAGTAACAACTAACTGTGACAATCAAAGTGTACTACCTCAGTAAACCAATTCTTGGAGCAGACCGATATTCAAAAGATCAAGAAAAAGGATGAAAAAGGCTCAAAACAAAGCCATATAACAAAACCAACTAGTGTCACAAAACCTGGCGTCCGAAACTCGGACGCACACTATAAGTGAAAAAAACACTAACCTGCATCCCATTTCTAGGGAATTTCAGCCCCAAAGATGATAGCCATCGGGGGCAACACCAACCGACTTCAAGAATCGCATTTATTTCCTGTTCAGTACCAGAGTAGTCTGAAAAACCACTGGAACAATTAGATACTCAGGAGGCCCCATCCCAGCTGCAAGCCCTGCCAGGGACCACCCTAGTAATAAGTGCTGAACCCTGGCCAGGATCAGAAATTCACCCACAAAGAAAAATACTGCAACTAAAAACTGAAGAACCCCTAATGTGGGTATTTCTCAAACTTGAATAAACTGGCAATTGGATGGACAACTTCAGGACAAGCATCATGTAAACTCTTCAAGTACCAATAGCCCCAATATTGAACTCAGAGAGGAACGAATACCGCCAAAACTGATCTTTACACCCCTTTTTCATTCAAAGGGCCAACATGATATACTAAATAGATCCAACCTGCTGACACTGTTCCAAACCATTCTGCACATAGCAAGAATATCCACAGATGATATTTTGTGAGTCAAATTTACAACATTGAACAATTGTAATACTTAAATCCTTCACACTAGTTGCAGCTATTCTATCTAACAAGCCTTCATTTGACAAGTTAGGGATAGAGAACATGGAACCCATGGCCCCAAAATACCTGTGAAGGAACAAGGAGAGCAGTCAAGGCCCCAAACCCTGCCTTAAAGTATCCCCTGATGGGGGGGGGCAATTCACAACTCAATCTAACATATAGAAAATTGAGGATATCATGTACTTAAAACAATCAAGCAGGTCTAATAAGGAGAATAGCCCTAGATCAATCACAAAAATCAAAACAATGTATCATGGAATGTAGCAGGTTCAGCAAAGCTACTAAGGTCCCTAACTTCAAAGTATTTCATTCAGACTGCAGACCTACTTTGTTTTCAGGAACCTTTGGTTAATGTATCCCATCACAATCCCTTTTTTTCCCGAAATGCTGCAAATAACGACCAGCTTCTGAAGATCCTGCTTGTTAACAAATACTTTAACTGCTTTGGCGCAGTAGATTTTAAGAAGTTGACTCAGTTTTGTGACTCACTCGAATCAATCTTATATGAAAATACAATGCAAGAGGTTATAATATGTAGCAACTTCATCAGCGATCTCTGGGAACTGACCTCATAAATCTGGCAATGGGATGCAATAATGTTAGACCGCTAGCCACACTCTTCCAAGCACATAGGTTGAAATGTATCCAGCACACAATTTTAAACAAATCTATGCCACTTAAATTCCAAAGTTCTTTTAAGGGATTAGGCAGTTTGGATCATGTGGGCTCCACAGCTAAGATCCAGGACACAGTAGCAAGCTTTAAAATCCTTACTCGCTCAGAGAGAGACCACTTTTCACTCAGTACTACGATAAAAGTTAGCTCCAAAAAGGCATAGAAACCTGAGATTATAGCCGATTCCACTGGGTCCAGTGAACTTGCAGAAACTCAATATCTGGGAGTTGACTAGAAGTGTGCATCTTAAGACCCTAAGTGGTAAAATCCTCCAGGACAACTGAGACTCAACTATCAGCGAATTGCATTGTGTGTTCGGTAACAACCCATGCCATCAAACTACATCTGCTAATGCTCCGCGAATCACGGCTAGTAAAGTGAGGTTATGTAGGCTTCAAAAACAAGTCAATGGGAATACAAAGCCTCAACTAAAACCGAACTGAAAGCTAGATTGAAATCCTTAACAAACAGAATAAACAGAACTGGCCAGGCTGACCTGTGGAGGTATCTCAAGAACAAAACAAGGCCCGTAGATCTCACATGTACGAAACCTTTATGTAGCCAGGAATGCACCTAGCGAGAATTGGGAGCCTCAGAATGATTTTCCCTGAAAAAATAACAGCAGGAATCCATGTTTTCAGGAAATGATAACATTGTACTATTGGACCACTCGAGAATCAGCCTACAGAAAACTCTCAATGCTCTGCGCAACTATAACTCAGCTAATAAAATGGCGCCAAATGGCTTAAAGACCAAAATTCGTGTTTTCGGGAACCCAATCAAAAAAACCAACTAAAGATGGAGTCTGGGAACTCTGCAAATTGACATTGCTTATTCTTATCATTATTTGGCTGTTTGGTTAACCTCTAAAGAGGGCACAAAAGGCAACTTAGACATGCCACCACAAAAGCTGAATCAACCAAAAACAATGTCTGCAAATTGAATAACTCTTTGGAAAGCCTATTCACTGCCTCAATAAAACGCGTATAGGCCGCAACTCAGTTTCAAAGGATTACCTATGGCCAGGAAGCCTACCCGAGTCAATCAGTTAACATCTTGGATTAATACCAAGTCACGGCTTAGAAAAGGGTTTTTTTACTTCCATCCTATCTTCAGAGCTGCCTGATAAGACTGGAATTTGGGGGGGTGGCCCACACATGGGCACGTATGGTGTTCTTTGGAAATTACTACAATATAACAATTGAGGCACAAGCCAACACTATAAAAGCAGCCCTAGAGCCCATCTTTGCCGAAAATGGGACTCCTTGGTCGCAATACTTACAGCACTCAATTGACACCCTTCAATTTTACCAGCAAGTGTTAAGCAGCTCACATGTGCCATGCTCAAAACTGTACTAAAAAAAAATAAACATTCTTGAAGGCAAGCAACAAGGACACGCTTAAAAACCAAAGTTTCCTTAATGTAGTGGGGCTGTCTAACATCAGTGTACAACTGGATTCCCTTAGGCCACAACCATATCTTTCTAGTACCCTCCACAAAGGCTGCCTAAAGCAAATCCTGATTGCAATGTTTGCAAGGCTAATGGGCTTACAAACTAAGGAAGTAAACCCTGGATAGGAGTCCCTCACAAAAATTGTAAATTGCCGACTCTGCAATTATAACTACGAGTCTTTTAACCACCTACTTTGCAACTGTACCTCACTTCTGTTACCACACCACAGACTGTAACATGTAATTAGGCTGCAAATTTGGTGTTCACCATCAAGGAGACAATGGAAATGGCAAAGTTCTGCAAATACTTCAGTATTATGCAGCAATGCCTAGAAGATGTGACTAATGGCAACAATGTTCACTCTGAGCCCAATGATGTTAGAACCGAAACACAAATAACTGAGGCAGGCTTGCCCAGCTGATTCAACTTCTTAGTCTGAGAATAGGTCTCTCTGATCACCTGCAGACCAAATATGCTAAGCTGCTTCACATGGCTCTGATGCCCAGCATTGGCAACCTATCAGCCAACCTTCCTAAACTGGTTTGGTAGAGTTGATGGATAAACCTTGTTGAGCTACTGCCTGTACTTTCCTAATACTGCCAATTTCTTGTTTCCACTATGTCTATCAGATTCACGTTCTGCATTTTAATACTTGACTTATTCAGCTTGTTTTTAACCATACATCTGGGTATTATTGATCTGATGCATTGGTGTTTTATTATTTGGAATTGTGCAATATTTTGCACTGTAAAGATTTTTATTAATCATAAAATAAAGGTTTTCATAGACTAACTCTACTTATAAGAAAAACAGTGATAGTATTACTGTGTTCTGATGTGGCCATCCAAGATGTGCGATGGGTGTTTTTTGTGTCACTCCTAGGTATTTGTGATTTCCTTTGAGGAAGGAGTGTTTGAGTGCTTCTACTATGTAGATGTGCTAGATGCTATAGCTAGATTCTTTCATTGGCATCATGCTTTGCACTGTTCTGGCTTCTGAAGTGGTTAAGGTGTATTGTTGTGGTTGTTTTGGGGGGTGGTGCCTTAAGGATGAGTGATCAGTGTGGTGATAAGCAGGTAGGTAATTTGGTACTAGATTATATAGAAGTATTTTCCATAGGACAGAGTGTATGGGTATTGTTGTGAAAGGCACATTGATTCGTGGGGATGGTGATGCCAGATTTATACTGTGTGCCAGATCTTGCTTCGCTTCCAACATTCATTTCATGTTGGGATTGGCAGATCTTTGGCCTTGTGCTCGTTTTTGTGCCTTTTGTGTTGGAACTAAAGAGCTGTGGATGGTTACAACCATGTATTCAAACTAATTCTGTGATTACTTATTGATTAGTTACCATGTTAGGGAATTTTTTTTTGTTTTTGGCTTTCTGTGCTTCGCTGTTGTCGTCGTTGACTTTGGAGGAGCTCAGAGGAGATTGACTTTTGCAAATGATCCATGATTTTATTTGTGGTTCTGGAGACATCCATCGTTTTGATGTCGCTGGAATCATATCTACTATATGGTTTTGTTTCTTCTCCCCAGAGCAAGCACACTTTAGGCTGCCACACTTAAGCTGCCATTTATCAAAGCAGGAACTATTGCACCATAGTGAAAGGTGTGTGCCTTCTGTTAAGCATAGATTTTGTACTGGAAGGGGATCATCCAGTACAAAAACTATTCTTTAATATGCTCCCTAACATTGATGTGGGCTGTGCAATGCAGCGCACATGAAACGTTTGAAAAGTAAGGAGAAACGTAAAAAATACATTTCCATTACGCCCACTTAGAGGTAGTGTACTATTTGGTATCCTTCTTTTGTAACACAAATCCTGATTTGCGTTGGAAAGTAGATACCACCACAACACTTTGCACCGGGTTTGTGTAACAAAAGTAAATCAAACATGAGACAAAGTGTTTGCAAATCTGGGACAATGTTTCTTTGTCTGAGGAGATAATTTTCTTCTATCAAAATGGTCCGACCAGATTTGTCTCAAACAGAATTCTTGATCTTGTGAGTAGTGACCAGTGTATAGGTAAAAAAATGACTGTGACTTGAGGTTTGGGATCAGAGGTTTCCGACGAAGAGGGCTCGAGGTGTAGACGATATCATCGATAACATTCAATTTAACATGAGACAAAGAGAAAGGTGCCATTATCAAAGCAAGGAAATACTTATTTTTCATAACAAAATGGCTGCAAAACAGAACATTGTTCTAGCTTACTGTACTGATTTAACAAACACGAAGAGAGACAGCTTATGTAAAACGCAGTGCAGAAGTATCTAATTACTTCTCACTCATTCCCTGGTACCGTCATGGAATAAAAACTGTAAACACTCGTGGGGCCTTCCTAATTAAAAAATGAATAATTAAATGACAGATTTAAAGAACCTATTTTTCTGCATTTAAATCTGCACCAGTTTTTTTAAGGTGAGGTTCTATGTTGTCCACTACCGAGTTCTCACATTTCAGACTGCTCAGTATTCAAATTATTTTTTATGTTTAGAGGGTTTCATTCTACACAAATCACTTCGACCCTCGCCTTGACTGAAAGGATCTGTCAAACAGGATGACAAGGGGTGTGTGGGAAAGAGTGCGACTCTAGCCAGCTCAATCGCTTAGCGGTCAAAGACATTTTTGATGTGGCTTTTTGTGTTATGTGTGTATTAGCTACCAGTCACAGATTACTAGAGGGTTATCCCAGACCTTTCACACTCTGTTTGATAAAATGGCTTCTTGATTTAGCAACACCTATAAATTAAATGCTTATTTCTGTAAAATAACAGCCTGAATTTTTCTGGTAATAATGGAAAACGTGTATAATGATCTCTCGCATTGACAATATTTTTCAGTCAGACACAGCTCAGAATACTGTAGGTCTAATTGTTAAAGGAATGGCCACGGGGTCTTTGGGAGGGCTTACAGTGTTTAATGAAATGCTACGACAGGAGAAATTTCTAAAACAGCACTAATGAGAGAATAGGAGTATACAATCCCAGCGGCTTTGCTCTAAAGCTCTGCTTAGTGGTCCCTGATGCCTGTGAACTTAACCATGCCTTAGGAGAAGTGCTTAGATGTGAGATATCCTTAGATAAGGCCCCTAATTGTTCTGAGGGCTTATTTGTAACGAAGGTGTTAAATGTGTAAACAGCAGAGGCAAAATAAATAACACATTCAGACAAAACGGTTTAAATGCACTGATTTAAAAGTATGTGCGTCAGTGCTTAATTTGTCAAATATTAAGTGCCAGGGCTCTGACCAGGAGGCCACAGCAGCTTGCACCACCCATCGCCCTTTTCATCGCTGCTAACCATCTCTCTGGAATGACAGCTCAGATTATTCCAGATCCCCAAAGCTAAAGGAACGGCTGAAGTGGCAGTTATTAGCAATTTTAAAGTATATAGTATTCCTAAACTACCGTTTTTCTGCTCATCTCTAAATTTGATGAGCAGCGCCACCATGTGGTGGACTGATCCAAGCATGGTGTTGACAATTGGGTGCTAGTGTCGAGTACCGGAAACCAATTTGAACTTCTCAGGAGAAAAATAAGGATATTCCTGTTATGCCATTTCTGAAAAAAACACTTCAATGGGATATTACATTGTTTTGACTTCTCTGGATGGCAATTTTTCAAGAGACTACTTCCCCCGTGCTGTGAATTTGTAAACATCAGAGAAACTGGAACATTTCCTTATTCGTTAAAGAGATGCAGTGTCACTCAGTGAACTATTTGGTATAAAACACTATCAGCCATACATTATATAGATGATGCAAGACACAGGGAAGAATCATCAAAAGTTCATTGAACTCCAATTTCACAAAATATTTTTTTAATATGCAATAGTGTACTCTCTATGAAAAATGTAAACACCATAATCCTTCCCCTAAAAAGCCTGAAAACATTGCAACTTGATCCTTCATGTGAATGAGTGTGGCCCAAAGATACTGATTAATATAGGAGGGTGGAAGCACATTGCCTCATATCCCCGCACTCAAGGTTCCCCAATGCACCATGGGAAATTCAGTGCACAAGAAAACTTACTTCAGTAGTATTCTTTCATATTCCAACCTTGTTGGAATAACCTGTGCTGTTCATCTCTGGACACGTTTCTGAATTCACTCCTTCATTAGTAGAGAGCAGCAAGTCATTTGGGGTTGCTGGACATGCGGCCTAAAGTCTCCTCAGGTCTCTCTACCACTCACTGGGTGCAGGTGCATCAACTCAAGCTCATCAGCTTAGTAGCTCATGGGAGTCTTTTTATGCATAAATGGGGTGGGAGCATACGGGCTCACAGCCCAGCACTCAGTTTGCCCCAATGAATCATGAATAAGCAGTGCATGATAACACTTACGTCAGTAGCAGTCTTTAATTTGTCACCATTGTTGGTGCAGCCTGTGCAGTGTAACTCTAGGCACGTATTTCTGTATTCCTTCCTTCATCAGTACAGAGCAACAAGTCAGAATCAGAATACACTTTATTCAACCTAAGTAAATTGATCATAAAAGTGCAATAAAAGAAAATACATCACAATACAATTAATATCCAAACATGTCTTTGGCAGTACATAATAAAAGCAATTGATAAGAATGCACTAACAGTCCTTGACATTCCCCGATCCATGACATCCTAATAACAACATTACATATTGGAATTTAGTTAAGAAGGGAATGGGATGAGAAAAAAAACCTCAACTAAGGGTCCGCTACACTCTCCTACCAACATAATTGTCACTTCTGAATGCTTACGGTGTGCTAAATTAGTGGGCTTAATATGGAGACCACTTCATTGGATTCTAAAACCATATTCCTCATGACATAGAAACATAAACAAGGGGCCACAGCCCTAAGATGTCAGAAAGGCTAAAATGGCAATGAAGGGTCAACTTACCAAGATGCTGGTAGTGCAATGCTGGAATTAAACAAGACTCTTAAATAATCATCACTTGTCAGTGTGCAAGTCTAAAGAAATTAATAATATTATAACGTGCGTATTGAAGATAAGCCCACCTCTGTGCAAAAACCCTACCCACAGGCACTGCAATATGGACATAACAAAGGAGGGGGAAATCCTCATAGTGGACCAACACAGAGCTGCAACATTATATTGATATTGGTCGTTGGTCATTGAGGCACCCAGGGGTAACTTCCACACTAGGACCTTCTAATCTTTGTTACCAATCTGAGACAGGTATAAAGAGTTGTGATATTTTCATCAGATGATAAGCATTGAAGGAAATAAATTGCCTGCATGCAATGTATTAAGGAGAATGTGTTCAAAAGAGCTTTAAAAGTACATGATCTGAGTTTTGAGTAAAATCTACAAAAGAACATAACATGTAAAGTGCTTTGTGGAGAAATCGAGTTACAGGGACAGGGATCAAAGTTACACTCCCAATTAGTACAGTAGGGGAATGCCACAATCCAGTGGAATGAATTAGTGGCCCTATTAGGAGTTTGTCAGTCTTCCTATTCAGTCGGCTACTGCTGTGCCAAGTGGAGGACTGCCAAGCCCTTCGTGCACCCTCCTAACTGATGAATTAGGCAATTGGAGTGCAATCCAGGGCATACGGGGGTGCTGCGGCAGTCTCATTGCGGCAGCTGTTTCAGGCTCATAGGAGAGCCTTAACAGGAGACTACCACAGTGACAGGGCATGCAGCACATTTCTGCGTGGTGTGGCTTGCCTGCCACACTGTGCAGGAATGGGGGTGAAATTTCAGGGGGGCACAACATGTGCCCTCCCCCCGCATGCACCCCAAGGACCAGAAGCGGCATGGGGGCCTGCTTGGGCTGACTTAGGTGTCTCTCTTCCACCCTTTTTTTGTCATGGTCACCGCCTTGAAAAGGGCAGTGAAAAGTCAACTTGTAATATGCTCTGCAGTTCCGGCATCAGCACTGCCAGCATAGTGAGGCCGGTTTCATACCGCCTATGCAATGAGCTCCTTGATCCCGGTGGAGCCGGCAGTCTTGTGGCGATTCGAATGCCACACTTAGAATGCTGTGTGTCATCTGTAGTAGTGGCGATGATGTGACCACCATTGCGGGTATGGCAGCCCTGAGGCCCTCCGTACAGATAGTAAGATGCTAAGGCTAAACTTCAAAAAGAGGACATTCTGGTGTGGCTGGATATTAAGTAGCAAAAATGGCTGCGTACCGTCAGCAAGGGCAAGTGAAATATAAGATATGACAGATGACATTTCTAACTTTGTTCCACATTGCTGCTCCATACTTGCGTAACACAAATCCCTTAATGACTCACTGGGCTTCGGTGCACCAACACAAGTTTGTCAGCTCAGTAGCTTAAGGGAGTCTTTTCAAACAGAAGGAGGGTGGGAGCCCGTGGCCTCACATTACAGGCTATGCCAACAATTTTGAAAACTTAAAGACTACTACTGATGTACGTCTTATCATGCGCTGCATTTGCCATGATGCATTCGGGAAAATTGAGTGCTGGTATGTGAGGCAGTGTGCTCCCACCCTCCTTCTGTTTGAAAAGACTCCCTTGAGCTACTGAGCTGACAAGCTTGTGTTGATGAACCTGCACCCAGTGAGTGGCAGAGAGACCAAGAAAACTTTGGGCAGCATTTCCATCCCCCCAAAACGACTTGTTGCTCTCTACTGATGAAAGAATGAATACAGAAACACATGTCTAGAGTTACACAGCACAGGCTGCACCAACAAGGGTAAACAAGAAATACTACTGCTGAAGTAGTTGTGATCATGCAGTGCATTTACCATGATGCATTGGGCCAAAATGAGTGCTGGGATGTGAGGCAGTGTGCTCCCACCCACCTTTTGTTTGAAAATGGTCTCTTGAGTTACTGAGCTGACAATCCTGTTGATGAACCTGCGCCCAGAGTGGGATAGAGACCATAGAAGACTTTGGGCAGCATTTCCAGCTCCCCCAATTTGACTTATTGCTCTCTACTGATTCATGAATAAATCCAGAAACGTGTGTCTAGAGTTACATAGCACAGACTGCGCCAGCAAGGGTGAAAAATTAAAGACTACTACTAAAGTGTTATCAAATACTGCATTTACCACGATGCATTGAGGCAATTTGAGTCCTGTGATAAAAGGCAGTGTGCGCCCATCCTCCTTCTATATAGAATAAAAATGATGAGAAATTAGAAACAGCAATATACAACTAGTGCTAAGTTACAAAGCATTTTAGATTTGGTTTGATGTAAGTCAGTTTCAAACACAACTATTGTTCATAAGTGGTGAGAATCCAGATGCCACGGTTTGGATCGGACCACAGCAGCCGCAGCCGCAGCCGCAGCCGCAGCAGAGCAGCAGCAGAGCAGGAGGACGCGAGCGGGAGGACGCCAAAAACTGCCTAAGGCTCTGGCACCCCCCACCCCCTGCTCACCCCGCCGAGTTCCCCGCTGGTGTTTTCAGCGATTGTCCAGCGTTTGTCCTGTGGGTAGACCCGGGACCTAACAGCTGCCTAATTGAAGGCTGTGAACCGCAACCGAGCGCCGCAGTTTGCCACACCAAGCAAGCTGTGTGAGCTCAGTGGGAGAGCTGAGCGAAGCGCTCAACGATCAACGGGCAGAGAACGCCAGCCCACCGCGCCGTGCGGAGAGAGGAGAGAGAGACCGACCGGGAGGCCAACCGGGAGGCTAACAAGGACCAACTGATCCGACTGCATCACCAGGGAGCCCCCCGTTTGGAGGTAGGAGAACGACGGAGAAGGGCAGTGTTTGGTGAACGGCCGGGCTTCGCCTACCCGCCGCCCCTTGTTGTCGCTGTCTGCCGCTCCTCGGCCATTCCGCCCGCCTAGCCCGCCTGACGTCTGACGTCGGTCAGAGTCTGGGCCCAGGTCTGGCGAGGGAGCGGGCGCGGTCAAGGGTGTGGGTGTGTGTGCGGACTTGGCCCCCCTGGCATTTAAATCTGCCCCCAAGTCTGTCGATTCTGCCCGGTTGGGGGGGCAATATAATACTCTAGCCCCCTGTGCTGTGGACAGGCAGTGGTCAGGCTCGGCCAGCACCTTGTGGGAGAGGCAGTGCCTCTGGGAGTTTGTGCCCCAATAGCTGGCCGACTGCCGGCTTGTGGACAAGCAGCCCACCAGCTGATTGGCAGAGTATCAACGGCAGCCTGCAACTGCAGGGCCCACAACATCAGTTTCCATCGTGGCCTCTGCTATCATCCACTCAATTACCTAACCATCACAGGCAAACTATCTGTCCCTGACACAGAGAGTGAGTGGGTCAGCGGACCAGCAACTGCAGGAAGTGTGAGGGCCGGATGCCCACGGATGCTAAGGGACAGCGCTGTGACAACAATACTGCTGCGTACACCCCTGCACACACCTCCAACAGCTCTTTTGTCAGTCGCCATGACTGCAGGTAGTGTGAGCGCTGGACGCAATATGAACAATAGGAAGCGCTTTGATAACAACACTCCTGCACACGACCCCAACACCGTTTCTGCCGCCATAACCACCATCACCTCGTAAAAAACGTCGTAAATGACAGTAGTGACAAGTTTCTAATTGCTACTCAAAAAGAAGGGTCATACCGAGCAAAGTAAGCATCTGGAAGGAAGAGGGTTATACTGTATTCGATCTACGCCTGATTCAGAATAGGGAAAAGCGGGACAGGCACGGACTCCCTCAAGTATACTAGCGCCAACTTGCACGCAGATTGTCGCGACACCTTGCAAATAATCCAACTAGCACCCGCATGAGTGGGAAGAGGACACGGATATACAGAAAACAGCCCTACCCCACGAGATCAACAAAGTGAACTACCTGGGATCACTTGAGGGGTAAAATGAGATCTGGGAGGTCGAGAGTAAACCCGCCAAGGAAAATTAGGAAGAAGGCCAAGGCCAAGATCAACTCGTCTGTTCATACCTAGTCAGTTGACCAACTCCCAAGCCTAATACCTCCCATCTATTCGATTTTTGGAGCAGCGAAACCCTCCGGGAAGTTTACTTTTATGAAGGATCCAACGTCAGTGATTTTTTCAACACCGACAACCTTAACCGGCCTACAGAAGCCAATGACTCCGAATATTTGTAGCATAATGACGGAGACAAAGGATTCGTCGGCAGCTCACTTAGTCCAATTACCCATACCCATAAAGTCAGACGGAATTGAGATGAATTATAATTGCGTGGAACAATCTTACGATCCAAAGAAACATACTATGTATTGTCAAGCCCAAGTCCACAGGGACAGCAGCACGCACGAACATCTAACACGAGTCGACGCAGAGGATAATTTGCCAACAATACGAGCCTCAAGCATAGTCCCAGACATTATGCCTGAAGGCTTTACAAGCAACGCATTACCTAACAATAGTGATCTGAACTTAACCACGCATAGCAATCAGCAACAAGACTGCAGAAGGGATAGCCCTATTAATAACAACCAACATGACCCATTGGACAAAGCCTACCTGAAAAACCATTCAACTCCCAGACCGGTTTTATGCTCAAACAAAAGCCTAAATCTGAAGACTGTGAAATCAAAAGATTCATATCTGGCACGAAAACTGGAAGCTGCCACATCAACTACCACTGACATGTCGTTAAGATACAAGGATCGCCCGTTCACCAACACAACTCGAAGTGACACGGACCAACCCAACACAAGCGACAAATTACTGCTTGCCGCGCTGGAAGACCTAGTCATAACAATTCATGACTCACAGTCAGACATTTTGCCCATCTCGCCAATCATAGGCCCATTCAACAGTCTGGCGAAAACCCTCAGCGTAACGAAACCTGTACAAGGAAACAAACCACTTATACACACAAGCAACCATGCCAAGGACAAGGGCAACCTGAAGGAAATGTCTATATTAGAGATTTCAAGCTCCCAGACACCTGACATAGTATCCACGGAAAGAAATCCTAACATCGAACAAAAATCACTTCAAGAACAGACACACAGATTATCACCCAGCGACCAGACCGCACTGGAGCCGGCTATTGTTCTTAATAATAACAACGAACATGGTATGCAACCAGAAGTCGAGCCGGACACTAAAATCAGTCTAGAATCCATATTCACGTTACATAAGGCACTGGGCTGCATATTGGAAACGTCGATAAAAACCTTAAACATGCAGTCGGACAAGCTTGACGTACAAATATACTTAATGGGATCAATAGCCGAGCATATAGCCGGTATAAACAAAAAACTCGACGCAATAGCTGGCTCATTCAACGTCTTAACAGAACAGGTTTGCACAAGCCTGCCAGTACACTCCTGCACTTGTCACCCAATACTAGAAAAACTCCAAGATCTGCCATCTATCTTGAAAGACATTCTGCAGGAATGCAAACAGTCTAATTCAACTGCCACTAGCATTCAATTGAACGACGACTTGATTTGCTTTGACGACAAGGAGACTCAAAAAAGCAATGCCTACAAGCCCAACAACTTAGAGGCAGCTAACATAGTCGTCCCCTACCAACAGCCGGCAGAAGGTAACAATAAACACAACAATCTGAGCACTACCGTAACCAATAGATTAGAAAAGCTAAATCCAAAACCTGATATTGCCTTGACCAACCAACAGAGCAGTGCCAAACCTGTTATCATTGACCAACTGCCAGAAGCCGACATTGGAACAAAATTAACCATACGTCAGAGAAAAAGGGCCAGGAAAAATAGAAATCAACGTCCAAACAGTGAACTTGAGCATAAGCAGATGTTATCACTCTTCCCTATCTACACGCAAGCCAAAGCCAAAAACAAGAGCGCCACAACCACCGACCCATCTCAGACGATGACACCGAAAGACACAAAAAACAAGTGTCCGAGGACGCCCGTAAAAATGGAAGCCCAAGTCGCGAGAATATATTCCCCTAAGAAGGAAGAGTGCAAAATCCCACCAAACAAACCACCCTACCCAGTAGAGGCCATCCCCACAAAAGCCTTGTGCAAAGGGAACCCCTCGGGTCCAGAGCTCCGCGACCGAACGGGTTCAAACGTTTCTGCCTATCAAGAAGATTCTATTGAAGTTCTTCCAAAGAAGCCGTCAGTAATCATTCAATCCACATTGGGAAAACTCGAACTTTCCCCCAAACAGATCTCAAGTTCGCAGAACTGGAATAAGCAGTCCACAACAATTGAGAAAGATCTGATAAATGAAAAATCTGGAACAGACAGACATAACAGTCAGGTTGTGGATATGACAGCTACCAACGAAACAGCATCTCCACTCTTAAACACCACCTCTAGTGTGGTTACAGAACCTGCCAGATGCTTGGCAATACATGCGACTAGGGAAAACCTTGACCTCATCAGAGTAACCTTCCCAAATGATAGCAAGGGCACCGACCCTGAAACCAGCAAGATAGCAGAGGGCACACGCCGCCCGGAGAATTTGTTTGACGCAAAAGAGGGCCCTCTAGTAATGAGGCAAGTATCAAGTAAAGCCCGAGAAGAGTATCCATTAGGCGCGCCACACAAGCAACCCCTGCACAGTGTTCATCCCCCTCTTGGAAACTGCCACTCCGATAACACAAAAGTTTCTGGGTCTTGTAATCGAATGCACCATCGCCAAATTGTCAAATCCTGTGGCAAATCACTAACGGCAAAGGAGGGATTTCCCAATGCAGGGAAACTTTTATTCGTTCCTGAATTTGAACAGCAAGGTTTGCAAGATCATTTAAACCGGGGGAACACACTCCGCTTAACATCCGCCATCCCTAGCCTTGGCTACCTTACTTCAGCAGACCTCCTGTTGGTTGAGTTTATAACATTGGAGGATAACCCAAAAAAAGAGTGCACAGTCACGACATGGAGGGAGGCCGGTATGGTAACCCATATTCTTTCCGAAATGGCTAAATTTAAGGAATGAGGAATCCTCTTGAAAGAAAAGGTCAAGGCAGCGTATCCGTCTCCACTCTTAAGAAGGCAGACCAAGAGCATAAATCTAGCACCAAGGAGTCGACCAACGCATTCGGTCCTTCGAGGAGCAAGGGGAGTTGAAGCAGCAGACCGCGATTATCTCCAGCCGCAATTGCTATTCTCAAATTGAACGCCCGGTAGGTCACTTAACACTGCAAGCCACGCTATAAAAATTCTTTCCTGGAATATTGCGGGTGCCAAAGACATCATGAACAAAAACGGCAAAGCCGCTACTTGGGACCCATATGCAATTATAGCCTTACAGGAAACGTGGCAAACCGACCCAATTGACATACCCGGCCGCTTGGGCTTCCATGTAAGCGCGGCTCACCTCCAGCGCTTTGGGCGAGCCCGTGGGGGCCTTTCTGTCTATATATCAACGTCTTTAAAGATCAGAGCAACACAAACTCCTGACTCAATGGCGGACATGCAAATCCTAAAATTAGAGAGCATAACAACGGCCATAACCAGAACTCTAATTCTAATGAACATCTATGAAAACCCAAAGAAATCTTCCAAAAAAGCATTATTCCAACGTATTACTTCGGGAATCACCACCATGCGTTTGGAGCACCCAGACTGAGAGATAATCCTCACGGGCGACTTTAACTCAAATCTTCTACAAGCACCGGAGGACGAAGTTAACATCAACGCCGCAAATGAAATTTGGAACGTCTTGCCGCAGGCAGCTCCTCAGGTAGTGAAGAAGGACAAGGAGGGTAAACAACTTATGTGGGACCTCGAAAATCTCGGACTCCGTGCACTAAATGGAAGAGCTAACCAAGACAACCCTCCTTCAATGACCTATATAGGCCACAATTCCTGTTCTGTATTGGACTATACATTTGTCACACTACCTTTTCTCAGTCAAATACAAGACTTCCATATCATCTGTGCCTTGGACAGCGATCACTCTAAACAACATCTCGAGATTGCGACGGAAATACCCAAACTCGAATCAGCTCCCAATTTACCAGGCAACCATACAACCATCAATCTGAAGCGGCTCAGTGGACAAGTGACTCCCTCCCACGAATAGCCAACGACGCCAAAAAACTATTAGAAGACCTCCTGATTGAGAACGCCCTGAGCCCAATCATCTGGAATAACTACTTGATGCATCTTTCTAGGTCCAACTCAAGTAACATAATTAGACCCTTCTCAAAATTTAAGAACGCATTTAACAGATCAGCACTACCATTAAAGAGGCGCTTGGGAAAACGTATACGTCAAGCACGTGGTCACGCTGAAAACGCCTGTGTTTGGTCAGCAGTACGAAAGGTCAGGACTCAATATAAGAAATTAATATGGACTGAAAAACAAAATCTCCAAAATGAGTTCTGGTCTAAGTTACTGCATAACATCAAGAGAGCCGACTCGCGGGCCTTCTGGCTGCAAGTTAATTCTGTAAACCGGGCAGCCCAACCAATAAGCACAGCCTGCATAACTGAATCGCAATGGTCTCAACATCTAACGGACACATTTTCAATCAACAGTCAGAGTGCAGCTACCATCCTGCCCTTTGAAGCAAAAGATAACCCAGTGCGGGAAGCCATTTCTCCGGCCCTTCAAAGGAACAGCGTAAAGGGCACTGGCCCAACAGCATCATGGCCCAAGTATGATGCTGAACACAGCATCTTAAAAATAATTGAGAAAAGCAGGCAAGATAGTGCCCCAGGCCCAAACGGCGTCCCACAAGCCATCTACAAGACGGACCCGCAGTACTGGGCCAGCAAATTCAACTTACTGTTTCAAACAGTTACAAACGCAGGTGGTATTCCTGAGAGCTGGAGGGGAGCTATTATATCTCCAATCTATAAAGGCGGAGAGCGTAAGGATCCAAACAACTATCGCTTGATTGCCCTCCTCGATGCTGAATCAAAATACTATGCGTCACTGATACTGGCAGACCTGGCTGACTGGTCAGAAACGAACAATAAAATACCACCGAATCAGACCGGCTTTCGGCGCGGCATGGGTACTACGACAAATGCCATGGCCCTTTGTCTTATTGCCGAGAAAAGTCTACAGAACTCCCTCGACCTTCACACCTGGACTTTAAAGCGGCATTTGATCGTGTCAACAGGCAAATGTTATGGGCAAAATTAAAACATCAGGGCCTACCGGACTCAATTCTCATGCCCATCATTAACCTCTACACTGAAACCTGGATGCAGGTGAACATCGGCAATGGGTGACGTCTGACCAGGAAGATCTACACTGTTGACGGACTAAAGCAAGGATGCGTCCTGGCCCCACACTTATTTAATTTATTTATGAGTGACCTGGCAGAAAGCCTAGATAAGGTTAACACGCATCCTCCCAGGTTAGGCACCCTTCGTCTAACGCACTTATCGTACGCGGACGATGTGGTGCTGGTGAGCCAGACAAGAATTGGCCTCCAACGTCTGCTAGACGACTTGTCCGCCTACACAAAAGGGAACCTGATTACAATAAATGTTAAGAAAACAAAGACTATGCTCATATCACGGCGTCGCAAAAATCCACCAATTTTCTGAATAAACAACAATCAGCTGGAATCCGTCAACAGCTATAAATATCTGGGGGTACACCTAGACAAACACTTAAATTTCCTGGTGCTTCTCAAAGCTGTTGAAAGAAAAGGGGCCACATTATTGCACGCCTTCACCAACTTGGCTGTCAAGCTAAAGAGCCCTCTAGTCTCCCCTTTGCTAACTGTAATGAAAGCTAAATTATTGCCCACATTAGCATATGGGAGCATTTTGCACCACGGGAAAAGCGCCACCCTCCTGGATAAAATACAAACTAAAGTATACAAACGGGTTCTCTTGTTACCGAATAACTCTTCCCCAGCGCAAGTCAGACTTGAACTTGGATTACAATCCCAGGTCTTACTGAAAAAATATGAGGCCATTAAATTTTGGTATAACGTATGGAGAAACAAGGAGAAGAAACTGAATGGTGCACTCTGGGGAGCAATCCAGACAAGCCCGAACTCTGAGTACTCAAAATACCTAAAGTCCTCATTAGAGGAAACTGAGCTCGGAGCATTGTGGGAAACAAAACTGCCAGTCCCTTCGTAGTCAAAAGGATTGCTAAGAAACACTCGTTCCTCAAGGACAAAATAACTTTTAGTACCCGGACTCACGCCTGGATGACTATTAATTTGTACATAAGGCCCGCACCAGCACCTTATTTAGACACGGCATTCTCGTTGAACCTGTGGTAAATAAATAAATAATACCCTATTTTTGACTAGACATATATCATTACAGATAGCTCAATAAATAAGAGTCAAGATTCGAGGTAGTAGGAGTTTTGCAGGTTTAATACAGCATAAGGACAGGAACAGGACAACCTGCATAGGAACAGGGGCCCAGCAGGGTGACAGGGGCCCAGCAGGGTGACAGGGGCCCAGCAGCTGCTGGGGCTGGGTTTGGGATGAGCGCGCTAACTTTTAATAACAATACACGAGCATATATACATAGCGCAAACACATAGCATTACATTGCAGTAGGCGTAGCAGTGGGTGGAGCAGAAGGCGTGACGCGTAGCAGTCGCGAAAGATAAGAGTAAAAGTAGGTGTAACTGGGCGTATACATAGACATGTGGTGCAGATGTAACAGAATATGTCATGAATGGGGCGGAAACATTGGAGGGGCTACCTAAGGAGCCGGGACCTCTAACCTGATGGTGCGCGCAAACTGGCAATGACGTGTTACTAGGAGAAGCTGGGGGCTATGAACTCTGTGCTAGGAGCAGAGACTAAAGTCTGGAGGGTCGGAGCGACATGTACCTAAACCCTATCTAGTATCTTATGTTTAGGGAACATGTTGATATAAACTAGAAGTCAGGAGGGGAAGGGCTAATCGACTCTAAGACTGGAGCATGCATTTATTCTACATGTAGTGCGTGATGAAGAATATTAAATGACCATTAAATGCAGTATTTCTCTAACGTGGAGCCGCATAGGCTAGACAATGACGGAAACTATTGATGCAGTTCAGTAGCTTAGGAATGCAGAGAAGGAGGACTGAACCGATAACTGGAACTATAACATACTTTTGGCAGACTCAGAGGCAGAGCCAAGCTGCACCGGGCACTGCGAGGCAGGAAGTAAGTGAAAGGTCGAGGATACAGGTGGGGGCTGTATCGCTCCTCAGCGAGGCTTCAGGAGACAGGAGCTGAATCTGATGTCCAGGCCCTGTTGAGGCCTAGAAACAGGGACTTTATAATGGAATAACGTGCACACTGAGAAACGTGGCAACATTACTTTACATAGGCCTGATATTCGTAGTATTCACGAGGACTGGGAAATGACATATCAGAGGAGGACACAACTGTAATTGCGTCATTAATCGGACATGGGGAATAACATATGCATATTGGTCATGCACACATAACATATGATGGATGACACGTAGGGACACAGAACATGGCAAAATTTACTTTTCCACATTCCCTCCTTGTCACTACGTTTCCATCAGGAAACATCAATATTCATGATACCATCTATCATTTCATACAGTATCATTTGTTCATCTCGAATTGTCTTGGAACGGGATTTAAAACGGGGCTTGGGACTAGGAATACAAGAGGTAGCACACATGCCACAAATCGCAGGGCCACATTGTAGACAGAGGCAGCAGCTGAATATGATCGCTACTGCAATACCTAGAAAGGACAATATTTTCCATCCCCATGCGGAAATTATATTCCAGAACCAACCTGACCATGTCCAGGTGCCTGGATCTTGGTGTAACAGATGGGCAATTTTATGGAGTCTGGTTATAGCTGAATAAACAGACGGCGCGTTATTTGGAATGAAAATGCAGCAACTAGATCCGAGGACTCTACAGGCCCCGCCCCTATCGGCCAGTATGACGTCAAGGACGAGACGATTCTGTAAAACGACAATTCTCATAAAGGATTGCTCTTCGGTTAAGTTACCTAGAGCAGAGGCAGTCTCATCTACTACAGCTTCAAGGGTTCTTGTTAACCTACGAATTAGCTTACTATTTACAACTGTACCTAAATAAGGGAACACACCTTTATTAATATCAATGAATTGTTCTGCAGCAGTTTCAGTATAATCGACAATCGGGAGATTTCTCTTGTGCCTAGTATGTACTAGGAAGGAATTCCTATGGTAGTCAGGTGGGGCTAGAAAAACAGGTGGCAGTAGGAAAGCAATGTAACAGGTTCCCTCCCAATCGAGGGGCAGACGAACATATGCGGTCTGACCACAAACAAAATAAGAATGACGTGAAGCTTTGAAAATAGATTTCCCACTGTCACTATACTTGACAATAGTAGTACAATCACTATGTCCTACGTGTACGGAACCCTTATTTCGGACACATAATTCGCCTTTGACTGGTAGTACTGAAATAGCAGGTGAGTCTGGAGTAGTATCAGACTGAACATTCAGGACCATGAAATTCGACGAATAATGACCTAAATTATATACTTCATTTTCTAGATCTAAACCTGTTCTGTGGGGAAGACCTTGCTTGTCTG
This sequence comes from Lissotriton helveticus, assembly GCF_964261635.1. NCBI lineage: Eukaryota > Metazoa > Chordata > Amphibia > Caudata > Salamandridae > Lissotriton > Lissotriton helveticus. The sequence continues at coordinate 1,446,682,240 of NC_136061.1, read as the reverse complement.
GGAAACATGTACTGTTAAGAAAAGACATATCTGTTGAGGATGACGTTAACGTGGACCATGCTCCACACGAACCATTATGTGAAAACGGATAAGGAAACAGTGGCAGAACTCCCTTCGGTGTCTGGAAAGGGGGGAGTCGACCACACACCCAACAATTAGTGGCATTGCTGGTCTGGTGTGAGTAATGTAACATGCGGATAAATGAGTTATTACGCATAGCAAGGCGGTATGAATATTCGTGAGGAGGCAGATCACTAAACGTGTGCTCTGCTGTAACATTAGAATGCTTATTTACATGAGGAACTGGGAAATATAGGAAAAAGGCATAACTGGTGCAGGAAATCATAATGCTGATGAATAATATGAAACTTAGAAAAACGATACATTGAATTGAGTTTTTACTAACTCTCTCACTATGGGGGTCTATTTTATACATGTCAGAAACAGTCTAACCGTTTCACCTAGGGGAGGACTTAGACAATCAAACTGACTGACTTATTTTACTAGACCGGAGTTTTTGCTTATACTCCTGCTGCGGAGTTTTCTCTACCAAGGGAGGGGTTGTATCAATGTCTTTTGCGGGACAGTCCTTAAGAGCAATATTTTGGCAGTCCTTAAAATCCTGGGAAATGTTCTTAAAGACGGGTTTCAGTCCTTTGAAAAGTTTAACGTGAGAAAGGTGTATCCATCCTTTTCGGCCTTCCAACTTCACGGCTGTACGGGTGGTGAGGAGGACCTGACGGGGCTCTTTCCATCGAGGCTCCAGCGGACTTGATCTGTCAAAGTTCCGGACCATCACCATGGAACCTGGAACGATTTCATGCGGTGCCACCTCGGTATTGTCTGGAAATGCGGCAGCAACCTGTGAACGACATGAGTTGAGGGCAGACATCAAGGAAGCTAGGTAATCTGTCAGCATATTACATGAAACATCAGTAATACTTCGGGGTCTAGGAGTACCCCACATGTTAGGGGGGCGGCCGAATACGACCTCATACGGGGACAGACCTGATCTGGAATGTGCGACCATGCGCATATAGAATAAAGCAACTGGCAGAGCTACTAGCCAGTCCACACCCTTATCTTTACATATTTTTGCAATTCGAATTTTCAGAGTCTGATTATGTCTCTCGACTAGACCGGCTGCTTCAGGATGGCGTACACAATGAAACTTCCACTGGTACCCTAACAACAGGGAAACGTGCTTCATGAGTTCAGATGAGAATGGCTGACCGTTATCAGAATATACGACTCTAGGGAGTCCATATCGAGGGAAAAATTCACGAACCAACTGCTTGGCAGTGGTCGCGGCTGTGTAATCTGGAACTGGATATGCTTCTGTCCATCTGGACAAAGCGCATACAACTACAAGGACATACTTGAAACCTCGACATCGCTCCATCTGAATATAATCCATCTGGAGGACCTCAAAAGGGTGGTCAGGAGGCTGGAAACCACCTTGTTCCACCGGGACACTTTTACCTGGATTAAACTGACAACATATCATACAGGTACGGACTTTCTGCTTGGCTGCAGCTCGTAAATGCTTGTTGAACCAAATGTTCTGGATACTGTCTAACATAGCTTTTTCTCCTAAATGTGCTGGACTATGTGCGGTATTAATGATGACTTGAACCATAGAGTCGGGGAGAAACCATGTGGCTCTACCCTTTGTTAACCATCCTTGATCTGTCTGGACCCCTCCTTGTTCAGACCATTTCTTGATTTCATCGGGAGTAGCATGTAACTGGATATCTATGACATCTTGAGTAGGGTCCTTAACTGTCATACATGTAATCGGATCTGGAGTATGTGTCTGTGTCGGATTAACTTGAATGTCTAGAGTCTGTGCTGTAAGCTTGGCTGTGCGATCTGCTAGATCATTACCTTGAGAAATAATGTCAGTGACTTTCGTATGTGCTTTGCATTTCATGATAGCAATAGATGTCGGCAAATGTATGGCATCTAACAGAGCTTGAATAAGGAGACCATGCTGAATCTTGGTTCCATGAGAAGTCATGAAACCTCTCTCCTGCCAGAGCACTCCGAAGTCGTGTACAACTCCAAATGCGTAACGTGAATCTGTGTAAACATTAACTTTCAGGTTCTTGGCGTGTATGCAGGCTTGTGTCAGAGCAACTAGCTCTGCTGCTTGAGCGGACAGGGTATCAATGCGGTGTGTCTTAATAACTTCGGTGTCAGTAGTCACTGCATACGCGGCGACTAGTTCTCCTGTACTAGTTCTCATACATGAACCATCCACATAAAGTGTCAGGTCAGGATCTGGTAACGGAATGTCTGTCATGTCTTGTCTTGGCTTTGTCGTAATGTTGATTACTTCCACACAGTCATGTGGGTCAGGATTTGAATTAACTGGTGGTAACAGTGTAGCAGGATTCAGGATGTTGCAGCGTCTAATTTCTATGTGTGGCTGAAACAGTGTCAATTCATAACCTGTTAAACGTGCAATTGTCAAGTGCTGAGTTTGTGTTCGGTTTAAAAGAACTTCCACGGAGTGTGGGACTTGTACTGTCAGGGAGTGTCCTAAAACTATGGAATCACTTTGTCTGATAGCTAGTGCTGTGGCTGCAACTGACTTGAGGCACGCAGGCAACGCCTGGGCGACTGGATCTAATGTGCTCGAAAAATAAGCACAGGGCTTGTATTGTCCTGCTTGAACTTGTGTGAGAACAGATAATGCTGTACCTCCACGTTCAGTAACGAAAAGTGTAAAAGGCTTACTGTAGTTCGGTGTAGCTAGAACTGGAGCTTGGCATAAAGCTTTCTTTAACTCGTTGAAACTAAATGTATGTTCAGATGTCCAAGGGAGAACAGTCCATACGGCTGCCTCCTGTGTCGTTAACTGTATCAGTGGCTTGGCTAGAAATGCATACTGGGGAATCCATTGTCTACAATAAGAAGTAAGGCCGATAAAGGCACGTACCTCCTTCTGGGTCCTGGGCTGGGGAAGACTCGCTATCAACTGGATACGGTCTGGTGTCAACTGCCTACCCCTCTTGGACAGCAAGTGTCCTAAGTATACCACTTGCTGGACACAGAATTGAAGCTTCGAAGGTGACACCTTGTGCCCCATCTCGGCTAGGAAATACAAAACCGTGAGTGACGCTCGCTCGCAGTCACGTTCAGAACGGGCTGTGATCAGTAGATCATCGACATACTGGAGCAGGGCAGTGTCAGTTGGCATGTGAATATTGTCTAGTTGTCTTTTAAGTGCTTGACTGTAAATACTAGGGCTTTCTGTGAAACCTTGAGGAGCTCGTGTGAACATATAGCTCCTTCCATTTAAACAAAATCCGAAAAGAAACTGGCTGTCTGGATGAATTGGAACACTAAAAAATGCGTTCTTGAGGTCGATTACTGTAAAGAACGTGGCTTCGGAATCAATGGCTGTCAATAGGGAAGAGATATCTGGGACAACTGGGTACTGAGGAATAATACATTTGTTAAGTTCTCGTAGGTCAATCACTAATCGATATACTGGGGGTGCATTTGGGTCAGTACGTTTCATGACTGGAATGATCGGAGAATTGCATACATTGGAGTCAGTTTCTACAACTACTCCTTGAGCGATGAGCTCGTCTATAATTTTGGATAAGGCTGCTACAGCCTCGGGTGGCAATCTATACTGTCTGATTCGTGGTAACACTACACCTGGTTTGAGAGTCACACGATGGGGTGTGATTTGCATGTAACCTACATCAGTTGGACCTTGCGCCCATAAATGCTGCGGAACATTAGACAGTCTGGAATCAAAATCTCGTAATACATAGTGACCCTTAAAGTCACGTAGGAACAGACGTATTCCCTCTGGGGAACAACAAATAACTGCACCTAATTCTTTCAGTGTTTTAATGCCTAATAGATTTTCTGGACATGACTTAGTAAGTAACAGGTCAGTAGTGCGGGACAATGGACCTACTTCTAGAGTGACTGGCTTTGAAATCTCATTTACGATAGGCTTTCCGGAAAATCCAAGGGAAACATTTCTTGAGCCTGAGAGCGGAGCCCCTGGAACTTCGGCGTGACTAATTGTGGTCCTACTTGCCCCTGTATCAATCAAAAACTTTCTGTCTTTCCCTAATACTTGACTGTGAACATAGGGACCTTCTTGATCTACAGGTATCTCGATGAGAGGCAAGCCTACCTCCCTCTCTAGGCTGTTTCATGAATATGGCTGGTACTCTGGATACTCAGACTGTGCATACTGGTACATCTGCGATGTAACATGCTGTGTTGCAGCAATAGGCTGCGGTGCTGTAACTGTCTGCGGTGCATTCTGTGGCTGAGGAGTCTGTGAAACTTGTTCTTGTCTAGGCGGACGTGGTCTTTCTTTAGTCTTACCAGTAGCTATGTTATGTTTCAGAACTGCACACTCATTTATAAAATGACCTGGCTGTTTACAATAATTGCAGTTCCCTTTAACGGGAGCTGCAGGATGACTGGCTTGATTCGGACCCCTCTTCTGACTGTCTTGAGGAACAGATTGTGCAACTAGTACTTTCATTTTCGTGTCTTTCATACGTTTTCTTTCGTGTAAGGATCCAAACAACTATCGCTTGATTGCCCTCCTCGATGCTGAATCAAAATACTATGCGTCACTGATACTGGCAGACCTGGCTGACTGGTCAGAAACGAACAATAAAATACCACCGAATCAGACCGGCTTTCGGCGCGGCATGGGTACTACGACAAATGCCATGGCCCTTTGTCTTATTGCCGAGAAAAGTCTACAGAACTCCCTCGACCTTCACACCTGGACTTTAAAGCGGCATTTGATCGTGTCAACAGGCAAATGTTATGGGCAAAATTAAAACATCAGGGCCTACCGGACTCAATTCTCATGCCCATCATTAACCTCTACACTGAAACCTGGATGCAGGTGAAAATCGGCAATGGGTGACGTCTGACCAGGAAGATCTACACTGTTGACGGACTAAAGCAAGGATGCGTCCTGGCCCCACACTTATTTAATTTATTTATGAGTGACCTGGCAGAAAGCCTAGATAAGGTTAACACGCATCCTCCCAGGTTAGGCACCCTTCGTCTAACGCACTTATCGTACGCGGACGATGTGGTGCTGGTGAGCCAGACAAGAATTGGCCTCCAACGTCTGCTAGACGACTTGTCCGCCTACACAAAAGGGAACCTGATTACAATAAATGTTAAGAAAACAAAGACTATGCTCATATCACGGCGTCGCAAAAATCCACCAATTTTCTGAATAAACAACAATCAGCTGGAATCCGTCAACAGCTATAAATATCTGGGGGTACACCTAGACAAACACTTAAATTTCCTGGTGCTTCTCAAAGCTGTTGAAAGAAAAGGGGCCACATTATTGCACGCCTTCACCAACTTGGCTGTCAAGCTAAAGAGCCCTCTAGTCTCCCCTTTGCTAACTGTAATGAAAGCTAAATTATTGCCCACATTAGCATATGGGAGCATTTTGCACCACGGGAAAAGCGCCACCCTCCTGGATAAAATACAAACTAAAGTATACAAACGGGTTCTCTTGTTACCGAATAACTCTTCCCCAGCGCAAGTCAGACTTGAACTTGGATTACAATCCCAGGTCTTACTGAAAAAATATGAGGCCATTAAATTTTGGTATAACGTATGGAGAAACAAGGAGAAGAAACTGAATGGTGCACTCTGGGGAGCAATCCAGACAAGCCCGAACTCTGAGTACTCAAAATACCTAAAGTCCTCATTAGAGGAAACTGAGCTCGGAGCATTGTGGGAAACAAAACTGCCAGTCCCTTCGTAGTCAAAAGGATTGCTAAGAAACACTCGTTCCTCAAGGACAAAATAACTTTTAGTACCCGGACTCACGCCTGGATGACTATTAATTTGTACATAAGGCCCGCACCAGCACCTTATTTAGACACGGCATTCTCGTTGAACCTCAAACGTAAATTTCTCCACTTAAGGTTGGGCACTTTACCTACACGACTAGACCAACCTAGATGGAGACCACAAGCAACAACGGAATGCGATCTTTGCGGTGCAGGTAACCAAGACTTTATACACATAGTCTGTATTTGCCCAGCTATGTATCACGGACGTCGGTACTGGCTTAAGGATAAACTCAACAAACTTGGAGTCCGCACCTGCCGATCTGCGATAGTCCAGACCCTGTGCTCAGCGGACGCCCAACTGATCTGTAAGTTAGTAAAATTCCTGGACAGTTTCGCAGAAAAAACAAGGCACGCTGCCACTTGCCGGATTCCCATTGAGTCTTAAGAACATTGCTGAAAGATAAATTGGTATTGCAGAAACTTTGCCATAATTGGTTTGACTCTTTGCAGAAATTCTTTATCTATCTCCTTTCCCTGCCCTTTTCTTATTTATTTCCTTGTCTACGTTTTAAATGTTTGTTTTAAAAGTTGTAGAATGTTATAAATTGTAGTGGTTTTAATTAACCGAACAATAAAGAAAATACTTACTTACCTACTTACTCAGTTCATAATGTGTGGTAGCACACAGAGAGATTCCTGGTTTCCTGTGGTGAGCTATACATGTGAACCTAATAAACATGTTGCTATAAATGGCTAGCTTCTGCTAAGGACAGTTAATTTGGGGAAAACAGTTCAGAAAATCTGAAAAAATTGTTCTCATTTCTACATTTAAATAGCGGTTGTCATCCTGCCCCTTAACCTACTCTCACAATATCTGCTGGCTCTGCTGTGCACCAATATGTCTACACAAATCAACTGCAATAACTTTTTACAATGAAGCAGCTCTTGCTGGATGTGACCATTGATATAACAACAATACTATAATAAAGATGTGAGAGACAGGATTTTATACAGAAATCGCATGCTCCCATTTCTTGTTTATGGGATTATGTATCCTCCAAAGTATATTGTTATGGGTATTGAAACTTACTGATGAGTTCTGTGACTATCTAGAAGAACGAGGCAGCAGTCCCACTGCCTTTATTGGGCAGTACATGCTGTCTAAGACGGCCTATCTTCTTGAGCAATGAGGAAACCTGGTGTGCAGATGCCTGAACATTGTCCATGACCTGTAAAAAGAAAGATTGAGATTTTTAAACTGCAGTGAACACAAAATGAGACCAATTTGCAAAGAAAGTAAGTAAAGCTATATCAACATCAAAGTTTCGAGTTTCTGGAATTCACAAAATCTCCCAAACATCCACTTGCAAAGCTGATCCAAATGCAGATTTTTATATGAATTCCTAAGAAGGTCATGCAAGATTCCTATTGGGATCCCATTCCCGCTGTGCAGAGTTCTCTATAACAAAGAAATTCACACAATTAGATCTCTTGCTCAAACGTCCATTTTTTTTTCAAAAACAAAGATTTTCTTTTTGGAAACATATATTTCCTAAGCCACAAGATATCTGGGGGTGATTATTTTGCCTTCCTGCCTTGGAAAGTGATTTCAAGGTCAGCCAAACAATGGAGTGCTTGAGAACACCCATATTCCAATCTCCTGAATGAAACTCGTAGTGTGGATCTCGGCACCTGTAAATGGGATCATACCTGCCAGTAATGTAACTGAATTTCAAAGGATGCCGTAGAAAATGTCATTACTTTATCGTGGTTTGCAACCTGTGTTGATGAAGAATCTGCTGACATGCCTGCTTGAAGTCTGAGCATGATTATTAACCCCTCCCATGCTCATGACGAGCTGAGCTCGTCATGAGCCACGGCGCTCCGGTGCTCATGACGAGCTCAGCTCGTCATGGCCCTTGGAACGCTGAGGTGCGGGGAGAATTCCCCTGCTGTGCTCAGCGTTCCACGGGAGCCGGTGCACCTGTGATGAGCTCAGCTCGTCATGAGCACAGGAATGCCGTGCCTCATGACGAACTGAGCTCGTCATGAGCATGCGGGCACTGTGCGCGCCCCCCTCACCCCAGCACAGTGGGGGAATTACCCCCGCAGCCAAGGGTTTAAGCAAAAATATAAACAGAGTGACGACCCAAATAGGGCGACAAGGGTTCCCCATTTGATGACAGTGAGCATCTAAGATTAAACCCCTGTCTGAAAACATGGAGGCCTTCATGTACATTGTTTTGGTGTAGGGCGGCGCCACAAGCCTTCCTGCTGCACTGCTCCACATCAAAAAAAGGACAGGAATGTGCCGTATCTATGTACGGCGCCTTCCTGTCCTCTTTCACAGCACTAGAGTACAAATGGCTGCATGTGCCATTGCAGGCACCCTTGCATGATGGTACAAGGGTATCAGTGTTGAAATCAGGTTGTTTTTGTGGGGGAAGGGGCACCTTTCCCCACAAAAACAACTCTTATACCACCTCTAGGGAGGTGTAGGCTTTGGATGCATTCCCACTTTTACAGCATGTTGTAAATCTATGAATGCGTCAAATGCCATGGGTGTTATGGGGATCACCCACCTATGGTACAACTCCCCATCGCAGTGTTAGGCAACGCAGTGACTTATGCTGTGTTACAACACACCATGTGTACAAGGCCATGAAATGCCCCGCAGGGTGGATTTATGTGACATTGTAGATATGGGTAAGCCCAGTGCACTGCCTGATCATTATAAAAAGAAGCATTCCAAAGTACACTGGGCTTGTAAATAAGCTCCAGAGTGTGTATAGACTTTTGCAGACAAGGATGAACATAGAACTCAAAACAACTAGATGATTGTAGCAGGAGAAAGCCTTAGATGACATTCAGATAAGATACAAAAAATATAAGCTTCCAGATGACGATTAGACTACTTTTGAATCGTTTCCTAGGGGCCTCTAAGTATGGAAGTGAGGTTTAATACATCAGAAACTGCACAGTCTGTATAATAATGGTTAACATGTCCAAAGAAGACTCCAGCAGCCATCACTGTTATGTTAAGAGTACTTTCAAATTGTCTCTCACCTGTAATTATTGCTGCATTAGAACGACAGTAGTATGAGAGAATTGTTACTAGCCGGTGTTCAGCAGTATTGTTGAAACTTGTTTTTAGAGTATTTCATTTGTATATTTTAAATGAAGAAGGAAAGGAACATAAATCATCATCATAGAGTGACTGTTTATTGTGCAAAGAAATCTTTAGTGCTGGCAGTGTCCAGCCATATTGTGAATATTTTTTTTTTTTTTTCACTTATATTGTTGCAGGCTGCTTAGTATTTAGTAGCATTTTCTTTCATCGCATAGTTTGCATGTAGCAAGACTTACGCTTTTTTTAAAGTGTTATACAGTAGCAAAAACGCTGACTTAGTGTCTGCGTGTTTCTTCATGTTCAGCACAGTGAGAAGAAAATGTTTTTTTTTCATTTGAAAAGAAACAAGATTAGCTTTATTACAGATCTTTTTACCCTGGTTTCCAGATCTGACTCTATATCCACAGTCAGTGTCATTGTTTTTTTTATTTGCATTGGGTAATCTTCTTTTTTTTTTTATTTGAACCAGGACAGTACATTGGATACACATCATTTCATAAAAGACAACAAAAGGAAAACAAATCTATAGGTGTATATCCACCAACATAGAAGATTACAAAAGGAAGAAGAAGTGATATCAGTACAACAAAAACATACAAAGAGTTTAAAAGTAAAAGAAACAGAAAGATTACTAACTAACTCTCATGGTAGGATTTATACCTTCCCGCCATCGCCGTATAGGATCCCAAATAGCCTCGCCCAATTTCCTAGCTTTCAATCCCCTAGTAGCATAAATCGATGTCTCATAATTACAGACCGCTAGGAAGCGAGCTAGCCACATTTGGAAAATGGGGGGACAGAGTCTTTCCAACAAGCTGAGATGATTATTCTTAGTATAGCCGTACCAATAAAAACGAGTCTTTTTTCGCCTCTGGTAAATGTTAAGGACCCATCAAAACCCATTAAATATAAGCAGTCAGATTCAGGTAGTCTATGCCCGAATATAACCGACCAATAATCTGCGATCATACTTTTGACTAAATCGAGTTTACCACAGCTACTAAACATATGAATATTATCTGCCGGACCTGTTGCGCATCTAGGACAAAGATCGTTTTCTCTTTTCCCCCACGTAAATAGTTTAACCGGGGTATAATACAAACTAAACACAGTTTTGTATAACTGGGCTTTAAGATTACTAGACATGAGCAGACGATTGGATAGTTCTATACATTTATAAAGGTCAACATCAGGATTTTCAAGCTTCACTACCCAATTTGCTTCTGTTTTCTCTAGATCATCTTGAATTTCATACATAAGGGTATCATAAAGGGTGCCAATTCTTATGTTGGATCTATTCACCAGCTCAAATAATTGAATATTGGAGAGATCTAGAGTTGAAATACTGGATTTGAGTTTAGTAAATAGTTGAGCATACTTAAGAAAATCTCCATTGGGGAGATTATATTTCGCTTTTAAATCAGAAAAGGAAGTTTCAGTCCCATTAAACAAGAAATCATGAACCGTTAAAATACCCAGGAGTTTCCATTTTCTAGCTGTAGAATCGAAACCAATGTTGGAAGTGATAGACAAGTGCCACAAAGGTATATATCTGGTGATCTTGCTAATTTGGATATGTTTGTGGATCTTCTTCCAAACTTTAAGAGCATCAGTAATAGTTATATATTGTCGAAATTGTCTATAATAAGAAGTGTCTGTGTAGCGAAGAAACAAGCCGTCAGCATTACTCCCCAGAATTAACTCGTAAATAGAGGGAATAGAATCCGTTACGCTATGGCTAGTCACACTTTTAGTTTTAATCAGAGGAGCAAAGATCTGCATAAAGGCAGACCAATGATACAGAGTTGTGTTGGGAATAGCTACACCTCCTCTATCAAAGGGTAAGGACAATAGTTTATGCGACCTCCTGATCTTGCCGTTTAGCCAGATGAACTTGGACATAAATGAGTTTAATGTTTTCAAAATCTTTTCATCAATGGCTAAGGGGATGGCCCGGAAAACATAAAGAAGTCTCCGTAGGACATTCATTTTTAAAAAGTTGGCTCTCCCTATAATAGTAAGATATAAGCTGTTCACACGATCAAGATCCTTTTTAATTCTATCTAAGAGAGGGTCGAAGTTGGTTTTAATAATAGTTTTAATATCTGGACTGATCACAATTCCCAGATATGTGGCGTTATTCGTCACTCTGGGATCATTGCAGACTATGTTGTTAGTACATATAATTAAAGTTTTCTCCTTATTAAGGGAATACCCTGAGTATTTACCATATTCGGTTGCAAGGTTTTCAATGGTGATAATAGCCTCAGAAGGATCCGGAGTGACAATAGCTATGTCGTCTGCGTAAGCCAATACTTTTGTTTGGTATTGACCGCAGACCGCGGGCTTAATTAAACGAGTCTCTAAGAATTTTAAAATTAAAGGATTGATATATAATGCAAATAATATAGGGGAGCAAGGACACCCCTGTCTAGTGCCCCTGGATATGCTAATCTGACCAGAAACAGATCCGGGTAACTGAATCTTAGCTTTAGGGGAGTGATACATGCTTTTAATTGATTTTATAAATTTGGGGCCAAAATTAAGGTGTGACAAAACCGCCCATAGAAAAGACCAGGAAACGCGGTCAAAGGCCTTTTCGGCGTCTAGCAGGATCATTGACATCCGGCTGCCCGTAGCAGACATGGAATCAAACAAAGTGATAACTCTATTAATATGGTTGGTAGTCCCTTTCCCTGGAATGAAACCATGTTGCCACGGGGAGACCAAATGTTCAACGACCCTGCTCAGCCTGACAGCCATCACCTTAGCGTATAATTTGGAGTCCGAATTAATTAATGAAATTGGATGGTAGGAGGTGACTAGTTCTGGAGGTTTTCCTTTCTTTGGAAAGACTACAATATTAGCTTCGTTCCAAGATTCGGGAGGTATCCCGTTGTATTGAATACCTAAAAATAAGTCATGGAGAAGCGGCCCTAGCTGGTGAGACAGGATTTTATATAAATCAATAGGAATTTTATCAGGGCCTGAGGCCTTACCGGAAGCCATAAATGATAAAGCGGTGAACACCTCTTCTATTGTGATCTCTTTTTCCAGGTCTCTGCGAGAAACATCATCAAGGCGTTTTTCAGCATTTGGGAGATTAAGTAAATTATGTAGATAAGTAGCGGAGTCACTTTCGGTATACGTGGCATCCTCAGAATATAATTTCTGATAATATAATTGAAATTGTTTGGCAATGTCATCAGTTTGGGTATATATCTGTCCACTGTCCTGAATAGAAGTAATATTTTTGGAGGTGATCTTCTGTCGAGTGCGAAGTGCTAATTGTCTGCCGACTTTTTCTCCGCTCTCATAGACATCCTTTCTATGTACTCTGTACGTTTGGGCCGCATTCTGGCTAAGATTTTGGTTAAGGTCTGTTTTTAGGGCGATGACCTGATACATCTCCTGTTTTGCATCACAACCTCTTGATATTTGTAAGATATGTTGTTGCTCAGCGATCACTAGAGCTTGCATCTTTAAATTAAAATCTTTAAGTAACTGCTTTCTGGCATGATTTTGAAAACTAATGGTTTCGCCTCTAAGGGAGGATTTAAAGCTATCCCATACTGCATTCCTCGATGCACTAAAGCGATTGACCTCAAAGAATTGCGTAGTCCAAAGTTTTATATGAGAGATATATTGGGTATTTGCCAGCAGTTTACGGTCAAATGTCCAGGATCTGCGATGACTGGCGGGATCGGGTATATTTGTTAACAAAATGAGGGAATTATGATCCGAGATGATCTTTGGCAATTTGCTAATTGAGGAGTGTGTTAGAAATTCATGTGATACGAAGAAATAATCAATCCTGACGTGTTTCTGATGGGGGTGCGAGAAGTACGTATACCCAGGATCATCTTTATTAGAGTAATTCCAAAAATCAACTAACCCTAGACTACTGGTCAGTCTGACAAGTGCTTTAAAAACCTTGGGTTTACGACCTGTATATCTCTGCTGAGATGGGGTTACATCAGGTTGTACTCTCAGAGAGATGTTGAAATCCCCACAGATGATAAGTGGGCCTTGCCAGGTTGGGAGCTCTGTTTCTAGAAAATCAAGAACAGCTGGATCGTCTTGATTAGAACCATAGATGGTACAAATTGAAATTCCCGAGGCCAATTTAGCCACCGCCCACCTGCCATGCGGATCTGACATATGCCGAACTGCTGTCCCAAGATGAGTTTTTGCCAGAATCGCTACACCCCTTATATTCGAAGTTTGTGTTGAGTTTGTTAATAAATTATACCCTCTTAATCTCAACAGCGATCTTTTATCCCAGGGTATATGCGTCTCCTGGAGACATAGGACATCGACCGGGTTTAAGCGGACTAATTCAGCCAAAAGAAAGCATTTATTAGTAGTCAGTAGCCCCCCTACATTCAATGTTTGAACCGTAAGTTTACCCATTGTCAAAGCTGTGTGTTTGATGACGTATAATACCTGTGCATATTTGATTATAGAGACTATGTCTCAACATCTTCTTCTGCTTAGAATTTATTTTATTGTAGTTCATACAAACTATGCATCCTTTTATCTGGCCTGGTTCATTTTTTATTGTTTTTAATGCACCCCCCTCTGAACCCCCCCCTTCTCTACCACCCTTACCCAACCCTCCCAACACAACCCCCCCCAAAACAAGAGGCATTCAGACTCTACCAGCGTCTGGGTGATGAAGAGCAGCGCGATACCTGAGCTACCACCTAAAATTAAGATAATATGTAGAATCAAAACAGGATCACCTAGAAAGGGAGCATGCCTAGTATAACGTGAGAGAATGACAAGTCAAAAGAGATTGAGGCCTTAATATTACAAAGCACTAGTCTATTTACTGAATCCCATCTAGGTAAGCTTTGGCCTTAATCTCCGAGGTAAAAAAGACAGTCTGTCCTGCATGCACAACTTTTAATTTAGCAGGATTATTCAGATAGGCTTGGGCTCCTTTATCCTGAAATAGCTTGATCAATGAGCGTAAACGCCATCTCCGCTCCACAGTTGCATGACAGAAATCAGGTCTAGTGAAAAAAAAGCAATCTTTAAACTTCAATTTGCGATCAGGTCTAGCTTTCTCTGCAATAATCTGCCGCAACAAAAAATTCCCAAAATAAACTAAAATGGCACGAGGGTAAGCACCAGGTTTAGAAGGTATCTTAAAAGGGACTCGATGTGCACGTTGTATCTCCAAGTCTAAGTTCCAATTCTTAAGTTCAGGCATTGTGTCTCTAAACAACTGCACTACAAATGTACGAACGTTCTCGCCCTCAATTTGTTCGGGAATTCCCAAAATACGTAGATTGCTGCGGCGTTGTCGATTCTCGAAATCCTCGAGTTTCCATTTCATATCTGATAGTTCAGCGTCTTGTAGTTTGATTTTTTACGTGTTAAGCATCACCTCATTCTCATTAGAGAGCACTCTTGACTCAATCTCAGTTACTCTCTCTCCAAATGCAGTGCAGGTCTTAGTAAGCTTCCTGACAACCCCCTGAACCTTACGTAGTGCAGCTCTAGATTTTTTTGCTTTCAAGGGTTGTCTCTTCTCTATGGGCTGCAATCGCTTGCAGAATAGTCTCCACTGCTGCCGTTGAGGAGAACTCGCCAGAATCAGGGTGATGAGAGTCATGAGCAAGGGAGAGAGACAACTTTAATGGAGGATAATCACCCTCTGTGATTCTAAGTAGCGGTCTGTAGCTTGCCCCTGGTTTTGTGAGGACAGTATTAGTTTTAGAGTGATCTGCATTGGTGCCTTCAGAGGAGCTACAGATATATTCTGATTCCTGTCCCTCCTCTAAATCAGAAGAGAGCTCAGGGTCTGATTCAGAATCAAGTTCTAGAGAGCCATCCGTTTCAACCTCAACCCCTGCTTCATCAGAGAATGAGTAAAATTCAGAAGGTTCTTTATCCCCATCTGTAGTTATGCGTATTTCTTGCACTACGGTTGCTGGTGTCTCAAGTTCAGGGATAGCAGGGGGTAGGGAGGGTTCTAGAGCAATATTTAACAGGCTGGGATTAACTAGTACAGTGCTCGTCTTAGAATTCATCAAGGTTAGGTCAGGCATAGAGACATTTATATCTTCCGGATGAGTCAAGACTTGGCCCTTATCTTGAATAACTGGCTCATCTAGTTGCTCACCTCCCAATATATTAGCACTTTCACCTGAAAAAGACCTACAGAGCTCCACAGCGTCTTGTTCATTTAGCTCGTTCGACTCTATACTTAAAAAGTTAGAGGAACTCCCCGGTTCGTTCCTAGGAGTGTTTGCCACACTCGTCACAATCAAAGACATAGACCCAATACTCACAGTTTGTATAATCGGTTGAGGTTGAGGTTGAGATGGTGAGGTGGAAAGCTGAGCTGACGTTAGCTGTTGAAAAGGCAAACTGTTATTCAGGAGTTCATTCGCGCTCGGTGTGGTTAACTGATTCATGTTAGGAGCACCTTGTTTTCGCCTCATTGGGTAATCTTCAACGTTTTTCTGCAGTGACACAGCTTTGTTCGTGTACAAGAATGCAGCAGTAGCCCATTGATAATCCATGCACTTAGTCACTCACTCTTTCATGCATAGATAGACTCACTCGTTGTGGGGAATTTATCGGCTGTCCCTGAGCAATCAGGGGATTCTGGGCTCAAATTGGATCAATAAGAGGCTTTAACCACTGGTGTCTTGTGTTTTTTCTTTCTGGTTGAAGTCAAAACTGAGGATCAAGTCTACCCCGTATTATCTATTACATTAGTCATTTAGGATATTAAAGTTTGGGGTAAATCAATGGCGGGAGACAATTCAAATGTTGTAAAACAAACCAGCAAATAAATGAATATGCAAGCACATTAATAATGATGATTGTTTTGTCAGAAATGTATTGAAACCTTGATTAACAGCTAGAAGGCATCGGACCCGATGTTTGCTATGTGCATATTCGCTTCTGTTTTCTGTCAACCCCACACTTCATGGAAGGCACAGACATACCCAGTTGGAGCAATAAGCTTTTGCTTGATTTGCCAGGACTTGGAGCTCCCTGGGAGCATGTCCTCAAGCACACACAAAGCTTTTCTTCCAGTTTTATATAGCGCAGACTCGACCCGAAGTGCTCTTTGAGCGCTTTTTGTAGGCACTGGCGGGAGCAGGAGAGCCAGGGGTTAAACTGGAAAAAACAATACATGGGTGGACAGGCTTGGGGTCTCATGCTATTAAAGCCTTCCCTTGCATGACTATGCTGCAAGCACAAGCTTAATAGGGCCAAGGAATGTGCCTTTATTTTGTGGGTTTAGGTTTGTCTGGTGAGTCTGGAGGTTGATAATACACTAGTATTGATAATTTCTCATTTAGTAACCAACTGTTGCTTGGCTGATTTCCGTTAGATTGCTAGTACTCCAGTAGCCACTTAGTTGCATTTTTGGTTGGCTGGTGATCAGATCTGCACAAAATCCAGTGATGTGACCACTGTAACTTCTCATGATGCAGCTCAAAATAACAAATCATAACATAAAAGCAACATACCTAAAAACAGGACTGCAGCAAGCACCACAGTGACACACACAAAGGCCACGAGAGCAATCCGTGTCGCTTTTTCTGCCTCCCACTGCTAGTGGCACCCTAGTTGGCGTCTGAACTGAAATGCAACGTGCCCATTGCCTAAGTTACATAGAAAGGGTAAGCACTATATGAATGAAAATAGAAATATGCACAGGTGGGAGCACTGACAGGGAATCGGTAGGGCCATGTGTTAAAAGTAAGGGTAGTAGAAAATACCGTCAATCATGGAGGAAAAAAGACTCACAACATAAAAGCAAGAGTTATAAAATGATTCACCTGCTTTCGAAAGTTGCAAAGAAAAAAAAACAGATCAGACATCAGTCGAAAGTGTATTTTATTGGTGATAAATAGAACAAGGTTAGTTCAGGAATACGTGAGAGTAAATATCCAGGGGAAGATGAAAGGGCAGGAACAGTGGAATTGGATGGAATGTGAAACAAGTACTGACGCTTTAAAGCCACCACCGCTGTTATAGCTTCAATGGGACAGACAGTGCCAAACATTCTGGGGAGTAAGCATCGGGAGACAGCGGCTGCGGTACGCCTACCCAACTTCAATGCAAGCAAAGGGGGCTGACATTTCTAAGGAGCACAGCAATGTTATTGATAAGGCTAGCACTGCCAGTGGTTGAGCTCACGGCAGGTACATACACTGCAAATTCTCCATTGAAAGCCCTGTAGAAAGGGACTGGGAGACAGCAGAAGCCTTCAGGGGCAGAGAGCCTCCTCCCCTGCTGCTGGAATGTCCAGGGAGGGCGGGCGGGCAGAGGGGAGTGAAGCAACAGGGTGTTGTGTGACCTGTAAGGAACGCAAACAATGCTGTGACTCTTTCAGCTTCGTTCTATAGAGTAGTGTGGAGCTAAAGTTATAACAACCACGTGAGTCGTGCTTGCTCGCGCCACAGCGAGCCATTCTTTTTGAATTATCGGGCACGATAATTCAAAACAGATGGCGCCCGTGCGGGTAACCGCAAGCATTAGGCCGTGGGCGGAGCAAAGGCGGCACATGCACCTGCCTTTTCCCAATTGCGTGCTGTCTTTCTTAGAAAGACGCACGCAAAGCCCAATAGCCTATGAACAAAAACAAACCACAAGCACAAGCGTGTGGTCAGATTTTTGAAGCCCCTCACAAAAAGTATCGCAGGGGAGCACATGCGCGCTGGCTCAGGCGAGATCTAAAAACTACACATGAAATAAAATGGGGAAACATTGCGATTCTCATATTAACATGACTAGAGAATCTGGATTTCATTAATGACTCGGAGGCTGACATTATGCATTTACCTTTAATGCAGACCCAAGCAGCCACATACATCACAACATAAACGTTCCAAATAGAACAAAGGCAACAGATAACGTCCATGAGGCAACACCATCTTTTAAATGCGGCTCCCAAGCAGATAAGTTGAACTTTATCTTTACTTATCTCTGTTTCTTATAATGTATTAGATGAATTGTTGCCCCTGTATGCCTAATACTATATTATAGGTACCCCAGCTAAGGTCGGGGTAAGACTCATATTAAGGGGGAGCTCAGGGCTCAGAGGGTATCATTTCCTTTTACTTCCACATGAGCAGTAGTCCTTCGTTAAAAGAGTGGTCAACAAAGTTTTGCCTCTCATTTCTCTAGTGTGGTTGCCCATATGATTGCAAGAATTCTTATACTCCACTGTCCTGGTTGCATCAGCATGGTCAGTGACGGCTACCGCCCCCTCCCAATGAACCCTTACCAACCCTAACACAGACATGAAACATAATTGTCTTTGGAAGGCGGGGGATCCGAAGACCCCCCGGCCGTATTTATTAAGATATAAAACAATAAAATTGTAATAAAATATCAACATTTCCTATGCAAAATAACAGGATTTTAGATACAATATTTTTGACAGGTATGAAAGGCTAACCTTAACAAACTTCTAATACAGATTGTTTCCTAACCAAATCTAACATCCTCATCTTCATTTTGCATACTAACATTTCTGGCCATATGGCAAGGTCGCTAACCGGTGTCAGGTCCCACTAGCTGCACCTCCCCGTAGGTGCGCATGCGCAGCCGAGCCCGTTAATTACTCGGTCCACGCCGTGAACTCCATTTACCCACTAAAGGAGGGCCCTTACTCTGCGCCATTCGCTGACGTCATGAGTTCGCGCGGGGTGGCTACCGGCCTATGGGAAGCGTGACTCACCCTCCCGCGCCCCTTTGAAGCACCAGTTGACCCTGCCCCTGAAGTTCTAGGAGGGGCCATTGGCCCCTCCCCCACCTGGGCGGGCACCTCCAAGGATGATGCCGCCCCCCAGACCTTAAAATAGTTGCTCACCGGTCATGACCTTACCGCATGTCCACACCTAATAAATACAACGACCTGTGGAAAAAGAACTAAAGGACAGCTACACTACCTAAATCACCATGTCATGCCAATATTGTCAAGCTACCAAGGGAAAAAAGGCCTAAGCAAAATTGTAACCAGATATTATACATCAACACCACTTAGTAAATTGGGAAAAAAGGCCTAAAGACAACTTACACAAGATATTTACACAATAAACTGGTATCAAATCATGCAAAACCACTTATAGTTCCAGGGATGGTGGGTGGGGAAAAATCAGGCAGCCCCGAGCGCGGGGCACGACCAGTGTGGGGGAGCGTCCGGGCAACAAGGGCCATCCGGGCGCTCCCCCCGCCTTTATTCCAGGGGTGCAGGGAGGGGGCAACACGCCCCCTCCACCCGCCCCTTCCGCAGCCCGCCCCCCCTGACCCGGAAGTCTTACTTCGCCTTCCGGGTCAGGGTCGGGTGCCAGCCAATCAGTGGTGGGGCGCACTCCCCCGCGTCATCACTGGACGCCGGGAGGGTCACGCCCCACCACCGGGAAGCAGGAGGAGGGGAGGGTCGCCGCACCGCCATGCGGGCGGGGGGGCCAATGCCCCCCCCCCTTTTCATTCTGTGCATGGGTAGTTCCCGGAATGCATATTAAGCTCAGCTGCGGGTGAATGACTGAAATACTCAATCAAAAAACTCTTGTGATATTAATATCAAGTCAAAAATATCATCGCTACCACAATATAAAGTAATAAAATGAAGAAGCTAATATCCTTTTATCTGTATGTAATATTGTTTAAAATAATCTTATTATATTTAATTTGTTTACTTTAATATAGTTGCAACAATTATTTTTTAATCAATGTATTAAATATGAGTTACTCCACAAAATTTAGGTGGTAATAATATTACTGTCATTGTTCATATTTTGTTCCGGATTAGTTGGTAATGTTTAATGCAAAATAATTTGCTTTATGCTTAAATTGGAGTTTGTAATTTAGTGGCAGGTTAATGAGGTTGTAGAGGGTTTCCATCAGCAGTTATTTAATTTCTAAATTATTGTTTTTTATTTCTAAATTCGTTTTATGTATATTAAATATTTAATTATAGAATAATTATGTTAATTGAATCATTGATTTATTGTTTTTTTATTATTAATATATTTTGAATGCATACTTTTTTATAGTTAAATTAGCGATTTATTTTTGGCTGTGAGTTATTGAATTTTTAGAGGAATAGGGTCGAAAGTTATTTAAATTACACTTTGTTTAAAATATATTTTTATTTCATTGAAATATTTACATGTAAATTACATAATTGTTTAATTGATTATTTGATGAATAAATTCTTTAATTTGTTTATGAATTCGTAGTTGATTCATTAGTGTCAAGTCAGTACTTTATTCGGCAGCCAAGAGCCATAAAAGCAAACAGTTTTTAAAAAAGAACATTTCATCAGAATACATTTTATACAAAAAGTGGGTTGCATAAAGATATAAAATATGTTTTACAGGGCAATAAAATGTGTCAAACATTACTGTTTTAGTGGTCTTATAAAAAAAACCTACAAAAAATACAACATAAAAAGTGCAACAGTGCTCGGCAATGGACCAAAGGCCATAAATATTATCTTGTTGAATGCACATTGTGTAGTTTGGGAAAACATATTTACACTGACTAATGACGCATGGTGGCTAATTCAGCGGCAACATGGTCCTATGTCTAATGGCCCCTTTTAGAAAACATGCCACCCCAAAACAGACCTTGGGAGAGGATAGCATTTAAAAATAAAACCAAGCCGGGACGACCCAGATATCTTGTCTGTTCCTTTATATATTTCAACCAGGGAATGTGTAAAGCCCCCTCCAATGCGGTGCAGTCGGAAATTATAAGTTGGTTTACATTTGGGGTCAGACATGCCCAGATTCTCAGCCAGCGGAACAGAGGGTCGACCGCAATCTGATCCGAAATGTAACCCGCCCCCAGTTCCTCATGTGTATTAAAAACAGGGGTAGCAGTAGGGACCGCAAAGAGTTTACACATAAAGTTATTCTCTGCCCCCTGAATTCCCTTCACATACTTGTAGCCCTAGATATCACACCAATACGTAGCAATGGGAATACATTTTGTATTGTACACTTTCATTAGAGTGGGAAGGCGCGCTGATCCCAATCTTTTAGCAAAACCCAGGGTAGCCCCTGAAGCTCTGGCTAAAGCCTTCTTTTTAAGTGTTGGTTGCGCGCACCATGATCCTTGTTCATCAAAAAGTACCCCTAGGTATGGGAACGTGGACACTTTGGTTAGCTCAGCCACCTTAAAGTAAAATTTGGCCTTGGCCGCCTTTTGAGAAGCTATGGTCATAGCATGTGACTTCTTAAAAGTTGTGGTTAAATCTAGTGAATCCATAAAAAATATAAAACAATTTAAAAGTTGTTAAAGGCCCGTTGCACTTCTGGCCAGTAGAACCACACCATCAGCGTACAGGAGTGCCGGCCCTGGGTATGTCTTTACAACTGGATATTAGAGAATCTCTCAATTTGTTAATGTATAGCGTAAACAGGAAGGCGGGCAGAATGCCTCCCTGTCAAACTTCCCTTCTTTCTACCCAGGAATCTGTCAGCCTGCCGTCTTCGGTATACCATAACGCAGCCCTGGTGTTTTCATGAGAGGTGTGCAGGAAAGAGACTAGTTCTACATCTAGCCCCATGTCGCGTAAGATCCGCCACAGCTTAGACCTATTTACAAAGTCAAAAGCACAGGTTAGATCCATGAAGACCAGATGTAAAACACCCCTCTTGGCAATAGTATACTTCTCAATCACTAGATGGAGATTACAGTATTGGTCCAGTGTCCATTTCCCCTGTCTAAATCCATACTGTAGATCGGAAATAATGTTAGAATGATCAAGCCAAACTGTTAGAGTCTCCAATATTGCCTTCCCCATAATTTGAGCAGCGGAATCATAAGCGAGATCAGTCTAGAACATGTCAGGTTATCCCGAGAGGCCTTTTTAAAAATGAGGATGATAACCGCCTTTGCCTATGATGAGGGGAAGCCACATGAGCAGGCTGCATTAAAAATATGTGATAAGATCTTGGCCAAGACTTTGGGATCAGCCTTATATAGGTCCACTGGTACCCCATCAGGGCCAGGTGCCTTTCCTCTGGATGTTGAAGTAATGGTATTATAAACCTCATCCATACTAAAGTGGAAGGGGGATTAATAATATTAGAGATTTGACTCACCACCCCACCTTTCAGGGCGGCCGAAAGGAGAATCACCAATATTAGAGGATTTAATAATACAATTTGTAAAATGAATTGCACATTTATAATTGTTTTTCTTTTTCTTTTATTTAGTCAATATTATAATGATATTGTATTATTTATAATTTTGTTTTCAAAGTCCAATACTTACCCTGCTGTTGCATAGAGTGAAGTGAGAATAGTAACCAAATACCCAAAGTTCAACACGTTCCCTCTTTTGCTTGTGCTGGAGTAGGAATAGTAAATCTAACTCCTCCAAAGTCCAACACCTTTCCTACTGTAGTTTAGAATGGAGTGGATATAGCAAATGTAACCCCCCAAGTCCAGCACTTTCCCTACTGTTGCTTAGGTTGAACTAGGAATAGTAAACCTAACATTTGCAACATCCAACACTTTCCCTGTTGTATTTTTAGATTGGAGTGGAAATAATAAATGTAACTCGCCAAAGTCCTTCACTTTCCCAACTGTTGTTTAGGATACAATAAGAGTAGTAACTCTAAGCCCTCCAATGTCCAACACTTTCACCACTGTTTGTAGAGTGGAGTGGGACTATAGTAAATCTAACTCATTTAAAATCCAACACTTTCCCTTCTTTTGTGTACATTGGAGTGGGAATAGTAAATCTTACCCCTTCAACCTCTAACACTTTCCCCACTGTTGCTTACATTGAAGTAAGAATAGGAAATCTAACCCATTCATTGTCCAACACTTTGCTGCTAATGTTGGAGTGGGAGTAGCAAACAAACCCCTCCAAAGTCCAAACATTTCCTTGTTTTTGCTTAGGTTGGAATGGGAATATTAAATGAACACCTCCAATTAAAGTTCTTTTTTACATTAATTTTAATTTACAAATTAGGTTGCACACATGTTTTAGTTATGTATTATTAGTACATTTTAACTTTTAAATTAATATATTTTATTTAATGTATTTTAAAAATGATTTATTATTGTATTTATATTGTTGAAACATACATATATGTATATATTTTATTTATACTACATGTTAAAAGTATTTATATTTTCTAGTTTAGTATTTTAAATAAATTACATGTAGTGCTAGAGATATTAAGATGTCGATATTCATACAATTTTTGACTATATTCTGTCCCACAAATTTTTTGACATGATATTATGGTATTTTAAATGCAACGTATGTAAATTTGTATCGACGATTCTTGACATAATATTCCACTATCACAATAATGTTGCTCATAATAACCTGGCTGTGGCTAGGGCACAGCACTTGGTTATGCGTTTGCTCACACAGTTTTATGGGAGAGTGGTGGTGTTTGTCTCTGCCCTGGCAAAATGGTCTTCTGCATAGTCCTCTGGCAGTGAGATTGTGCGTAGGCTCATGCCTCTAGGTAAGATGGGGAGAGACAGTGGAGACATAACTAATAAGAGATCTACTTGGGACAGTTGGTGGGATGAAATCTTAATTGGGAGATCTTCTATAGCCTCAAAACTCAAGCCCACCACCAAAGCAGAAAAAGAGCCCACCCCGGGTCGCTCTGTTAATTTTACTGTTGTCAAGAAGCACCAGTCATCAGAAGTACTAATTATTGTAGAAATCAAACAACCAATTATAATAATGAAGTTTTCGTGTCATCATGTCATCAAATCACTTTTCTTCGCCATTCTGTCTCCTGGGGTAATTTTGCTATCCCCAGTCAAATTTCTATGGTGGTTCACAGACTGGGCAAGGTGTACGAGTACCAGGGCTTTAAGGTATTACCAAACAACCTGGACGCAGCTTCTCATGGCCCTCTTTTTCTAGGGAATCATTTCTCCTTAGAATTCAGAGGGGGCCTTCCTTCAAGGTACTTCGAAGGCAACTCTTTTTAGCAGGTTAAAGAATTTCCAGGTTTCTGTTCCCTAGCTTGGCATTGGATAGTTGGCAATCTGGAATCCCAGTCTGGATCACAAGCGTTTTTTTCCCGTGCTCTACTACAGTGGGACGTTAGGAGGTGGCCAAAGAGAAATCCTGGCATACTAACTGGAGTTAATTGCATCATACCTGAACCAAGGATACATACAAAATTGTGTCGTCCACAGGTCCAGTTCTAGAAATTGCTTCACACAGTGCCAGACGTTTAACTCACAGAGTGGAAATCACCAGATGTTGTCCTCCAGTGTCAGCAGAATGAGGCTGTAAAGCTTCCTGTCAAGGACAACAAAAACAAAGCCATAACAGAGGGACATGTTACCCCACTCAGCTTCCTCTGAATGTGTTGGGAATAATGCCTAGAGGAAAGAATCAGCCAACAATGGAACATGGTCTCTCCATAATCTTCAGAGGGCCCCCTATCTCCTCCCCTCCACATTGGATTCCTGGGATGCCAGAGTGAAGCACAGCACACATGTTCTCCCCTACAATACCCACATAAGGTACACATGTATGTGCCATCCATATCCCTCATGGGATATGGATGGCATATACGTAGTTCCAGGGAACTGGCAGACACATGTAAACAACAAATGCCAGAAGTCATCTGCCCTTCTGCAAACACCAGGTACAGAGACCTGCCCTGACCAGGAGCTGCCACCACTGTCAATCCTCCACAGTTATGTAAGTTGACAGTAATCACGCTCAGTAAAGGGAGGGGTTCAACATTATGTGCACTTCTTTACAACAGAAATACAACTCTGGGTTATATTCTATGCCACGGTGGCCCTTCAGCTGACACAAAGGATTGGCATGTGCTCTGCGGCCCTTGCTGTTTTTGCTGAGTGGCTGCACTCTCTTTAGATCCATGCTGCAGACCATTTGTTTCTCAATTCTTATCTATTAGACCATATTGTACCTACTATCCAATTTATTGGCATGTCGTTAACCAACCACAAAAGGTTGAAAGGATAATTTGGGCTTGCCAGAATTTGGACACACGACCTTTTGGTCATCACACGTTTCATTGGAAAGTGATCAAATTACTGAGCAATCCTGCAGGCTGGGAACCTCAAACACCAATTTTACAGTGTATTTACAGGTGGTGAAAGAACAGCACGGAAGTTTGAGCCACAGAGAATTTACTTTTTCACTGGTTATTCTTAACATTACAGCCTCCACGTCTCCATAATATGAGGTATTTTTCTCAAACGAAAGTTAAACATCCATCTTCCTCTGCTGTGTTGCCCTGAACGACTGTCTCTGAAACTCACACCTCCACTGCAGGAGAAGCTTTCACAAGAGTTGTCCATGAGAATCTACAATAACAATCATCATTTTCCAAATCAGGTTGGAACAATAATGTTCCTTTCTGGGAGAGTGTCAAACTGGTGCACTGCCAGGAAGCAGGCTGAGAGATATGAAACTGGATATTAATAGAATACAGAGAAGAGAAGAAAAATGTGATTAGAGTTGGGATGTGAACAGCAAAGCTTTTTCATGTTGTGGGAAAATAACAGAATCTGATTTCCAGTTTCTAATCGTGTCTCCCAATCGAGGACCATTAACTGAATGTAAGTGTCTGTTATTGTACCTGGCTCTAGAAAGGCGCCATGATAAAAGGATTCCTGCATTAAACCTTTATTAATCCTAACAGAGAATGATAACTCTTGATGACACCACACATGTTTTTTTATTAATTCAATGCAGACAATGTCCCAATGCATATTGCATTTCATAATGTGCTTTCGTTAAGCAGCCATTATGTTGGTGAATATGGGCGCAGGCATTCGAGCACCCCCTAGATAACTTTGCTGGAGTTCAAAAGAGGAAAGAGCAATACAGAGACCTTTATGTGTTGTTGTTATCTTGTAGCATTTGCCCTCAGTTCAATGACAGAGTTCAAATACCAGGCAAAGTTTTACAACAAACTGTTACTTATTTACCATGGACATTGGTGTTTATTTTTGTTTTTGTTGATTGAAAACTGAGGGATTTTTGGAATGTGAAACAAAGGACAATCTTGCTGGGGCATAGGAAGTATGAAAGATAAGGTTGCAGGATTTCGAATATTTCCTAAAAAATAAAAACAACATTTGAATAATTCTAAAATAGGTTTACATATACTTTAAAAAAAATCAGCAGCAAGAAAAGTTCAAATGAGGCAATTTTTTTGTTATAAGCAACTCTTTTTATGTGTGATGCACAAATGCTAAATATGCACACAAATTCGATTTCCAACCATTATTGTTTGGAAAATGGAAAATGTGCTCTGTGTAAATGGGAGTACCCTAGCATATCATGCTTTAGTCGTATATTTGGGACAACGTGCTCCAAAATGTACCAATAAATACACCCAATTCATCCACCATTGTCGGACATGGCCAAGATGGCGTAGAGTGCGGACGTGTACAACTAAGCTCCGCTCCGGGCCCACCGAAGAATCCTGTATTACTCCTGATTCGGCCGGATAAAATCTGCATGCTATGCAGCGGTGTCATCCTGGAAACGGGGCTGATGTCTGATGCCGAAAATCGGGCCGGGATGTGACGGAGGATGCCGTCTATTTCTGAGTTGACTGAAGCCGCGGGCCTCGAGTATAGAGGATCCACCCAGCTGCATAGCTGATCGGTGTGTGCTGCCTGCACTGCCGCCTTACTGAGACAAGCGCGCCGTGAAGATGCAAGACAGCGCGAAGGCCGCCGACCTCTCTTAGAACTGCTGGGAGCCCCTGTGACCCACGTAAGCCATTTCCTCCTGTGGCACGGTGAGCCGAGAGACGGGGTGCTCACGTGGCGTGCAAGTGATCGTCAGGCGGCCTTGATACCACAGAAGACATATTGGGCGACTCTGTGGGTGAGCGTTGATGGCTCTCCTTGCATGTGAGCCCTAGTGGGGGGGGTAACAACTAACTTTCTCTTGACCGAGCACTCACAGAGCAGTCTGTCTTTGCAGTGGACTCTTGCATACTGCCCGCTGTGTCTGTGCCCCACTGGGCTCCTCCGGACCCAACGATCCTGACTGTGGTGCACCAATTAATTGGTGCTGGGACCCCATCGGGGAAAACCTGGGATGAGAGGATCCAGTGTGGGACCATCAGTGAGTGATATACTGCAGCGCCCACATTGACTCACTTCCTCCTTGGCAAGTGACTCTCTGGTGGGACTGTATCTTAAACGCTCAACGCGCTTCCTACTCACTGGACAATAGCAGCGGGAGTTTCTTTCTTGCCAGAGTTCATCAGAGGCAGCGCCTGCAACTCGCCGGACCCGCTTCGCGGGTCCCGCAGCGCGGCTGTCACAGAGGGAGCTGCTGTTCGTCAAGGGGCTGTTGCTATTCGACCGGCAGGGCTGTGAGCACTAGGCAGGGACTCCGTGGACCAGGAGTCCCTGCGCGCCCGATTACCACCAGCTGGGCTGCTCTCCCTGCCGGCCACGCCCACCCGCCAATCACGCCCCTTACTATAAAAAATCATTGGGTTCCCACGGCGCGGGAGCTCGCGGGAGCACGCCGGGAGAAGCCCGGGACAAGGGCGGGACCGTCTGTGGCCGTCCGTGGTCGGACGAGGTTGGGTTGGGCTCGGACCCCTGTCAAAATTCCCACCAGAATTAACTTTACTCTATCTGTGCGGGACCTAAAAGTATATTGACTCTGTTAGTCATTACAAGGGAGGGTGACACATAGCATTAAAAGCACTGAGGAACAATCTAATTAAATACACTGAAATCCATCATGCCATTGAGATCAGGGAAAGAACGTTTAGTACAGCTACAAACATCAAAGGGTGTAGTCTCTGGTCCCCTAGATGCCTACATCACCAGAGCCACTGGGATTTTGGAAAAAGAAATAGAAATGGTGGAAAAAAGGCTGTCCCTAGACCTAGTTACTGGAAAGCGCTTCTCAATGGGGGGATTAGCTTTAGCCAAAAGCCCTGTCCCCCATGCAGCATTTAACTGCATTTCTTCCATCGAGACAGAGGCAATAGTCCATGTGGATGGAGAGGGGGTGACTCTACCCCCACCCCCAGACACCAGGGCCCAGAAACTTAACGTTAACCAGACAAGTGATGGGGACGAAAGTCAGAACATCGGGGATGATGAACATAACTTGGTTAATTCACCCCAATCTACTGATTCAACACCACTTAATTTGACTGAGTTGATTTAAACGAGCCCGAAACCGATATCCCGAAAGAGAAAACATGTCTCGAGCCCACATGGGGAGAAAGATCAAAAACAGCCCAAATTGAATGACACTCATAGTGTGATTATACCAGCTTTACAATCACCCCATGGTTTCCCAAATGTGTATTGCCCATCATTTGCTCCCCTGGGGTCATCTAATCCTTGTCCAACATGCCTCAATAGTGACGACATTCTGTTGGTCAAAATTGAGGCTATGCTAAAAACCATTTTGCTTCCGGTTTTGGAGAGAACAAGGCTGATGACCGCCAAAATTGATGCACTGGAAACTGTAGTAAATACCAATTTGGGCATATTGCAAAAACTATCTACGCCTAGTCCTGTGGTGGAGGCTCGTAATTCGACACTGGGCATAAAAGAAATAGTTAGTAATCCCTCAGTGATCCGGGTAACTAAGCCCGTACTATCAGGGGTAGCTATTAACAAACTGATAGCAGGGGCAAGGTCCGTTGACACATCTACCACTGCTAGTGGAGGTCCCCCAACTAACTTACTAAGGGAAAAATACCCACCCAAACCTAATTTAGTTAAAGCGAACCAGTCTATGTCAAAAGGCATGATAAAACAATCTAATAGTAGCCCAGCCCAATCACCTAGTAGGGGAAAAATCAATCCACAATCCTCTAGGATGCTTCTTGTGGGTAAACAAAAGATGCGCCCCTCACCCCGAGCAAATCTACCCCCAGAAGCGACCCAATATACCATAGTCTTAACTGGTGTAGCTCCCTTAAGGGACGGTATCAAGGAATCACAAGGGGAATTGCGTAATAAAGCAATATATTGGTTAAACAAAAACCGACCCCTACCACCATCATCCCCAACAGAAATTCTCTATGTAAGGAGAGTAGACTGGGTGGGTAATGGCACTAAAGATCTGGAAGGGGACTGTATTCTGAATTCTTTCAAAGACCCCTGGGTGGTCGACTTTATACGACGGAAAGCCAGATTTGCTCGCCAGGGCGATGTCCAATCTTTGGATCTTATTTACTTCTACCCTCATACACATAACAACTATCGCATGGGCCCAAGTCAGTGGAGAGTGAGAGACGGGAGGTATAAAGGGCCAAGAACACCCCACTTACAACAGTACCCCCTACTCTTCAATCACTTTGGACCCTTGTCTGACCTGGAGCTGGTTGACTGACTGTGTTTACCCAGTATGATGAATAACCCCACCGATGTTAGCGGGGAAGAAGCACAAATTTCACACAAAATCCCAATGACACCTGCATCAGGTAATCAATTTATGCCAGACAAAAAGGAAGAAATAGTGGCCACGGTAGAGGGGGAAAGCCTGCTAATAAGTAATATAGAAGCAACAGGGGTTAGAAACATGCCCATTTGTACCACCCTAACAAATTCCCCCCCCCCTCCCAATTTAGGTAATAACTCTGCAGAACCCACAACAGCAACATTTAATATTGTGTCCTGGAATGTTGCAGGAGTGAAGGCTCGTATGGACTCTGAGGATTGGCTGGAGTTTATCGATAAATATGACGTTGTGCTATTACAAGAGACTTGGGCAACTGTACCTATACATAAAGTTGGCTTTATAAATTTTTCTAAACCTGCAATTAAGAGCAATAAAGGGTGTGCATCAGGGGGATTGACAACGTGGGTCAAACAGGCATGGGGATATAAAATTACAGAACTTTATGAGGACAATCCCGACCTATTGGCGATTAGGTTGAGCAAGGAAGGCGGTCAGGAAATGCTCATCATTAACATCTATTCTCGTGGCCTCCCTGGTGGTCCTTGTCCCCCGATGGTGGATGCCTTGGATAGCCTTTTAGCGGGGTGGAACAAAGGAACCTTAATCCTTCTAGCTGGCGATTTAAATTGTACCATTGAGCCGCTCTACGCTGCAGGGGACAGCTGGGGGTCCGCAGAGGATGCAACATGGAATATACCGGACCTACTGACCAGTAAATCTGTTAAAGCAACGGAGGCTGCCTTCAACTGGACTGCACTTTGTCTCACCTGGGGGTTAAGGGCAGTAAACGGACGTACTCCTTCTGACCTTGGTGCCAATTTTACTTTTGATAATGGATTGAGAAAAAGCCACATAGACTATATCCTCTTAAAAATGGAATTTTGGACACAGATGGTCGATATGGAAGTTGTCCCCCGCCCAGAAAGCGACCATAACCCTTTGTCATTGAAATTAAGGATGCACGGTTTGGTAAGACTGAAAGATCCAGTCCCCACGGGGCAAGGGGTTGTAACCCTATCCAATGATCGCAGGAGATTGAAATGGTCCAACATATCAGGAGATGAATCCTTACAGACTAATATAGAGAAAGTGGTGAGGTTTGCATCAAACAAAATGCTGCCAGAGGACATTGGGAGGGGTACTATAGAACCAAACAAAATCATGGACTTGCACGAACAATGTTTTGCAGAGCTCAAGTTACTCCTCTCTAAACCCGGTCTAAAGGGTGTTGGGCGCCCGCATGTTATCCGGGCAAAGTGGTATAACAAAGATTGCAGGGAGGCTCACAGTAATTTAGTTGAACAAGTTAAATCTAGGAATATGTGTGCTGTAAAGGAGGCCAGGAAACGGTATAAAAGAGTACAGTGGGAAGCTAAAAGGGCGTGGGAGGATGGTTATTGGGCCGATCTCCTGGATGCTACTAAGTCTAACAACCAGACCAAGTTTTGGGACATAGTAAAATGGGGGAAGGACGGTGATTCTCGTATTCCAAACAATCATGTGTCCCCAGAAGCCTGGATAACCCACTATTCATCCCAATTTAGTTCAGCAGGCATTGACCCTCCTCCCATTTTGGACAAGCTGTACGTAACGCCCACTCATGAAGAAACTCTGACCTTTACTAATATTGAGGCAGAGTTAGCCCTTGGTTTGACTCAGCGGGGGAAAGCTCCGGGGTTGGACCAAATACCAGCCGATCTGTTTAAAACAAATACAGATCTCTGGGTGCCATACATAACTAATATAGCTAATGCTATAGCAAAGGGTGCATGCACCCCTAAAACATGGAAGGGGGCTGAGATTCTTCCTATATACAAAAAAGGAGACAGGTCTAATCCGGGCAATTATCGCCCGATTAGTTTAATCGACTGCCTCCAAAAGGTTATTGCCCGCATGATCTTGGCTAGAGTGCAAGGGTGGATGGACTCTGAAAATATACTGTCTCCCCTGCAGGCAGGCTTCAGATCCGGGAAGAGCACTATTGACCAGGTGCTCCGATTCTGTATGATCTTCTGGAAGGTGGTTACGCTAGGCGGTGGTACCATTTTTGCCGCATTTATAGACCTGAAGTCAGCCTTCGACTTAGTACCTAGGGGCAAATTGTGGCAGGTATTGAGGGACCTGGGATTACCCGGAGAATTACTAGAGTTGATCATTAGAATGCATGAAGAGAACTATGCAAGGGTAAGGTGGGGAGGACAAGGACAATACACAGACTCTTTCCCGGTAACCCGTGGAGTTCGCCTGGGGTGTGTCCTTGCGCCCACCCTCTTCCTGCTCTTCATAGACCAAGTAGTAAAATTCTTTTCGGCCACCCATACTGATGCCCCATCTCTGGCAGGGACCAAATTCCCCATGCTTATCTTCGCTGACGACACCTTACTCCTATCCAAGACACGGATAGGCCTACAGCGGGCCTTGAACCGTTTTGAGGAGTTTTGTGTGAAAAATGATCTCCAGGTAAACGTGGGTAAAACCAAGTTCATGGTTCTAACCAGGAATAATATCGTACGTAGTAACGTACAAATGAGAGGGGTCAACTTGGAACAAGTTGAAACCATGACTTATCTGGGGGTCACCTTGGACCGCCGTTTGTCGTGGAAAGAGCAAATCGCGGCCCAACAGCTAAAATTTGCTCAATTGACCGGCTGTCTCTTGCGTGAGCAGAAGAGATCTATTACCAAACGAGTCATTCCTGCCATGAAAATTTACGACACTAAAATAAACGCTGCCATACTCTATGGGGCCGACTTATGGGGATTTATGGACCTCTCTAGTCTCTATAGAACCCAGTGCAAATTCCTTCGGAACTTGGTAGGGTTACCTCAATCCTCTCCATCGATACCCCTCTGCCATGATATGGGCTGCCCACCAATTAACGACATGGCTAGATTTAGAGTAGTGGCTCTTTGGAGGCGTTTGTGGACCTCCCCGGATCTCATACTTTTTGCTAAGGAGTTAGCGGAAGTGAGGTCGATGGGGGGCTCCGAAAGAATTCCCTGGCTTTGTTCGGTGAAAAAGAGCTTGCATGATATGGGTTTAAAACATCTGTGGGTATCCCCAGACACCAACACGTTTCCATCCAAAAAAAGAATTCAAAGAATTATTCTGGGCCTCAACTCGCCACTCCTTGGTAGTTGCTTCCAGCTCTGGCAGCCTCACGGGAAGATTCTTAAGCTTTAAGCTGGACCCTTCACGTGAGACTTACTGGGATACCATTACCAGACCGCTGGACAAGAAACTTTATCACCAGTTTCGAGTGGGCGCCCTTCCGTTGAATTCATTTACTTCTTCCTGGGGCAAAACTTCCTCAAGTTCCTGTAGTTGGTGCCCAGATCAAAAAGAAACAGAGGGTCATCTATTGTTTGCCTGCCCGCAGTACTTAGAACCCCGTTCCACATGGTTAAAACTAACCCTGGGCGTAGTGGGCGTAGTGGGGCTTCGCGGAGCTACGTGAAGTGGGCGAGACACTACGCCCACCTCCGCACTCCGCGTAGCCCCACTACGCACCGCAGGCCTCCCTCCCGCCCTCCCTAAATACTTTAAATTAAAAGTGGAAAAGCATTAAAACGCACTTACCTTGCCCGCCGCTGCCCGCCGCTGCCCGCCGCGTCCCCGGGGCTCGCTATCTTCATAGCTGCCGTCTTGTGTATCTAATGCGCATGCGCGGGCGACCGCGCATGCGCATTTCTCGTGAGAAATGCGCATGCGCGGCCGCTCGCGTATGCGCATTAGATACACAAGACGGAAGCAATGAAGATAGCGAGCCCCGGGGACGCGGCAGGCAGCGGCGGGCAAGGTAAGTGCCTTTTAATTCTTTTACACTATTAATTTAAAGTATTTAGGGAGGGCGGGAGGGAGGCGGGTGGCGGCCAGCTACGCTCCGTCTGCGGAGCGTGCATAGTGCCGGATTGTACGCCTGCTACGCAAAATGCGTAGAAGCCGGCACTACGCACACTCCGTGCACGGAACGTAGCCGCCCGCCCAGGGTTAGTTAAAACCCCTGTTCAAGTGCCTCTCTTGTAGAAGGTCTTCCGAGGCGATTTGGGTGTTAAAAACTAATACCTCGGAAATTTTTGTGATATGCTTGGCCAAATTTTTAGGCTGGGCATGGGCAATAAGGGCTAGAAGGAACTCATCTTAACTGTACTATGTAAGATCTCATTAATTCTATAAATTGTGTTTTTTAGTCCCAGGTTTAATTATGTCATTGTAAATTCTCAAAGTTTAATAATTAGTTTTAGCTGTGATTTCAGTGTAATATAATAACATGGTTTATGGTTTTCCTTTCAATTTATTGTATAGTGGTTGATATGTTTCGTAATGTTTTTAAATTTGTCTTTTATGATTTTATTATTGAAATAAAGACATTAAAACCTGACTCTCACCTGCACTATAATAGCACCAGCACTATAATAGATGCAGGGCCCCTGACAACTGGACGCCTACCACGCCAGTAGATACACCAAGCACCCAGAGCGGAAAAGCTGCCTTGAAGTCACACATGCAACAAGAGCTGGTGGGGCACTATTGGGGTTACCTGGCAGATCAGTGAACAGTGTCTGACAACCCTCTGGACACCTACACCTGCACGCCCCCCACACTTTGCCCGGTAGTGCTGTGTCCTCGGACCCGAGTCCTGGTGAGCATTTGACAACTACTGGTTGCTGAACCACCTCTAGCCTTCCCCAGAGAGCCATAACAGGCAGACAGCCCAACTGAGATACACCACATGCCTATACTGTCACAATGGGGAAACCCAGAATGGACAGAACACAAGCCCAGCCACCAGATACAGTGTCCCAGCCTCCTGGCACAATAACCACAGAGCACAGTGGACCCACGAATCCTGCTTATCACCACAACGAATCACACCAGTTTGACGAACTAATGGCAGCGATTTTAGACATCAAACCTACTTTGGCCCAAAAATGTACTCATTGTCGACATAGTGTTCTTAAAGGAAGACCATAATAAGCTGTAAGATAGAGTGGAGGAGTTGGAATCTTCTCTAGTGTCTTTGCGCCCCAAAGTGACAGCGACAGCAGACCAGATTCAGTCCCTCCAGCAAGATGTGACATATTTGCGGACACATGTGGAGGACCAGGAAGGTCGGTCTCGTAGGAACAATGTACGCATTGTGGGCCTCCCGGAACGGGCAGAATGTCACAGCATGGAGCTCTATTTAGAGTCCTGATTCTCCACGGAAATGCTCCAGGGTAAGAATTTGAAATTCTTCTAGGTTGAACGGGACCATAGAGTACCGGAGGGACCCCACCCCGGGCAATCCTACCCACACCTTTGGTATCAAGGCTATTCAATTACCGGGACAGGGATCACATCTTTCAGGAAACTAGACGCCATGGCCCATGGCAAGTGGACAATGCAATGGTTCACATCTACCCTGATTATAATTCAATTCAATTCAATAAAATCTTTATTCGGATCCATTTATCGAATTCATAAAAGCACGTGACTCTTTATTATGTCAATTATGTAGACCCTAATACATAATAGGGCAGGGGGATAAAAACTACCTCTTAAAACGTGCTATGTGGTGAGTTTGCACACTGTTGAAGGGAGGAGGGTGCCTGAGGTGACATGTGTGCAAACACATACTGTGGGCGTTTTCAATTCAATTCAATAAAATCATTATTCGGATCCATTTATCGAATCCATAAAAGCACAGCTCCAATTCATAAATTTACAATACATTTTAAAATCTTTACGATACATATAAAATACGATAAAAAGAAAACGAATGACATGAGGAATATACACAATAGAGTTATTGTTTGCTTAGAACCATGTTTTGAGCAACAGATACTAGGATTCACCTTCATTCATTGTGCATGCTAGAGCGTGCCCGTAAAGCTGCCTTCAAAAATGAGCATACTCGATTAACCAAAACATATTCCTACAGACTATTTTGATGTAAGCTGTTATATGGTCAATAATCAGAGTCGCCTTGAAAAACGGGATTAAAAACACAATTTGGTGTACATTTGGTAAAAATGACAAAAGAACAAAAAATGTACCATAGTTTGTTTGCTATTCATGTTGCATGGGCACATCGTCTGCTCAAATTTGGTGGTGTACCGTAATGGAAAACAGAGCATGTATTTCATAGTGTCCGCTCTTAG
The DNA here is from genome assembly GCF_964261635.1 of Lissotriton helveticus. NCBI lineage: Eukaryota > Metazoa > Chordata > Amphibia > Caudata > Salamandridae > Lissotriton > Lissotriton helveticus. Next base: position 1,446,646,733 of record NC_136061.1, on the reverse strand, counting down.
CCTAAACAGTAATCGTCTCTCCCAGCGACTAATATTCCTTAGAAGATATCCTGATGGTAAAATGGATGAGGTGTTTTCTATCGACATATACCTTCTCACTGACTGTTTGGGCATCTCTTCCTCTTTCCTTAACATGTTATACTTTTCATAGCCTGATTATAATCTGTCAGTGCAGCGCCGCAGATCCTCCTGCTCGGAGGTCAAGAAATGCCTGCGAGACCACGAAGTCCATTATTCATTACAATATCCAGCCAAACTGCACATCCGTCATAAAGACAGCACTGTCTTTTGCGCCACCCCAGAGGATGCCTACACTTGGATAAATCAACATGGACTTACACACTCACCGCCAACTGTGGTGATGGACCCTTGCAAAGCATGGAAACTGGTGGACCCAAGCAGGGGCTGTGGCAGGGGGGAAATACAATGACCAACAAAGCCCCAGTTAGCTCAAGAATGCGCACAAGCTATAAAATCAGCGGAACACATCGGCAACCCTACATCACCCTAAAGATCAGAATTGGACTCAGACACAGCAATGGACCAAACACTACTTGGTTGAGCCCTTAGTGTTCTATCTGAAAATCTACAATGGGACCAAACATTGCAAATGGGGACGTTACTGGCTTGAGCCATAATAGGCAGCACACCGGCAGTGACGTATGGAACTGCTATGTCACCCAGAGAGCGATAGGTAGCTGATACAGAAACTTTATATCCTTTGTTCCTTTGTTTCTCTTTTTCATTCTCTTTTCCGCTGTTCTCATTTCTTTTTTTTATCTTTAGTCCCTCTGCTTCTTTACATCTTTACTTCTGGAATAAGATATTTTTCTAAAAAAACAATTCCCTTTTCTCTTTTTAGATTATTTGCATTTTAGTGCATATTGCCAATTGCCCGTTGGCAAGATGGCCTGGGGTGAGTTGTTGGGAGACTATATCATTTATCTCGATCTGTTCATTTTTTCACGTTGCACGGGGAGTGTGGGCCGACTGGTTGTTTTATTGTTCCGGGGATTGGGGGCGGCGGGTGAACGACTGATTAGGGTGTGGTGCTCAACCTACAATCCTGTGTATGCCTTTCCCTTTATTGTCAGCTAGAAGGATAATTACACTTTATTGACTTGGAATGTACCTTGCGTGGCAGGTTTTGCCAAACGGCACAGGGTGTATCAATACTTACTTAGCCATAGGGTCTTGTTTGCATTACTACAGGAAACACACTTCAAGTCACAAACTCTTTCGTCTCTTTGCAAGCGTTAGAGAGGCAGGGTCGTAGGTACCACATATTCAGGGTATGTTAGGGGTGCCCTTATTTGGGTGGCACCGGGTGTCCCATTAAAGATATTACGTTCCCGAATTGGCACACAAGGCCGTTATGCAACCCTGGAGGGCCTCTTGAATGGTTCTCCACTGCCCGAATTAAGGTCAAGCTACATTTCTGCAGTCAATTACACAGACCCTACAGCACCAACTGGGGCGGAGATTATAATGGTGTGCAAGATCTCACCCTGGACTGCTCACGTCCTCCACTCCTGGGGGGCACAGTCCATTAAAGTGGCACAACACATGAGGGAATGGATTACCAAAATGCAGATACACAATGCATAGCGTAGCAGGCACCCCGAGCTGCGAACTTGATGGAGCAAGGATTCACACGTAAAGCGCCTTGCTTGTACTCATGAACCTCGAATAACGTTAATAATGTAACCAACATGTTTGTTTTACTTAATTTACATATTTTCACTTTACACAGGGTATCCGAGTGAAGCTTGCCTATGTGTTTACTAATCCTATTACGCTTGCTACCTAAGATGGCTGATGCTATGCGGGAATTTCTACTGCGCATGCGTCAGTCATACCCATGTGACGTGACGTACTCGTAGTTCTGGTGGGAAACTGTTTGCACTTGCACATTAGAGCTAAAATGGCTGCTTTGTGTTCTCACATGCGAAAAGCTTATAGTGCTGCTTTTGCTATGCTGTTCATTCTGCATTAATTCTAATGCTCTAGTTAATCTAAAGTAATGGGTATAGAGTAGAGATTCATGGTATACAACGTATTAATTTTTTCTGTGTTCTAAAACTGTTTCTATTTACTTTTCATGTATCGTAATCCTTGGGCATGAGGGACGGGAATACTCCATTTTGAAAATCCTTTATGCGCATGACAGTCCACAGCCAGAGGATGAACTCTGTGTTTTTGAACGCCAGCCAGATAGAAGCACCAGCCAAGATGTGCCTGGGAACTCACTTCTAACCCCACTAAGAAGAAGTCAAAAGACTACAATGTATTTATCAATAGACTGTCCATTGTTGCGCGAATTGAAGACATCATGTGAACCTGAAATTCGATGGGTGGGAATGAAAATTCTAATGAGGGGCTTGAGAAAGCTCAAATCCTAGGTGGTGTGATGACCGGTCCTTTCTTTTGTCCAATCGAAATTGGGGATCCTTACACTTGCAACATTTGGGGGTGGAACACTGACCTGGAAAACAGTATAACTAGCCTAGGTTTAGCTAGAGAAATTGTCCGACTTGTCCGAATAGCTGACCTGTCACTGACCCAATGCACTCAATAGCTGATCGAGAACAGAGGTGCTGCGGAGCACTCTGTCAGACAGACTCACAGACCCAATCGGGGTTTTGGGAACCTTAAGTGCTGGTGAAGCACTTTGCTGGGGAATTCGATGACCCAATCGGGGTTTTGACTGATAGCTGCAGAGAGGGTGTAGCGCAGGCGTTGCAACTGAACTGTGGGTGTTGGTCTCAACTTTGGTGGTCCTGTCCTGATCCTATTCTGGTTTTCCTGTCCTGGTTTCCATTCTGCTCCTGCTGGCCTACTGGCAAACTGCATTCTTTGGGGTTCTCCTGTCCATAACTGACCAGTGGCCAGGGTTGGTCTCCACACTGTTCTAGGTAAATATGAATCTGTAAGGGAAACCCACTTGCGTCCTTTCCTTTCCTTGCGTGAAATAGTTAAAGTCTTACTTGTCCATTGTTCCTTTTTCTTTCCCTCCCTCTTCTGACAAATAATAAAGTCATACATTTTAGCTGTTCTTTTTAGCTTGTTCCATTTTTCCCCATCCTTTAAGCAAATTGTTAATTACTGTTCAAGAAATATAGATGTTCCCTTTCTTTACCCTCCTTTAGCCGAAATAAAGTGGTTGCTCTGAATTATTAGCCTGTTCCATTTTTCTTACCTTCCCTATAGGTACATGGTTATTTCAAAATTTCGTCATTAAAAATCAAGTTCCTTTTCCTTATTCACCTTTCTAGTGGTACTCAAACTGTGACATTCTAGCATGTTCCTTATTTTTCCCGTCCTTTAGAAAACACCATATCAAGTCCAATTTCTGAAGTTTCTTATTAGCATGTTCCCTGTTCTTAACTTCCCTTTAGATTTCTAAATGGTTGGAATCATTTATTTTATGCATGGTTATATGCTTTTCATGATTCTGGTTATTGATAGTTTGCTTGCTGTAAACCTCATGCTTTCAACCCTTGATGAAGACTAGATAAAGGTTTTCACAACTTCCTGAGTCTGTGGTTATTATAAAAAGTGCAAATACTATAAATGGTTATTTTAGACTGCTTATCTTTTCAGCTAGCTCCCTGATCAGTTGTGATCATAGATTTCAAACAACACGTATTGGTAAGTCTATGGTAAATAGGAATTAGTTAGTATCTGGATTTCTGGTTGTAGAGTGTAGGTTACCCGGTTAATAAAAATGGTAAATTGAATTTATGGGCCCAAGTGTGCATATGGTAAAATTATAGTCGAGTGACCTGCGCGCTCTATCAGTAATTTTCTGGTAGCAGAGGCATGGTTAGGGACTAGTTAAGATAGGTAGGTAGGTAAACTGCTGCTAACTCTGAAAGTTAAAACTTGCTGCTAAGTAAGTATTGATCGATCAAATGTAAACTGTGTTTTTTCCTTTTGAAATGTTTTGAAATATTTCTTTTATATTCTGCTATATTGATTAATGTATTAACAAAACTCGTCTGTGATTGTTATATGTTTGTCTGGACTCCCCGGGGGCAGAATAGCGAGTGGTAGAATAGAAGCCACGTCGCAGTGAGGTCAGTGGCTCGAGGAAAATTAGTGCATGGTTGGGCAGAACTGGAAGCGCTAATTAGGGTTTTTATGTACAAATGTATGAATAAATGATAGCAAAGAGTTCGCTGGCAAAACTTCTATTGTGATATAACCTAGTAAGGGTCACACGGAAGGAGTAGCAGGTTCGTCTAAGCTTGATTATTAGCAAAAGGGTTCGCTGGTGAAACTTTTGACTTAGTATATATCCCAGAGTGGATGAGTCCGAAGGAATAGAAGGTTCTCTAATGCTTGTGTGAAGAGTAGGCAGAAGGGATCTACTCGCAGTATATGAAAAACACACGGTAGTGAAACAAATCTTTTCTTTCTAGACACTCGAGTACAGTGGCGAATGTTTTGCGTTGTGAAATGAGACGTAGCACTTGCACTTTAAATAAAGAATAGAATTTTACGATACCTTGTGAAGGAGGGAGTCAGTTGCGGAGCTGCGCTGACGTCACTCAGTGCCGCGCTGGTATTGGTCGAGACAGGGGGCGTGTAGCTGAGATAGCATTGTAAAGGAGGGGTGAGCACAGGAGCGTGGGAACTCGTGTTACGAGGAAAGCCGCGCACCCATTGGTTGAAATTGTTTGAAACCGCACATTTGGTTGGTTGCAGAAAAATAAAAAGACGCACTAGTATTGGAAGTGATTTTGTAAACAAAGTAAGTGATTTGTGTAAATATATGTGGTATCCAACTCATCCCGAGACTCGACCTGATCCAAGATATCAAGGTTTTGTGAGGGATCACTGGAAAACAGGTAGACCTAGCATTATGTACGGAGGCAGGAGAAAAATGACATTTGTAGACAAAGTAAAGAACTACTTCAAGAAAGACAAGCCCATCAAAACTAGAGAAGGAGTTATTATTTCACCACCTAATACTCCCGCACCATTTATGTTATTCGACAGAGGCTACCATGCTTGTGTATGGTTGGAAAATTGGTGGAATATACTAAAGATGTCAGAATTTTAGCATTTCCCTTAGAAGGTACATTTAATGGGAGAATTTTGTTTAATTTGAGAACCCGAATGAATGATTTGCATCCCAGACCTAGACTAACGCAATATGAGGCCTTAGAAGAATGGGAAATAGAGGCTTTTTAGTGAGACAGACCCAGAATTGACAAAGGGTTAGCTAAATTTTATCCGAAGGTAAAGAAAGAAACCCGAGAAAAAAAAATGAAAGAATGGAGACAGAACATGATGGTAGAAGGACTGTACCCAGTAGAGGAGCCAATGGGAGGGAAAAGGACAGAGAAAACAAAACATTTAATGTCCACGGGTGATTTAGACAATGATTATCTGGAGGATTTGTTAATGAAGAATCCACCACCTTATAACGAGGAACCTAGATCCCTATGCACGAGAAACCCATTCCTGAAACCTAATTATGGCGAGGGACGAGCATGGCAAATCCAAGTGCCCCGAGTTATGGCCCTCCTCTAATTCTGCAGATAGTACATGAAACCTCCATGGATAAGGTGCTGCAGGATATTGAACGAGAGGCTTTAGTTAAACAAAGAACAGAACTAATTCAGAAAATCTCCCAATTAAATACCAGTCCTGAAGCTCTGACAATTCCAGTGACTATTGAACCAGTTGTACCTTTGTACGGGGACAAGCAAGCTAGTCCGAAAACTCCAATTATAACCCCATCTGTAGTACAGCCGAGAAAAGAGCCCTTGATAATAGATGAACAGGCAAGTGAATGTGAATCTATGATTTCTCTAATGGATTTACCGATAAGGGAACCAGAAGGGAGTTCACAGAGAAAGAACACTCCTTTTACTTCGAGAGAAGTTCAAATTGAGTCATCTTCCAGTACCAGAAGTGCTACGGTAGTGACTCCTGAAGAAATCGACAGATGGACCCGAGAATTAGAGAAACCAAATCCTCAGCCAAAACCATTAGATATATATAAACTGAGAATAGAATTGGAGGAACTGATGACTGGGAATGTGGGTTTGGACAGACTGAACACCCTTAGTGAAGAGGAATTATTATTCATTTGCAAAAGTATCACCCGTAATACCAGAGTGCTCCATGAGAAATTAATGGACACTGCAGCTAGCATGGGAATTGACATTGGTAAGTCTAAAGTCTTGCAAAAACCCTATAGAGCAGAAATCTCTGACAAGGATTTAGAAAACATGAATGTGTCAGGGAAAAAGGTACAGATAAGAGAATTGCTAAACCTGTTACAAAAATGGTTAGAATTAGAAAAATGGAAAGCCAGATGGGCAAAGAAAAAAGAGGAAATTAGATCCAAACAAATGACTACTGAGTATGTCTTAAAAGAAACAGAAAAGGTGGAAAAATTATATCCTCGAGAGAAGTGCCAGGTGGAGGAAATGTACATATTCCATGGTCCCGACAGGATATTGTGTCCTTGACAAATGACTTTCCGAAATTGCGAGAAAAACTTGTAGAATGGTACAAACAGGTCTCGAGATTTGTGAAAGTTCAAAAATGCCTCCTGAAAGATCTAGATGTTTTTTTTTACATTGTAGTTCCCGTAGATTTATGGACAGAATGTAAAATTGCTGTTGATTGGCCTAGTGAATAATTCTCTAGAGACCCAAAGACAGGGGCTCCTTCAGGAGATGTTATGAGGAAATAAAATCAGGTAATGTTGTATTTGAAAGAAAAGGTGCCTGCAAAGGAAACTGATTGTACCCGAATAGATAGAACTACCCAGAATCGAGATGAAACTGTACATTCTTATTATGAACGACTGTTACAGGTATTTAAAACGTACAGTGGCCTGGATAACATAGAGATGAAGGACATGACCCACTTCAAATACCGATTTGTGCTAGGATTAAGGCCTGAGATCTCTCAGTGGATCAAAGACAATAAAATCTGCTGGCAAGCTAAACCAATTGACGAAGTCCTTAAATATGCTAAATACTGTGAAGATGAGCTGGAAAATAAACGAAAAGAATTGAAAGAAAAGGTAATGTGGGCACAAGTAAAATTAGCAGAGCACCATGAGCAGCAGCTAAGCAAAATGACTAATAATCAGAGTCAGGGCCCCGGGAGTGGGGGAAAGCCGAGGGTAAAAATGAGCAGAGAAGAGGCACGAAAGAAATTTCCCTGCCACGGGTGCGGAAAGGTGGGACACTGGAGGGACGAGTGTAAGGCTGTGCAGAATGGTAATGTGTAAATTAATGATTTAAATCCACAGACGCAGAATGAGACACCACGGAAGACCCAGCAGCAGGTACAACAGAATCAGTTGCCTCGTGCACCTAGGCCAATTTACAGGAGCAAAGCACAACAGGGTGAAGACACCGAAGTTTGGGAAGGAAGGGAGGATAGAAATGCAGCAACTTCACAATTTCTGTTAAATAACACATTCCTCTGTGACGAACCTTACTGACGGTGCCTGAGGGGGGAGGACGAGGAGTGTGTGCTTGGCGCCTCCTTGCCGGTGGACCAGTCAGGGCCATACATTGAAGGAAAGGTTGAAGGAAATGACGTCACCTTTCTGTTGGACACTGGTGCTATCCGTTCTACTGTGAGAACAGCAGACGTTCCAAACCTACCCCCCTCGGGAGAAGCGATCCACGTAGTGGGCGTTTCTAATAAACTAATTAGTACCCCAGTTACCGAACCAATGGAAATTAAAATAGGGAATTTTAAAGAGATGCATAGATTTGTTGTCTGTGACTCAAGTCCTGTGAACTTATTAGGACGAGATTTGTTGTGCAAAATGAACTGTACCATCTTTTGCACTCCAAATGGTGTTGAAATTCAGACCCCAGATGAAGACGGAATATACAAATTAATGTTAGCAAGACCCGACTCAGAAATTAAAAGACTGACAATACAAGACTTACCTGAAGAACTCCAACAGACAGTTAAACCAGAGGTATGGGATTTTACTGGAAAAGATGTAGGATTAATGGCAAATGTTGACCCAATTAAAATATCCATAAAGGAAGATGCAGTCTACCCAAATACTAAACAGTATAAAATGAGTGCAGAAGTAAAAGCAGGGGTTGCTATTGAAATTAAACAGTTACTAGAAACAGGCATTTTGCAAGAAGTATTGAGCAGTCCTTGTAACTCACCGATAATTGGCATAAAGAAACCGAGTGGTAAGTACAGGGTCGTACAGGACCTGCGCAAGGTTAATAAAATTGTTGTTCCTTGCTGTCCTGTCGTGCCAAACCCTGCTGTGATTTTATACCAAATACCGTGGAATGCTGGATGGTTTACCGTCATTGACTTATGTCATGCATTCTTTTCAATTTCATTACATCCAGACAGCAAATTTCTTTTCTCATTTGAATTCGACAGCCATGTCTACGTCTGGAAGCGTGTTCCTCAGGGGTACACAGAAAGCCCTTCGATCTTTAATCAAATTCTGAAAAAATGCCTTGAAACTCTGATATTGCCCGGAAAATCAGTTCTGCTGCAATACATAGACGACCTGTTGGTGGCGCCTAAAAGCAGGAAAGACTGTGTTGTCGACACCATTGCCTTACTGCACCATTTAGGTGAAGGTGGACATAAAGTGTCACCAGGAAAACTACAGATCTGTACCTCTTCAGTCAAATATTTGGGGCACCAGATAGAGCGAGGTATCAGGAAAGTTACCACAGAAAGAATTAGAATAATTCGAAACATGGAATTGCCCAACACTCAGAATGTTTCTTGGAGTTGTAGGATACTGTAGGCAGTGGATTGTGGGATTTGCAGTCCTAGAAAGACCATTGATAAAAATGACAAAGAAAGGAGCTAAGGACCCAGTGAAGTGGGATGATGAAAGCATGACTGCTTTTGTAAAATTGCGAGAATGTCTGTGTACAGCTCCTGCATTAGGAATGCCTCACTATTCAAATGATTTTGCACTTTTCTGTGACACACAAGACAATTGTGCACTTTCAGTCCTGACCCAAATTCATGGTTTAACTCGACGTCCAGTGGCATATTTTTCTTCCACATTGGACCAAGTAGCAGCTGGATTACCTGGATGTCTGAAAGCTGTAACTGCAACGTGCATGAGTCTTGAACAAAGTGAGTCCATTGTTATGGGACATCCAGTAACTGTGTATGTTCCACATTCTGTTGTAATTTTGCTGACAAGAACTAAAACTCAGTATCTCACACCAAGTCGGCTGACTAAGTATGAGAGAATCCTTGTAGGTGCAGGAAACGTAACCATTGCTAGGTGTAATATTCTGAATCCAGCTACCTTACTGCCTAATTCATTCTCAGCAGAAGTGAGAGAAGAAGTTGAACATGACTGCATTGATTTGACCGAGTTTAGTACAAAACCACGCCCAGACATAAAAGAAAAGCCTTTGAATAATGAAGATTATGAGCTGTTTGTAGACGGCTCATGCATGAGACATGAGGAAGGAGGCCTAAGCGCCGACTACTCGGTGTGTACTTTGGGAGGTCCAGTGGAAGCATCTTATTTACATGGAGTCAAGTCTGCACAAGTAGCTGAATTGGTTGCATTGACAAAAGCTTGTAAATTTGGGAAGAACTCAAAGATAACCATATATACTGATTGCCAGTATGGTTATCAGGTTGTGCACGACTTTGGCCAGTCATGGATGCAAAGGGAGTTCTTGACTTCTTCAGGCACCCCTATCAAAAATGGAAATTATGTGCAGGATTTACTGGAAGCAATCCAGTTACCAAAAGAACTGGCTGTGGTCAAGTGTGCTGCTCACGAATCTGGCAATGACAAAGTGACAGCAGGTAATCAATATGCTGACCAGTTAGCCCAACATTGTGCAAAGTACCGAATAGCAATCAATATAAAGGTTGGGGGAAACGGAAACAGCTGCCAACTTTTGATGCTAGAAGGAATAAATACATGGGAGGAAGTGAAAGACTTACCGGACACAGCAGAGCCACAAGAAAAAGAAAATTGGAAAAAATGTGGTTGTCAGAGGAGGGTGGAAGATGGTGTCATTGTTTACCTGGATGGTATGCCTGTGTTACCAGACTGGGTGCTTGCTCCTATGGCTAGGTTGATACATGGAGACACACATTTGGGAAGAGATGCGATGATTCCCATATTCAGACAGGCATGGTTTAATTCGAAATTCAGAAACATAGCAGAGGCACTCTGCCAAAGGTGTCTGATTTGTCAGCAATTTAACCCAGGAAAGAAAACTGTAGTGTTACCAGGAAGGATTGCAAAGGCAGAGGGCCCTTTTATTCGACTACAACTTGACTTTATTCAGTTACCCCCTTGTCGAGGAATGAAATAGCTACTTGTCACTGTCTGCCTATTTTCAAAGTGGGTAGAAGCTTACCCCACACACAGGAACAATAGCCTCTCTGTAGCCAAATTGTTACTTAGGGAACTTATACCTCGGTACGCTTTTCCAGTCACAATTGAATCAGACAGAGGAAGGCATAATGAAGTGATAAAGCAGATTTGTGCAGCAATAAAAATCATGCAAAAACTGCACTGTGCATATCGCCCAGAGGCTTCTGGAGTGGTAGAAGAGCTGAATGGTACTATCAAATCAAGATTGGGAAAAAAGTGTGAATTCACTCAAATGGAATGGCCAGATGCTTTGCCCCTTGTGTTGATGGGACTTAGAAGTATTCCAGACCGGAACACGGGCTTGAATCCCCATGAGATACTGATGGGAAGAGCAATGCGGCAAGCATGGGTGCCAGGATACAAACTGATAAGCATATCTGATGATTTGCTACTAGAATACTGCAAAGAACTGGCTGACCAAGTGCGTTCTATCTCTTACCAGATTTGCGAAGACGCTGTCGCCAGACCAACGACTCCAGCACATGACCTAAACCCAGGTGATTGGGTTGTAATAAAGAAACATACTCGGAAAAGTTTCCTTGCACCAAGGTGGGGAAAACCACGACAAGTAATTCTAGTTACCACCACAGCTGTGAAGTGTGCAGGAGTACCTCGCTGGATCCATGCCAGCCATATGAAGAAAGTGACTGAACCTGAAGAAACTGAGGCTGAAGATTGTGCAGCTGAGGGGTCCCAAGATATTGGTCCTGAAGTAGCTGAAGAAGAACAACCGAGCTCCAGTCAAGATGATTGGATCCCAATAGTCGACCTGACTATAGATCCTGTGAGAACAAGAAGACAAACTTATTTAGATAGACAGTGGGATAGTGATGACAAGACAGGTGTAGAGGAAGATACTCAGATCATCGAATTCCAAATCAAATCTGATTCTGAGGAGGACCAGATAGGGAAAGAACAGGTAATTGACACTCTTCCAAGAACTCCTGAGCTAGAAGAGGGACAGATAGAAATTAGGGCAGAGGTTCAAGCGGACGAAAATCAAAAGTTCGAAGTGCTTGAACAGGACCAGACAGGAATAGACAAATGTGTTCAGGAAGAAGAAAACGATACAGAACAAAGCCAAATCCAGCATACACCTGAGCAAGGCCAGTTTAGGCACCAGGCAGAAGAAACCGATATAAGACCTGGACCTAGTCAGTTAGGGAGAAATACTGAAGACAAACTTGAAACAAATGTTTTGAGGAAAGTCAAGACACAGTGCCAGTTAAAAGACTCAGAAAAGGAGACGCGGTACCCAGATTTGTAAAAAGACTAAGACTACGACTAAAGATAATAAATGAAGAACGTGAGCAGATAAATTAAGTCTCAAGTCAAACTGACCCAGCTGTGATAAAAACAAAGAGAAGAAGTGCTCGTATAAAGAAACTGAATAACAAGTATCAGAGTCCTGAATGGACTTACTTTGTATTGTATTGGAAGAATTTAAAAATCTGGAAAAAAGTGACGAAAGTGATGAAGAATTGATTACTGATCAGACCCACGAAGAAGCAAAACCAACCTGAAAGTTGTGCGAGTAAGCAAGCTGTGCAGAGTTACAAAAAGGGGTTAAAAGCTTCTTTTGAGTCAAAATGTCTGATTCCTCTGTGAATGGGAGACCGAGACAAGGTTGTTTTAAAAGATGCTTCAAAGAATGTTTCTGTAGTGTAGCAATAGTACTGATACTTTGGATAGGACTAACAATAGCTATTCCTTCTATGATGAGTAAGGACCCAAACCTGTACCCTACTAACCAATTGCCAAAAGACACTGAAGAATTGCAGACTAGAAATACACCACAAGAGTAGACGCACCAGGAAAGGCACTTAGCCTTAAGCAAACAAAGTTAGACTTAGAAGCACCAGATGAGGAAGGACTACTTTATAATAAGATCAAGAACAAAACTCATTTAAATGTTTTCGCAAAACTGTTAGTACATTATGTAGAAGCTATGGAAATAGAACTAAAAACAATCTGTATGTCGCATCTAGCTCAACTACGGATGTTGAGTGAAATAGGGAAACCATCAGTCCAGCATTGCCTACTAATTCAGTTGGTTCCGACTATTCAACCGTATTTGCAGTATGATGTAACACAATATGAAAAATTCCTTCTAACCCGTTTCAGGTTCAATTTATACCACTACCTGGTTTTATTTCCTAAACAGAACGATTGGACCCATACCGTTTCAGCGTGTCCCTGTGACTTAACATCTCCACAGTCCACAATTCATGTTCTCTTTTTTTGCAAATTTTATACGCCACTACGCAGGCGATGGATAACACCAATATTAAAAGTTTAAAAAATTCGCAGGTGTCGTCCTGCCCACTTGGCATTACAAATTTTGGAAAATAACCTGATGACAAAATCTGTGGCACAGTATCTTAAACTGTGTATTAGGCACCGAACTAACCTATGAACTGTGACCGAGTATTTTTTTTCTGATATGAGAAGGACTTCTAATAATATGCTCTCAAAGTACTGTTTGGTAAAGAAAGCTCTGTGTTTTTTAATATTTATTCTGTTTTTATGTACTTTTATGGCTTTCAAAAAATGGAAACCGAATAAAGTTGATTTGATTTGATTTGACTACTGTTATGTCTGTATGAAGTTGCCTACTTCAGTAGCTGAAGGTGTGACATACCACCATTTGCCACTAACCTATGGAATCTCCTGTAGTATTCTAACTAGTTTGTTTTATAGAAGCGGACCTTTACAGTATTATTATTCAAACTTTGATGTGATATTTTCTGAACTTCCCGTGCGAAGAAACCTGAACCCTGTACATACGACAAGCGATGTAGCCAAATACATGAGTGAATATTTTCTAACTGTAGGTAAAATAAACATAGATGACGCACACAAAGATAACTTGACCTGTTCATTACACAAAAAAGAGAAAATGTTTCTAAATATGGCAGAGAAAGGAAGAGAAAGTTTCCAAAAGAAAGCAAAAGACAAGAATCAGAAAACCCCTAAATGGGCTGAAAGCATAGGGAGCTCCTCAAATGGTGGGGCTAATGCTTTGTCTTAAAAGAGAAAGAACCAGTTACTATAACAATATATTCATTGGTTCCAGTGAATGCGAACACAATTACAAGGTAATTGGGGGTTGGGGTTTCAAAGATGGGTCAGAGCCTGTGTTTCCTGGAATTTATTATATATGTGGGAACAAGGCTTATTTCAAATTGCCTGACCATGGGTACGGGAGCTGTTACTTTGGTATTGTCTTCCCAAAGATATACCATGTGGTGAAAATCACTGGAAGCACTGAAAGAACTAGTACGTAGTAAAAGAGAAAGTGTTGGTGAAATAGTAGGTGATATTTTTAGTGCACTGATACCTACAGTGGGAGTAGCTCTGAATACACACAGAATTTGCAAATTGTCAACAGTAGTAGATCGGTTATCAACTGACACTGCTGGAGGTTTCCTGATGGTCTATGGTTTTACAAAATCGACTTGCCCTTGACATGTTATTGGCAAAAGAGGGCGGAGTCTGCAGAATGTTGAAAGCACAACATTGTTGCACTTACATACCAGACAAAAGTGTGGAAATTAAAGGGTATGTGAAAAACATTACAAATTGGGAAAAAGAGATTAAACCACTGGAGTGCATGGAAGAGACTTACTGATGGTGTCTCCGCTGTAGGTAGTTGGTTTTCTAACTTACGTAAGAGTCTTGTGAGTAAAATACAGATGCCAATAGCGGGAATAGGTCTATTTGTGTTTATAATAATAATTTGCTGCAAATGTCAAAAACACAAAAAGAAATATACTGTGAATAGGCGAGGAGTGAAAAGAAATGTTGATGAGCTTGAATTAGAAGAATTGAATAATCAGATTTACAAAAGGGTGAAAAATTCTCATCCTAATAAAGATACTGAGAAAAAGTTTGAAGAGATTGAACTGGGTGAAATGTTAGAAGTTGGCATCTGGTTCCATTAATTGTGATGATATAAAATATCATCAAAGAGGGGATTGATGACCAGGGGGGTAGAGCCTCGCAGCAGCCGCTAGCCTACCGCCGCCATGTTCCTCTCCCTCCACGGAGGATGTGTTTTTCCAGCGCTAAATCATCGAGGCCCACGTACCTGAATATATGGTGAGAGGGATATTGCCTTTTCTAGATGAAATATTGTCGCGCCGCTGAGAAAACTCCTTTTGTTTGTCTCCCGAGGTCCAAACTCCCGGCGCTAGGACCCATCATCAGGAAATGCTCGAGCAGAGGCTCCGATGCGATTACGGTCAGCTGTGCAGACCCCGCAGCAGCGTCAGCAGCAGTGGAGGTAGCGGGAGAGTCACGACTTTGAGCGGCGAGATACGGGAGCAGGCAAGCAGTGCTGACAGTTTGAAAAAGAAGATAGTAAGATCAGCAGGACCCTGGGTTAGGTGCTCCAGTTTGTTGATACGCTCAAGGGCGGCGGCGCTTCTACTTTACAGGAGAGTGGGAGTCAGAGGCTTTGCTTTGCGCAAGGTTGAAATTTCAGACGGTAAGAGGTTTTCTGAATGCATGGAGGCAGACAAATTGAAGTCTCCTACTCCCCCTTATAACGATACAGAGAGTGAAAGTGTCTCTGAGGGCACCAGTGGTACTGGAGGTATTTTGGAAGGGGTTTCACAAGAGGTCTGCCCCAAAAAGCAGACTAATAAGCAGTCTACTGGGGTGAAAGAAAAGGCAGGGGAGCAAAAAAAGAACCGCTATCAGTTAAGGTCTAAATCAGACCTCAGGAACCAAGGGGTCTGGGACCTTTCAGACATAGCAGATAAAACCGGCCCCACTCCTATCTCCCCCCTGAAACAGAAAGGGAAGACTGCGATTGGAAGAGGTGGGAGAGGGAGAACAAAGCCCAATAAAGCGGTAAAACAATCACAAGTACCCAGAGGGACCCCCTCATTAAAGAGTTTCTTCAAAATCATGGAGACAGCAGTCAACTTCAAAGAAAAATTAGTGGGAAAGGCAGTGGTACAATCAGATCCTAAAGAGATCGAGACACCCATAGTGGGGGGGGGGGGGCAGAGCCCCTGACAACTTGGATAATACTTTGGCTTCCCCTCAAAATCCCCCTCCCATCCCTACTTTTGGCGAACAAGTACGCTGTATTAGACTTAAACTCGGGAGATCAAGAAGTAGATGTAGAAGTTGAACTGATGGCTGAGAATCCCATTGAGCATCATGGAGGGGGGGGAGACGATCAGGATTCCCCCATCACCCCGCCACAATTAAGTCCTCTTCTATCAGAACAACCTACAATCTCTAAATCTGCTGAAACCTATTGCCATCCGATTTCTTCAACTAGTACTGCCAACACACATCTCATACCTATAGATACTTCTGTTATACAAGCTTCTACCCCCTGGAGCAGCGGACCAACTGAACTACCTGGGGGAAAAGATGAAGGGGACAAGCTTAGTTTCTTACTTCATGCATTAAGAGAAGACCTGATGGGGAAATTTGAGATCTCTGAGAGAAATCAGAGAGGTCTTCACGACAGATTTGACCTTCTTGAGTCCAAACTGGAGGGAGTTAATATTAGAACGGGTGCCCTGGAAAGTAAAGTTTTGGCAATGACAGAGACCACTAAAGGAAATTCGACAGATATTGAGACATTAAAGGCACAGAACCGGATGTTAACAATGGACTTGGAGAGATTGGAAACTCAGGCAAGGCGCAACAATCTTAGGATTCTTAAAATCCCCGAAGGTGAAGAGGTAGGAGATATAAAGGGGTTTGTAAGCAGATTACTCAGAGAAGACATCCTGAAAGATAGAACAGATATCGACTTAGAGGCAGAGATCCAGCGGGTGCACAGGGACCCATTCAGGCTACATTCTGATCGTAAGACACCTAGGAAAATTCTTGTATATTTTCAAACATATAGCGTGAAAGAACTGATCTTAAATCGATGCCTGGCACGCACCTCTCTGCACTATCGTGCTAACCCCTACCAAGTAAGATCAGACATAGGAGGCAAAACTGCGCAAAGACAGTGGGAATTGGGCTCAAAAATGCCAGAACTGCGTTCAATGGGGGCCCAGGTACAAATGAAGTTTCCGGCCCTTTTGAAAATCATGTGGAACAATAAAATGTTCTCCTGCCATTATCCAGAGGAAGTTGATGAACTTTTAACTAAAATGAAAATGAAAGAATAGTTACCTAACTCCCATCTTCCAACTTCCATCTTCCAACTTCTTTCTCTTATATTTGTTAGATAGCAGGTAAAAGTTAAATTAAGAAGGAAAGTTGTTCGGGGTTGGAGAGCGGAAAAAAAAAGAAAAAAAAAAAAATAGTGCACATATACATATATGCTTATCATTAAGGGGAAAGAAGAGGGGGAAAAAAAAGGGTATAAAAGGGTATAAAATGTTTAAAAAAAAAAAGGTGCACACACAAAATATACATACACCTATTAGTAAAGAGAAAGATGAGAATGAGAGGGAGGGGAAAAAAAAACGATATTGCAGAATACATATAAAAATTTTGAACACTGGAAAACCACGATTTTGCTTGACAGGTGTGGGGGTGACAGGGTGTAGGCCTCCCAAAGGCGTATTAACGCCCATCAGGAGGGAGGGGTTCCTCGGGGGGAGGGTGGGGAGGGCTCACAGTGGGAAAGGGACGGGGAAAAACAGTTAAAAATGTCCTCATATATAGACTACATACGTTTAAAAACAGGTACAGGTCACCACTACCTATTGAAGGAGGGAGAGATAAAACCATATAAGGACTAGCGCTTGTAGTAAAATCCTCTCCTGGAATTTAAATGGTTTGGGGAACCCTAAGAAACAACAAACTGTATGTGAGTTTCTAAAGAATACTGGGGCGTGTATATTCCTTTTACAGTAAACACATCTGGAAGCAAACGAATGAAGGAATTTGTTTGGTAGATATAACTGGGTCCAAGACATCCTGAGTTCCAAACAAACAGGTGCGACCAGAGGGGTCGCAATAATAGTGAGAGCCAACGAGGGGATCAGGGTGGGTGACTGGAGTACAGACCAATCAGGTAGATGGTTGGCTGCTGTTGTTTGGATTGGGGATATAAAATTGTTGTGTGGGGTATACTATGGCCCCAACGAAGATAAAGTCTGTTTCCTGTACAACCTAGAAAAATACATGTCACAGCACACAATCCCAGTTATATTAGGAGGTGATTTTAACCTTCTACTAGATCCTCAATTAGACCGTACCTCCAAGGCCAAATATAATTCTCCCAAAAAATCTCTCCTCGTATTAAAAAATATTATGAATGACTATACACTGAGAGATGTCTGGAGAGTTAAATATGGCAAGCGTAGAGAATATTCCTTCTTTAGTAAAAAGTACCACCAATTCTCGAGAATTGATTTTTTTCTGATTGACCAATCCTTCTTAGCTAATGTTATTTCAGTTTCACATGAAACGGGCTTATCAGACCACTCCTTGGTAGAGCTTCAAATAATATTAAAGGATAAGATATTAGAAAAACGTTGGACACTTGACAGAACGATTCTACTAGATACTGCGGTTGGACATAAAATAAAGGAAAGTATAGGTGAATTTTTCAGGTTTAACGAGAATAGTACCTCAGATCATATAATATGGGACACACTTAAGGCCTATTTAAGAGGCATATATAGCTCTCACATGCTGTTAAACCGAAAACTCAAGAAAGATAGAGATATTCAAGAACTTAAATTAATAAAACTAAAAGAACATCAGCTCCAACTTGCGGTTCAAGAAAATAAACTTAACATCCAAAGCTTAGAGAGGGAAATTCTAGATCTACAATTAAATTTCAAGACAAGAGCTGAAAAATCAATCCTAGATAAATGGGAAGTCAGTAAACTTCGCAATTTTGAATACGGAGAGAAGTGTGGGTCTCTGTTGGCCTGGAAAGCCAGGACGGAGAAAAGCAGAAACAATATTAAATCCTTAACACAGCGTGGAACTGGCCTGTCTTTAACATCAGATAGTGAGATAAAAAAAGAAGCCAGAATGTTCTACGAAGAATTATACCTGGAGAAGAATAAGGGATCACAAAGTGAACAAGATGACTGGTGGGCCCAAATCGAACTGCCTCAGATAAATGATCAAGACAAAACCTTTTTAGCTACTGAGATAACGGAGGGGGAGATAAGATCACAACTGAAAAAGATGGCAAGAAACAAGGCTTCGGGCCCTGATGGACTCCCGACAGAGGTCTATAAAGATAATGTAGAAGAAATTTTGGCTCCACTACAGAAACTTTTCAATAAAATCTTTATCCATGGAGAACAAATACCTCGCTCTTGGTCAGATGCCACAATCTCATTAATAGCTAAACCAATTAAAGATCCGGAAAGGATAGAGTCTTATAGGCCTATTTCACTTTTAAATTCCGATCTGAAAGTTTACTCTGGCATTCTCGCGTCGAGGCTGGCAAAAATAATCAAGTCAATAATACATCCTGACCAACGGGGGTTTATTCCTGGTCGCCAACTGAATGAATTGACTTTTCAGGTGATTGCAGCGATTGATGTCGCTATTGAAACAAAAACACCTCTTACCATTGTAGCTATAGACGCGGCCAAAGCTTTTGACCAGGTAAACTGGAGTTTTCTTTGGAAATCAATGACTAACTTTGGTTTCCCAGAAACATTCATCAAGGGAATCGAAACGTTATACAGAAGCCCAAGAGCCAAAATCCTGGTCAACAATAGTCTCGCGGACTGGCTGGATATTTCTAGAGGGACTAGACAAGGCTGCCCTTTATCTCCTCTTCTTTTCGATATTTATATTGAACCCTTCATATGTCACCTACGGCAAGACCCTGAAATAAAACCATTTAAAATAGGGAATCTCGAACTGAAAACAGCTCTGTATGCTGACGATCTACTTCTTTATTCCTCTAACCCAGAAGTAGCGATACCAAGACTATTCAAATTGGCTGAGGATTTTGGATCAATATCAGGCTACAGCATCAATAGGGATAAAACTGAAATAATGAGTTGGAATAACCCTGTCCCAGTTGCTGAAGCAAAATCTAAAATCAGATACTTGGGAATATACCTTACACAAAATCTGGACGATACTCCTAAGACCAGTTGGGATACAGTGATAAAAGAGATCAGAAAACTCCTAACCAGATGGAATACTCTCCCTTTAAACATTTACGGCAGAGTAAATTTAGTGAAAATGATAATTCTCCCAAAAATCACTTTTTTATTTAATTCCATCCCTTTATCTTTCAATAAAAAAGATATTGCTAATCTACAAGGAAGAATTGGTACTTTCATCGGGGCAACAAAATCCCCTAGAATAGCCTGGAAGAAACTCAAAAGAGGATTGAAACTGGGTGGACTGGCACTTCCAGATTTACTTTCTTACTGTTACGCCTTCCAATTTAAGAACTTTAGAATTTTAGCCAATAAGTTGGATGCTACTTCACACGGCAAACTGTTTCAAGCCATGCTAGCAGACCTCTCATATGATGCAGATTTTTTCTTGTTTAAATTTGGTGACCCAAAATTTTTTTTAAAAATCCGATTAAAGCTTCTACGAACTGCCTTAGACAATTGGAGATGGATACGGAAAATCACAGGTATTCCATATTACCACGCTCAGGCCCCAATTTGGGACTCCCCTGGCACTCCTGAATGCCTATTGGATCAACTAGCTCTTCCCCTGAAGAAAGCTGGACTCACAAAATGGGGGGACCTTTGTGACGCCTCAAGCTTATTAAGTTGGGAAACACTATCAAGGCTAACAGAAGGAACTATAACTAGGTTTAAATTTTACCAACTGTCAGCATGGTGGGGAAGTCAGATTTGGAATACGGAATGCCTCCCACTTGATTTAATAACTAGGCAGAAGGGATGGAAGGGTGAGACAGCGGAATGGTACAAAATGATAATCGGAAGCAATGACAAGGAAAATTTAGAGGCTGAAATATCTAAATTATGGGATACCCCTGTAATACAGACTTCAGACGACATAATAAAAACCTGGTCTGATTCCTTTACAATATCACAGAAAGTTATTAAACCTTCAAATCTGAGAAGAAACCATATATTCACAATGTACAGGGCATATTGGACACCGGCAAAACTCTCTAAAATATCAACGGTACAGTACTTCTGTCCTAGGTGTAAGTCTTCAGCAGCAGATGATATCCACATGTTTGCTGAATGCCCTGAACTTGATGTATTTTGGAGGCAGGTCTGTGGTTTCTTAGAAGAGGTATTGTTAATCCCCATAATATGGTCTCCTAAATTGGTTCTATTTGGTTTCTTATCTGATTACAGTATAAATAATTGTATAACACAGTTTATCTTCTATGTAATGGTCATCGCGAGAAGAGAGATCTGTAAAGAATGGAAATCAGAACTCCCTCCAAAATTCGCTGATTGCCTTAAGAACATCATGGCGGCGAGTAGTTTCGACTTACTTTGTGGAGGGGTTAAGTCTGCTAAGCTGTGGTCTGCACTAAAAGTTTGGTGTGAAAAATAACAACAATAAGTCCAATGATTATGCCAGAGGTTAAGCGGTCCTGTCCTCCTTTGGCAGCAAGTAACATCGGTGAAAGGAGTTGGACTGGAACTAACCTTACCTCTGGGCGATCCTTAAGGGCTATCCACAAACACAAGGGCGGTTAAGGAAGGTTTGTGTTAGTGGCCTGAAGGACGTCTGCTTAGAGCTAACATCTACTGGTGGCGTATATGAGGACAAAAAAAAGTAAAAAAAAAAAAAAAAAAAGAGGGGATTGATGGAGCAAGGATTCGCACGTAAAGCGCCTTGCTTGTACTCATGAACCTTGAATAACCTTAATAATGTAACCAACATGTTTGTTTTACCTAATTTACATATTTTCACTTTACACGGGGTATCCGAGTGACGCTTGCCTATGTGTTTACTAATCCTATTACGCTTGCTACCTAAGATGGCTGCTGCTAAGCGGGAATTTCTACTGCGCATGCGTCGGTCATACCCATGTGACGTGCCGTACTCGCAGTTCTGGTGGGAAACTGTTTGCACTTGCGAATTCGAGCTAAAATGGCTGCTCTGTGTTCTCACATGCAAAAAGCTTGTATTGCTGCTTTTGCTATGCTGTTCGTTCTGCATTAATTCTAATGCTCTAGTTAATCTAAAGTAATGGGTATGGAGTAGAGATTCATGGTATACAGTGTATTCATTTTTTCTGTGTTCTAAAACTGTTTCTATTTACATTTCATGTATCGTAATCCTTGGGCATGAGGGATGGGAATACACCATTTTGAAAATCCTTTCTGCGCATGACAGTCCACAGCCAGAGGATGAACTCTGTGTCATTGAACGCCAGCCAGATAGAAGCACCAGCCAAGATGTGCCTGGGAACTCACGTCTAACCCCACTAAGAAGAAGTCAAAAGACTATAATGTATTTATCAATAGACTGTCCATTGTTGCGCGAAGTGAAGACATCATGTGAACCTGAAATTCGATGGGCGGGAATGAAAATTCTAAAGAAGGGCTTGAGAAAGCGAAAATCCTAGGTGGTGTGATGACCTGTCCTTTCTTTTGTCCAATCGAAATTGGGGATCTTTACACTTGCAACATTTGGGGGGTGGAACACTGACTTGGAAAATGGTATAACTAGCCTAGGTTTAGCTAGAGAAATTGTCCGACTTGTCCGACAGCTGACCTGTCACTGACCCAACGCACTCAATAGCTGATCGAGAACAGAGGTGCTGCGGAGCACTCTGTCAGACAGACTCACAGACCCTATTGGGGTTTTGGGAACCTTAAGTGCAGGCGAAGCACTTTGCTGAGGAATTCGATGACCCAATCAGGGTTTTGACTGATAGCTGCAGAGAGGGTGTAGCGCAGGCGTTGTAACTGAACTGTAGGTGCTGATCTCAACTTTGGTGGTCCTGTCCTGATCCTAATCTGGTTTTCCGGTCCTTTTTTCCATTCTGCACCTGCTGGCCTACTGGCAAACTGCATTCTTTGGGGTTCTCCTGTCCATAACTGACCAGTGGCCAGGGTTGGTCTCCACACTGTTCTAGGTAAATATGAATCTGTAAGGGAAACCCACTTGCGTCCTTTCCTTTCCTTGCGTGAAATAGTTAAAGTCTTACTTGTCCATTGTTCCTTTTTCTTTCCCTCCCTGTTCTGACAAATAATAAAGTCATACATTTTAGCTGTTCTTTTTTAGCATGTTCCATTTTTCCCCATCCTTTAAGCAAATTGTGAAATACTGTTCATGAAATATAGATGTTCCCTTTCTTTACCCTCCTTTAGCCGAATTAAAGTGGTTGCTCTGAATTATTAGCGTGTTCCATTTTTCTTACCTTCCCTATAGGTACATGGTTATTTCAAAATTTCGTAATTAAAAATCAAGTTCCTTTTCCTTATTCACCTTTCTAGTGGTACACAAACTGTGACATTCTAGCATGTTCCTTATTTTTCTCGTCCTTTAGAACAAACCATATCAAGTCTAATTTCTGAAATTTCTTATTAACATGATCCCTGTTCTTACATTCCCTTTAGATTTCTAAATGGTTGGAATCATTTATTTTCTGCATGGTTATACGCTTTTCATGATTCTGGTTATTGATAGTTTGCTTGCTGTAAACCTCATGCTTTCAACCCTTGATGAAGACTAGATAAAGGTTTTCAAAATTTCCTGAGTCTGTGGTTATTATAAAAAGTGCAAACACTATACATGGTTATTTTAGACTGCTTATCTTTTCAGCTAGCTCCCTGATCCGTTGTGTTCATAGATTTCAAACAACATGGATTGGTAAGTCTATGGTATATAGGAATTAGTTAGTATCTGGATTGCTGGTTGTAGAGTGTAGGTTACCCGATTATTAAAAATGGTAAATTGAATTTATGGGCCCAAGTGTGCATATGGTAAAATTATAGTCGGGTGACCTGCGCGCTCTATCAAACTTATTCCCATTATTCAGTGATTCATGACCTATACAAGAGGATTGATACTGTACACTGCTCAGATAATGCCCTACATAGTATATTATGTAGGAATATTTGTCACGCGTGATCTCGGATCACAGTCCACTGCAACTGCAGCTCGCCTGGCGGTTGCAGAAGCCCAAAATGTCGAACTGGCACCTTCCCCTTTTGGCACTCACAGATATGTTGTTTAAGATCTCCTTGTCATGATCCATTGACTCATATTTCCAGATCAACATAGGCCCAGCCTCGGGCGTGGGGTGGAATGGGACGGAATCAAGGTTGTCCAGAGAGGACAAGCCATCAAGACTAACCATGGCACCCGTAAGTCACTCATAGATGTGATCCAAAAACACAAACTGAAAATTTGGAGATGCGAGTTGCTCTCTCCCACGGATCTCCATCTTGGCCCCCTGCTGGCCCAGGTCTGCGTGGCATAAAAAGAAACACTTGATAATCTTTGCTCGCTGGATTATAAGACATATCTTGGCCGGCTGCACTCTGAGGGGGACAAAGCCGGTAAGATGTTTGGATGGCTACTAAAAACAGACACTTCGCAACCTCCCATCACAGCGATACTCACGCCAACTTGGGTTATAGCGAATACCCAGGAAACAATGCATAATTCTTTTTACGAATATTACACCTCCTAACACACGGCCCTGATGCCGGTGATCCCGTCCTTATTCAGCAGTTCCTGTTGGATGTGCAACTTCCACGGATTACACAACCACAATATGACTTGCTCAAAAAACCTATCAAGATAGATGAGATCTCTGAAGCCATCAAGCAAATGGTGACAGGTAAGACTCCGGGGATGGACGGTTAGCCGTTGGAGTCTTGCGTAGTTTATCCTGAACAACTTATACCCCGATTGGCTAATATGTACATAGAGGCATCCGAAAAGGCCAAACTTCCAGCTACCCTGTGAGAGGCTACGCTGGTGGTGTTGCCCAAACCGGGCAGGGATCCGCTTCAGATGGCCTCTTACCACCCTTCACCAATGCTGAAAGTAGACTCTAAAATCCTAGCTAAATTACTAGCCAATAGACTGGTCGAGGCAGTACCCTTATTGGTATATGAGGATCGGAACGGTTTCATCCCGGGGATGAATACAGGGCTGAATTTTTGTTGCCTCTACACTATTAGACTGGGCACGCACAGAGGCTGAAGCACCCTGGATAGCATCTTTGGGCATCGAAAAGGCATTTGATGCCCAGAGCTGGTGTTATCTGCTGGCAATGTTGTCTCGCTTCGACATAGGCCCCAACTTCTTGTGGTGGATACGTGTATTATACACGAAGCCCAAGGCCAGAGTAAAGACAGGCCACACCTTTTCTCCACTCTTTGCGATAGAATGTGGCACAAAACAGGGATGACATCTGCCACCCATCCTTTGCTGGCTATGGAGCCACTGGCATGTAAACTGCGCCAATCAGTGTTTGAATGGGGTATATATGCAGTTCAGCCATGGCACATAGTGTCTTTGTATGCAGACGATGCACTGAATTATTTGCGAGGCCAGGTCAATATCCTGCAATAACTGATGGCCCTACTGAATGAACATGCACGATAATAGGGCCTAGGGGTTAACTTGTCCAAATCGGCAGTGTTCCCAATGAAGATGATCTCAGCAGATCAGAGACACGCCATGCCTCATACATCATTGGAATGGGTGTTTAACACCTCTAAATACCTGGGGATCTAGGCCAATCACTCAATTATCAACACGATAGACGGAAACTTGAGACGTATCATTGCCAGGGCGCGCGCAACCCTTCGTTTACCTCTATCCCCCATGGGGTGAGTGGCCATCTCCAAGATGCTTGTCCTTCCTCTACTTTTTTACTTTTTCTCTACACTCCACTATCGATTGCCACAGTGGCTATTCAAAGACTTGAAGTCCTTCCTTGTCTCTCCGATATGGTGGAATTCTAGATCTAGGCTAGCTCTCCGTAAGCTGTACTTACCAATGTCAGATGGAGGCCTTGGTGCACCAAACTACAAACATTCCTATGCCGCAGTGCAGATGCAGTGGCTGATGCGGTGTCTTGCAAAGAGCAACCTTACCAAGTTGGCTACCGGGTTGCCAGTGATTTTACAATGACTCTCGGGCTCCGCCACTGTGCTCCAGAAACAACATGGCAACATTTTAATGGTGATAGCGAGACATAATTGGTTTAAATTTGTGCTGCCCAAAACCCAGGCTAAACCATACGCTCCAAGCCTGCCTCTGGAGGTCTTACTGGGCACATTCACTTGCCACGGCCACCTGGAATTCGAATCCTGGAAAGTGGAAGGGTTGAATACTTAGGGTGACATGTACTCGGACTTGCAATTACAAACCTTTAAGGCTCTGCTGACTGCCTTTGGGATACCACGGGGGTCATTCCCACTCTATACATTACTAACATGTCAATTCCTTGAGACATTGAACAACGATCGCACTGAACCTGTTACGTCACAACTCTTACAAACCTTACTGATGAACGGACATGGCAGAAACACAATAACAGTAATTTACAATTCCATTGGACTTGATGGCGCTCCTCTGTTGGTCTCATTGCGTGCATACTGGGACACGAAATTGTCAATCACCATCACTGACGAACAGTGTGCACAATGCATCAGTTTCCCCAAAATCTTATCTACGTCAGCCTGCAATATACTCAATTCAACTATTTACACCACACATATTTAAGACCCACTGTGTAGTAATGCTTATAATGCTAATTATTAAAGTGCCTTTTTAGTAATGTAGAATTGTTGTAGGTCATGCATAGAATGTATGTATGTCACTAAGCTTGTGTATGGAGTGCTGGTCAGTCTGGAGTTCGTTTACAAGCTGGCAGCACCTTTTTATCTGTACTGCTTATCTTGAGGAATAAAGAAGATTAAATACCAAACCTAATGAGTATTTATTCACTACAAATTTGGCGACGAGGGAAACCAGCAATTTTATAAAGAAATTGAGATCCTGTTTCATTCAAATCTACAATTGCCTTCCTGGATTCAAGAAAACTCTTCGTTTCAAAGAAAACTATTCGTTACTTCAATATCCACTTCCACGCATTGATGAAATGTTGTCCTTAACCAAAGATGCAAAAGTATTTTCCACTTTGGACCTATCAACAGCTTATCATCAGGTTATTCTTGACCCAGAGAGTAGACATCTTACATCATTTGCTACCCCATTTGGATGTTTTCGATTTAAAAGAATGCCGTTTGGCTTAGCCTCTGCTGCGGCAGTATTTCAGAGACTAATGACCAACCTTTTTGGAAACATCAAAGGGGTAATCTTTTTCCAAGATGATATTTTAATCATGAGTAAAGATAAAGATCACCATGACAATCTTCTGAGAAAAGTTCTTAAAGTTTTAGCTGATAATGGTTTGGTTGGAGAGCTCAGCAAGTGCAAATTTTCAAAGAGCTCCGTTACGTACTTAGGTCATGAAATTTGTGATGAAGGTATAAGACCTAAAACAAAGTTAGTTGAAGCTATAGTGAATTCACCTGAACCTAAGTCCAAGGATGAACTTAGATCATTTCTTGGTTTAGCTGAATTTTACTCCAAATTTGTTAATCAATTTTCACAGAAAACATTTCACATGCGTGTTCTCATGAAGAACAAATCACCTTTTGTTTGGGATGAGAAATGTAGTGCTGCATTTAAAGAAATCAAATATGCCATAGTGAATGCACCTATGCTACAAGGTTTTGACCCGTGCGCCAAAACTTATTTGACCACTGACGCTAGTGGAGTTGGTTTGGGGAGTGTCCTTTCACAGATTTCTCAACAAGGTGATGAAGTAGTTATAGCTTTTGCTTCACGATCCTTGTCACCTTGTGAGGAAAAGTACTCTGTGATCGAGCGTGAGACTCTTGCTGTTGTATGGGCAATGGAACATTTTCGTAAATTTATTTGGGGTAAACAATTTATTTTACGTTCAGACCATAAACCTCTGACCAAGCTCCTCACTACAGAAGGTTTGTCCAGAGCTTCAGCCAGAATTGCTCGTTTATCCATGAGACTCCAAGATTTCATTTACACTATTCAATATGTACCTGGTGCAAAGAATGTGGTCGCTGACTTCTTAAGTAGATTACCCTTACCCATGAAGGAAATTGATTTGAACTATTGGAACGATTGTTGTGTTGCAGGAATTTTTTCTGATCCTCATGGCTTATCAAAGGATGAGTGGGATTCAGCTTCTGGCAAAGATGGGGTTCTTGAAACAATTAAAATAAAAGTCAATCAAGGTTGGTTTGTCTTAGCTAAAACTGACAGTCAATTGAAGCCATTCTGGGAGGTCAAAGATGAGATCAGTGTTGACGGTGATTTCTTATGTCGTGGTGACAAACTCGTACCACCGTTAGGAGTACGCCAAAAGATTATCTCATTGGGCCATGAGGGACATCCTGGAATATCCAGAACAAAAAGAATTATAAAAGCCTTGTACTGGTGGCCGGGCATTGATTTGGAGATCGAAAGGTCTGTTCGAGACTGTGTGCAATGTGAATGTTCTGATAAAAGTCAAAAAACGCTTAATCCCCCAATGTCCTCTCTTAGGTGTCCCAAATTACCCTGGGAGGAATTAGCATTAGATATTATGGGACCTATTGTGTGGCAAGATGATTCTATCAAGTTCATCTTAGTCTTAGTAGATCTATTCTCTAGATGGATCGAATTGAAAGTAGTTAACAGAGTCAACACTGAAACTGTTATATCATTTTTAGATGAATGTTTTATCAGAGAAGGTCTTCCTGCTTCTATTCTAACTGACAACGGCGTTCAGTTCAAATCTGATACCATGAGGGTCTTTATGGAATCATCTGGTATCAAGCAAAGATTTTCTGCTGTTTATCACCCCCAAGGCAATTCTGTTGTAGAGAGGGTCAACAGAGTTATTAAAGGAACTTTACAATTAGCCAACAAGAACAGAAAAAATTGGTATGGCGAACTTGACAAAATGTTATGGTCTTATAGAATCACTATTCATGAAACGTGTGGTGAAAGTCCATTTGGTTTAATGAGAGGCAGATTTCCGTATTCCAAATTAAATCCTGTGTGGATGGGGAGAAGCAAAGAGTATGCTTGGAATTCTGACAATGTCACAAAGAATATTTACAAATCTCAGGAGAAAAGCAAAGTGTATTATGATAAAAAAAACATGGCACTAGGGATACTCACGTTGAAGTTGGTCAATTGGTTAGAGTTAAATCTTCCAAGAAAATTGGGAAGTTACAATCTCGATTTTCAGATCCCAAGACCATTACTAAAGTAATGCGTAATACCGTCTTGTTAGATGATAGTTCCATTCATCACATGAGTAAGATTGCTTTTGCCAAGGGGTCTGATCTTTGTAAAAATAAGAAGGGGGATGTGTGTGATGTTGGTGACTTTTGGTGGTTGACTCCAGTCGTGTCCTTGGATTCCAGCACAGATCTTTCTGACGGAGACAATATTGTTAGTCAGTCTTCAACTCCATTGCCTGAATCTGAGTCTTTGGTCGAAGAACCTCAGAACGCCGGTAAAGAGCCTTGTCCTTTACCATCTTCTTCTCAAATTCAATGTGATCACAATCCTTCTGTCGTTGAGAGTTTGTAACCTCTTGTTCTTACCAGAAGTGGTAGAAGTGTTGTTACTCCAAGATTTTTAAATGATTTTGTCTGTAAATAATTCCTTTAGTTGACTTTGTTTTTTATTATTTTAGGAGGAGGATGTGTAGTAATGCTTATAATGCTAATTATTAAAGTGCCTTTTTAGTAATGTAGAATTGTTGTAGGTCATGCATAGAATGTATGTATGTCACTAAGCTTGTGTATGGAGTGCTGGTCAGTCTGGAGTTCGTTTACAAGCTGGCAGCACCTTTTTATCTGTACTGCTTATCTTGAGGAATAAAGAAGATTAAATACCAAACCTAATGAGTATTTATTCACTACACACTGGTTGGCTCGGATGTACCCAGCCTCCTCCGATATGTGCCCTAGGTGTGTGGACTCAGAGGCTACGTTTATGCACATGATATGGGCATGTCCTTGCATTCAATCACATTAGAGCAACATTGCGGCAGTGCTCACCGAGGCAGCAGGTTTCCCAGTGACGACCAAGGCCACTCATTTCTTACTGGGAATCACGAAGCGTAGTGCCTCTCGCAAAGGCCTCAATACATTCTTGGATCTAGCCCTGGGCCTCACAAAAAATAACAATAGCTTGGAAATCGCAATCAGGCCCCAACACACAATCATGGCTGTTAGAACTAAATAGGGCACTAATCCCAGAATACACAGTGCATCTGTCCAATGTTCCAAGCGCACCCACTCGGACCAATCCCACACAATGGCAAGATTAATTGTTGTCTATAGAGACCAAATTAACCGCGACACAAGTTCTCCCGACATAGTTTACAAACCTGCTGGGTGCCCTTAGCAAGCTATACCCTCACATATATGTAACCATAACACATATTTACATCAGGTGGGGTGGAGCTTGCTGGGCATCCTAAGACGAGCTGTGGGCATGACTCCGTCCCCCCATTTCCCCCCCTCTGCATGCACGTTCATTTTCATTTGACCACACACGTAGCCCCATTCCTTGACCCACTAATGCAGAGGACTCCCTCAGACCAGTCAGACGAGATCGGCCTTTTTCCATTATGTTATACAGTTAACAATTTAAATATTTTGTAATGCAATAAAAATGGTATTTGAATTTAGTGTCTCAGTTATACCCTGACATTCTGCCTAATTCATTCAAGCAACTGTCATTGTAATGCTAAGCATATGATTGTTGACATATAAACATTATTTGTACAATCTGTTGAAAATCAATAAAGAATACTTAAAAAAAACCTCATCCACCATTCTTCTGATGAATTGACGTGGCTCATTTGCTAATTTTTGGTAACACTTGGATTTTACGCAACCCCTGTTTCTTCACTGACATAGTATTTATGCGGTGCCCAATCTTTAAAAATAATTTCTGCACCACTGTCTACTTAAATTAAAGTTTACCTACACTTAAAGTAACTTCAAGGAGCTAGTGTAACATTTACAAAAGAGAGTCATCATCTTTAATAATTTGTGATGTCACTAATAAAATAGTTCAGCAATGAATTCTGTACTAAGATGGAAGTTGACTTATCAGAAAAATAATACTGAGAGTTTGTATCACTTCGTGTCAGAAATGTAAGAAAGTTAAGGAATTGAAGTCTAGAATTAGTCTATGGTATGGTAGCTCCATTAAATAGACAATGATTCCACAGTTCTGTTTTTGACATTTTTGCTGGTGTCTTCTGATAGGCCACGTTTCTTGGGTTCTATTTGTGTGACTCACTATGCTTGCAAAAGTCTAAGCCACTGGCAATTGTTTGTGGGCCAAATTCCAGTCTATCCTTTTTCAAACACTATGGGCCTGATTACAACTTTTGGCGGTGCCAAGGCAGGAAGCACACCACCACTGTTCCTATGCACTACCAAGATTCGCCATCACCTGCAAGATTACAACTTAAGAGTGGTCTGGCAGGTGGTGTGGTGGTTTCTGCTACAGTGCCTCTTTCACAGGCAGCGGTGCCTTTCAAAAAGGCACCGCAATAGCAAAACCACACAAGGTTCTTGCACAGTATGGACTATAATGTCCATGCCTTGCAAAAACTGGTGTTCATGCACACAAGCGAGCACATGTTGGGCCTCCCTGTGTGCATACACATGGCTTGAGGCACCAGGGTCCCTGTAGGCCCCACTTTGTTTCCTCTACGCCATGGTTTTTATGGCGGTTCCACCACCATGAAAACCATGGCAGAGAGGAAACTCATTAAATCCTTGGCGATGTCAGGTAGTCCAACCAAGCATATTGCAGCCACAGGACCACCAAGCCACCTCCAGGGAATGATGGTTACCTGATGGCAGTGGCTGTCTCATGGCAGTCTGACCAACCAAGTCATAATGGCGCTGTGGGACCACCGGTGAGGTGGTGGCTGGCACAGAACAGCTGCGCATCTACAAGTTTAGCAGTTTTCGGAGAACCAGACTCTTAATTGGGCCCTATGTCACTTTAGACAGACGCAAGTTATATGCAAACCAGCTAGGCCCTGCTCCTATCGAAATTATAATTTCCAAGCTGCCAATTCAGGTCTCCTCTGAACAGAAACACAAGCAGCTGGTCAAGGCCTCATTTCAGTCATTGTTTGTAGCACTATCATATGTGATGCTCTTTGGAAATGTATAAGAGGGAGATGTTTCAGCCAATACTTGAAGAATTTCTCTAGAACATTGACTTACATTCAGCTGAAAATGGGAAAACAATGAAAAGTTGAGAAATGTCAATATTAGCTGTAAGTAATTGGAAGTCTTCCCTCTAAATAGAGAGACGTCATGCATTATGTCTCTCTGTTTCGGGGGCATCTCAGGTTACCTGTGTGGCAACACCCTATTCCTTGTGATCATTCCAACAACCCTTACTGAAAAGCTCCCAATTAGCATATTAACATAAATCCTAAAACACATTATACCAAATTATTAAAATCAGTCAAGTTGTAAAATGCCCAAGTATCTGCTTAACATTCTGAAGGCATCTTTCTGAATTTACAATGATCTTAAAATATATAACCACAAGACTAGAGTAAGGAATTCAGGTGGGTAAAAGAAAAAGAATGGTGTTTGAAAAAAAACATGTGTTAAAATTCCGACTGGACACTGTGAACCTAAATTAAAAAGCGCTCACACTGAACCAGACACTTCCATACAGTAGGGTAAGGAAGCAGCTTTAGGGTGCCATCTGGTGGGGATTGTAAATTACAATAAAAGACAAGAAAAACTGCCTTTTTTAGGTCTGACATTAGTCAACACCTTTTGACTTTACTAAAATGATGTGTTTAGGGGCAGATTTATTGTTTTTATACCACACAATTCCGCAAGGCAACTTGCTGCCTTGCATTGAGTGAATGTTAGCGAGCAGAAGTGCTCCAGATTTATAAAGATGTGGAGCATTTTTGCTCTCTCCTTGCATTGATGTATTGTGTGATGCCTAGCGTCAACCCAGGCACCGTTGCACTTTAGTGAATGTGCCATATATTATACTTACTTAAAGGGCGTGTCAACCACCTCTATCCATGCATTGTTCTGTTGTGTCATTCACATTTGCTTCCTCCCACTGAAGCAGTGAGCATGGGGCAAGCCACTATTTCTTTTTTTTAAATCTCTTTATTTGCGACTGCATGTTATATCACATTACACATCTAGGTATCTCCAGCAGTGTACAGTCTTTTCTTTTTTTACTCCCACACCAGATAACTTCTAACTTAAAGACCAATGGCATATCATGATACATCTAAGACATGTCTAGTATCACACGATCTTAAGCTATAGAATAGAAAAACAATAATCACCTAGACATAATCTTCCATTCACCTCTGTGTATTGCGTCTTAGATACACAATAGTATTCCTGTAAATCTTGGTCTTAACATTATTCCCCGTCCCACCCCGCTCCCCCCACCCGGTCCTGCACGTCTCCTGGTCTCTTCGTGTACCTGGCAACCCGTCCTGGCGTTAAACCAGCCGCATCTCGGCTAGCGTACTCACACTCAGCTGACTGACCTGTGCGGTCTCTGGGTCTATTCGCTGCATAACAGCTACACCCCCTATCCCCACACATTCACATCTAAGAGCTGTCTTCCTGTGATGGCTCCCTCTCCATTTCCTCCACCTCCAGTAGCATCCGCTCCCAATCCTGCGCAATTGGGTATTTTCGTTGTCCCTTCTCTTCCTCCCTGCGCAAACTAGTTCCCTCAGCTCTGCCCCATTTCAGCAAATCATATCGCCATACTTCTAAGTCTGGAGGCCTGACGGATTTCCACCTCATGGTTAATGCTCTAATTGCCAGCAGCAAGGATAAATCGAGGAGCTTCAGCTGGGCCTTACGGTGTTTGGGGCGTTTCTGGTGACGTATCAGGCAATACAGCGCCTCCTCTAGCACCGGCAGTGCTGTGACTGTTCGTAGGACATGGCAAACCTCTCCCCAGTAACTACGTAGACGTGGGCATGCCCATAACATGTGAAGAAGACCGGCTTCATCAGCCCTGCAGCGGGGGCAGCAGTGGGGAGAGTCTGGGAACATCCTATGGAGCCTTTGGGGGGTGAGGTATGCCCTGTGTAGTCCCATAGCTTGTATAAATTTGAACTTAACATTCCGGGACACCTTTCTAGGGTGTTCCAGGATAATCTTCCAGGCACCGTCTGTCAGCGCCTCACCCGTGTCCAGTGCCCAGGAGTCTCGGAGTGGGTTAAGGGATATGGCAGCGTGTTCCCTGACCCCGGTGTAGAGCCATCGCACTAGGTGTCCCCCGGTACCCATGTAATAAAGTAGGTGTACTAGTTCGCGCCTTGCAGGTTTTATTCATTGTGGGGCCCATGTAGTTCGTACATAGTGTGACATTGTGGCGTGTAGTATGTATAGCCTCGGGGGTGCTCCAGTAAGTTGCAAAAAGGAGTCATGGTCCTGCAGTACGTCGTCCCCAAATAGACCTCCCACTGTGTCTACTCCTGCGTCTGCCCAGGGTTGTAATCTACCTCGTGTCAGTCTTCCTTGCAGCGTCGGGACCCCCAACAAAGGGATAATGTCTGCATAAGGCGCGATCCCTGCCGTGTACGCTAGTGCTTTCCGCCAGCACATCAGGGCGGTGTGTAAGAGAGGGGGGCAGTCCCGAGGGATCTTGGTCCCTGGCAAAAGAAGGGCATGCAATTCACCGCGTGCCAGTCGCTCTGTCGTGAGGTCGATCTAGTGGAGATCTCGCCCTGCTATCCATCGCGCTAGCCACTGGAGATGGCTCGCCAAGTAGTACCCCTTTAAGTCCGGCACCCCCAGACCTCCTCCTCTGGTACTCAGTTGTAGTTTCCGGAGACTGATTCTTCTCCTTCCCGTGCCCCATATTAGGGTGATCAGGAGCGCATTCAATGTGTTAAAAAGTTGCTGTGGGAGGAGAACCGGTTGATTCACAAAATAATATAACATATGGAAAAGCATGACCATCTTAGAAACGGCAATTCTGCCCATGACGGACAGGGGCAGGGACGTCCAGAATCCCACACTACTCCGTAAACCATTAATGGCTCTACGTACATTGTCCTCGATCTGGTCCTCAGGCAATCTATAAACGTTAATGCCCAGATACTTGAACGTGGTCTGCGCTATTGGAATCTGGTGTCCACCAAATTGGATATGGGGAGGGCGCTGCTGTGCCCTAAAGTAGAAGGCTGTAGATTTTGCGGGGTTAACGGCTTGTCCCGACACGGCCTCAAATCGGTCAAATATGTTAGCTATGGGAGAGTGGTCTCCCTCCAGGTCCCGGAAGTACAGTAAGATATCGTCGGCATAGATCGATATTAAGTTATATGTCCCCCTGATGGAGATGCCCATTCTATCCGTGTGAGTTCTGAGAGCGATCGCTAAGGGTTCTAGTGTCAAGACAAATAAGAGGGGCGACAGAGGGCAGCCCTGTCGGGTGCCTCTGTGGATGGAGTAACTGTCCGAGATGTATCTACTAGTACGTGCCCTTGCTGAGGGGTCTGTATATAATAGTCGTATCCATTTTATTCGCGATTCCGGGAAGTCAAAGCGTCTCAGCACTTCAAACATGAACGACCACGACAAGGAGTCGAACGCCTGCCGGAGGTCCAATGCGATACAGCCTGCTCGGGGAAGGTCCTGCGGCGTGGCCGACATGAGGGAATGGAGTCTCTGCGTATTTTGAGAAGTGCTCCTACCTGGGAGGAATCCGCAGTGGTTCGGGTGGATCAAGGCAGGGAGTCGGGCCTGTATCCTCAGAGCACTGGCCTTACTGAGGGCCATATGTATCAAGCAAAATCGCATTCGCAAAGGCCGAAATTCGCAGAATTTCGGCCTTAGTGAATGCGAATGTGCTCAATGGCATATATGAATGCAAAATCTATTTATTTTAAGGAATCACAAAAAAAGCGATTCCTCATTTAGCGAAAATTGCCAATCTGCGAAAAATCTGCGATATTGTACATTTGCGAGTTTCAAGGTTGCGAAAATCGCAAAATGAAAATCGCAAATGTAGGAAATCGCTTAAAAATCGCAGAATTGCAAAACTCGCCAAATAAAGAATCGCAATGATATGTATGAAAATTTCGCAATTTGCGAATTTTGTAAAATCGCAAAATACAGAAACGCAATTACCAGCAAGTAGGTGCAGGTGGTAACCAGGTGCAAACTATTTAAGCAGCAACAGAAATCAAAAATCAGCTTACCACAATGGTGGGGCTTTACATCATAGCTAGGAGGATGCGTTTGAGAGCTGCTGCACAGAGGAGGCTACGCCAGGAGAGGATATTTTGTTTGCGCGTCAGCATCTCCCAGCGCCTTGAGGAGGAGCTCTACACCCATTACAGGCTTGAGGAAGACAGCATTAATGATTTTATTGCAGAACTCAGACCCTACCTTGAACACCCCACACGCAGGACAAATGCCATCTCCACAGAAATACAGGTCCTGTGTTCATTACACCTGTTGGCCTCTGGAAGTTTTCAGGGGGTGATTGCTTCAGCAGGAGGGGTGTCCCAAAGTGCCCTTTCGCGATTCTTCCATGCCTTCCTAGATGCCATGGTTTAGAGGATGCAACATCACATTTACTTCCCCAGCACACCTCAGGCAATAGCACAGACAAAGCAGGACTTTTATCAAATTGCGCATTTCCCACATGTGATAGGATGTATTGATGGCACACATGTTGCTATATCCCCCCTCAAGCAATGAATACATCTTTAGAAACCGGAAATGCTACCACTCACTGAACATTCAGGTGGTGTGTGATGCCAAACACATCATTACTGACATTGTAGCAAAGTACCCTGGCAGCACACATGATGCATTCATCTTCCGACATAGTGGGATATATCGTAGACTCTCAAGAGGGGAGTTTGGCGAGGGATACCTACTCGGTAAATACCTTCAGACATAGGGGTCATTAGTACCAACTACCATGTGCATGTCACAGACTAACATATTTTCTTCTACCCACAGGTGACAGTGCTTTGCAGTACGGGATTTCATCTTGACTCCCTACCTCAATCCCAACAAT
Organism: Lissotriton helveticus; assembly: GCF_964261635.1. NCBI lineage: Eukaryota > Metazoa > Chordata > Amphibia > Caudata > Salamandridae > Lissotriton > Lissotriton helveticus. The sequence continues at coordinate 1,446,610,330 of NC_136061.1, read as the reverse complement.
GCTAGTGAACGCAGGTACAACAGGGCACACATTGCAACCAGAGGCACCATCGAACGGACATTTGGGATCCTGAAAAGCAGATTCCGGTGCCTCCGTAAAAGTGGAGGTGCACTCCAATACAGCCCCAATACGTGTTGTAAAATAGTGGTGGCTTGTGCCATGCTCCATAATATTGCCACACGAAAAGGGACACTAGTGGAGCTGAGTGACTCAGGATCCTCTGACGTAGAGGGGCCTGGACCAGGACGTATGGTAGCTGATAGAGCTGTTACAGCGGCTGGGCGCTAGAGGCGTGATGAGATTACGCGCAACTATTTTTAGGTAAGGAAAAACGACACAATGCCAATGAATGTAAGTGTGAATGTTGTTTTTAATCCTTAATAGCAGGATATGAATTAACTGAAAACGTACAGTAGTCATACAAGATATATTTGGCACATGTTTCATTCAGAGTGCTCAGTAAAGTGAAGTAGTGACGCACAAGTTTATTGCTGCGCAGCCTAATGTTCATTTGCAGGTATAGCCCTATTGGTCCTGCCACTACGGCGTCTCTCTAAGGTGGGCGGTGGGGTGGTGCTGCTCCGACCTGACTGCATATCTTCTCCACTTGGAGTCAGGACTCCCGGCCCTGTTGTGCGTACTTGGCGCAACTCATCCACAGCAGTGGTCACTGGCAAAAGCGCATTTGCAATGTCTTGTGCACCATGTGTGAATTGCCGCTGCATCTCAATGCTGCGCCTGGCCTGGATGCTTGATGTAGCCGCCAAGCGGTTGATGGCCTGGGTGTACCTATCTTGGTGTTGCCAACCTCTGCGCCTAGCAGTACCCTCTGTACGTATTTCGTCGCATACCGCCTGTAGGCCATCCTTCAGGTCATTCCTAAGTCCACGGAAGCCCTCCCTCACCTCCCTTTGTAATAGTTTAATGTTTTTTGCCTGCAGGCGCTGCAACTGCAACATGTTGAGTTCCAGTCCAGCAAGAACTGAATCCTCTCCTCGCCCTTCAACATTGTTGGCCGTGCGTCGTCTGCGCCTGGCCGCACTTCGTGGGACATTCTGGTCTGTTGCATGTCCCTCTTTCTGTGGCTGTGTGTCCACATTGGTTACATTTTCACCACTTGCATCTGCGTCATCCTGAATTGGCGCAAGTGGTCTGACACTGTGTCTCCTTCTTTGTCTGTGTGTGGTCACAGGGCTGTCCTCCCCATCCGTGTTCACATCTTGGCCGGCATCTCCTGACTCAATACTCTCAACGACTGTCCCACTGCCTTAGGGCCGTGTTGAAGATGGTGCTGTGGACAGAACAGCACACATTAATTGACTTTACTAACTTGCACTGTATAAATATATTTTTCACACCTATTTGAGTTACATTGGTCTCTTGTTTCACTGTCATGACCTGCAGGATATATGTTTGACTATTTTAGCTGCACTTTTAACACTTTGATTTACATGTGACTACATCTCCCATGATGCATTGCTATGTCTGGCTGTGTGTCTGCTCTGGACTACCTATCTTGTTTCATGACCCTTGCTCACTGCTGGGGAGTGTTGGGGGGTGTAAGGGGTGTGAGGGCATGGTTCTTACCTTTTCCAGATGCTGTCTGGTCAGAGCTGTCGAGATCAGCCACTCCTCCCACACTCTCTGGTTGCAGGGTCCCCTCAACCAGTTCCTCCAGGGGTGTGGAATCAGAAACAGATGAGGTCCCACCTCCTGTTATCCTGGACTGCTCCAGTCTGGCAGCTAGTTTTTCCTTGGAGCGCAGGCGCAGGTCATACCAGCGCTTTCTGAGGTCCTCCACACTCCGGGGTGTCACACCCACAGCATTAACCTTGTGCTGGATTTCTTCCCAGATCCTCCTTTTGCATCTCTCTGGCACCTACCTGGATTTCCTTCCAAATAGTAATTCATGGTTTGACACCATTTCATGAATCAGAGCCTCCAGTTCAGCCTCAGAAAACTTTTGTTTTCTTTTCCTTGAGCTTCCACTCTCCTGCTGCTGAGATTCCTGCCTGGGCGTGGCTCCACTCTCAGCCATGTTTCTCCAGGTACACACTGCACTGTCCGAAACACACCTTCACTCTGCCTCTGATTCAGGAACTCAGGTACAGCATGGGTAGTCAATCACTTCCTGGTTGTGATGTCATCATGCTGCACCAGAGTTCCTGATTGGCTTAATAGCGAAATTCGCAAAATTGCGATTTTTCGCAAAAATTGCGATTTTTTTTACAAAAATAGCGATTTGTTTATAGCGATTTCGCAACTTGAGCGATTCCTACAGGTTAAGGAATCGCATTTGGAGAAATTGCAAATAAATAGCGATTTTTAAGGAATCGCTGATTATTTGCGATTTCTTTCATACATACCGATTTGCGATTCTGAATGTGCGATTCGGTAAAAATCGCAAATTCAGAATCGCAATTCAGTAGTTTCATACATATGGCCCTGAGTATCTTATACTCCGTGGATAGCATCGAGAGGGGTCTGTAATTAGCCAGCTCTAGAGTATCCCTGCCAGGTTTGGGTATAAAAGTAACCAGGGACTGCATCGTCGAGACGGGTAGGTGACCAGACTCATACGATGTCTTGTAGACCTTCTCTAAAAAAGGCAACAGGGTTGCGGAGTAAGTCTGGTAAAACTCCACAGGGAGTCCATCCATGCCCCGCATCTTACCGCGATTACGGGCACGAAGTGCAATCCGAATTTCTTGCTGCGTGATGGGTCCGTCCATCCCAGCTTTCTCATCTCGGGTTAGGACTGGGAAAGGTAAGTCCCGCAGGAAATCTATTATCCCGTCTGTGGCATCCGTGGGGAAGGGGGCATATAGTGCCTGCAGGTGACCCCGGAATGCATTGTTAATTTCGGACTGTGTATGGACGATCCTCCCGGACCCGTCTCTAATTTGTGTAATTATCGGGGGTTCAGGGCAGTCCCATACAAGACGGGCTAGTAGGGCTCCCGATCTGTCTGATTCGGCCTGCTGATGGCATAAGTACTCTTTATGGTCTATGACCCGTAGTGTTTCCAGCAGCTCCGCATGTAAAATATTACTGGTCTGCAGCTCCCCCTTACGGTCGGAGTCTACGCTTGCCTCCCTTTCCAGGGTTTTCAGCCGATCCTCGACCTCGTACAGCTTCTTGTGTATTTCCTGCTGGGCCCCCACTAATCGTCCTATAGCCGCCCCTCAAATTACATCCTTCAGGGCGTCCCACACCACCAGATTGAGGGGCAAGCCACTGGTTAACTTTAATTTGAGTGACTGCATTTAGCTCTTTTACAAGAAGCACATGAAAACAAAAGGTAGTTCCTTTCAGGATCAGTATTTTAAAAAAAAATGTTTACTTCATAAATGCTTTAGTGTTGCATTGTGGTTAGAGTCTGATGTGATAGCAGTTGACTTTTGATTTGAGCACGGAGCACATTCCAGCTTTCTAGTAAGTAAGTAAGCAATGCATTCATAGAGTGCACAAATGCCGAGGCCTCTTGGGGCTGAAAATGCAATGTGTAACAAGATTGTTTCCAGAGAGGGAAATAATTCATATTTGCTTAGATGGAAATCGCCAGGTCTTGAGCATTTTCCTGAACAAGTCTACTTGGTTGTAACCTAGTTACAACTGGCAGCAAATTCCAGAGCTTCGTTGCCCGATGGGAAAGGCTTCTTCGCCTCCATCTAGGCCTTTGAATTTTTGGGACCTGAACTAGTCCTTTATTGGCTGATCTAAGGTCCCGCCGTGGGATGTGCCATGGATAAAGTTTCTGTAAGTCCAATGATCCCTCTCCATATAGTGCTTTATGCACCAGACACAGAGCTTTAAATTCAATATGTTGCTGGACTGAAAGCCAGTGGAGCTCCCTAATACTGTTGGATATAGGATGGTATTTGGGGATGTTGAGCAGCATCCGCTCTGTGGCGTTCTGCAGAGACTGAAGTTTTAATAGGTGGTGTTTATCAATGCCAAGAAAAAGCGCATTGCGGTAATCATTCTAGAAAGAATCAATGCTACCAAGACAGTTTTTCTGAGATCTAAATGAACAGAAGAATTTCATACAGAATCTTTTGGAAGAAGAAACACGGGGAGGTCAGGAGATTACACTGACCTGCAAGATTGAGCTGATCATCAAACTTGACTCCTAATTTTCTAACCTTTCCAGAGGGGTCAGGACTCCGCCCTGCTTCTGTTGGCCACCATAAATGATTCCAAATCGATGGTCCCTTCCCGAACCCCACAACCTCTGTTTTATCTGTATTTAGGTTAAGATAATTGAGATGCATCCACCTGATAATGTGTTTCCGACAGTTGTGAAACCTCCCAGTAACTGTTTCTACACTCAAAGACATAGATAAAACTATCTGAGTGTCGTCAGCATAAGAGATCAATGAGAAACTGTGTGCTTTGATCAGCTTAGCCAGAGGAGTGACATAAATGTTAAACAGGGTCGTGACAGAGCTGATCCTTGCAGAATTCCACACTGGAGAGAGAAAGACTCAGATGTAAAATTACCCCAGCACAACCTCTGTTCTCTGGAGGTAAGAAAGAGGTGAATAGGGTTAAAGCCATCCCCTTAATTTCTATTGCCTTCAGTTTGTGTGTTAATATCCGATGGTTCACAGTATCAAATTCTGCTGAGATGTCCAGTAGGATGAGGACGGCTCTCGTCCCACTGTCCAGCTGTTTTCGTATCTCCTCGGTGGCCATGACTAAAGCTGATTCTGTGGAATGACGTGGTCTGAAGCCATGTTGGGCGGAGTCTAGGAGGCCATTGGATTCTAGGTAACCTGTTAGCTCTTGATTTCTGGATTTTTCTAGAATTTTGCCCGCGGGCAGTAGGCAGGATATAGACTGGTTGTTTTTAACTTGAGAGGGGTCAAATGAGGGTTTCATCAAAATGAGCCTCAAACAAGCTTTCTTCCAGGAAGAAGGGAATGTACCTAATGTAAAGACGTTGTTTGGGAGTGGCACCAAGTGGGTACTAACCCTGCTGTAAGCCATGTAAACTATAGCAGGGGACAGGGATCTGCCGGGGAGCCAGATTTAATAGTTAGTAGCAGATTACTTACTATCTCGTCAGTTAGAAGAGAGAAGCCAAACAGTTGACATGAGGAAGGATTTTCAGGAATTGTGTCCTCTGTTAACAATATATTGGCTGTGTCTGGGGAGCTACCTGCATGCTTCTTGTAAGCTATTTGAACTTTGGTCTGGAAGAAGTTCGCCAATTTATTACGGAAGGCTTGATCTGGAGAAAATGGATTCTACTGCTGCAGTTTAGACAGCGTGGTTGCTTTTTGTACTTAGGATGGGCTAGTCTATAATCCAGTTTGCCCTGTTCATTATAGTAAGATCTCCAAGTGCCTTCTAGACGCCTACATTTAGATATTATGATTTTGAGTTCTGGACTGTACCAGGCAGCAGAGGCTTGATTTCTTCATTGTTTGTTTGATTTTTCTGGGGCCAGTAGGTCGATTGCTACTCTAATCCAGATTATCTGCAGCCTTATTGTTGTCTGAGACTAACATGGGGGGGATGTCTATCAAGGGCCTCCTCTATATCCTTTTTGTTGATTTTGTAGCAGGGTCAGATCTTAGCAGGTGGCCGTATGTTTGGAGTTTGGCGCTTTTCTCTCCAGACAGAGGGGTTTGAAGAAATCAGCCTTATGATCAGTCCATGTTAGGGGACGTATTTTGTCCAAGATAATATTAGGGTTATTCGTAAAGATGGCATCCAATTAAGGCAGGCCTTATGAGTGGGCTCTGTGGCATTCTGGGTCAGCCCAAAGCCCGCCATATTGTCTAACAAAATGGACGTGTCTGCACTGTTTCCATATTCAAGGATTCTATCTGTTGCTAATGCTCTTGCAAGTTCCTTTCAGAGTAGCCTTGTTTATATGCCTGCTGCTATATCACATTAGCTCACATTAACTCTGAATATAAGCTAATCAATGTCCTCTATCAATCTTGCTAACCCTATTTCTTTCTTTTTGTTCTCTTTCTTTCTCAAAGACAATTTACTCAATGTATGGGTATAACATACATACTTATCAGGGTTTTCAGCCAGACTTTATCAATTTTTCTTCAGTTACATCATTCACCTTTTTCTTCCACCCACTCCAGCATGCATCAAAGGGCAATGTGGTAGCCCACTACAGCCATTGGCTGACTTCACTGTGACTTTTAATTCAATTCAGACTTATGTTGGGAGTGCATCATACAGAAAGTAGTTCCCTTTAGTGCCAGGTGTTTCTATGGTAATGTCGGCTATTTGAGACATTGCCTTTAGTCAGTGTGTTTTTAGATTGATGTGGGCCCTACAGCTTCTTGAACAATACAGTTTTACAAAACCATGACAGCACACAACAGTAATTGCCAAAAGGCGGGTGTTCAATACCAGTCCTATTGGCTTTGCCAAAGCTTGTTATGTGTATGTTATTGTCAATGTGGAGTAAACATAACTGAACTGTTTCAATCTATGATCATGTTCAAGATCAGATAGTTTCGTTAGAACGGTTAGGAAACAGCCACTGAATGAACAATGATTGTGCTTCTAGGATATCTGATGGCAACAACTGTGGGAAGTTTGTGTCATATTTTTGGTTCAAACCACGGTTGCTGCTTTACTGCAGGAAACAGGACGTCTATATCATCAAATTCAACCCAAACAGACAACATTAATCAAGGATGTCAAGATTTTTACCAAATTCCCAATTTTTCGCAGACACCTGTAGGAGATGAGAATGGTGGTGTTCCCAGTTAACCAGGATACTTGGAACTCACTATGTGATTCTAATCCTTTATGACTCTCCAGGTAGATGTGGATTAATAATCAAAGAACAGTACAAAACACTGAAAATACGTAAAATATAAATATATTTCAGTACAAATGGAGGTCAAATGTTAACAGGCACACAAAAGTGCAATGCAGCATAATGGGGATATAAACATGGACTTAATGTAGGGCAGAGGTCTTAAATCTTTTGAAGGTTGAGCCCCCCCAGCTGAATTTTTTTAAATGTCGGACCCCCCCACCACCTGACAGAAATTTCTGGAATCTGGTACACTACATAATTGACCGCCACCCGCATATCCCTGGCCATATCCGGCAAATAATGTTCAAACAATGAGTGTTTCCTCATTCTCCATGATTTCCCTCACTACCACTCACCAACAATGCACCTCATCTCTCTATAGCACCTTTCTGGCAAACATATAATTTTTTTTATAGTGCCACTCATAGTTTCATCATACTCAGGGGCATATGTACAAGCACCTATAGACACCACACCGTCGCTTTTTACGACGTTGTGGTGGTGATAGGGGCATTGCCGTATTTACACGGCAGAGTTAATCCACTTAACTTGGCTTAACGCTGCCTTATAAATACGGCCCTCTTTCATACTATGCTTAGCATGAAATGGTGGGCAGTGGGTGTTGCAGTGGGCGTTCCACTGCAACAGGCACTGATTTTGATGTTGCGCCCTATTTACAAGGGCAGCGTAAAAGTGAGCAGCGTTAAAATTAAGAACTGGTAAAACCTGGTCTTAAGCTGGTGAAAGTAGGAGAAATGCATTATTTCTCCTCATTTTTGATTCATCCATGTGTGCTGCCTTGTGCAGCACACATGGAAAAGGCAAAATGCCTTGTACTTGTACTCTTTAAAAAAAAATCAATTTTGTGATTTCTGTGTGTGCTGCATTAAGCAGCACACATGGAAGTGAGACAAATGGCATTTAAAGATTGTTTATGTACAGGAAGGTCCCCCTCCTGAACATAAACAATATCTTCCCTGCACCCAGACACCCTTGAACTATGGTGCAATGGTGTCTGCATTGGCACTACACTGCTAAGGGGAAACGCAAGGCTGCACCATATTGTTGTAAATATGGTGCAGCCTTCCGTTCCTGAAGTGGCGGAGAGAGGCTTTAACCCATGACTGCTAAACGCCTCACTCCACAACTTCCTTGAACATCTGCATGGTACACCTTCTTTGTAGCAGGCACATTAACCCTCTGTGCTGTGAGGGTGGCAGGAGTGCTCATGTGAGTGCACAGTGAGGTATGCGACAGTGTGAGAGTAGGGTACGTGGAGTGACTGCAGGGTGAGTGAGGTGACCATATGAATTTGGGTGTGCATGTTAGTGCAGAGTAGGACTAATGAATACATGGTTAGTGATGGGCTTGTTTAAGTGAGATTGCAGATTGAGCAGTGAGGGGGACAGGTGAGTGAAGTGTCACATGAGTGCAGGGTGGGTAGTGTGCTTGTGTGGCTGCAGGTTGAGGTACAGGGAAAACCGCGGAAGTGCATTGTGAGAGCAGCGTGATCACTGAGTGCAGCGTGAATGCTGTGAGTGCAAGGGGGTCAGTATGAGGGAATTGTGATCGCTGTGAGTGCAGGGTGAGCATGAAAGTGAAGGGCGAGAATGAGGAGCAAGTTGTCTGAATGCAGGGTACATTCCCAGACACTTGCAGTAAATAGTTGCAAAATAGTTGCTTTCAGTTTTAGAAAAGGGGGCTCCTTGCCTTCCACTGCAGCTAAAGCATTTCAGCTATAGGAATTAACCAGGATAGCCCCCCCACACCCTCCCCCCAAACATAGCTGCCAAGGTTTCAGATTGCTATGTGTGACATTTTCTTAATTTCAGTGTAATTATGAGTGACATTTCAAGGACTATGAGTGACAATTTCTCGCAGGCAAACTCAAGCAGTAAAGACGAGGGAAACATACATATCAGAAATGACACCCATGTGAGCAACAAGGAACTCTAAGACGAGTCACATCATAAACCACAAGCTGTATTACTGAGCGGTGCACCCCGGTCCTGAATATTGCCCACTGCCTGCCAAGCCCCACTGGTGGCCCCATCACACCAGTTGCAGCCTGTCACACAGAGCTACCCGGCATGCTCTTCTGACTCTGTGTTGCTTTGCGCGCTGAAAAGTTACGTTGGCAAGCACCACAGTGGCTCTCACAGTCACCTGACCCAAAACAGGTTAGTGCAACACAGCTTACTGTCAGTGAGAAGACAGACTGCTATGTAATGTACAGTTCTCAGCTGTTACAGGGCAGACAGGCGGCAGCTCTGAAGATGATCATGACTGAGGCACAAGAAAAAAAAATAACTGTCAGGGGTGTTGCCAAGCAGGCCTGCGCAAATTAAATAAAACAAGAAAAATAAAGATGCGCAGTGAAATTCGGCCTAAAGCTGAAACCTGCACTCCATGCAAACTTCTCAGCAAAGATCTGCTCAACGAGTCCATAGGAGGCCTCTGCAACACGTTATGAGATTACTTGGATTTCTAACATAACGTGATGTGAAACAGAACCTGCATGCTGCAGAGATGAACAGAGGCCCCTGAACACATTTGTTTTCAGCTATATAAGCAGCTCTATCCCCTCTCCAACCATATGGTTCACCTATGTCTTCAGAAGGGCAGTTTAAACCCTTTATCAGTGCTGCACCCTCCCGCAATATTTACGTTTCATTTACACCTGTGCTTAGTCCCTTTACGGCGGATTACATGGCTGAAAGAGAAATCTCGTATTGTTAATGAGGCTTTAATAGTTTTCACCCCTTCTTCGGGCCCCTGCAGCTTCACTCTGCCGTCTGTTTCTTTAATCAGTAGAGGACAAAGGTGAGATTTATGGCGGAGTACGCACCCCCCCTGAGACGGTGGCGCGCCCCCCCAGGGGGGCGCGCCCCACAGATTGAAGAACTCTGATGTAGGGGTTCCTTGGTGTTGAAGCTCCACCTCTGGCTTGCCACTTGTGACCTTGGCATTGTCTTTGTGACCTCTGGTCCCAGAGGCGACACAATTAGTGCCAAGAATACAGGAGTGAATTGCTCTTGTGTGAGTCAGGGTTGTGTTTTCCTTGCCTTTTGACCATTGTTTGTTTTTACACTAACAACGGATCACAGTTTATTATTCACTATTCGTATAATACCAATGTGGTTCATTTGCTTTGCAGAGGTAACTAAAACATGTTTTTAAATGTATAGTATGTGAGTGCTGGCTGCTGAGTGTATTTGTGTGAGACAGAGCATGTGTATATGTAAGAATGTGAGTCTGCATGTCTCAGCATATGCACGTGCGAGCGCAAAAAACGAAGTGGCAGTCAGTGGTAGGTAGAGAGTGAGAATGAGTGCAATTGAATGTTAGTATGAGTGTTTTTGAGAGAGTCAAAGTAATTGGAAGAGTGGCTGCAAGTAACTGAGAGTAGGTGTGTGATAGTAAATGAGCAAGGATGAGTGTAGGTGAGTGTTAGGGAGTGTGAGTAAGAATAAATGAGAGTGGGTGACAGTGACTGAGTGGAAATGTAAATGATAATATGTGAGCCAGTGCGAGTGAATGGGACTGAGTGCAAGTGAGTGTAAGTAAGAAAGTATGATGGTGTGAAAGTGAGTGAGTGTGACGGAATGAGTAAGAATAAGTGTTTCAGATTAAGAATGAGAGTTAGTAAGAGTAAGTGAGCTCAATTGAGTAAGAATGAGTGTAAGTGAGTGTGAATGAGAATGGGGAGTTATGTTGTCGAGTTTGCTGTTGACGCAGACATACTGTAGGTAACTCTTGGTTTATAAAGGTAACCATTGTAAATTAATTGCTCTGGTATATGGAGGCAATACTTAATGTAGCTTGCACCTTTGACAAAAAAACTCGCGCTTGTGTAGTGGAGGCAGTTATTTGCATGGCAGGAACCTGTGACAAAGTACAGACACTGGCATTCTTTGCACCCATGGCATAGTTCTTGTGCCGAAACATAGGATGAAGTTCTTGGCATAAGAAAGGACAACTATGACATATAAGTAGGGAACATCCACGACAAAATGCTGACAATACCATACCAAAGGTAATTTTTTATATAATGGTCACCAATGCTGTATGAATGCCATTAATGTCAACATTCTGACATTTGCATATTTTATGGCATTGTTAGCATCAGTAGATGTCCGTGGCATATGGTGGAGGCAAAACAACACTCTGTCCATGGCACAAAGGTGGTCATTTTTTAAATATTAGGGGCACCCATAGCACCATTTGAATAAGTTAGGGGCAACTCCGGGGAAAGTCAGGTTTTATTGGCTTCCCATACCTTGACAGCACTTGAATATTTAATGTGTCCTTTCAGAACCTATGGCTTTTTATGAGATGTGTGAGAAGATTATGCTTTAAAAATCACTACTAGGCCCAATTGTTTTCTTAATTTTCTTAAGAGGAGAATTACAGCCCCACTACCCCTAGAAGAGGTTTGCTAACTCAGTTTGCTTGATACAATTCAAGGCAATCTTTACACCCTCCATGTTCAAAAATAACATCAGCACCTAATATAGGTGGCATCTAAAATAGATATTTGTTTATGTTGTGCCTTTATATTAATCATGCAATCATTTTAGAACTTCAGTGATGTCAATTATTGTGATTTTGTCAGGGATAAGGGAATGTGACATCACTCCCAGTGATGTTAATCAGGTCAAAGGGTATGTGATTGCCATTCAGCTACCCCTGGCCTTTTGGTGAATCAACTTCCATTCTATAAAAGCAGGGTGCCTGGTATTAACACTCTAAAACATGTGCAAGCAAAAAGCAAAGCGTATTTAATTTTTGCTAGACGTCAATCATAATCTGATAAAACATAATGGTGCTGGTGCCTCTTCCCGGGCGTGCCCTGCCTCCTCTCATCGCTTCATCACTGCTCGCGGCCCCCGCTCCGCGGGAGCCGCTCGCAGCAGGATTGTGGACATTGGCGCTTTCTTTTACTGACCGCTGCTCATGTGAATCCCTCGTTGTCTGGATACAGAGGGCCACTGGGAGGCTGTGAATTCCCCGGACTTGCCTGGTTTCGAGGAGTGAGAGCCGGAGCCCGGGACTGCGAGGACCAGCATTCCGCCTACCACCCATAGCTGGTGCCTCTTCCCGGGCGTACCCCGCCTCCTCTCACCGCTTCATCACTGCTCGCGGCCCCCGCTCCGCGGGAGCCACTCGCAGCAGGATTGTGGACATTCGCGCTTTCTATTCCTGACCGCTGCTCATCTGAATCCCTCGTTGTCTGGATACAGAGGGCCACTGGGAGGCTGTGAATTCCCCGGACTTGCCTGGTTTTGAGGAGTGAGAGCGGGAGCCCGGGACTGCGAGGACCAGCATTCCGCCTACCACCCACAGCTGGTGCCTCTTCCCGGGCGTGCCCCGCCTCCTCCCACCGCTTCATCACTGCTCGCGGCCCCGCTCCGCGGGAGCCGCTCGCAGCAGGATTGTGGACATTGGCGCTTTCTTTTCCTGACCGCTGCTCATCTGAATCCCTCGTTGTCTGGATACAGAGGGTCACTGGGAGGCTGTGAATTCCCCGGACTTGCCTGGTTTCGAGGAGTGAGAGCGCGAGCCCGGGACTGCGAGGACCAGCATTCCGCCTACCACCCACAGCTGGTGCCTCTTCCTGGGCGTGCCCCGCCTCCTTTTCCGTATTTATTCAAACTCCCATCGCGCAGCGCGGGACTCAGCCCGGGGCTAAGCCCGGGCAAAGGGCGGGCCCTCTGAGGCCCTTAGAGGCTGTGCGGACCTCTGTACAATTCTTAGTATCTTTGCATTTTTATTGTCTGTATTATTGTGGTTAAATCTTCTGTTTACGGCTAATCCTTAATAAGTTATGACTGCCAAGAAATTGAGGTCTGGGAGACTCTTGGTAGGCAGATCTTGCTCAAAAACTAAATCTAATCCATTACGAAATAAGGATGGCCAGGCTTCTCTATTAAAGGGAAAATCTCAGCTATTTAGCTTATGGGAAAGGGGTAGGAATAAAATCCTTACTGGGGTACCCATGTCAAACGATAACTTAAAGGTCGGAGATGATGTGGATCAACACGTAGAGAATAGGTATACCAATCTCCCTACCCCCACTTCTGCATCTACGAGGGTGGAGAGCATTGGCCTCTCTCAAGAGTAGTTGGGGAGTCCCCTTGTACCATCAAAAATATCTACAAACAAACTTGGTTTTCCCCCCTCACATAGATTATCTGCACCAAGTTTTAAAACTGTCGATGTAATAGTACATAGTAAATTGTCTAAATCCGGTGAATCCCCAGTTCCTCTAGAGAATGCTTCTGGTACCTCATTGCAAGGGGTAGCGCAAAATATGGACCCCCTTTGTCTCGATATAGATATGGATCTCTGCAAAAGGTATATAGAGGATGAAATTGATGTGATATTAGATCCAAAAAAAAAACGGCAGTACCTGCTCCAACTGGGCTCCTATTATATAGCAGTACACCCTCTAACAATTCCCTCCTCTCTTTGCCCCAGTCAAATATTTCTTCTAGTCCGCAGCTCAATATAACTAATACTGACCTTAATGGGTCTGTTAGGCATGATAATCCAGTTTCCGAATCATTTATATGTCTTGAGCGTTTGCTCTCTTCTATTCTTTCCCTGTTAGAAAGATTTGTTGGCGGTTCCGATTGTGTTTTGGAAACTGTGACCCAAATATTAAAGGTTCTGCTAAATAGAAAGTGGGGGAAGGACCCTAGCCCATTCTCAGTGACTGCTCAATCTGGCTCTGATGTACCGAAGGTTCTATCGGAAGAGAACGTGATTATTGATTCAGACCAAACCGACTTAGTGGAGAATTCTCTGATTATAGATAAAAAGAAGGTAGTAGCAGCTCGGAAGATTTCTCCTATAAAACAGGTGGATGCTCCCAGGAATAATTGTGTGGTGGAGGGTGATTTGGAAATTGAATCTATAGGTGTCCCGGGAAAAGGAATATGTCAAGATTTATTTCCATTTTCAATCCTCCTGCAACAGATGGAAAAGAGGAGGTATCGGCGTTATCAGATAAGGGAAAGATAACGAATTTAAAAAAGAATGGTGGGAAAAGAAGGAAACAGTTACGTAGATTCGCGAAAAAGAGGCGGAGGAAAATTAACTTTGAAGACCACCCCAATATTACAGTTAATAATTCCCCTGAGGAAATTCGGGAGGATAAGACGCCTTATGAGATGCCGGTCTCATTAGATATGGGTGTCGCTCCTTCACCTCTCCAAAATACCCTCCCCTCTATCCCCATGCAGTCTACATTAGGTTTTACCTGCCCGATACTTGGGGGGTTCGCCAATATTGCTTCTCCTGTGGAGTTGTTGAAACATGTTGATCAAGTGCCGACTAGTCTTAACCCTCTAGCGAAGCCATTCCCCGCCTTTGCGGGAGGGGAAATAGACGCAATAAGGCCAACTGAGATAATTGAGGAGGTAAATATCGATACTTTCTTCTTAGATTTTTTTCCGTTATTTGATCCTGATTTTACTTTAAACAGATCTACGCTTCTTAAATGTTTCCATGAGACGGAAGGTTTGAAATTGTTACAGACAAATTATATAGATTTGGTAAAAATCTTGAAAACTGACGTTGGGACCCTAACTAGAGTAAGATTTTACTCAAAATTTGTTGTTAATCTTATTCTTTAAAAAACTGAAAGTTTTCAGTGCAGAGGGATTGATGTTATGCATTTTTTGGTAAGACCCCAATTCAATAGATTAATGGGCAAGCCTTTGTCCTCTAAGGGTTATGTTGGAAACGGGGTCTTTCCCTCTGACTTTGAAGACTTAAAAATCAGTATTGCAAAAAATGTGCGGAATGTGGAGTATCCAAATCCCCCTCTCTCTCACCCTCAAAGTATGTTAGCAGAGGAGTGTCGCCAATGGAACTGGTTGCCTGGAGTTTTAGCGAGTAAATCTTCCTATAATTCCCAACCGCAACCGTATCTTTAACAAAGATTTCAGGATTTTATCCTGGAATGCTGCAGGAATACGAAATAGCCCTGAAAAATTACTATTTTTACTTTCATTAGAGTTCAGTGTAATATGTCTCCAAGGAACCTGGTGTATAGAGAATTTTCCTACGGGAAAAGATTACTTTGTTTTGGGAGGTGGAGCCAGTCCCTCAAGGAGAGGCCATGCTAAAGGGGGAATAGCATACCTCTTGTCTACTAAGATACAATGGAATTTTTCCCTTTTCCTGGACTCTAGTAACCTTTTTCAAGTAGTTATGTTATTTAATTCTGCTAATTCTGAAAGCAAACCTTTTATTTTGATAAATGCCTACATCCCACCGGATGTCTGTTACAATGACATTTTATATAGGGTTTTTTTATATATTAAAACAATTTTGGCAAATGATTCCTCTCCCCATATACTTTTATTAGGGGATTTTAATTGTAAAGTCTCTAACTTAAGTTTGGAGATTTTTCGAAATGACATAAAGAGGAATCTTTACAGATACCCCAAACCCTTTTTCCCGGGAACATTAAAACAACTAAGAGAGGGAAAATGTTACTTGAAGAACTCTCCGAAATTGATGAAATTATAGTAAATGGTAGGCTTCCCTCCGATATTCCTGCAAATTTTACGCACAAGTCTATTAATGGTGAATCTATTTTAGATTATGTGGTGGTAGATATTCCAACTTTTCCCCTTCTCAAGGACCTTACGGTCACTCATACCATTTTCAGTGACCATAAAATAATAACTCTCTCGATAGATTTAAATCCTCCTCCCACGGATCATTGATCCTTAGACAGTAATCTGGTCAACTTTGGAGTTCAAACCGGAAGATGTTTTTGGAATTTTAAAGCAATTAGGGGTATTAAGAGCCTTTTAGATATCACAGTGAATGATTTGATCAATTGGATGGGCTCTGAATTAATTTGCTTCGCTAACTTCTTGAATAAGGTGTTATTGGTTGCAAAAAAAACATCAAAAAAAGAACAAACTAAAAAACTTCCTATTCCCCTCAAATTGCTCAACTTAGAAATAAATAAACTTGTAGGAGAACAATATTTGAGTCACTGTCCTCTAAGATATCATAGATTGGCTCTATTAAAAAGAAGGAGGAAAAGGCTGAAAATTAAATTAAAAAAGGAAAGGGAGGATTCAGTATGGATTAAATCTGCGGGAGGCTGTTTCTAGCGGCCAAGCTAGACTATTCTGGTCACTCATTGGGGAAGGTTGTGGTCTTAGATCCAGATCCTTATCAGTCCCGATTGAAGAACAAAAATGGGTAGAATACATCTTGAACTTGTATGCCAGAAATGGAATAGTAGTTGTCCATGATAGAACAAAAGAGAACAATTCCGGCCTTGTCCCACCTTCCGAAAGGATTATTGAATTAGCTATCAAGGGCATGCGCTCGTCGGGAGCAATGGGCCCGGACGAGCTTCCCATTTCTGTTTTAAAACAGAATAGTGTCATCTGGAGTAAGATTCTCTTCCCTGTGTTTAAATTTTGTTTTTTGCATAACATGATTCCTCCCTCCTGGAAGGACAGCATACTGGTCCCCCGGTATAAGAAGGGAGACAGAAATGCTCCCCAAAACTACCGACAAATTGCCCTTCTTGATGCTATTGGCAAAGTTTTTGCTAAATGCCTTTTGCAATTAATTAATGATTGGGTAGTGGAGAATAACATACTGCCTCTTGAGCAGACGGGGTTTCGACAAAATCATGGCACCTTGGACAATTTGACTGCTTTGCAAGTCTTATCGGAGAAATATATCAAGATCCGGGAGGGAGAATATATGCAGCATTTATAGATTTCTCCACAGCATTTGACAAAGTAGATCGTCCTTTCTAGTCGCGCCGGACTCCCGTCCTCCTCACACCCTATATAATGTGTCACACGGGCAGACGGCGCAGCGGGCTGGCGCAGCGGGCGCGCCGGATGCGCGCCGAAGCCGCGCCAAAGCCAAGCCCGTCTGCGCCCGTCCGCGACCGGACACGGCCTAGGGCCACACCCCCTGTCCCCGATGACAGAATTACCTGGAGCAAGAGCGATTTAGTAAGTTTCTCCTCGTTCACATGTACCTCGGGCCTCCATAGCATAAGGGTGGGGGAGACCGAAGGATGTAAACACTGCCAATTTTGTTTTAGCACTATGCTCGCTAACTCCAGGGCTAGCGCCTCTCTGTTGTCCTGCGGCCTGATCAATGCCAGATCGCTTAGCTGCCATAGACATGATGTATATGACCTTCTTATTGATAAACATCTCGATCTGTTGTTTATCACGGAAACCTGGCTAGAGGCCAACTCTGATCCTGATGTGGTCCAGGCTCTACCAGATGACTATCAAATGGTGCGCCTGGACAGACCCTTAGGCAGAGGAGGAGGAATTGCGATTGCCTTTAAACAGCAATGGGCCTGCAAACTCGAACAAGTCAACCTAGCAGGTTGCGAGGCAGGTATCTTTAGCATAAACATTGATGGGAGCACGACGATCAAGGGTCTGCTAGTCTATCGCCCTCCAGGACCTATGTCCAGATTCAAAGGGAATCTTTTAGAGTGTGTGACTGAATCAGCGATCAGGAGGGATAAGTTTCTATTGTTAGGAGACCTAAACACACATCTTGACGACCCAGCAGATAAAGGAGCGGTGGAGTTCCGGGATGAACTTCACACCCTACAGCTGGAACTAAAGGGGTTGCTTCCCACACATAATCGCGGGCATCTGCTTGATCCTATATTTGCAAACTGGGAGGATGTTTCAGTTGCTCCTCCAGTGCCCCTGCCTTGGACAGACCATTTTTTGGTCCCATTTGCCATCTTCCTGCCCAAATATAAAGCCAGCGCCCCCACCCCTCTCAATTATCCTCGGCGTAGGTGGGCAAGATTTTCCCTACAAAACTTTAATACGGCCCTCACGGCGGAAGGTCCTCCAGGAGGCAATGATGTGAATACAGCGAATAGGTTGCTTAACGACCGTATTACTGCTGCTTTGGACTGCACAGCCCCTCTGGGACGTCCAACCAAAGGGGCACAGAGACAAAGAACGGCCTCCTGGTTTGGCGAGGTGCTGCGCTGTGCCAAAAGGGACTGTAAACGTGCAGAAAGGCAGTGGAGAGTGGCATACGACGACCGGATGAAAGAGGCCTATCTCGTTAAGAGACGTGCCTATCACAACAAGATACGGATAGAGAAGGCCACATACTATGCTGACAGAATCCACGAGGCAGAGAACTCGTCCAGGGAACTGTTCAGCATATATAAAACCCTGGCTACCCCTAAAACCTCTACCTTAGAGGATGACCACTCAGTAGCAGCATGTAATCGCATTGCGAACTACTTCGGAGATAAAGTCTCCAAGATTTACTCCGCTTTTCCCCTTATACCTCCTGCAGCGGAAATGTCAGCAGACTTATTGAGTGATGAAGCCGATCACAATCTACTACTTAATTTTACCACCCCTCCACCGGTGGATTTAGTTGGGATTTGCAGATCTGTTAAATCTGTCTCTCCTCGGGATCCCGCCTCTCCAAAGAGGCTGGGAGACAGTCTGGAAACATTAGAACCCTATATCAGACATCTGCTAGACATCTCCTTTTCATCCAGTTCCATACCAGAGGACTGGAAACAGGCTGTGGTGCTCCCCTTACGTAAGAAGCCCAACATTAGCGCCGAGAAGCTAGAGAATCTTCGTCCCATCTCCTTGCTGCCTTATTTTTCTAAGATCGCGGAGAAAGTGGCAAATAAGCAGCTAATGAAATTTGTGGAAGAAAGTAACCTCCTTCACCCTACGCAATTCGGGTTTCGGCCGCGTCACTTTACGGAGTCTGCCCTTCTTAGGGCTACCGAAACCCTCAGGCAAGGTGCTGATGAGGGACAAACCATGGCCTTAATCCTCCTGGACCTCAGCGCCGCGTTCGACACTGTAGCACATTCCATCTTGCTACAGTGTCTGAGCAAAGGCGGGGTGAGAGGGGCAGCATTGAAGTGGATTTATTCATTTCTTACAGGCCGGGGTTTCCAAGTGAGGCAGGGTGACCATTACTCTGAGCGCATCTCTCTGGATCAGGGGGTGCCGCAGGGCTCGTCCCTGAGCCCTACTCTTTTTAATCTTTATGTCGCCCCGATTGCTACCTTGGTAGAGAGCTACGGCCTCCAAATGGTATCATATGCCGACGACACGCAGTTGGTCATCTCCCTATCACGTACCCCCGGTCCCTCGGCGGACATCTTCAGAGCTTGCATGCAAGATCTCGCGGCCTGGATGTCCGCCAATTCCCTCAAACTCAACGGAGGCAAGACCGAGGTACTGGTAGTGGGGGGAGGCCAATCAGCGTGGACGTCGGCGTGGTGGCCACCGTGCTTGGGCCCACTACCTGCCCCTTGCCAGAAAGCAAAGAACCTGGGCATTTGGTTTGATTCTGACCTTGCCTTCTGTCCTCAGATCAATCAGGTGGTTGGATCATGTTTTGGGACCCTTAAAAGTCTCAGGAAGGTATTAAAATTCTTACCTATCACAGCCCGCCAAACTCTGGTGCATGCACTAGTCACGTCAAAGATGGATTACGGCAATCTTCTCTACTTGGGAACCTTGGAAAAGAACCTGAGCCGTCTCCAGGTTCTCCAGAATGCCGCTGCTAGACTAGTGCTTAGACTACCTAGAAGAGCGGGCTCCGCAGCAGCCCTCCGGTCTCTGCACTGGCTCCCGATTCGCAGCAGGGTGGAATTCAAAGCCCTGTGCACGTGCCACCGGATCATCAATGGGAGAGCTCCGCTCCCTTTGAAAGGTTTGCTGACACCCTATGAGCCATCTCGCTCTCTGAGATCTTCCGGTTCAGGACTCCTGTCAATTCCCAAGGTGTCCAGAGCCCGGATGGGTGGAAGATCTTTTAGGCTCCTTGCAGCATCCAGATGGAACAAGCTACCAATGGCACTGCGACTAGAACCCTCAGAAACACTCTTCAGAGCCAAGCTGAAGACTGCTCTATTTTCACAGTAATTTTCTGCATTTATCAGTCTGGTAGACATTAGCTCATTAGCGCGGGGACACGCCGCTGTGCGTCACCAAGCGCTCTACAAAACCCCCTAAATAAATAAAATAGAAAACTATCGGATCTGGGTATGCCAGCTGAGCTCTTGGACCTGGTCCGGGAGCTCCACTCCGATACATGGTGCAGAGTGCTTCTGGGAGGGGAAAGAGGCCTCTCTCAAGCTATCCCGTCTGCCAATGGGTTAAAACAAGGCTGCCTGTTGGCACCATTATTGTTTTCCTTATACCTATCAGATCTTCCTCCAATTTTATCGTCAAGTGCTGGTATTGCCCCAGTTTTGGGGGGCAAACCGATAGTATGCCTGTTATATGCAGACGATATACTAATTTTGGACTTGACCCCCACTGGATTGAATAATCGGTTGCAAGCACTCCACGGATTTGCAGAGACTCACCGTCTAAGGATAAATGTATCCAAGAGTAAAGTTATGTGTATTGTAGGAAGGAAACAGCCAAAATATGGGAGTTTTTTCTGGAATATAGGGGGCCTTGGACTAGAAGTGGTTCAATCCTACATTTTTCTGGGGAAAATAATTTCTAGTACACTAAGTGATAAGGCCCATATAGCTAATAATATTCGGAAGGCAATGGCTCATGGGAGGGGTCTAAACACCCTCTATAGATCTACTGGCCAGAGACATTTTGCATTTTTGTTGGAGGTTTTTAGAGCTAAAGTCCCGGCCTCCCTACTATATGGCAAAGGGTGAACCAGGCACCTTAAGACATTTGATCCAAACAGAACTTCTTGGAACCCTAAAAGAACACTCCTCAATTGTAAGGAATTTTAGACTGGCAGTTGTTCTCTTGAAATTAGATGAATCGACTCTTTTTTCTTTATCTGCTTACCAGTTAAAATTGACTCTAAAATTGGCCTCATGGAACCTAAGCTTTGAAATGGATACGGATGCCCTCACTGTAAAAAGAGGTCCCCTACCAGTTATTAATTCCTATCAAATTAAGATTGTTCAACCTTATGTTTCCTGGAATCTCCCCCATGGGGTACGTCGTTTTTTGTTTCTCCTTAGGCAGGATTTACTTCCTTTAAATAATCTATTGTCAAAATGGTATGGCTCATCAGTAATGTGCAATTTTTATAACAGCTTTAAACAGGATGCTAAACATGTGTTATTTGTATGTCCGGCTTTAAAACAACACCGCCTTAAATGGTTGAGACCTACTTGCTTAAGACTAAATATCTCCTCTGCCTCTGCTTTCTTAGATGCTATCTGTAATCCGCCAAATGAGAGGTTTTGTTGTACAATTTTTAACTTTTTTAAAAGTTTCTTGGACATATATTAGATTTGTTTTTTGTACTATTTTCTTTTCTTCTTTTTAGCTCCTTTTTCTTTTTCCTTTTTGATATAATTGTTGTAAATCGTATAAATATCATTGTTTGGTGATTTTATGTGGACCTCTGTCATGAGTTCCAAAACATAAATAAATAAACTTGTACTTGTGGATAAAACATAATGTATCATTAAATATATTTTTTTTAATTATAAAATGCATTTATACTGTAACATGCATTTACACTGTTAGGTTCATAAATAAAATCAAGTGTTTTCTCTCCTATATTTTCCGGTAGCAGATAAACAATGTTCATAAATAACGACCATGAACAAGTGCTGAATATTTAGCAATTATATAACTATCATTTTCTCGGACGCGTCTGCCTCACAAAGTGCATGTGCGCTCATTTAAATAAATGAATTCTATTCAAATGACCTGCATTTACTTTCAGGTTTTAAGGCTAATAAATAAACGCCAAATCTCGGCCTCTTGTAGCATTTCAAGTACTTTGACATTGTAGCTTCCTGTGCTGATAAACAAACTGGTCTCATACGATCTATTTTCTGTAAATAAAGTAAGGCAGAGCAGACAATTATTTTTTTTTTCTGTCTCATTGCTACTTGCATTTCTGACTTTGTCTTCCAAATATCAATGCAACCGCAGGTAAGGTTTAAGGAAAATAATGTATTGCAACTATTGTTAAACCCTTAACTACGCTGAAACTTTGTTGTATATTCTGTGTTGAGTTGCTTATACGCGGGGCCTGGTGTATGAAAGGGTTTTTCCCAATCTGTGCTCGTGGGAAAAAGATGTAATACATTTGTGTCTTGGTTCTATGAGGGGCAGCACATTCCTTAAAGCTTTCCTTTACAAAAAAATCCTAAACCTTACATCTTGCACTTGTTAGTGCAAGGTCGAGTTAAAAATCTTCAAAAGAAGTGGCTTTACTAATGGACAATAGGTTTTGTTCAAAATTGAGAATCCAGCCTTCTCTAGTACCCGCATGTTGCTTATAGACAGGCACTCTAAACCATCTAAGAGGGTCGAGGACATTTGTCTTCCTCTTTTCTCTCTAAGAAGCCAACCAATCTTTTGCCTCCAGTTTCACTAAACCAATAAAGGAAATTTCCAAGTGCAAAAGCAGAAGCTGTCCTTTGTTGTAGTTAGTGTAAAGCAACAATTTCACATGCACAAACGACTTCCAAGTATGAAAACTCTTTCACAGTTTCTAACTTCTTCTTCTTAGCAAACAACGAGAATTTAAAATTCAGCTCTATACATATTTCGTCTCGGAAGTCGTAATGATACATTGCAAGTAACAACACAGGTGCAAAAATGCAGAGCTTCGATATCTCTGCAGATAAGCCGATCCCTTAATCACTCTAATTCATGTATCTTTTGTGATACAGTTGTATAGGGAGACCTCAAGCCCCTCTTATTGGACAGAACAATTATGATACCATGCCAGGATTATGAAATCTTCTTCCTCATTAAGCAAGTTTTAGCGTGTCATACAAATGACTGACAACTGGCGTGGGTTATACTATCTTATTGAAATTGGAACACTGTCAGGGTTGTATGTAGCCTAAGCCATCGTGCTCTATACTATCTTCAATTGCTAAATGATACAATAAGACAGTGCATTAATATTTGGGGGAGGGGGGCACTGCCCACCTCAAGTAATAATCACAATCTTTGTTAGGGTGAATCCTTAAATTCATTAAATAAGCTTGAGCTCAATCCCCTTATTAGCTTTGGCATTAAGGGGTCTGCAGGCTTAACGTAGGGCAATGTGTAGAGATTTAATACAGCAAAAATTAATTAATAAAGCCAAAATGCAAAACAATAAAAATCCTTAACATAATTAGAAAAATACACAGAAATTCCATAAATAAAATTACACCGAAATGAAACAAATCAAATAGGGGAGATGGAAATAAGAATTTTTAAAGTTTTAAGTAGAAACTGCATCAAAAAGTGCTAAGCACCAATGATAGTCTATGGTCATGGTAGACTGGGACCTAGGCACAATTTCAGATTGCCCACCAATGAGCTCTGGTCAGATTCACCAAATAACTTCATCCTAGTTAAAGATGAGCTCTGGTCAGATATACCAAATAACTTCATCCCGGTTAAAGAATTTACCTTTTGATTTAGTCTCCCACATCTAAAACTAAAATTCAGTTTGAAGCAGAGTCTGTACCAACAATAAACCCAGAGACAGAAGTTTGATAGGACAAATGCAGGGTCCTTCGGCAACCAGACAGGGGATACACAAGAATTGTCCTGGCATTCTGTTCTGTGACTTAACAAACCTGTCAGGACGTGACACTGTGTTGTCAACAGAATGCCCAAACCCCCATTCTGCATATTCTATTATTTCAGAGGAGTCATCTCTGCCCGTTCAGGCCAGCCTACTATGTCCTCTTGGCAGGAATTTCACACCACGTTCATGCCTCTTCCTGGGCTGCGCACAGACTGGTATCTGCTAGAGAGTTAATGTGAATTAGCGTCCAGGAACTTCAGGTAGGGAAATGGTAGGTTTTTCAAAATTATGGATGCTTAATATTCATTAAAAATCTAACTTCACTAATGAAGTGAATTTTTTATCACCTAATAAAAAGAGTTGTTTTATCATTTTTCTAGCTGGTTCCATGCTCATGTTCATAATTCTGGCAGTAGAGGTTGCTGTAGTTTTCAATCACCTGAACATGGGTAGGTTTGTAGATAGGAAGCACTGATAATATTCAGAAAAGCAGAACGCAATGATTTAATGTGTGTTTAAGAAGCAAGAGTGATGCATGGGACATCAATGAATGTTATCTACCTTTTGTGAACCCAAGATCAGAATTCAAGGCCCAATTGGCAGGAACTTTTGCATTTCTGAGTGGCACTTTGCTCAACAAATAGAGATGCCAATAGTGAGGTCTGTGCCTCTAAATGATTGATGCAAATCACACTTATAATGAAATTGTGGAAATATGGATGTTTCCAAAGAAGGATCGACAGCAGCCAATTGCAAGTTTAGAACACTGACACAGTGAGATATTTTTGGTTTGTAGAAACATTACCAAAAGCATAACCAATTGTAAACAGGCACCTGAAGATACTTCAAACAAGTTTTAAATAAGTATTTTGAGTTTTATTCTTTGTTCCATTTGAGTAAACTTTTGTTTACTTCAAAATCATGAGATGAGGAATAAAACAAATTTTGTTCAAAAGAAAAATGAAAAAAGTTGAGAACGCATCCCATGAGGTAGGGAAGGGCCCGCATGCATGTCCTATGATTGTGGTCCATGTTCTTATAACAGTTCTAATAGAATGAAAGTGTAAACAGTTCAGTTCTCAAGAGTTTCCTGAAATGCATGTTAATGAGATTAGAATTAGAAGACTGACTCTTCTACAATTTCGGGCCTTACACATTTAGGGATCTTTGTCTGCATTTCAACTCTTTCAGCAAGCATAGATGAATCGATTTACAATTTGATGAGTGGAGGTGTCTAATTTGGATGCAACATGGAACTAATTTCTGCACAAATGTTTTACTTTTTCCCAGATGAATCTGTGGATGGTGCAGAGAACCATAAATATGACCCTAGTAGGCAGTTAAGTGCTTCTGATACAGGTTTGAAAGCAGATTGAATGTGAAAGTGTCCAAACACCACAATTTGAACCTAGTAGTAATGGTAGCACATGTTAAATCATCTTTGTTTTGGGGAAAAAAACTGTGACAGATGAGAAAATGTGGAATTTTACATTTCCACTTTTTCCAAAGTGGCATTCTTTATGCCACAAAGAATTCACAATTAGAAAAATTCCTTTATCAAAAATATCAATATCTACAATATCAACATATAGGGATTTTTGGGATAACAAAAAAATATTACATCTCCTAAAGATATGATTATAGGCTATCAATTGGTAGATGTATCAATATGAGTCTTATTCAGGATTGATATTGTGATCCTCGATCTTCTTGTTCGTCTGCCAAGTCAATTATCTGGTTCCAACCAATTGTACAGTATGAAATATTTTGAAGGCATCTGCCCATATTAACATAACTTTAAACTGCATCAGCCATATTTTCTTGCTCAGGTTAACATTGCCATATTTGATGTTAAGGAGCCCTTCATTTTGACTCTTTGACCCCCATTAGGCTGGCGGGCGGATAGTCCCCGCCAGGCCGGTGGTAGCCACCGCCGGCCTGGCGGGGCGATCCGCCCGCCATTCATGTCGGAATGACCCCCCGCCATATTAGTATGGCTGGGAGGTCCCTGGCGGTCGGAAAGGGTTTATATGGTGGCGGTGTCTATCAGACACTGCCAGACATATTTGGATGGGCATTTACCGATGCCTTCTGCCACGGAAAGGCATGCAGAGTCTACTTTGGGGGCCAATTGCGGGCCCCCAAGGACTCCGGGGGGATAGGGGGTGCACATGGGGGTTCCTATGGTACCCCCTGCATTTCAAAGTACAACATGGCAGGCACAGCACGGTGCCTGTCATGTTGTGCTTTGAAATGCACAGCATGTATTTTTAACATTGCGGCGGGCGGTGCATTGAGCACCGCCCGCCGCAATGTTAAAAATACAGGAGGCGTCCGCCACTGTGGCGGACGCATCCTAATTTCCCCCACAGGACCCCGCCTTTATGGCGGGCGGTCCCTTTCCACGATGGGTTGGCGGCGGGAAATTCCACCCGCCATCCTAATGGGGGCCTTAAGGTGAGAAATACTTGAAGAGCTTGCTCAGCAGACACTTGTTTGCATTTTACCCGTGAATGTCATTTTGTCCTTCTTATGAGGTCAGTTATGCACCTGCTTATTTAGCTAAAAAGGAATTGTCATGTTCATAAGAAACTCAGGTCAATTAACTCTGTAATTCATAGACTATTCATTTTCATTTTGTAAATAAACCATTTCATATGCTTATTGCATGTAAGAAGATTCATTTGACAGATGCTGGTGCCATTGGTTGGTAAAATCTGCTATTGGGCTGATGTGGTGACAGAGCTGGACAGTACCTCCGGAAGACAGCCCCAGGTGCCAAAGGAAAGTCATTTAATATTTAATGGGAGTTTAGGTATGGAATGGTTAGATGATCACCTCATCAATCGGATCAGACAGTTCAGTACAATTTTAAACTTGAAATGTGATTCTCATTGTGTATATTGTCCAAACATGGTACTTTTTCATTATTTAAATTTAAGATTTGTTATCTGAGGAGGTGACAATCAGATAAAACTAGTTTGGGAAATTAGAAGCAAGAAGTGTATAAGAAAATGTATAGTATATGATCAAGATGCTATAGAAGGGGAGGCAACTCTTGTCTAGCTCAGCATCGCAGATACTAAATAATGATTGTGTTAAAAAGAGGTACAGACCAAAATTGCTGTTAAACCCCCCCTTCCCTTCAAATATCTTCCTTTCCCAACCCCTCAATGGGATGAGCTGAGGCACAATATGGCAGATTGCCGAAATGACTTCATTGCTGTCAATGAGGGAGTAGTAAGCAAATGGGGGCTTGAGAATATAAATTTGATATGCATCCTAACTAAAGAGACTCCTGCATATTTCATGCCCCATCAGTATGGAAAGAACAGCTGATCATATAGAGAGAATTTGCCACTGGTAATTATTCAGGGTTGCATTCCTGTCGATAATTACTTTGTACACCATGCCATCTCAGTTTTAACCCAACCATATGTAAACCAGTCTTGACCCCGCTCCAACAAGAACAGTCCAGCTTGAACTCCCAGTCTTGGTCCTCCCTGAACTAGAACACAAGCAACCCAAGACAGGTTTTGCCCTGATTGGGGCTCATCAGTCGGGTGCAGTTTTGTTTCAGTGGCATCCCGGAAGAAAGCACCTTTGATATTGAACACTTGACTAATTTTAACGCTGAAAGTACCTAAAAATAAACTTTGTTTGGTATTGTGGTTGACTTTTGAAACTTATTATAGGAGGCCATCAAACATCTGCAAGAATCTAAGGTCTGGGTTCTTAAAGACTCTGATGAGAAACTCAGATATCAAATTAGCCATTTAAGAGATCCAGTGCAAGCCTCTACACTTACAGCACCACTTCATCTATATAAATTTGTCTGAAAGGATCATTATTGTTTTGAAATAATAAGGCAAATGCAGGAGGATAGGGTAAATATTTTGAGCATTCTTAACTCCATCATCCATTTCAGGGCTCACCATCAGTCTCACCAAGTAACAATAAGCCGCAGCTGAGGTTTATGCAGATAGGGTCCAGGAGGAGACAGTGGTAGCACTGTACTTGGCAGTATGATAGTGTAGCAGTGCTATCACAAGACAGGCGGCTGGCACAACAACAACATTTTTGCCAGCTTTGACTCAAACTTTCTTCCTACCCTACCTATGTGAACGTCTCAAAAGTGGTTTGTAGCATTTGGAACTTTAATAACTGGTTGGAGGACTCTTTGGATATTGTTCTCCCGAAAAAAGAGGTTTGTCATCGAATAGGCTCCAATAAGAAACCATGGTACACACACAATCTAAGACAGTTAAAACAGTCTTGTAAGCAAGCAGAGAGGAAATGGAGGAAGGACTTCTCAGAACCCAGTAAGAGCTTTTATAGGAAAGCGATGAAGCTCTATGAAAATGAAATTAAAACTGCCCAATCTAGGTATTATCAGGGAAAAATTACTTTAGCCTCAAATTCCCCTTCGGAAATGTTTAAAATCGTGAAATCACTTCTCACTCTCCCTGCTTTTATTAATGTTGATGATAATGCCCAAGGCTGATGTGAGGAGCTAGCTAGCTTTTTCTTTACTAAAATCCATGCCATTTATGCTAGTTTTCAGCACAGGGCTATGGATAGCGCGGTTACATTACCTGTACGACAAGCTATGTTAGAAATCTTTTCCCCCTTACTGTGTTGTTGCTTCAGGATTCCCTACATCAGTTAAAATCGGGATCACCAGTTGATCTAGCCCCCCCGGCTACTCTCAATTTAGTATCAGAGATAGTTTGTCAGTGATATTGGACGTGATAAATGCTTCCCTTTCAATGGGACAGGTTCCGGGGCCATGGAAACAAGCTAGGGTTAAAGCTCGGCTTAAGAAAACTAACTTAGACCCCGATGATTGGTCAAAATATCGGCCCATCTCTCTGCTGCCTGGCTTGAGTAAACTGGCAGAAAGACATGTCAATTCAGTACTGACAAGTTATCTAGAGGAGAATAAACACCTACATCCGACACAGACCGGCTTTAGGCGATATCAAGGCGCGTAGACTGCTCTCCTTGCGGTGCTGGAAGAGTCAAGGAAGATCTTGGACAATGGAGGCTGCGCTGCAATTATTTTATTAGATCTCAGCGCAGCCTTCGATACTGTGAATCATCATATAATGATCCAAAGACTCAGGGAGGTGGGTGTGGGAGGTACTGTCCTGGAATGGTTACAGTAATTTCTTTCGGACAGGTCCTTTGTGGTCTTTGAGGAGGGCACTCTTTCTGAGCGGAGGCCGTTGCAGTGTGGAGTCCCTCAGGGTTCTTTGCTGAGTCCCACCTTATTTAATATCTATATGAGGCCGTTGGCTGAGGTGGTACTTTCCAGTGGGATTCACACTGTCACATATGCGGATGACACACAATTAGTGGTGGGTCTTAACCGGCAAGATAATTCAAACTCAGGCTTGAAGGGCTGCCTTGTGAAAGTCTCTGAGTGAATGAATGTGTCCTTTCTCAAACTAAATGGCACAAAGAACGGAGATAATGATCCTTGGCCATGCTGCACCCCACAATCTGGACTCTATATGGCCTGCCTGTCTGGGTGCGCCTCCTGTCCCTAGGACACAAATTAAGAGTCTTGGGGTCTGGTTGGACTGCAATCTGAATCTCACAGTTCAGACAAGTAAGGTTGCTGCTAATTGCTAAGGCCTGATCAGGACAATGCAGAAGATTCTTCCCCTCCTGCCATCTGAAGCCCGGCGCATGGTGGTTCAATCCCTGGTTCTTTCACGGTTGGACTACGCAAATGTAGTCTACCTGGGTGCGCCATTGGGATCGATTAGGAAACAGCAGATAGCACAGAACTGTGCGGCTCGTCTCCTGATGGGTATCCCTAGGCGTAAGTCAGGTAAACTAGCCCTCAGACGACTTCATTGGCTACCCATTGCAGACAGGGTCAGGTTCAAAGCACTATGTATTGTTCATAAGTGCATCTCAGGTAAAGGGCCAGCCTTGCTGCAGCCTCTGGTCCAGTTATATGGCACCAAGAGGATTCTGAGATCTAGCAATAAACAACTGCTGTCAGTCCCAAAGGTTAAACGTTCTCGGACCAGAGGACGGCTGTTCTCCTACAGCGCAGCTAGGCTTTGGAATCAGCTTCCTGACTCCATTCACCTTGAAGATGACCATCTTAGGTTTAGGAAACAGCTGAAGACCTATCCTTTTGCCAGATCTTTGTTGATTGCGTGTGATGACAGTATGCGCTGGGATGCCCCTTTGGGTAGCCATGTGCTATATAAGTGCGTATTCATTCATTCATTCATCGGTATCACAGACTTATTCTTACTTGGCATAGGCTAAAACCAGCTACGAGATTAAGAGTTGAATGCCGTGAGCATGTACCCTGGCCTACAAGATAGTCCTATTCACCTAGTGAAATTTTCAGTGATCTGTGGTGCCTCCCAACTGGATCAATGTACTGATGATTTATTTTGCTGCTTCTGATTCCTCTGACGTATGCAAGGGTGTTTCCCTGTGCTTGCTAAAGAAAAGGTGTAATTTTAACTACACTGTTTTGCTATTCAGGGCAGTTTGCACCCCTGACTATCAGGCAGACAAGCTCGCCATCTCCTGTGGCTCAACATCATTTCACTGGAGACAAGCTGAGTCAAAAAGAATAAAATACACTAGGTCCCAAACAGAACCACCAGAACCCTGTGCCAATTAGGAAATAAATTGAAGATGCACTTCTAACACATATAATCTGACCAATAATCCCTTTTTAAAGTGTGGGTGGTATTTATGAGTGAACTAGCTTCCATGCTGACAAATATCCTCTGCTGATGTATGTGTATGGAAGGGTGCTGAGCAGGAATATTGAGTTGGAAATGTCAACTTACACAAATACCGAGTTGGAAATATCGTGATTCTGAAATATCGAAAGCAAGAATATTGTGTTCAAGAATATAAAATCTAAGGTGAGAAATATCTTTTTTCAAAATATAGAAGTCATTAATATTGTTTACAAAAATATAGATGTTTAAAATATAAATTTTTAATTAGTGTAAGGGATTTTAGTTTATATTTTAAATGTATGTGATGTATGTTTTTTGTATCAGTATTGTTTATATTTTTTAATATATGTGTTGAATTATTTGTAATTATGAATTTTATTTTTCATTAACTTTTGCATTTTTTAATTCCGTAGCAGGTTGTGGGTTTATAGGGGAATAGGATGAGAAGTAATTTTAATTATAATAAATTAATGATTATTTTTTATTTATTTAATTTTATAGAGTTAACTGCGGAAAGCAATTTATTTTAATTAGTTATTAGTTGTTAATTTATATTAACTAATTAATTGGAAATTGAATATGGTAATTTTGTGATTTTATTTAGGTGTGGGTTATGGGGTTTATGGGGTGAAGGGTGGGAAGTAATGTATTTTTAATTAATTAATAATTATTTCTTAATTAATATTAATTTATTGATAGAAAATAAATCACGGACATTGAGTAATTCATTTTAGGTGCGGGTTGTGGGTTTTATAGGGGTAATGGGTGGGAAGTAATTTATGTTTCATTATTTAATAATTAATTACTAATTTATGTTAACTAATTAATTGATCATTATTTATGGTAATTCTGTGATTTTTTTTTGCTGTGGGTTATGGGGTTTATGGGTAAAGGGTGGGAAGTAATTTATGTTTAATTAATTAATAATTAGTTGATAATTAATATTAAATAATTATTGAAAATTAAGTATGGAATTTGTGTAGTTAATTTTAGGTGTGGGTTGTGGGGATTTATGGGTGTAAAAAGTGGGAAGTAATTTTATTTTAATTAATTAAAAATTTGTTGATCATTAATATTAATTGATATATATTTAATTAGGGTATTTTTTTTATAATTTTGTGTGTGGGTTTTACTGTTATAGGGGTACAGTGTGGGGAGTAAATTAATTAACTTACTTTATAATTAGTTGTTGAATACTATTAGTTTTTTAATTGGAAATAAGCCTAAATTGTGTAATTATTTTTTTATAGTTTAATTTTAACTGTGGCTTGTGGGGATTATAAGGATCTAACACTTTCCCTACTGTTGCACTCACTGGAGTGGGAATAGTAATTTTTGTCCCTCCACTATCCAACACTTCCCCTACTGTTGCACTCACTGGAGTGGGAATAGTACGTTTTACCCCTCTGCTATCCACCACTTTCCCTACTGTTGCACTCACTGAAGTGGGAATAGTAATTTTTACCCTCCGCTATCCAACACTTTCCCTAGTTTTACAATTATTTGAGTGGCAATAGGAAATGTTATCTCGCCACTATCTAGCACTATAGTGGGAACAGTAATTTTAACCCCTCAGCTATCCAACACTTTCCCTAATGTTGCACTCACTGGAATGGGAATAGCAACTTTTACCCCTCCACTATCCAACACTTTCCCTACCTTTACACTCACTGGAGTTGGAATAGTAATGTTTACCCCCGCTATCCAACACTTTCTGTACTGTAGCACTTACTGGAGTAGGAATCATTATTTTTACCCCTCTGCTATCCAACACTTTTTCTAATGTTGCACTCACTGGAGTGGGAAATATAAGTTTGAAGATTTTTAAATAGTTTAATGTTTTCATTTATAATAGAATTTTTTTAATTAGATTTTATGTTATTGATACACACACACACACATATATATATATAAATATGTACATTTTTATATAATTTTAAAATTGTACATAGATTTAAATTAATAGTTTATATATATGAATTATTGTGCATGTGTGTTTACCTTTTTAAATTAAGTGTATGTATTATATTTTTTTAATTCAGATAACATCTACTTTATTATTTTAATATTTAACATATTTAATATGTATTATAATATTTTATATTCATACAAAAAAATCGATATTTTGTACAACTATATTTTTTACATCAATAGTATTTTTTCCGATATTTTTGTACATACCTGTTTAAGTATAGGGAGTTGATATTTTTGCATTCTATTTTTTTTACATCAATATTTTTTACTTCTATATTTTTAACTTTGATATTTTGTCAGTGAACCATATGGGAGTGCTTTGCGACCGTCTAAGCTGTTTATTGATACATAAACTCCACAGTGGTGGCTAAGTATAGTTGTGTTTTATGACATACTGACCATGTTGCTTAGACCGCTCTCCTTTGTGAATGACTGTAGTAGTACTTTGCAATAAATTCATCTATTTATTAAGACCTTGCTCCTGTGTGATGGTTCAGTAGACTGACCTCTCTGCTCTAACCTTTCTCCGGGATGAAGAATCTCTACTGGGTGTTTGTTATACTAGCTACTGTAAAACTGTGTCTGCACTAAAATCGCTTTACTGGTTGACAAATGTTATTGCTGTGGATTCTGATTGGCTAGCCTGTATGGTTAGATGCCTTCCTTTGAACATTAGCATTTAGAGCAGTGGTTCAGAAAAGACAGGACTATGGTCTGAGAGCTGTTTCTTAGGTGAAAACCAAATGTAGTAGTTGATAAGTTTACAGTGAGTGCTGTGCTGCATGTCTCTGGCCTATATTATTATTCCAAAATATATATACATGGTATTTTATGAACTATATTGAAGTTTACTTTGATGGGTAATGCCATCAGTGATATCATCTGTGATGTCATTTGAAATGTCTTCTTTGATGTCATCAGTGATGTCACTAAATATGTCAATATTGATGTAATATGTACGGTCATAAGCAGTGCATTGTGGGGGCATAAGTTACAGTTAGCCCAGGTAAATATAACTGCTGAATTTGTATGGTTTTATATGTGAATGTTTAAGTTTTTTTTATTCTATTTCCTAACTATAACGTCCCTGTAACCTTTGTTTTTTTCAGTGAAATATTATGTTTTTGTAATGCTTTTTCCTAACTATAACATCTCTATAACCTTTGATTTTGTTTGTGAATTTCACAATTTTTTAAATATAAATTGTACTACAATTTCACCTCTAAGTTCAGTTTAGTAATAAGCATTCTTACTTGTTTATAAATACATTTTAGTCACACATTTATTCTTATTAAACATTTTAAAAGTAACAATTAACAAATCAACATACCGTAACTTATTTAAACTGTCTATAAATGCTGTACAGCAAATCTTTCTCTTTTTTGAATTCATTTTATGGATCCGTGGATCTGCCGTGATGCCACCATAAATCCGCCGCATATCGATGAACACACCCAAACCTCAACGTCTCATTGGTTGTAGTAAGTCTCCACCCTAAATCAGTTATTTGGGCTTCACATCTCTCAGAGCAGGGGTCTTCAAACTGCAGCCGCGTCCACATCAGGGGGCCTCAAGTGATCCCAAGGGGGGCACCAAAGTCTGGCCAAAAGAAGCATTACATTGATAAAGGTGCTTTGTTTTTAGAAGAAAAATATTTGCGTCACTAAGCTACTCTGTAACGGGCCATCACTAACATCTTTTGTCCTTTATATCCTGGCTGGGAGAAGGTGTCAAAAAGGAAGGGCCTCCAAATGTCCTCCAATTATCCCTCCGCCCATGTCTAATAATCATACTGTGGATACTTTTAGTCTATTACACATTAGTAAGGCCTGCCTGACCAGAATAGTTTGTTTGGCAATCATGCATTTGATTGCATTTTTTAAACAGTGACAAAATGTAACTGGAATGCCTAAATAAGCCTAAACATAATTAAACCATGGCAGTATAATGGAATAGTTATGAAATATTTTTGGGGAAGGTGGTGATATTTTTTTTCCACCTGAGGTGCTCGACATTAAAAGGTATGAAGATCACTGCTCTAGAGACAGTCTGAAAACCACAGCTCCATAGTTTCTTTTGGCTATCCTTCAAAAGAAGGGAGTTTCAAAGTTCAGATGTAGTCTGCTAAAGATAGAAGAGAAGAGAAAGAACAAGACAAAGAAGAGGAGGACTTACCACCTTCTAATAATTTGACTGACATTTAAAATATTTCTTCATCCCTTCAGGAGAAAATAAAGTTTTTCCAAAAAGTGCCTAATGCAATCTATGTTGCATGAAACTGTCTAGAGGTACAGTGAAGAAGTATTCACATGGCACATCCTCTATTTAGAAACACCTGAAAACCACACCTACAAAGATGTATCACAGGATGATAAGAGAGAGGAAAGGGGGTGTATCATCATCAGTAGCAGGACCATCTGCAGAACCCTTGCCTCCTGACCAGATGGTTACCATCTCGGCTGTGTCACCTAAACTGCAATAATTGGGCCCAGATTCTATAACAAATCAAAGAACACAGTGCAGCACCCAGAGAGGCTGCAATGCATTGCATGACAGGGAGACAGCAGGAGAGCACTATATTCACAGAGATTTGACACTCTCCTCCCCTCTCCCAAGCGACGGTGCTGATTTTAGCTGCCATGTGCCAG
Organism: Lissotriton helveticus; assembly: GCF_964261635.1. Taxonomy (NCBI): domain Eukaryota; kingdom Metazoa; phylum Chordata; class Amphibia; order Caudata; family Salamandridae; genus Lissotriton; species Lissotriton helveticus. The sequence continues at coordinate 1,446,575,627 of NC_136061.1, read as the reverse complement.
GCACACAACTAGCACACATAGTGCTAGGGTGCATGCCTGAGTCTACCATAGGACTTGTACAGGAAGGGTACCCTTCCTGTACAAAATACTATACCTATACGCATCTTAAAGCTTTTCCTACTTAGTATGTGTGCTGCACAGTGAAGCATGCAGCAAAAGTCAGGAAAAAAAGGAGAAATTAAAACATTTCTCCTTTTAACGCCTGCTTTTCAGTGGCGTTCACTTTTGGTGCTGCACCCTGTCGACAAATGTTAGTAGGTTTAACATCAAAAAGCATGGGTGGCTGCATGAGAATGCCCATGTACCACACATGTATTGCCCCCTTGATGCAAAGTAATGCAAAGCATCACTTTGCACTGCTTTGGATTACTTTCCCTTACAAACCAACACTAATACCAATTAGTGCTTTTTAATAAACCCCCAAAAAGGTTTAGCATTGAATTAGCATGAAAAAAGTAACGCTAACCCGAAGCTAAAACTTTGTGAATCTGGGACCGTTTCACTCAATGTGGAAAATACCATATGCCAGTTGCACCAAAACTGTAATTTGTTGTCAAGTTTATGGATGCTGTCAACAAGCATACTTGGGTTTTTTTCACCTCATTGTTGCGTCTTCCATTCCTCTTTGAACACAAGTAGATATCTGAAAAGCAAATATAAAATACGTTTAACTTTACATTAAATACTGTATGTCAGTGTTTAAGAGACTGTGTAAGTGTCTGAGTATGGATGTATGAATGGGTATATAAGTGGCAGTACAGGTGAGCGACTGAATGTGTGAGTGGATATATGAGTGAGTGTATCATTGCCTCTGTGGATGTGTCACTGGATATGTAAGTAGCTGTGTAGGTGTGTGACTGGGTATGGTAGTGACTGTATGGGTGTCTAAATGGGTATGTAAGTGGCTCTTTGGATAGGTAACTGTCTGTGTTAGTGAGTGTTTGGGTGTGTAACTGTGTGTGTAAGTGACTCTGTTAGTGGTGGATACATAAGTGTTGTGTGGGTGTGTAAGTGGATGTGTAAGTACCTCTGTTGCTGTCTAACTGGGTGTGTGAGTGGCTATATTTTTATAAATAGGTATGTAAGTGACTGGGTTTATGGATGTGTAAGTGTGTGTAACTGAGTGTTGGGTGCTGGGAATAGATGTGTGAGTGGTGTGACAGTGTCTGTATGGGTGTGTGAATAAACTATGTAAGTGGATCTATAGGTGAGCAAATAGGTGTGTGAATGGTTTTATGTGCGTGTTACTGAGTGTGTCAGTCACTGTCTGGCTATTATATGAGTGGTGGGCACATATCTATATTTTCAGTATGGCAATTGCTCTTCCTCTTTTGTTGCTCACTATATTTTTAGTTAATGTTCTCATCTATCCTCCCTTCTAGTGTGCCATTTACTATAGAGTCTAGAAGCTACACTGTTTCTTTCAGCTTATATACATTCATAGTTTTTTTAATATGGTTTTCTATAGTACAACCTAAGTAATATACCTGTCAAATCCATTTGCTGTTGTCCAACTTTTATTTTAATATCTGTTAACATCTGTTTCCCCCTGCAAATCTCAAATCTGAAATATGGCAATCCTCCACTCTCAGTAGAAAAGTACCTAAAATGGCTACCCTTCTGCCTCTGCTCTCCCTCATACTCCTGTACTTAGAGAAACCACAGACTTCCTTTCACCTTATATTTTTGTTATTCCACTCCTAAATGGTCACTATTTTTTAACCGATGAGCAGTGAATCCACATTATCAACAGATCCAAAAGGAAGCCCTTTAAAGCATTCAACAATCTGCTGTTAATGCTTTTTATTTATATTTTCTTTTGTAAAATATTGTCAATTAAAAGAGATATACTCCCTACTGAGCAATTTTTGTGAACACCTCAGGCTTTTATGTTGCCTACCCCCCCCCCCCCACTCTTTTAGCTGTGTTCCTATAGTAATCATGTTTCCAATAGTATCTGCCTACCAGTAGCTCAAAAGTTCACAAGACATTCTCTAAACAGCATTCTACCTAAACATTGACTGTAGCAGGTGTGTCTGACAGTTAACAATTCCAAATATATCACAAAGAACATAAATTGTTTTATTTTTTCCAAACCCAATCACAGAGTTAGTTACTTTTTTTCTTAAAGTCACTGCCTGTGTTGTAGGCAGGATTGTTTTTGTGCAGGAAGGGGAAATACTGGGAGGCATGTTCCTCTATCTGTGTGTGTTGCAAAATGCAGCACACATAGAATGAGGAAGTAACAAGATGAAATGAAGGAATATCTCTTTGTTTCGCCTCCCCTGGGAAGGCATAAGATTTTGGCACATTCCCAAAGTTCATACTCCCCTAAGGTAAGATTTGACCAGCCTGTTATGGCTAAAAGTTGGTATTAAAATTGCATGCCACTATTAATATCAAGCATGAACTATGTCTGATCTTTCTCTTAGCTACTGCAGAGCTTTAAATATTGTTGAGCTTCCAAATGTACTCTCTGTTTGGGAAGGACGATTATAGACATTAAAAATTATTAACAACTCTCAAGACAGCAAAGTGCTGTATGTCTCTAGTACAAAGGTTATTATGTCTGATCAGATAAAGTAGTGGAAAATCTATCCAGATACTCAGACCCACCGTATGAACACCCATGTATGATGCAGCAGAAGGGATACTATTTCCGTATTACAGTAAATATATACTCTTTCCATGCATTAGGATGCCTGAAAGATGAAATCGTTGCAATTGGAAATATAACTACCTAAATAAATACCCATGGTTATATATACCATCCATGGGACATTGCACAATAAGATGTCGATGTTATACCATTTGCAAGGGCGTGTATATTTACACCATTGATCTCGCTGACCCAATCTATGGGTACATATAGCTCCATTTCCCTCAACAGAAAGGGACATAGATAGCTGAGGGTAAACAAAGTACCATCTGTAAAATAATATACCAGATTACTATCCACAAAATAACCTACTAGTTTAGGAGCAGAATGTTGTGCTCCATCCAGGAGCTGTTAATTATTGAATTAGTGTTCAATTTGTTGATGTGACACATGAGACTTTATCTCCATCTTACACTCCTGTGATCTGTCAAGGGCGGTTAATAATAGGTACCAGATCAATAGTCAGTGTATCATTAGCATTGATCATAAGATTGGGCTTATATGTACAAGTTGGGCATGAATATCCACTGAAAATCGCAGTGGTCTCAACCCTTAACAATAGGGGTTTGGAGGCACTTGATCTTGTCCTAGTATGGCAGGAGGGGAATGTTCTATAGTCAAGATAATTCAGACCATCAGCTTGTTCCATGTTTAGGAATTGAAATGTGATGCAATCTTACTGGTCATTTTGTGCCTCCAGCCTCAGTTCTTTCAAAATGTCACAGCGTAAGATAGAGCAGCAAAGTCTAACTTCTCTAATATAGTGAATCACTTTAGTAGTTTATGATTCCTCTGTTTCCACCTCACAACTCCTAGAGAGCTTTGGTACTCCTGCCATTCTCGATTGCCGCAGGGGTTCTGCTGGTAAGTAGATCTGTGCCTTTGGATGACAGGAAGCCAGAATGTAGGGAATGTGTCTCATTACCATGTTAGTATCTAGCAGCCCAGATCTGGGCCAGCTCACAGTGCATCACCTGAGCTCCTAACCTTCCCAGAGTAGGAGGTGATTTTGGCAAACCTAGAACATTAACCTTTAGTCCCCAAGGTAACAGTGGAAACAAATCATCACCTTTCATATCTCACTCATGCATGCTCTTAGTAAACAAAAGAAACACACCATGAAAGTTTACAATGCATTTGTTGAAATTATCATAGCCTATTATGAAGCAGATGTGCTGTGATTAGTAGGCAAATACAACCAAGCAATGTAATCAACAGTGCTAGCAGACTATATACAATGAACAACCCAACCATGGGAAGTTATCTGTCTAGGCCTATCCTTACTATGTAAGCAAAGGGAGACTTTAGTGATCTCTGGGAACAGCAAAGGACCCCATACCTGGCATGCGCGTATTCCAGGATAGGTCTCTCTGCCAGAATTCTCCTCTCCCTACCCAGAAAAGGCCAAAACACAGTTCATATAATAAAACAACAATGTTGAAAAGCTGCAAATGGGCAACTGGGGTATGTCTAAAACATTAGCAATCACTGCTGACCATGCAGAAAACAGTACAACATGATGTTATGTATTCTAGATGTTCTTGTACAAAATGTGCAGAAGAGTCACTGAATTATAAGACAACATGCACAGTGTATTTCTAAAAACATCTCACCAAAGTGTTATTTGTGGCTGTGTAAGCAGAAGCAGCCTAAAACATCAATTATGCTAAACTAAGGAAGAACCAAGGTGGGTCCAGAAGGGACATCACTACAAAACTACTGCTGAATTACTAAGCAAATGTATTATCCTGTTGTAACAATTAGTTTGGGGGAAGTGTTTTGGTAATGGGGCCCTCCCGTAAATGCCTTCATATTGGAACATCATGCATTTTCTCTTCACTACATAGACATTTGTGAGACTTTATCTTCAGGTCTATATGATATATCCTGGGTCTTCTCCCTCTGATTGGGCACTTTGAGAAAGTGTCCATCCATTTGGTAGCATGCATTTTTAGCTTGCACGTAGCAACCTCTAGTTTACCCTACTACCAACCCAAAAGGCTTACCCTATAGATTTTTATTATCGACTTATGAATTGTAGAAGACTTATTTTCTAATTATTTAAATTCAGTTAATACCTAATGGAGCACAGAGCTGAGCCCCGTAGAACAAGAGCAAAAGTAACATCCATTTTCATGTCCATTGTAGGTCCAACACCCTATGGTTTACCCAATCTCAGGAGCAGTATCTACCTTATAGCTTCACAAGGGGTCAGATATAAATGATTCCTCTAGCAAAATGAATACTACCTCACAGGTTGTGTTGGCTGCCTAGCTATCCTGACTCTTGCCCATTGACTCAGGTTCATCACTTTTCCCCTCCAACATCAATTAAGTGCTAATAGAATTTGCACAAGGAGTATCAATAACATATATGTTAATGTTAATGTTATTGGGATTTATATAGCGGTCGGCTGCCCCAGCAAAGGGGCGTCCCGGCGCTGCGAGCAAAGCTAAAAACAGAAAAAGAAGAGAGCACCAAAGAAGAAGAGGTGCGGTTACTGAAAGAGGTGGGTTTTGATGGCTTTCCTGAAAGCCAGAAGGTCCTGCATGCCACGGATAGTTTCCGGGAGGCTGTTCCAGAGCTTGGCAGCGAGCAGGCTGAAGGATCGGCCGCCCATTCTGGCTAAATTGGTACGGGGAATGACCACCAGATGTTGTCCTTCTGAACGAAGTGACCTTCCAGGAATATACTCCGTCAGGAGGGGCGCAACATCGGGGGGGAGGCGGTTTTAAGGATTTTGAAGGCAAGGCAGAGTGCCTTAAACTGAATCCTTTTTCCCACCGGGAGCCAGTGCAGTTTTTTCAGAGCTCCAGCCACTGAGGAGTGGCGGGGGAGACCTACCAATGCTCTGGCAGCAGCATTCTGCACTCTCTGAAGTCTGGCAGTTTCCGCCAGGTTAGCGCCCAGAAGGAGGGAGCTGGCATAGTCCAGCCTAGAAAGGATGGTAGCTTGGACAATTACCTGGCGGGTGTGACAGTTGAAAAACTTCAGAATAGGTCTTAAATTGCGCAGGATGCCGAAGCAGGTGGCTGCGACTTTTTTGGTATGGTGAGTGAATTTCAATGCTGAGTCGACCCAGACTCCCAGGTTTTTTACACATTCCTTGGGCTTAGGAGGTTGGCCTAAAGCATCAGGCCACCAATTTTCGCCCCAGGATGCGGTGTTTTTCCCCAAGAGCAGTATCTCCGTTTTCCCCGCATTAAGCTGGAGGAAATTCGCCGTCATCCAGTTGGTGATGTCAGTAAGGGTCTGCTTGAAGTGATGGGCCTCCAGACCGTTGTTACCATTGAGAGCTACCACCAACTGGGTATCATCTGCGTAAGATACTAACGTCAGACCACTCTGTTTAACCACTTCTGCTAGTGGTCGGACGTAGACATTGAACAGGGTGGGGCTCAGTGATGACCCCTGAGGCACCCCCTGTCCAATGTTGTGCTCTTTAGAGATGTAAGGGGGGGTGGAGACTTTAAAGGATCTGTTGGCAAGAACGTCTTTAAACCATCCCAGGGCCGTGCCTGTGATTCCAGCTTCCTCCAATCTCACCAAGAGGGTCTTGTGTGACACCGTGTCGAAGGCAGCACTGAGATCCAACAGGATCAGTGCTGCCGTTCCGCCGGTGTCAAGAATGGTACGGAGGTCCTCTGTAACACTAAGCAAGGCTGTCTCGGTGCTGTGACCAGCTCTAAACCCGTGTTGGGAGTCATCCAGAATGTTATTGGTTAGGAGGAAGTTGGTAAGGGTGGTGTTGACATGTGCTTCTATGATTTTAGCTGGCCAGGGGAGAAGTGAGATGGGCCGAAAATTTTCAGGAAGGGTGGGGTCCAAAGTGGGCTTTTTCAAGATGGGGGAAACCCATGCCTGCTTCCATTTAGAGGGAATTTTGGCCCTAGTGAGAGACCGATTAATAATATTCCGAATCGGTTCCGTGACAAGCTCATTGGCTGCACAAAAGGTCTCGGGTTTTAGGGGGTCAGCCGGGGAGCCAGATTTTTTTTTTTTACAGATTTTATGGAAACTCTCACGTTCTAGTGTGGGGAGGGAGGAAAGACAGGGTCCACTAGGGTCTAGAGTAACGGAAATCTGAGGGGAATAGGGGAAGGCCTCGTAAATTTTCTTTATTTTGTTGGTAAAGAAATTGGCCATGTTATTACATAGGTCTGGAGAGGTGGCAGCAGAAATGGTGGTTTTTTTTGCAATGAGGTCTTTTAAAATTTTAAAGACAGTTTTAGAGGAGTTGGTGCTACTGTTGATTTCGGTAGCATAATACGCCGCCCTTGTTCTACAGACATGACGATGATAGGTTTTTTGTACTTGAACATAATTATGCTTAAGGTTGGTGTTATAATTTTTCCTCCATCCTCTTTCCGCCTTTTTACATTCTTTTTTCAGAATTGTAGACTGAAAAATGAGGCGAGTTTCCGCCTCAAACCAGATGCACAGCATTATGACGCCGACATGGCTCCAAATTCAACTTTTTGACCATCAATTCATCCATTTTTTCAAGTTTTCTCCATATTTTAACTCATGTTTTCTGTTATGCTAATTCGCTGTTCCACTTGTAGGGTATATTCAGCAATTTCCCAAGTTTCTCATGCAAAACTGTGCCCATCCGGGCCTCTAGTTAAAACACGACCGATGCCAAGGTTCGTTCCAGACAGTGTTTATTTAAACCCAATGCATTTCGGGCGGGGTACGCCCTTCGTCAGGGGACACTATAAAGTAACAAGAAACATCATAATGTTACATAATTGAATGTTAATATAGCGTTATGCGCTACCATGTGAGAACTAAATTAATAATACATATATTATTCTCTCATAATAATCATATATATTTAGTGCCAACCAATAACTAGATGATTTCGAAAGACAATACACAATAATACTACTACTAGCCAGTCGTCCTACATGACAATAAACGTAAACACTGCTGCACCTCCCGCTCAACTCCCATCTATTAGGACACTTCATGCGCTAAACGTTTTTTTGTGAAAACCCCGGTTTTACCTTTCATACACCCACTATATTACTCATGATGTAACTTTGCCCGACCTTCCCGACTTCTCACCCTTAAATGCCTTATCCCCTTCCATGATTTGATTGCAACTTCCCATAATGCTCAAACATTTCTGCTGGTATGCATACGGCAATTTCCTTCCCATGTTGGTGTCAATATCATTCACGAGTAAATCATGTTAGGAAAAAAGTGTTTAACCATCTAATCTGTTCTTATTCAGACACCTTCCTTAATCTACCCCTCTCTCGCGTACCTGCTGTAACGGGTAAAACTGCTTCACTCCTCCATCTCACGTAGTGTGTCTCACTTTCATTAAATTTTTTTACACTTTTGAACATACTGGTCTGTCATACTCTTTCCTGATTGGTGCTACGGTGAAGCTTTTCCCGCCGTGCTACCGCTATACATGACTGGCTAAACAAACAAACTAAAAGTCCCACAATGCCTTTCTCAGGTACGCATCTAAGTTTTCAACAGTCTATCATGTGCTCCTCGTTGTCTTTAAATCGATATTATTGTTTCTATAAGAGATATATATATATATATATATATATATTTTTTTTTTTTTAAAGATTGTCAGAAGTGTTGGTTTCCCATCCATTAAACACCATTTTTCTTTCACGAACCAGATCTATTCTCCGTCTTTGTGGAACATTGTTTTCAATACTTTGCTTTTGCTGTATTTTTCTTCTCACGGGTGCTTCCCCTCAGTAGGGCAATAATTGTGGTTAGCAGTTCATGGAACGTGGGGTGCACACCATCTAATCTTGTTTGAACAAACTCATCCAATAATCTCTAGATTGCGTGCAGACTGGTAGAGTGCCTTGCCCTAGTGGCACTTGAATACTAGACTGAAAAATGAGGCGAGTTTCCGCCTCAAACCAGATGCACAGCATTATGACGCCGACATGGCTCCAAATTCAACTTTTTGACCATCAATTCATCCATTTTTTCAAGTTCTGAATTGTACCAGGGGCTAGCTGCATGGGCACGAGCCTTGACCCACTTAGCTGGGATCAGAGAGTCCAATGCTTGGGTTATCCAGTGGCAGAACTGGTCATATCCTAGGTCAATGTCGTCACTCAGGGGAGGGGGATTAGTCCTTAGGAGATTATGAAGCTCCTCTAAGCGGAGTTTTCTCCACGGACGCTTCTGGACTTGAGGGGTAGAAGCAGATGCGGGGGCGGGTTTGCAAGGGACTGTCAAGATCACCAAATGGTGGTCTGTCCACGCCATAGGAATAGGTGTACCAGCGGTCCCATTCTCGATGTTAGAAAAGATGGGATCAAGAAGGTGTCCCGCTCTGTGGGTGGGGCCACTCACAAGTTGATTGAGCTGGAGGGCAGCAAGATCCGCAGGAAAGGTGGAGATTTTGGGCTCAGTGTCCCGGTCAAGGTGTAGGTTAAGGTCACCTATGATCGTAAGATTGGAGGTTTTAGTGATGTTAGTGCCCAAGTACTGTAGGAGCGAGTTGATGAAAGGAGTGTCCGCGCCAGGGGGTCTGTAAATCAAGAGGCCAGTTGCGCAAAATTGAGGGTTGGCTTTAATGGAAAATCTAGCACTTTCGCTGCCCCTAATGTCAGCTTTAATTAATTGGCAGGCGAGGTGCGATTTAGCTATGAGTGCAAGTCCGCCCCCTCTTGAATTTCTGTTCACGGTACATGTAGTAAACCCCATAGGAGTGGCGAGGTTGATGACCGAGTCCATGTCGTCATGGAGCCACGTCTCGGTCATAAACAAGGCATCAAGGGAGTAGTCAGCTAGAAGATCATGTATGTCAAGATGATGCTTCTGCATCGATCTGACATTTAGGTGTCCCATCCTAAGGGTTGTCTGTGTGGATTGAGGAAATTTTGGTTTTAATTTAGTGAGGGTACATAGCTTGGAAGAGTGTGGCAGTTGGTGCAAGATATGAGCTGGGTTCCGCCTGGTACAAGTGCAGGTATGATGCTGAAGATTCAGTAACTCTTGCTTGGAGTAACACATCTTACCATGCAGATTGCAGCCCCGGAATAGCATGGGGTCTGGCGCCTGATGCAGCCTTAGCGCGGACGGGCGCAGACGGGCTGACTCAGGCCAGACTCCGGCGCAAGGGACGGCGCTCCCGCAAACGCGACCGCTAGCGCGGGAGACTGCTGTTTCCTTTTATGGGGGACACTAGAGCGCTCCCACCGCTCTTGCCCTCACAAAGATGGCTGCCGTGAAAGGAACTTCCTAGCCCTTCGTAAAGCCCCAAAACGGCCGATAGAGCCGTGCAAATGATGCGAAAATGAGTGCAGGTAGGCTGAAAGAATGCTGTCTGCAATACAGTGTGAAAAAAGTACAATTTTAAAATAACGCTAAAAACGAGCAAAGAGACTCGCAAGTAGCACACAATACACCAGTAAAAGTCAGTGCATTACAGGTCGCGTTTTTAGAATGTAACTCGCCAAGAATGTAAGACAATGTACAACTGGTCTAGGCCTAAGCTCTGCTACCCACAGCTATTATTGTGAGCAGCTAGGCAAGTTCTATGTCAGGCACCTTCAACTTCATTTTGTTCCTGGGGATCTAGTTTGTTTCCATCTATCCTGAGTAATATATTTATATAGTTTACATTTTGGTATTGCCTCCTAGCTTTTAAAAGCATTGTTAACCTTTGCTTTTCCTTAAGTTGCACCATTATTTTAATTATGAGGAGGCAATGCTTGACCATTTCTGGGCTACAAGAAGATAGCGTTGGTACAATATCCTCCAGCAGTTTTTCTTACTCATTCAAAATATCAAGCAATTTACTTAATTGTCAGTGGTCATTAATCGCCTTTTACCATGGCTTATGTTGGCCAGTTCATTTTCCACACTGAAATTTAAAACAAGTTTACCTGTAATACTAAAACTAGAGGCCTCATGTACAAAGTATTTTAAATGCTGCAGAGTTGATGAGAGCCTTTAACAGAGGATAGCCCAATGGAATGTTTGTCGGTTGGTTGAGTGGGGTGTTAACTCTGCTCAAGCAACAATATCAAACCACAAATTGTGCAAATCTAGTCCAGAGAGACCAAGTCAAAATTGAGAAATATATTCAGGATTTCCTGTTTTCAGTTTCTATTTGTGAAAAATTCTGGTGGGGTGTTTTCAGTGTTTTCAAGTGATTTCAATACCTTAAAAACAGTTAAACAATTTTCGTGCCATGAAAAACAACAGAAACAGTGTTTTTCAGGTCCCCCTTACAAAAAGACAAAAGAAAAGAAAAGAGAATGGAAACTTGGAAGGAATAGATAACAAGAAAAGGTGGAAGAAAGATAAAAAAAATTAAAGTCCTACCTACATCATAACAGTTCAAACAATACAAGAAAGATTAATGCATTTCATAAAAAATGTGAAAGTCCTACATGCATTATAACAGTTCAACATTATAGGAGAAATGAACACATTTCTTAGTCTTCAAAACATTTGAGATGTCCTCCCAAACGTTTTGAAGACTATGAAATGTATTAATTTTTCTTATAATGAGACCTTGAAGAAAAACTTTGTGAATTAACACTTGGAGAGAAAACACCATTGGGTAAACTTGGATCAGACAGAACATCAGAGCATGAAGGGAACATGGGTTTGTCCCCTCTGAATTTCACCAGACAAGACATACTCTACTTACCACCATTATGAACTGTAACCACATTCTTATGCACAGAAATAATAACAAAAGGACCCATGAATTCAGTGACACCTTTTCTGTGCCACCGTGGTTTCTTTATAAGTACCCACTCACCAACCTTCCATGTCATAGCTTTGGTCGAGTTCTTAAAATCGAACCTCTCTTGGTAGGACCTGATCTTTACACCCATCTCCTCCTTATCAAAAACAGGACCTTGAATGAGAGGTACCCAACCAGGGTTGAGTTTAGACAAGGCAATTCTTCCTCTCAATATATGAAATGGAGACCTCTGTAAAACGATATTGAGGGCAGTGCGATGTGTACACCAAGTGTCCCTTAGGACACTTTTAAGAGGAACTTTAATTTCAAATGCCTTCTGTACACATGACGTAACAACCCTGTTCATGCATTGGCCTGGGGTGCATAGAGCGCAGTGTTCTGATGAATGATACCATGATCACTTAAAAATCCTTGCATCTCCTGAGAGATGAACTGCACACCATTATCTGTAATGAGGAACCTATGAATGCCCTCACTAGCAAACTCATCCTTAAGAAAATCTATGACTACCCTGGTAGTGACAGAACTCACACATTTAGTGGAGACCGATTTGGTGGAATAATCCACCAACAGGATCACAAATCTCTCTGCAGGATTAAGCAACTCAAAAGGTCCCATAAGATCCAGACCCGGCTTGATCCAAGGTTCACTCGGAACCTCGACAGGTGACAAAGGGGCAGTGTTGGTGACGCAGGACTTATCACTAGAGGCATACTGACCACATTCCTTGACCACCATTTCAACCTGTCCATCCATCTTTGGCCACCAGTATCTTTCACGAAGACGTGATTTTGTAAGATTCCTTCCTAGGTGCCCCTCATGAGCCAGATTTATGAGCTTAGGCTTAATAGCATCAGGAGGCATAACTCCCTCACCATGCATCATCTGACCCTGACAGAGGGTAAGTTCATTCCTGATGGACCAAAAAGGTTACAGGTCAGAATCAATTTTTTAGTTGATAGGCCACCCTTCAATGACACAACGTGTCACCACAGGGAGTAACAAGTCATCTTTAAGAGCATGTTCCCACTCAGACTCTTGGAGGGGAGATTCTTTCACCCAACAAACATTAACAGTCTCAGAGTCTGGTGAATCTCCACAACACTCAATCGGCAGTCTAGACAAACCATCTGCAGCTTTGTTGGCAGAACCAGGGAGATACTGTACATGAAAATGATACTCTTCCAACCCTTCGCTCCATAGTTTCAGTCTTGAAGTCAGTCTTTCGTTCTCTGTACAGGAGATCACTTGAACTAGGGGACGATGGTCAGACCTTACTAGGAAGGGAATACTCCATAAGTAATACTTAAAATGCTTCATAGCCCACAATATGGCCAAAGCTTCCCTTTCGATACATGAATATTGTTGTTCTGCCTTTTTCAGCGCTCTAGGGGCGAAAGCAACAACTTTCTCTCCATCACCATCAACCTGAGAAAGTACCACCCCAAGACCACACAAGCTGGCATCAGTGGTCAGGAAAGTTTTCTTTTTAGAGTCAAAGTGACCAAGTGTCAGCTTTTTGCCAATAGCTTGCTTTATAGTATTAAAAGCTGCAGTACAATCAGGAGACCAAGCAAATTGCACTCCTTTCCTGAGAAGAGCTCGGATAGGCTCAACCCTGGAGGAAAAACCTTGAACAAATTTGGAATAAAATTTAGCGGGGCCAAGGAAGGACCTCACTTGCTGTTTGTCAGTTGGAGCAGGAGCATCAACAATACTTTTGGCAAGATCCGGTTTTGGCCGGATGCCTTCCCCAGATATAACGTGTCCCAAATAGGTAACAGAAGTGACACCAATCTTACATTTCAAACGATTCACAGTTAAACCCTTCTTAGCTAGCTTGTTTAGAGTGAGTCTCAATACACTATCATGCTCAGCATCATCTTTGCCATAGATCAGAATGTCGTCCTGGAAGTACATGGTGTTAGAGATATTTCCCAGGACTACTTTCTAAATGCGTTGAAAACAGGCAGCTGCGGAGGCTAGCCCAAATGGCATTCTGCTGAAGCAGAAAGCCCCCAGTTGTGTCACAAAGGATTTAAGGTGTTTGGAGTCCGGGTGGAGGAGAACCTGAAGATAAGCTGAAGACAAATCTAATACGCTTAAGATCCTCGCACCACCCAGTATATTAATCGACTCAGAGATGTTAGGCAGTGGTTGTCGATCCACCCATATCCACCTGTTTAAGCTTCTCAAGTCCACATACATCCTAATACTCTTTCCTCCATCTTTAGGGGCCAAAACCACTGGGGCAAACCATTCAGAGGATTCAATTTCCTCAATTACCCCCAGTGTTACTAGCCTCCTAAGTTCACACTTTAGGGGTTCTAACATCATGTTGGGAACCTTTCTAACTATGTGCACAACCGGTATAGCATTTTACTTCAGTATACTATGATGTTCAAAATCCTTAAGCAGCCCCAGGTTGTCAGAAAAAACTTGAGGAAAGTCCTCAAAGAATTTGTTAGAAGTAGAACAGTGATCAACCAACATGACCTGCTCAGAAGGATAACATGCATTAGGATTGAGGATAATTCCTAAGTACCTCTGATGCCTCCAACCAAGGAGGTTATTACCACGTTTGGCAACCTAAATCTTTCCAATGGTCTCTCTTCCCTTGAAGTGAATCGTCATAATCGCAAATCCAATTACATCAATGTGTGAGCCACTGTAACTAACTGGGTTAATATCTGGTGCACTAAGTTGCACTTCAGGGAAAGTCTTGTCCCAAAGTTCATTGCCCAGCATAGTAAAAGGAGAACCAAAGTCTGCTAAAACCACAAACAACTTTTCTCCAATTACAAGTTCACATTCTGGTATAATGATGAGGTCTGCGTCTATCATTCTGTCACCCCTCACACTCAGCATGGTCATTCCTGAGGTGAGATTGGTCTCAACATTCTCTGAAACATTTTCCACTGTGCATACTAGACCACTAGACTTGCATACTCTAGCATAGTGGCACTTCATACCACACTTGCGAGAGGTAGTACTTCTTGCATAGCATTGAGGATAGTTAGAGGAGTGATTGTTACTACCACATCTGTAACAATTCATCTTCGAAAAATCCGTCGGAGGCTTGGGTTTGGTTCCGAGTACAACTCTGGGGACATTATCAACTAAGTCATGAGGTGTCTCTCTTTAAGTCTATTCGTGAATGCTACTGGGGGTTGGAACATCGTCAATTGTTGGTTTATGGGCTTTCATCTCCTTGACCCAACCAGAGGTGTTTTCTATTCCTTCAACAATAGCCACAGCTTCTTTACGTGAAGGGTTTTTAGATAAATGTTTTTCTTGCACCCTGGAACTATTGGTGCACCTGACTAGGTGATCACAAATCAACGAGTCAGTGAGATCACCAAATTCACAGGTGCGTGCCAGTGTTTTTAGAGACGCTATATAATTCCCAACTTTTTCATTAGGTTCTTGGGTTCTCATGAAAGATTTATGTCTTTCCAAAACCACATTAATGCGCAGTCTAAAATATGTCTCCAACATTTTTATTGACATCTCAAACACATCAGATGGTTCACCACCACCCTCTCCCACAGGAACTACATCAAGGCTCTCATAAATGTTGCGTCCCTCAATTCCTAGGTTATGGAGCACAATCGCTTGTTTCTTGTGTGCAGAAATATTTTCGCCACCAATAGCTACTAAGTAGGAATCAAATAACAATTTCCATCTTTTCCAGGGCAACAAAGGGTCACCTTTTTCACAAAGGAGTGGCGGAGGTTGGCTCATTGTAGTGGCTGTCATGATGAAATTCCAGAGCCAGACAAACTGTCGAGAATGCAGAAAAGCACCGAAAATGTCCCAAATTCGGCCACAGGGTCATAGAAAATCGGGAAAAGCAGGAGCAGACGTCAAAATCACCGGAAGATCAGGTTCTTCCTCTCTTGTCACTTGATCTTCATAGTCGTGGAGAAGCAAGCAAATTTGTGGGTTCAAAGGGGAGAGCTGGTGGAAGGCTTGTCCCCTGCAAGTGTGATCATCGCCAGTGTTGCAAAGAACTGACACAGGTACGTTTCTGAGTTCTTTATTACTTCAATAGTATAATCCACCAACTCCAGCTGCTGCTCTGTTCACTCTCCTGCTAGCAACTGTCTCCCACGAGACGCTTCCATGGAGATGGAACATACATACAGTTGCAGCTCTTTAAATAATTACAACACACTCTAACATGGAACATGTTGCAGGGACAAAGTCACTAAAAGTGTCGCCCAACTTACTCTCAAGGTGATGTTTCACATCTAAACCAATCATGCTGAACACTTGGTAGACAAGAGTGTTTTCAGACTCTAGTTTTGTTTATGTCCACTACAGCAGTCATATTTATTGTAAAAATGTAAGAATGCAGTAGAGTGTACTGTTTTTTCACATCACTTTCAATATGCGACCGAAGAGCCTCACATTTCTTGACTTTGACATCATCACTCTGCAAAAATTCGGTAAACAGTTACCACATGGATAATATAGCATTCACGGCCTCTAGGACTGAGAACTACTAGTTAAATGACACAGTTGGGATTACTCCTTTCTTTGATGCCACACAAAGCACAAAATACAAAATATTTACATTTGGTTCCCACGCATAACAAAACTGCACCAGAATAGACTAAAAAGTCAATAGCATTCTTCATTAACTCTGAAGATTGTAAAGAGGCTTTCAACATACCGTCTAGCAAGTAGCAAGGATCTCTTAAAGAGAAGCACTTTAGTTCAGGTATTGCTTTTGACAGGTCATTACACAGCTTTTTCATAGACTTAGCTGAATCACTGCAAATACAAAAAATATTGCTCCAATCTTTGTTGAACTTGGTAGAACTTTTTGCAGCAGCATTCCAAGTGACACTTCGTTCTGTGTTTTCCAAAGTCTGGTTCATGCTCTCACCACTATCCCAGATGCTTGATGACAGTACTCTTTTTCCATATACCTATCACTACACCTAATATTGAATGTTTAAAGCTTGGGGTGTCTCCTAAACAGCTGTCTAGCAGCTCCACCGGGCATCAGCCATGTTGCTCAGGTTTCAGCGTTCAGGAAAAACAGTTTTGAGTTGATATGATTTGAAAAGTTTTATATAGTGCTGGATAGACCCAGAGGTATCAGAGCGCTTTACCAGAGGATTGTTGCATTACAAGTTACTTCAATTACAATAGCGTAGTAAGGTACAGTAAACAAAAACGAAATTGCAAGAAGTTGTAGGAAAAGAGGGGAGGAAGGAGCCATAGCAGGGAGACGAGGAAGAACTGTGCCCAATGTCTGGCTGGGTGGGTGGCGGTCGAGGGGGAAACCAGGGCCAATCTCCTCAATAGCTTTCTAGCAGCTCCGCCAGGCATCAGCCATGTAGCCCAGGTCTCAGCGGTCAGGAAAAACAGGTTTGAATAGATATATAGTCTACAGTAGCATAGTCAAGCAGTGGAAGAGCATGTCCCCACTAGAGGATAGAGGTAAAAGAGGGGGGGGGAGTATAAAACAATACAGAGAAGGAGCTGGGGCTGCCATATAGGCTGCTAAGGATACAAAGGAAGTGGAGGCTGCCATTTTAAGGTCAGGCACGTCAAGTCCTGGGGGGTCAGCACCACCAGTGGCTCCGGCAGTACTCTCAGTAGCCATCTCAGTGGGTTGCCGGCTGTCTTCCTCTGCAAGAACCTCTAGGGGCAGTGTTTTCTGCTTCAAATTCCTACGCACCATCCCCAACTGACGCAGAATGCTCCTACCAGACCGCCGTGTTGCACTGGGTATTATTCAGGCAAGTTTCCAGATTTCCCCTCCCCGCTTCTCACACTTTGCATACACAGGTAAGTGGTGGGGCTGTGCTCAGATCTGATATTAGCTCATGAAGGCAGGCGTGTGTTCGTTGACTGCATAGGCCCAGACTGGTAATATCCCAACTCTTCTGCCAGCTGGGCAACCCTCTACCCAGATTTCCTTGCCTGCTCAAAGGGTCTGAGGACACTCCAGTGTCTTGCTGACAGACGTGCAGTGTTGAGCTGGTGAATCGACCCCCAGTGCCTCCCATATGCTGATGCAGGCCAGGCCACGTGCAGTGGTAGATCCCTACAGGGGGCCCAGTGTATACGGGGATGGCTGTGTAGGCTCTCCACGCGGTGCCGTAACCACTGCGCACATCATGCAGGAGCCACATTTACAGGATTTGCAGGATTTACACTGATGAGGGCTATTTCTCTTTCAGTGGGGTTTATCAGTTATTATGGGTCAAACATAAAATAGGATAGCCTAAGTATATTCAACCGCAATGGAGCCCGTGTCAGATACAAGAAGTGGATTGGGCCTAGTCGGAGCTTACTAGCGGACTTAGTAGAAATTTCAGGGAAAAAAAGGCCTTAGATGGCAAAGATCAGTGGAGCCAGGCTGTGGGTGGTGTCTGAAGAGGAGGGGTCATAGTAGAGGAGCTGCTGGAGGAAGGCGTGGGGACGTTTTCTACATTCAGATTTAGGGCCAGATCGACAAACATTACGAATACAGATTTCCTAATTGAGATTATCTCAGAGTCGCAATTAGAAAATCAATCTTCCTAATGCATGAATTTGTTGTCCCAAATGGCAATTCCTAGTAGGTGGCAAATTGACTTATCTCTCGAATATTCATTTGGTAGGCCTCAATTTGCGACCCATTAGGAATCACAGTACATAAAGCAACATTTGTTTAAAAAAAAGCAGACTGTTTTGATGAGATGCATTACAAAAAGTTTTTTTTTAAAACTTTGAAGTTTAATTTTTTAAGAGTAGGCAGTGGTCCCTAGAACCACTGCCTCTTCTTTCAAAAAACATCTTCAACTTTATCAAAGGGGAAGGGCTTCAAAGGGACCCGTTCCTAATTGCGAATGGATTACCACCACGTTTAAAATGATGGTAAAGTATTACTGTTTTACAACCGGAACTTGGTTTCAAAGAAGTAATACACACCATACAGATTTAGTATTCGTAAGGGGTGCCCAAAACATGTCCCTTCCAAATACCAGATCCCACATGCAAATTGTGATTTGGTAACAAGTTATCAATGTCATTTAGAATTTTATATATATATATGAAAAAACATTTTTCCTGTTGCAAATGGACCAGTTCTGCAAATATGTCCATTTGTGAACAAAAAAATACTTTGTAAATCAGGCCCTTAGTCTTTTTTTTGGAAGCCAAATATCTCAAGTAGGACAAAGTTACAAGCTGTAGCCAATAAGGACCTTCCAAGGCTGAATACCCCTTTTGCGAATGACTGCTGAACAGGATTTACTGCTGCAGAAAAGAAAGGAGTGGGAGCTGCAGCAAAGGCAGGCAGGTCTAGAAAGTGACTTCTTTTCATACCTGGTGCCTTCTTCGAAGTAGGACAATTTTCCAGAGGTTTTCCTTTGAACTGCTTGGAGTTTCTTGCTTCCGCCGCCCTGGCTTCATCCTGATAACAGGCACAATGTGGTAGTGTAAGGTCTTTTGTCTGAAGGCATGACACAATCTATTAATTTACAAGTGGAGCTGTGTCCAACTCCACTCCCCCCATCCTGCCGGTGACGGTCCTCTATTGTGTGTCTGTCTGGGAGGAATATACAAACTTCACCTGTCAACTATATCGAGTCATGTGACTAAAGAACAGGCTGCAGGCTCAAAATAGCTAGGACAGGAAAATGCCAACTTTATAAACGTTGCATTTCCAAAACTGTGACTTAAAATATGACATTATCATTAAAGAGGATTTTTAAACTACAAATTCTTAGACAGCAAACATGAATTTTCTACCTGCTCCTAATCAGAAGTTAGCGCCTACTAAAAGTAATATGTAAACCCACTACAATCCTATGGGAGAGGTAGGCCTCACATTAGTTAAAAAAATAATTAGGAGCTTTTGACTACCATTTGAGCATTGTTTGGCATTGTGGAACCAAAGGATCTTGGTAGACAATGAAGGAATAAACATGGCAAAGGTTGCTATATGAAGATATCCCTGTTTTTGCTGAGGTGGTCAAGGTAGCCATAGACCGACAAAAGAGATATGACCTGTGGCAGGAATGAGCTGCTAAGCAGGTGGTTGGTTAACACTGAAAGCCTTGACTTGATCACCCATGGCAGAATGGATCAGTATGAAGGTAAAGTAGAACAGATATGATAATACTAGGGTCATGTCAAAAGCCAGTCATGGTTGCTTGGATGGTGATTGGCTGGTACAGTCTCTACTGCAGAAATTCGATGTTGTTCCTCACAGTAGCAATATGTAGGACGCTGGCACTCTGTATAGTGCACTAAAATGAAGTACATTGTGCAGAGAGTCCAGTGGATCCCAATAGGTTCCCAGAGAGAAAAACATAATTCTATTGCTCTTTTTGTGGTAATGTGGGCGAGCAGTTAGGCTCATCAGAGGGTAGTGCTCAGCATTTGTTGTCACACACAGAGGCAATAAATAAGATGCATACTCAAGAATAATATCCGAGACCAATTAGGAAAAATAAAATTGTATCTTTATATATTTTTAAACACCAATTACTTTGTTCAGCAGTTAATAAATGCTTTGTATGTCGATTTTTAACCTTATGCAATTCAAGACACAAATGCTTACAGGTTTTAAGCAACAGCGGTCAATACTTTCAGACAGAGACTGCCGCGGTCAAGGGAAAGAAAAGCATATGGTAAGATAGCAGAGTACCGCAACACATTTACTGCCATGGTCAATGGAAGCAACACTCCGGCGCAGAGTTGTGGGAGACAACGGTTGCTCAGAGTTCAGTGGAAGTTCTACTTCATGGTAGTCAGAGTTTTGGAAGCCTCTGGGCTCAGGCACAGCAGGCAGTTCTGGGTTACCTGGATTGGCGGTGCCGGCGGTGTTCAGCTACAGGTGCAGTGAGGGCAGTCCATGTCAGTTGGAGTGGTTATGCCCAAGTTGGTGCGTTCACGTAGTAGTAGCCACCAGAAAGCAGGTAGAGGCTCACAGGTACAGGGCTGTTTCTAGCGTTGGTCGCAGGTACTGTGAGAGTCCCTCATGCTGGTGGATGCTTTGAAGGGGTCGGTTACTGGACTGGTGACCAATAGGCCTTGACTGCTACAACCTTTGGGTAAAAAGGTGAATCACATCAAAACAGTCAGTGCCGGTCTTCACCTTATGGCAGTCTTTTCCTGGGTCAGCATTATTTCTTCTTCCATTGTCTTCTCTAGGTACGTGGAATCTGAAGTCAAGGTCTTGGGGAGTCACAAAAATACTGAATTGTGGGGTGCTACAAGGGGAGACAGGTAGTAGGCAATGGTTGACCTATCTTTAGGGTGTCTACACCCTCTAAAGATTACTTCCTGTGGGAAGAGGCACTACCCTAGGCCTGATTTGAAGTTTTTCCACCATCTCACACTGGTGGAATTTCAGGAGAGGAGTTCACCTCACCTGCTCTTCTTAAGGAGTTGTGCAGGCTGAGGGGGGACCCTCTTCACCTAACTAATTTTCTTGCCTTCCCTTCCACCAACAGTGGAGCAGAAAAGGGGGGGTTATCCTCCCCCACTATTTGGGGGGCACTGGGTTGGATTTCAAAGCCGGCATCACATTTGAAGCTTTCGTCCGGGAAGACAATCCTGTCCTGGAGGAGGTGTGAAACACCCACACCCAGAGCAGGTATTGCTTCTGTCCTCCGCGGGTACTGGCTCTCAACCCATGAGGCCAGAAACAAGTCTGGTGGTAGCAGGCTGGTGAATACCTGCCAGAGACCCCACTAGGGTGTGGGTAGGTTTCAGAGTACACTCTAAAAGGGTCTCCTGTATTAATAAATCCAACATAGGCATGAGTGAGGATTTATTACCATAAGATATTTGGTACCAAACACCTTAGAAATCAGTGTAGCCATCATGTAGCTAGGAAGCCCTGTTGACGAGTATCCAGCTCCTGTACTCTTTATGGCTTCCTTGTTCACTTAGAACATCCCAGAATAGGCTGGACATTGTAGGGGCCTGTCTGCTCATGAAGCACCAGAGGACCCTCTTCAGTACACATGCCCTAGATATCAGGTGTACCATTTAGTAGGAGCTTATCGGTTGACTGACATTTTGCCAATCGTGGTAGATTTGGGGGAAAGAGATCTGGCACTGGTAACCTGGTTAGCAGGACCAAGGGCACTTACAGTTCGAAATCAGATCAGGCATCAGGCAAAAAGTGGGGATAACCATGCAAAGAGTCACTTTCCTACACACTTGCAAGAGACCATGCACATATTATGATGAAGCTTGAACCATTCTACACAAGAATACATATTGTGGATTAGTTACAACACATATGAGATTTACCAGCCTAGCGCAGAAAATGGAGGACTCGAATGTTGTAAATATATTGATAATTACGAGGTCTGTCTATTTTAGGATTCTTGGACCTTAACTTGCTTGCATAGGTCAGGTTACGCATCTTTCAGTGTCCCAGTGGTAAAACAATCCCAAGGGAAATTATTGGCTAGGTTGACTAGGTGGACTCAAATCTCATTACATTGTAGAATTCAAGAAATTGAACAGGGAAACCCAGACATACAAGAATTATAACTGACTTTCATCTCTGGTGACCAGATTATGATCTTCAATGTTTGCATTAGAAGGTGTGACTATAGAACTGATTTATCAACATTTTCCTCTTGCTACACAAGACTTCACAAATTCAGCAATTACACTAGGGGAAATGTAAGCCCATTCTAAATGTAGGTGGTAACTTTACCAATACTTATGAACCTAATGACAACTATTCAGTCGCAACTGAAGAGGAAGATCGTTCATGTGGGAGTTCCACTTTTGCCAAAATTAAAATTATTCATGGTGCAAAGTGGCCCAGCAATTAGCCCTTGTAACCTTATCTCATGACTTTTGTGCTTATAACAGAAGGTGTACATCAGATTCTCCAAGACAACCTACATTTAATAACAATTTTCATAAACATTTAATTGATGAAATATTATTTCAACCTGCATCATTGGATTATGAAGACGGATAGGAAAGTTGAGACCCAACCTGAAGTGATCATGACCCTCTGATTGTTTCTCTAAAGGGATTCAACCATTCAACTTTACCACCGCATACCATAGGGTACAGTAGTCTCCTAGGTATCCATAGGCAAAGGAGTTTAAAGTAGGAAGAAGTCTATTGTCCAATTGATAAACAATTGCAAAATGTGGTAGCTGTGTATTTAGGTCTTCTGTCATGCAAACCTGTGTCAGTTAAACAAACAACCAATCAAGTCATGGAGAGACCTAGGAATAGGTAAGATTGTGAAACGTCTGTTCACCAAAAATGCACTCTTTGTTTCAAAGACTGAAGTAGGCCTACAGAACTAACTGGTCAAAAAATGACTTGTTTTGTTACACTAAAGACCTAAACCTTAATACTTCTTAGATGATTAACTTGCTTGCAACTATGTGTGCTGAGTCTTCAGATAATTTCTGTAACTGGCTCTTTTGAAAGGAAGCATGCTAGTTTGCATGCTCCCATTTCCATTATTAGGTTGAGCTTTTGAGATCTCTTGTATACTTTATAATGCTACTCTTGTGAGCTTAAAGACGTCCCCCTGCTTTTCATTTGTTTGCATGAATTATCTTTATTGTATGGTTACTTAAAATCTTTTGCAACAGCGATAGCATAAAAAGGGCACTAAATATAAAAATGTAAAAGACAATATAAGTTGTGCCGTAAAATAATGCCATATAAAAGTTTGAGGTCTCGTAGTGTTTATCGCCAAGCAACGTTAGCAGCTGCCCTAGATGAGGGGGTCAAAAGTGTTTTATATGGCGAGTACAGCGTGAAATGACACTACGAAAGGCCAAGGCTATGGAGGTTGCGCACATGCAATGTTGTGTCGTGCAAGCATGCATGGGGTTAAGTTATGCATGCACGAGTGTCAAGGTTAATGCGACAGATAGAAGGTGATGCTCTGCCTGGTTCAATGAAAATCTGATATTAGAATCACTGATTGCATGCTGTGTGAGGTGTGGGTCTATATGGCGCATGGAAGTGCAGGAGGGCCTCACCAAAAGATTATGTCAGAGATAAATAGGGTGCTAGTCAGAACCATATGCAGGCCCCTAGAGTGATGCGTCTTTCATGCCTGCCAGTGTGCGTCTTGAAAATTAAAGGTGCGCAGTGCATAAGTGAGATCATTGTGG